>NC_057356.1:93524766-94124766 GCF_016509475.1 Prionailurus bengalensis
CCGGCGACCCGCCCAAGCCGCTGCTGCCCTGCTCGGGCTCCTGCCCGCCCTCGCCCCCCTCCGTCATCTCCAGCATCGCCGCCCTGGAGAACCAGATGAAGATGATGGACCCGGCCGCGAGCTGCCCGCGGCTGGCCGCCCTGAGGTCCGTGGAGAACGGGTCCGGGGACAGCGACCGCCTGAGCAACGACTCCTCGTCGGCCGCGGGCGACCTGGAGAGCCGGAGCGCGGGCAGCCCGGCCCTGTCGGAGTCCTCGTCCTCCACGCGTGCCCTGTCGCCCATGAACAGCCACAGCGAGAGCTTGCACTCCAAGTCCCCGGGGCTCAGCGCCCAGGAGGAGCCGCAGGAAACGCCGCTAAAGACCGAGAGGCCGGACAGCCCCCCCGCCGCCCCCGAAAACGGAGGCGCGCTGGACCTCACGGCGGCCCAGCCCGGCCGGCCGGCCGTCAAGGAGGAGGCCCCCTTTAGCCTGCTGTTCCTGAGCAGAGATCGGGGTAAGTGTCCGGGCGCCGTGTGTGGCGTGTGCCGCAAGCCCTTCGCGTGCCGGAGCGCGTTGGAAATCCACCACCGCAGCCACACCAAGGAGCGCCCGTTCCTCTGTGCGCTCTGCGGCCGCGGCTGCTCCACTAGGGGGAATTTAAAGCAGCACTTGCTGACGCACGCGTTGAGCGCGCCGCGTCCTCAGTCATTTGACCCCGACTTTGCCCTAGGTCCCGGCCAGACCACCGCTAGCCTGGTCGCCGGCCCCGCGCCCGCCGCCATCAAAATGGAAGTGAACGGGCACAGCAGGGCCATCGCGCTGGGCGAGGGCCCGCCGCTGCCGGCTGCCGTGCAGGTGCCCCCCGGGCCCCCGGCCGTGATGGGCCCCGGCCTCGCGCCCATGCTGGCCCCCCCGCCGCGCCGGGCGCCCAAGCAGCACAACTGCCAGTCGTGCGGGAAGACCTTCTCGTCGGCCAGCGCCCTGCAGATCCACGAGCGCACGCACACGGGGGAGAAGCCCTTCGGCTGCACCATCTGCGGGCGGGCCTTCACCACCAAGGGCAACCTGAAGGTAAGGCGGGAGGGAGGGGCCGGCTGAGCGCGGTGGGGGGGGGGGGGGGTGCTCGGCCGCCAAGGCTCCCCACCCACTTCAGGTGCTGCAGGCAGAGCCTCTGCTGTGATCCGGGGGACGGGGGGGGTGGGGGGGCAGAGGTGCTGGGGACCCCCCTCCAGTAGCGAGGCATGTGCCCGTGTCGTGTTGCGTGTGCCTGTGTCTAACGTGCACACGTGTTTGTGCGTGAACTTAGCGGGGGCATGCATATCATGTAGCGGTGGTGAAGGGCTGGCTTTTCAGTGCAGGCCCGGCCCCCCGAGGGGCTGGAGGAGGCTGTGGGGGATGACCCACACAGGGTAAGGGGGGGGTGGAGCAGGCTGTTGTGGGGGGTGACCACACGGGGTAAGGGGGGGCTGGAGGAGGCTGTGGGGGGATGACCACATGGGGTGGGGGTGTAGCCTTTGGGGGGTGACCACATGGGGGGGGCTGGAGGAGGCTGTTGGGGGGACGACCACATGGGGTGGGGGTGTAGCCTTTGGGGGGTGACCACACAGGGAGGGGCTGGAGGAGGCTACTGGGGTGGTGACCACATGGGGTGGGAGCTGGCACAGGCTGTTAGGGGGTGACCACACGGGGTTGGGGGGGGCTGGAGGAGGCTGTTGGGGTGACCACACGGGGGGTGCTGGAGGAGGCTACTGGGGTGGTGACCACACGGGGTGGGGGCTGGCACAGGCTGTTGGGGGGGTGACCACACGGGGTGGGGGGGGCTGGAGGAAGCTGTTGGGGTGACCACACGGCGGGTGGGACTTGAGGAGGCTCTTGGGGGGGTGACCACAGAAGCTTTGCTCTTGGGCAGCAGTCCCGGGACCCGGTGCGGTCCCAAATGTAGTAGAACATGGCTTTTAAACACTCCCATAAGACACAAATAACAAATCCTGTCCAGAGGCCAGGCTTCGTCCTGGTTTTGTCCGCGGCTGCCAGCAGGGGCTGGGGGCATTTGGTGAGAAGCCTCCCGGCCTGACGGCCAGAGGAGAACAGCCCAGGGTGGTGCTCACGTTTTCAGGTGACCACACCATACATGTTCCATGGAAGGCGAAGTGTGGACAGGACATTAGATGAGTGTTGGTAGAGAAACACGCCTCTTTCTGTCCACGTCACAGGCCTGTCCGGGCTCCGGAGTCCTCTTCAGAGACTCTGGAAAGCTCCCCACCTGGGGCTGCTCCTTAGGGCTGGGACGTGAGCCGCCTGAGGTCTCTGCTGGCCCCAGGTGCCCCTTCCACGTTTGGGAGAAAGCCACCAAACAGGCCCAGTGAAGCAGGAGTGCAAACACGGCGTTGCGGAGGCCAGGGGAGAGGACTGAGGGGCGGGGCTGTGTGCCCTCCGAGCTCTGGAGCCTTCCCGGGTGGCCTTCGGACTTTGCACCTCATGGGGGAGTTACCCCGTCAAGCTCATCAGCTGAAAGAAACTCGAGAACGTATCGGCCGGTCTTGCTTTTTGTATTTCATAAAAAGAAATGTCACGCATTAAAGTATAAGCCGCTCAGAAAAGCCCACCCAACAATGTTTGGTGTCCCCAGACCGATGCTCAGAGCGGGGAACAGAAGCCCAGTTCCGAAACCGTCGTGCTGGGTGTCTGGGTGACACGTGGGAAGCGTAGGACAGGCACGCACCTGCCTCCGTGCCGGGCTTACTTGTGCCTGTCTCCGTGTCTCTCACGCAGGTGCACATGGGCACACACATGTGGAACAACGCCCCCGCGAGGCGTGGCCGCCGCCTGTCAGTGGAAAACCCCATGGCTCTGCTAGGTGGCGACGCTCTGAAGTTTTCGGAAATGTTCCAGAAGGATCTGGCAGCACGAGCGATGAACGTTGACCCCAGCTTCTGGAACCAGTATGCCGCGGCTATCACAAACGGTCTCGCCATGAAGAACAACGAGATCTCTGTCATCCAGAATGGCGGCATTCCCCAGCTCCCAGTAAGTCTCGGCGGAAGTGCTATCCCCCCACTGGGTTCCCTGACTGCTGGGATGGACAAAGCGCGCACCGGCGGTAGTCCGCCCATTGTGAGTTTGGACAAAGCAAACTCGGAAACGGGAGCCAGCCGTCCGTTCACGAGGTTTATCGAGGATAACAAGGAGATCGGTATTAATTAGCTGTGCGCGCGGCCGGGCCCGTCCCTCCGTCCCACGCGCACACCGTCCAGCGCGACCGTCAGGCTGTGCAGCCGTGCGCCCGAGTTCTCCTTAAAATTTTACCCGTAGTAGAAAATGCGTTCACTGTGTGGCTGCTGGAAGGTTGTCTCGTAAGCTCTGCATGGTACTTCTTTCCACGGTGAGCTGGACTGTTCTCGGGGACCCTGTAACCTCCTAAATACGTTTAAGTCAAAAAGAAGTCCTTGTGAAACCGCCTTGGGAATGGAAAGGGCTCACACCACACCCGGTTGGTTCCTCCCCGAACCTAATACCGTCCCCCCCCCCCACCCCCACCAGAGGAGAAAGGGATCGCCTGTGCTGTTCCAGCGACACTCACTCAAAGGTTTTGTTCGAATTAGTTAGAAGCTTGAACTCTGTTTTTAGACTATTAACTGAAAGATGTGGTCCGGTACCCCCAGCGCTGTGTCTTACGGCAGTACCTTTGTCTGTAGTATTTATAATGTTAAGATTATGCGGGTAACAGATAATACAGCCCCAACCTTAAAGGAAGCTTTTGTACTGCAGAATACATCTGGCCATGTGATGATTTTTTTTTTAAAGCAGAATTTGTTTTACTATAAATAAGTGAGTTATTTCAATGCAGGCAAATCGTGAAGTTACACTGGGAAAGACGGCATGCTCTCGTGTGCAAGTACCTGTCAGTGACCACGCTTTTCTTCTGTTTCTTTTTTTTTTTTTTTAACTTAAATGTTTGTAGCTGCTATGTGGACAATTGTTCCCTAGTGTGGTCTGTAGCCCAGCGACTGGGAACAAGTTACAGACAAACGTCACCGTAAATTATTCACAACATTATAAGCAGTTGTGAGGAAATATTTCACGTTATCAAAGCTGTACAATAAAAAGGTAATGTTTGTATAATGTGGTTGCAAACTCTTAATTTATACTATTGCACTTTTAGTATTTTGTATTAGAGAGGTTTGTCTATAATTTGAAAACTTAAAAAGATGTAAAGTATTTTATAAATAGTACTTTGGTTTAAGGAAAATGAAAAACTGTTACAGTTTCTTGTTTTGTCTTAAGGTCAAACAACATGAGAAATCTGTGCCACTGAGACAGAAAAGCCACCAGGATTTGTCTGTTCCTCAGTCAACTAGGGCCTGCCACTTCCTAAATTAAAATGATTTATTTAACTTTTCTACGAAACCCGTTGAAAAGCCTGACCACCCCTGACACAGCTTTGATGAATTAATCGTAGGCCCGCGGCACCGAAACGGCGGGAACTCACCTAGAGACCGCGTGCGTGCCATTTCAGTGTCCTCTCTTTTCTTCACACGCCCCGGACCAGATTTCCACCGCTCCCCGTGTGCAGGAAAGTGGGGAGAGATAGCAGAGGTCTGGCGGTGTCATCAGTGGTAACTGGGACCTTGTCTGAGTCCCGATTTATTTATTATCTTCTCAGATGAGAACAAAGCACAATGTCATCTAGCTACTCAAAATCCAGCCTGAAGCTGCTGACGAGGTTTGAGTTGCTTGGCGCGAGGCAGGGCCCCGGGGCAGGGGGGGTGCTGGGCGGCGGGCGGGGTGGGCACCTGCGACGCCGCGGCCCGCCTTCTACCTCATTCTGTGCGTCCCGAGATGTCGCGGGCGGCCGGGTGGCGCTGGGGTCGTGCGCCCCGAAGAAGGGACCGGACGGCAGGGACTTCCCGGCTAACGTGGAAAAGTAGGACGATGTTCCCAGCACGACGACAGCCATAGAGTCAGGTCGTGACCTTGAACAGAAACAGGTGCGAAGACTCCTCATCAGCAGACTGAGCTGTTTCTTCCCGTCGGATGGAGCATGGTCCCCCCCTCCCCCCGCCCAGCTCTGCTTCCCGCGGCCAGAGGGGCCATCCCTTCTCGGGAGACGGGGCGGGGGCCTCGGCCCGGCCACGTGGCACCACTGGCCTTCAGCGGTTGAATGTTTTTATTATTTATGTGTCCTCTTTGGTGTGAGTTTTGGGTTTTGGTTTTGGTTAGTAGTTGGTACCGTGTGATGCTCTCTCTTCTCCCAGAAGGATGTGTATATAACTTAAGGGAAAAGAAATGTAAAGTGTTGTAAATAAGATGGCTTGTGAAGGGACCGCGAGACGCGCCCCTGCGTCTTCAGGACCAGGCCGTCCCTCTCTGCGTGGTGAAGAGAGACACTATTTTTCTATGGCAGCACCATGTAGGGCCGGGGCCCCGGAGCCAGCCGGTGCTCTTACCAAGATCCAGTATTTTTTATGATAAACCTGTGGCTCGACACATCTACTGATTGAAATGGATGTCTTAGTCTAGGTGACTATTTTTGTCATATGGAAATGAATAAAATGCAGGATGTAATCTTATCTCTGAATCGTGTTCCTTGATTATTCAAATGGAAAAAAGTGGGACTTGAGGTTACGGTCGTTAATGGTGGATGTATATCCGTGGCGTTTCTCCGAGGAAAGTCAACGAGGGTTGACAGCTTAGATTTGAGCAATAGCTAAATGTATCTCAACTGGTCTTGAAATTTTTATTTTTCACTTTTTTCTAAAATAAAAATGCGACCTCCTAATTGTGGATTTTTTTTTTACATCTGTGACGGAAGACGATGCGGTAGAAAACGCCTACCCGTTAGAGCCTTGGCGGTGGCCACAAATGACTACCCTCCCAACTGCCTTCCCATCCTCAACGCTGAGTGCCAGTGTTGGCTCTTCGGATCGCTTCACAAATACGCGGCTGTGCATCGAACCACATTGTAGGCGCGGGAAGGAAGGGGTGCGCGGTTCACGATACTGTGTGTCCACCACCAGCACCTTCGTCCGTTAGCTCCCGAGGGAGGATGTCTTTACCATAAAGGAAGCTTTACCTCCCCGGTAACATTTGAGAAGACGTAAAACTTTAAATAATTTAACAGCTCCTGGTTTCAACAGGCATGATGCGTTTCTTTTTTCGATAACTACTGATACCTAGAAATTAGTTTTTGCCTGGGAGGTGGGGGGTCCTTGCAAAGCACGGGTGAGGACCCTAACCACCGAACTAACTGCCCAGGTCAGCCTCCCAGCACAAAACCCTCCACCTTAGGGATGGACCCAGGCTGGTTTCAGTGCTGGGGTGGAAATTTTGAAACATGAGCCAAGTCAGACAGTAAATTCAGTTTGTGTTTTAAAACGGTGAAATAAAGGTTCCTGTATTTAAAATAATATAAATTACAATGCAGGGAAAACGTGATCTGCTTATTTTGAAAACGTTTCTAGTGTAAAGCCGGGGGCGTTTCCGCTTAACGAGCCCGGGTTTTCGCTTGCTCCTGACGTCAGCTCCACGTGGCACAGACCGCGCGTCAACCGTAAATGCCAACGACCCCTGAGAATTATTTATTTAAATATATTCCTATTCTGGGTTCATTACGGGAACCAGTAACGTTTCAAACTAATTAAAAAGTATCGCTGAAGGGCTGAAAAGCAATTGTTTCTAAACTCTGCGCTGTTTAATTTTATCCCCTCGGAAGCGAGAAGGCCGTGGCCCCCGCCTGCTGTTGCTTTGTGCGTGGCCGCCGCGGCCGGGCCCCGAGCCCAGCTTCCCGAAGCCCCGACACACGTCAGGCCTATCTCCTCACTACCGGGCCGCGTGCGCGTCCCCAGCCCGACCGTCTCCGGGTCGCCGTGTTTGTTGGCTGCCTGTCTGATGCCACGGAAGCCCGGAGGCCTCGCGGCTTTCCTCTGGTGCACGCTCGGAGCAGCGTGATCGTGTCACATACGTGCAGCCCCGTGGCCAGCCTGTCACCTGGCGAGCATGCCGGGCCTTTTGTGTTAAAATCCTGAGCTGGCTTGCCGATGACTGGTGCCGAGGTGGGAGCGGGCACTCGTTTCTTCCTCTGAAAGGCCTTCCCGCCGCCGCGCCTCGTGGAGAAACGCGCCCCGGGACGGTTCCGTTTAGCGGGTCGGTTGGCTGACTTCGGTCTACGGAACGTCCTGTACAAAGCGAGGGAGAACGTTAAATTCCCCTTGTCGTTTTCGCCTCGCTGGGAAGTACTGGCGTTACTTGAGCGTCCTTCCCGCAGGGAGGACGTTAAAATGCAACCGCCAGGCACGGTTCCCGTGGTGGCGCTCACACCTTTGTCCCCAGTTGACAGGCGTGTGGCGTGTTGGCGCACCGGGCGGGGCCACGGCGAAGGGCACGGGGGCACCGGGCTGGGCCGACCCTCACACCCTGCTCCCTTTTCTGTACGCAGGGTGGAGTTTGGTGGCATTAAAACCCTCTCCAGTTCTAAAATCAGGGTGGTTGGTTTGTCGTCGTTTGGAAAGAACTACCACTAATGTTTAGCTTCCTTTTTCCTCCCCAAATTCACTAGGCAAGTCTACAGTGTTTAGAGAGAGAGAAGATACAAACGATTACCTGAGAACACAAATAGGAAACCTCTACTACAAACGACTTTGCTAAAGAAAATCCGTGGAGTCATTTGTGGACCATGAAAAAAATGTGTCGGTATCTCTATTTTAAATCGTGGAATTTCTTGAAGCTTTTTAAACTGCAACTATATTTAAGGTAAAATAAAGGCGAGCTCTGTGAACATCGCGGTTACTGCGTTTCCTACGAAGAGAGTCTTTTCTAAATGATTAGCTTTTTGTCACATGTGTTGCCCACGCAGGTGCGCATACGGTTCCTCGTCAAGATACACGGATACACATACCGTATACACGTATACCGTGTGCGTATACACATTCAAAAGAGTATGCCGTTTAAAGCGATGCTTGTTTCTTAACGGTTGTTTCTAGTAAAATATCAGAGAACGTGAACTATTCCCTTGGGTTTCCCTGTCCTAATTGTAACCATGTCTGCAGGTTTTGGTCTGACTTGGGGGTCGTCACAGGTTGTATTGACACGGCTGTGTTTGTGGGTCCTCTGCTCGTGACTGAGGTCAGTGTTTGCCCGAGCGCTGGGTTACAGGGGGAGGAGAACCAGAACGTCGGCGAGGCGGGGGCAGACAGAGAGCTGGTGCTGGGTCCTGTTGTGCCCGTGCCCTCCGTGTCCCTGAGATGAAGGGACCCCAGGCCCTGCCCTGCGCAGAGGAGCCGCGGCCTGCCCATGAGTCACTCCCTGGGTATGATTCACATGTGGAAATAAACGTCTGATCTCAGGAGTTCCAAACGTGATTATTCGTGAACACTGGGGTTCTGCAAACCCTCCAACCGCTCTCAAAGTTGGCACGATACACATATTTTTAAGTTCTAGAATGACACATAAACTGGAATTTTCACAAGCAGGTGTGAGTTATTTCCTTCAGTGGCTGTCCTGGCACTCCAGGTGGTCACTAATTCTGTTTATTTTCTTTCTAGCTTAATTTAAAGGACTTGTGAATTTTAATAACTTTAGGTTAGGTACATAATGTCTAATACAAAGGTCTTAACATTTCTTCTACAACTTTTTTTCATCACACGCAGGATACACGAAACATTTCCATTTTACTTTTCCTATTTGTTTTCTGAAGGACGATGTAAAAACAGCTCTTCTGGCCTAGAATTACCCGGAAGAAACGTGTCACGGCCTCCCACGACGGCACCGCTAAGGGGCGCCGGCAGGCTCGGGGACCGTATTTTCCACGCTTCAGACGGTAAGAGTCGTAGGGATCCCTAGTGGAGAGTATGTCAAACCTCCCCACACATTCAGATGCTGTAAAGATAAATTAGGTTTTGAATCTTACATCCATTTCCCTTCACAAATAAGCCTGGAGTTGCCGTGTTTTCCACACGGGATCATCTGGTCTCGTCACGGCTCAGGCAGGGGCGGCCTGTGCACGGAGCTGTTCCCGTGCAGGCTTACCGTGCCTTACTCCGTCTTCTGCTTGGCTTTGCTTTGGGATTTTTAGTAACAGCGTTCGGGGCTGCGGTGGGCGGTACTCGACGTGCTGGGCCCGGGGCCGCCCACAGGAGAGTTCTGTAGCCCCGGCGTTTCATCTTTGCGCTTGAAAACATTTTACTGAGCACACAGAAGACGCAGGTCTTGTCCAGGCAGCCTCTTAAAGGTGAACAGCAGTTCTGTTATCTGGCATCCTCGTAGACACACGTGCTGAGAACGAGTCAAACCGGCCCATAATCTCACCCGAGGAACGACTTACCAAAGAAGCTGATCTGGAAACTGTACCAGCGACGGAAAAAGACGAGAACTGTAAAAAAATCACCAGCGTCTCAGAGTTTTATTTGCTGCATTAACCTCCTAGATTTTCAGTCAGGAGCTGCAGGCAGTTTGGGAAAGTGAGCTTTACCAATTAATATTTGCGAATGGCTCATTTTTCCCGAGGAAAACTCCAAACGTAATTTTCATAACCTCAGTGCACCCGGGACTTGAAGATCGCCCGGTGGGTTTTTGGCCAGAGCGGTTCTTGTAAGTCGTTCATTCGTGAGTAATTCCTGGCTATCGGAAGACTCTCCCTTACATGTTCCCGTGTCGTCCGTCTGTCACCCGGAACTCCCCGGGCTTGGCGTTCCCATCTCTCAGTTTACATTTAGGCCTTGACCCTTCAGCTTGTCCGCTGCTGTGCCAAGGACTACACACGAGATCAAGTGGTATTTGTTTTTTAAGACCTTCTCCTTTTTTTAAGTTTTTATTTTTTTATTTTGAGAGAGAGAGAGAGAGAGAAAAGCGTGAGCAGGGGAGGGGCAGAGAGAGAATCCCAAGCAGGCTCCGCACTGTCCGCGCAGAGCCCGACGCGGGGCTCCGACTCCCGAATCGTGAGACTGTGACCTGAGCCCCGGTCGGACGCTTGACCAGCCGAGCCCCCCGGGTGCCCCTGGAAGAGCAGGTTTTAAATCACAATCAGAATTCGGTCATTTTTAAGGGTGGTCTCTCGGGCTAGGCTCTGAACCCGGTCATCCGTGTCTTCCGATGGTCCTGAATTAGGTACTCGGTTTTAGAAACACAGGCTCCGTGGTCCTCGACATGAAAATCATGGCTGGTCTTGGTATTTAACTGAAGACAAGTTGAGGGTTTTCTCATGAGCCCTGACGAGGGGAACCCAGCGACGGATTAGCTTCTTGACGCCGGCTCTTAACTGCCAGCTTCCCTTTGGCTCAAACAAAGCGTCCTCAGTGGTATTCAGGCCAACGGGCCGACGCGGGAGCGTGCCTGTGGCCTTACCGAGGTAGGCCTCCACGACCCCGCCGGAAAAACGCACCTTGCTCCTGGGGCGGCGGGGAGGGGACAGAGACTGTCCGCGGTGGAGACAGCGTGTCTGCCGTCTGCCTGGGGGCCCGTGGCCCGTGCCTCCCGCTCCAGGAGCGGAGAGATGGGGAAGCGTCAGTAGAGGGTCACCGCGTCCTCGCCCGATTGGCTGTGGGAGCACCGAGAGAACTGTGGGCTGTGGAAAAGTCAGAAATGCTTTCAAAGAGTATTTGTAATCCCAGAAAGGAAGAGTCCCCGGACCCCAAGTCTAACCGTCAGGGATGAACTACAGAGAGAACATCGGTACGAGATCTTGCAGGAGGGGGACGCTGCCTGGCTCTTGATAAAGCTCGCTTCAACAGATACTCTTAAACCCGTCTTGCCCTTGCAGATCTGTGATGAAAACTAAATAGTTTTGATCTGTACTTCAGTATGTAGTGGGGGTGTCTACTTTGTCGATAAGTTGTGTGTGCCAGAGAGTGACCCCTCAAAGTAAGAACTTTATAAGTAGGGCAGTTAATTCAGCTCAGGGAATATCTGTTTGTCCAGAATAACAAGTAAGGCTTTTTGAGCAGAAAATAATGCTGAGCTTAATTATTTTATTAATGCATACTCCCCGAGGTAAGGAAATGCGAGTTTTTTCTAAACTTTGTAGGCACAGATAAAGCAGTTGGAATATGTTTGCAAGCCTAGCTCGATTGTTTTATTAGAAAATATTCAATATTTCACGTGCATTTAAAAATAGCATATTCAATTGCAATTATGTGTTTTCTCTACTTTTGTAACTAAAGAGATTGGAGCTTTTCCTTTGATGTATTGGGATTCCATTAGCAGAATGTTTAATGGTTTAGAGGTAGTTCTGGAATGTTTAATTCACTAATGTGAGTACAGCCAGTCGTCTTGCGTTTCAGGATGAGGCCAACCGTTGCGCAACTGTGTAGAAACCATCCATTTCGCCGTGGGCTCTTCTGAGCTGTTGATGGTGAACTTCCCTTCCCCACTGTCACCTTTGATTTTCAAGCTAGAGTTAGTTTCCTCTAGAAACGTGAAAACAACATCAAAACATTCTCACCTTTCTGAACATATAAAATGCTTTCCAAAGCTAACAATCAAACCTGGTCTAAAACCAGCTCTCCAGCGTTCGAGTGCCCAAACGGGCAAGGAATGGGGGTGCCCCCCGGCTCTGGTGGCACCTTTGGTCTCTGGCTGGCTGTCCCCTCCACCGGGCTGGCTGCAGGGGCGAGTTGGGACTCTGTGGTCCCTGGCACGCACGTGGGCTTCTCAGGGAATTGCCCACCCAAACCATTGGCATTCTTTCTTTTCCTTTTTTTTTTTTATATACTTATTTGGTTGTGGAGGGGGGGGGGGAGGTGGCGGGGGTGGTAAGGGACAGAGGATCCAAAGCAGGGTCCACACTGACACACAGCCCGACATGGGCCTCAAAACTCCCAAACCGTGAGATCACAACCTGAGCCAAAGTCGGACTCTCAACCGACTGAGCCTCCCAGGCACCCTGGTGTTGTTTCTTTGCAGTGACGTGTGTATGTGTGTATCTTTGCACATGTGGACCGGGACATACGTCCTGGAGGTGGGAGAGCTGAGGGCAGCCCTGTGCATCCCCATGGAAGGAGCACAGATGTGGCCAGGGCACCAGAGTTCAGGATCTCAGGACACGGGGTCGTGGGGATGAGGGCCCTGAGCCGGCAGGACGTCAGCGGCCTAGAAGTTCTGTGGGCCCAGACAGGCTTGCCCACGGCCACACGTGCCCTGGTCCCTATGCACAGTTGTCCCGGCGGGTGGGGTTGCACACCCAGCCCTCTCAGCTGCAGTCAAATCATGTCGCACAGGTGGATACAAGGACAGCTGACTCGCTCCCACAGGCCTGCTGGTGGCTGCCAGGATGATCCAGACAGAAGGACGGCCTCAGGCTGGCACACTGTCCCTATGGCCCTTCTCTGCCAGTGTAGTGGGAGACGATGTGTCCCCGCGCCTCACCCCGCAGCCACCAGCTTCCTGCCGCATCCCCAGGCCCTGGGCTGCCTGAGTGCTGTTTTAGGAGGTGAGAATCGACACTGCTTCGTCCCACACGTTACCCAGTTATGTCCCCCCTTTTATTGCAAACACACCACTCTTAGGTTCCTGCTCTGTGCTCCAGGAACAGTCCTGTCACTAGAGGGTAGGCTCCACTGTCTGAGCACTTGCTGCTTTCCAGGGGCAGAAAATCTGTAACGGGAGAGCTGAATCTCGAGTGTCCGCTCATTGATGAGCCAGACTGGTAAGCTCTGCTCACCGATCAGAATAACCTAAAGCATAAGGGCAAGTTTCATACACCACCCCACAGTAGAGAGAGAGGGCTTCAAGCAACAGAAGTCTGTACCAGGGACACTTGAGGGTGATAAATATGAGCAAAGATATTTGTTCCATCCTTCTGTAACATTCTTGACTTCATCTCTCCAAGATGACTGATGGAAGGTGGGTGGATGCATGGATGGATAGGCGGATGGATGGATGGGTGACGGAGGAATGGATGGATGGATGGATGGATGGATGGGTGGATGGATGGATGGATGACAGGAGTGGATGGATGGATGGATGGATGGATGACAGGAACAAAGGATGGATGGATGACAGGAGTGGATGGATGGATGCATGATGGAGGAATGAATGGGTGGATGGATGGATGGATGACAGAGGAATGGATGGATGGATGGATGGGTGACGGAGGAATGGATGGATGGGTGGATGGATGGATGACAGGAGTGGATGGATGGATGGATGGATGGATGACAGGAACGAAGGATGGATGGATGACAGGAGTGGATGGATGGATGCATGATGGAGGAATGAATGGGTGGATGGATGGATGGATGGCAGAGGAATGGATGGATGGATGGATGGATGGATGGATGGGTGACGGAGGAATGGATGGATGGATGCATGACAGGAATGAATGGGTGGGTGGATGGATGGATGATGGAGGAATGAATGGATGGGTGGATGACAGGAACAGATGGATGGATGGATGGATGGATGGATGGATGGATGGATGGATGACAGTTGGAGGGATGGATGGATTGATGGATGGATGACAGGAGTGGATGGATGGATGGATGACAGGAATGAATGGGTGGCTGGATGGATGGATGGATGGATGGATGATGGAGGAATGGATGGATGGATGGATGACAGGAGTGGGTGGATGGATAGATGGATGGATGATGGAGGAATGGATGGATGGATGAATGGATAGATGGATGGATGGATGGATGATGGAGGAATGGATGGATAGGTGGATGGATGGATGGATGACAGTTGGAGGAATGGATGGATGGATGGATGGCAGGAGTGGATAGGTGGATGGATGATGGAGGAATGGATGGATAGATGGATGGATGACAGTTGGAGGGATGGATGGATGGATGACAGGAATGGATGGATGGATGGATGGATGGATGGATGGATGGATGACAGAGGAATGAATGGGTGGATGGATAGATGGATGGATGACGGAGGAATGGATGGATGGATGACAGTTGGAGGAATGGATGGATGGATGGATGGATGACAGAGGAATGAATGGGTGGATGGATGGATGATTGGATGGATGACAGGAATGGATGGATGGATAGCTGGATGGATGGATGACGGAGGAATGAATGGGTGGATGGATAGATGACACAGGTGGAGGATGGATGGATGGATGGACAGATGAGAGATGGTTCCTGTACTCTTGGAAGGAATAGAAATTTCAGTGAAATTGAGTACCTGTACTCAGGAAACCTTGCTTAGCTAGGAGACATCCCTGTGTTAAGACTGCACAAGGTCATGTCACTTCACCCTGCACACCGCACACCTCCTGCCCCCTTTCCAACAGGTTTTCTTGAGCCTAGCAGCATTTCTGCAGCTATGTGCCTCACACCCAGATTCCTGGGCCCACCTCCGAGGCTCAGGGTAGGGCTTGAGGTTTGGGGCTCCTGGGTGATCCGTGTACCGCTGATGTAGCGACCAGAGCAGAGACTGTCTTTCATTGCCAGACTGGCCAGCCTGCCTCCCGACCGGGCGGGGGTGTTGGGCATTGAGCACTGCCTCAGCTTTGCAAATTGGTAACCTCCAGACTGCCTGGAGACCCTGTTGAGGTGCAGATTCTGGCTCAGTAGGGATTCGGTATTTCTAGCAGGTGCAGTGTGGCTGGGCTTGGAGCTGTGCTAAGCAGAGAGGGACCGGGCAGCTGTGAATGCCGCTAGAGGACGGGATTGAACCTGGGAAGCCCACCTTCATCACCACCCAAGGCACCCGGCCCTGTGCCCTTGCGCTTGGTGGCAGCTAACAGAAAATCCACCTAATAGTTCAGTGGAAGTTTATTTGTCCCGAATAACCCAAAGCCCAGAGTTCGGGAGTTGCTGGGGTCCATTCCGTTGCCAGCAGAGGCCGCCGTAGTCTGTCCTCGTGCGGCTGCCTCATGACCTCAAGGTGGCTGCTGCTGTCCCAGGTCGTGGCTTCATGCTCCACTCAGACGAAAGGAGGGCAGGGGGCACGTGGCCTGAAGCCAACAGCCCATCTCTCTGTCAGAAAAGTGAAAGCTTTTCCGCAGACTGCACGGAGCAGACTCCCGCTTCGGTCCCCTGGACTAGCCCCGTGTTCCTCAGCCACCGCTTGCCAGAAGGGGCCGAGAAAACTGGGGGTGTATGAGAGACAGCTGAGCCGGGTACCCTGCCTGAGTTGTCCCTGACATCTGCTGGTAGAATCTTCCAGAGTACGCTCTCTGCTACCCTTGCAGGTTAGGGGAGGCTGTGCCACCCCCGTCAGACCAGAGAGACCTGTGCTCCCGCTCGTTGCTCTGACCGTGGCCACGGCCCATGCTCTCCGGGGCTTAGTTTTAGGGCCTGCGCAGTGGGGGTTAGAAACCACCTCACAATGCTTCCCTGAGCTCGTGTCTGCGGCCCACCCAACAGGGGAACAGCTGTCACTCGCAAGCTCCCTCTGTCCAGAACGCCTCCCCCAGCTCTTCCCCGGGGGGGCTCACTCATGTGTTTAAGACCCACCTCTCCTGGGGCCCCCGGGGGCTCAGTCGGTTGAGCATCCGACTTCAGTTCAGGTCACGATCTCACGGTTCGTGGGTTCGAGCCCCACGTCTGGCTCTGTGCTGACAGCTCAGAGCCCGGAGCCCGCTTCCGATTCCGTGTCTCCCTCTTTCTCTCTGCCCCCCTCCCCTACTCGTTCTGTCTCTCACAAAAATAAAAACGTTAAAAATTAAAGACAAAACAAAACAAGACCCACCCCTCCTGAAGAGGGGCCGCCGACTATTTATGAGCTTTGTGACGCGGCTACCTTCTGAAAGCACTGGTTGGGGTACTGCACCAGTCCAGGCACAACGGATGGTCTGTTTTCCTAGCAGCTTGTGTCGTGACCAGCTAAGAGAGCATGGCAGGCGTGGGGGACGTGCCCCGAAGACCCGGGGACCCACACATCTGGACATTGGAGCTAAAGCTCAACCTCGCAAAAGGGAATGTTGGAGTTTTCCATGGGAGTTAAGTCTGATGATGTGGGGACAGGGCACAGGGGCCGCCCCTGAGCTCTGTCAGTGAAAGCAGATAGAAGCCGCTGGTTAGAAGCGGCCCTAATGGGACAGAGTCCGTGCAAGGGCCTCCCCGGGAGTCATCTGGGGGCTCGGCCCCGTCCAGCTTGGCCACCGTGCGCAGTAATCACACCACGCTGCCCTCCCCGTCCCACTGCAGTGTCACCTGCGGCCCACCCCTCCTCCTCCGCATCTGCCGTCTGGCACCAGCGCTCCTGGTCTACACGGCAGAGGGGCTCTCGGGCCCGCTGCCAGTGACAAAGCCCGACACCGGGGGCCAGAGCTGTGCTGAGCTGGGAGGTGTGGAGGACAGGCGGCCCCCCCGGAGGGTCGTGGCCTGCAGGATCCATTTGTGTCCCCGAGAGCAGCGCCCCGTGTTCTGGCTCTCCCCTTCGTGGGCAAGTCGTCTGTGTCGAAGCCAAGGTGTTGATGAACTGAAATTAGTGCTGTACATGCAGGAGCATTCTCGGAACTTGACGTTGGGCAAACGAGGAAGCAAGCCGCTCTGCCCCAGAACTTCGCCATTTTCTGCCTCTCCTCGTGCCTCAGCAGCGCTCACGGACGGAATGCTGAGGGCTCTCCCTGCGGTCACAACTCTGTGTTCGGCTTAATGATACGGGGAACTGCCGATGAGGGGAGGATAACTTGAAAAGAAAAGGCATTATTGGTAAGTGCGCTGGAAGCCTTGCAAATTTGAGACGATAAATTGGAATTTTACAGGACTAATGAGTTTTTGAAAACCGTTAGCCAGGCTTGTCCAAACAGTTCTCTCCCTATTTAAGATTTTCTAAATCAGAAACTCAGAAATTTCATAGGTGTTTGGGTCCTGGAATGAACAAACAGCCAAAGTAGAAAGTGTGTTTCCATTTATTAAAGTTACATTGTATCCGCTTCCATCATGATCACAGTGTACTATTCTTACTGTAATCGATGGTCTGTCCAGAGCACTTGCTTTATTGAGCCAAATTCTAGATACTTTGTAACCATCACTGCACTCAGCTGTCAAAAATAAGTGATTTCTAGGGGCGCCTGGGTGACTCAGTCAGTTGAGAGCCCGACTTCGGCTCAGGTCACGATCTCACGGTTCGAGCCCCGCGTCGGACTCCGTGCTGATGGCTCGGAGCCTGGAGCCCCCTTGGGATTCTGTGTCGCCTTCTCTCTCTGCCCCTCCCCCGCTCGTGCTCGGTCTCTTTCTCAAAAATAAATAAATAAACATTTTAAAAAATGACGAGTCCTGGAGAATTCGGGCCTGCTGCCACACAGCGGCCGGCGCCCGGAGCGGGACAGCAGCTGTCCTGTAGACAAGACACCGAGGACGTCGGGTTTCCGCCCGGCCATCCACACTGCGGCCCTGAGGCCCGATGTGCGCCGGTTTTCATCCTCACGCGGGACTGTTGCTTTCCCTTTACCAGCATCTGCATACCTGTACTTAGCGTGCACCTGCTCTGTGACATTTGGGCTTGCACCCCGGCTGCAGGCGACGGGGCCAGTGTTCTCGGGGCGCAATCCGTCGGCCGCCTCACTCCCTGCTTCCTACGGCACAGCGAATTCTGCGGGAAAGCCTGCCACCGGCAGCTGTGACTCTGCAGGGGAGGGGGGGCTGCCCGGGTCTCTGCCCCCCTCCCACGTGCATCTCGCCCCTGTCTCTGGGCAGCAGCTCGGTTCAAACACAAATGCTCGCCTCACGTTCATCCTCCCCCGTTCCGTTTTGTTGTTTCCTTTGCGCACGCATTTTGTACTTGCCGACAGTGCAGGCAGGTGCCAAGCCGAGGTGGGGTTAGCAGAGTGGGCGCCGTGGCTCTCCCGGCCTGAGGGCTTCCTGGGAGCGGGAGCCGAGTAGTAAGCAGGCACCTGGCAACTTTGTGCCAACCAGCAGGGGCCCCAGGCTTCACGACTTGGAAACTGCAAAGGCGCCCATCTGTACAAACGGCTCGTCTCTCTGTGTCTCTCAAATAAACAGAAAAACACCGTCTTCCAACAGGAAGCCAGCCTGACCCCATAAAAACCTCCATCTTATGGAAAATGCGACCGTTTGGTAAAAATGGGTAATCAGGGGTGCCTGGGTGGCGCAGTCGGTTAGGCGTCCGACTTCAGCCAGGTCACGATCTCGCGGTCCGTGAGTTCGAGCCCCGCGTCGGGCTCTGGGCTGATGGCTCGGAGCCTGGAGCCTGTTTCCGATTCTGTGTCTCCCTCTCTCTCTGCCCCTCCCCCGTTCATGCTCTGTCTCTCTCTGTCCCAAAAATAAATAAACGTTGAAAAAAAAAATTTAAAAAAAAAATGAGTAATCAAACATTTCCTATGCTGTCAAGTAGTTTTTAATATCAACTGTGACTCTGAGGAGACAGAAAGGCACAGGGCCTGGCTCTTATCTAAAAATCTGAATAAATGTCCAGATTGAGGCGTCCTCTCCGCGGCATATAAGCCAAACGTGGTCTTGAGGCCCATTTTCTTCTGACTTCCTGTCGTGGAACAGCGTAGGAAGCAGGACAGAACAGAAGCCGGGCAGGCACCTGAAAACAGCGGCTGAAACTGTTGTGACGCCAGCGTTACGCGTACGCCTCCCAATTGTCGTGCCTCACTCGGCTTCCCACAATGACACCGATGGCAGGGTCCCTCCAAATAGATGACTTTTTACGCTGAATCCATTCGGTCTGTAAGAAACAGAAACGAGATCCGACAGCTGCGTGAAGCCGGAAGCACTTCTGGTGGTGTCATCGTTTAGGACGTGCTGCTCCCTATGCTCGTGTTCCCATTACTGAGAAAAATTTCTGCCCAGAGAGGTGTTGTTTTGTGAGTTATGGTGACTGGATAAACCCTAAGAAAGAACAGCGTGACTCATCAGCCGCGTCCAAAACGCCCGCCCCCAGCACAGGGCAGGTGCCCTCGCTGTCCCTCCCGACACTGTCTCTGCTACCCACCACCGCTTTCGAGCTTCCTTCAGCCGGGGTGATTTCTGGGGGTGACCAGCCACCTGGCCCAGGGCCCCCGGGGGCCCCACCAGCTTAAATAATGACGTATCCAGTTATCTGTCCGTTCTGACAAACATGAGGTTCTGTGATGAAACACGCATATTTATTTATTTATTTTATTGAAAACAATTGTTTAAAGTTTATTCATTTATTTTGAGAGAGAGAGACAGCCTGTGGGAGCAGGGGAGGGGCAGAGTGAGAGGGAGACAGAGAATCCCAAGGAGCCTCCTCACTGTCCATGCAGAGCCTGAAGCGGGACTCGAACTCAAGAACTGTGAGACCATGACCTGAGCGGAAATCAAGAATCAGACGCTTAACTGACTGAGCCACCCAGGCACCCCGAAACATGCATATTTAAGCCAGGCTCAGGGAGAGGCTCTCTGGACACCAGCATGATGATTGCACCGGCAACCGTGGGCCGGCCAGTGCTCCCTGGGGTCTCCCCAACACCCAGTCACACCGACGTCCTCCCGAGACATCAGCACAGAGGTCTGGCGCTCAGAGGCCCGTGCACAGTAGGATTTGAAGTCGGGCCCAGAACCCAGACTTGCACACCATTCTTTTCTCATACAGGAACAGAGGAGGACCCTCCTTTATAAGGAAACTGAAATGGAAGAGGTCTCTGAGCCAGCCACATAACAAGGCCGAGGCCGGGTGCTGCTGGGTTCCTGTGTGAGAAGGTACGAGGCACGCCTGTGACTGCATAAGCTGCCCATCTCTGGGGGATGGTCCTCTGAGTACAAGCAGCAAAGCCGTGTGAACCCCGGCGTGTCCGTGCCGGCAGGATCGTGGTCTGATCTGACTTGGCTAATCTCATCCACATCACTGGATCCTTGTTTGAAAACATAGACGTGATCTTGAGCTGCCGGTACTCAGGTCCTGGGACGAAGGAAGGACACGACCTGCAGCCGCCTGAGGACTAAGGTCTCACGGGTCCTGGGGCCGAACGAGAACAGCGGAGAAAACCAGGGGCCTGAGTAAAGTACGGGCCTTCGGGTGTCATAACGCATTGGCGGTCTCATTAATTGTAGCAAACGTACTACACCGACGTAAAACGTCACAGAAACTAGACGTAGGGCATATGGAGAATAGTCTGTACTATCTTTGCGGTTTTTCTATAAATCTAAATCCGTTTTAAAATAAACCTTTATTAAACGTTGAAAAAAAAATAATAAAAAAAATAAAAAAAGGGGCGCCTGGGTGGCACAGTCGGTTAAGCGTCCGACTTCAGCCAGGTCACGATCTCGCGGTCCGGGAGTTCGAGCCCCGCGTCGGGCTCTGGGCTGATGGCTCAGAGCCTGGAGCCAGTTTCCGATTCTGTGTCTCCCTCTCTCTCTGCCCCTCCCCCGTTCATGCTCTGTCTCTCTCTGTCCCAAAAGTAAATAAACGTTGAAAAAAAAAATTTTTTTTAATAAATAAAAATAAACCTTTATTTAGAGTCAACTAAAAACTGAACTGAGCCGAGTCATGTGCTCTGTCATGGGTGGTGAGGGAAGCTAGTGAATCTCTCCCAGAAATACAGAGGCGACGCGCAGATACAAGCATCTGGATACGTTCTGGGGGTTGCCTGAGCCCAGGTCACAAGCCGTCTCCCGCACGGACAGAAGAGAGGGGCACTGGATGGGCCCCCGGAAGCAGACGGCGAGGGAGAGACGGAGCGGGATGTGTTCTGCGATCTTTTCTGTGACCTGTTTGGTTGTCACAGATTCTGTCACCTCAGGCGGCACCCAGGCTGGACCCGCACGGGTCCTGGGAGCCCGCGGTTCAGCGACAAACCCAGGTGGTTCCTCCAGGCCTCTGGCTAAGGCTCGCTGGCCGCCTCCACACCCCCTGCGAGTTAGCGTCTACGACTGGTGTGCAGTTAGGGCAGGCCTGCAACCGACCTCCCTACCGGGTGACAGGTGTCTCAAAGTTCCAAAGTGACCTCCAATCGAGCCTCCTGGGAATGTTTCGGGGAATTCTGGTACCAACAGCACGCGATTTCTGCGTAATGCACATCATCCGCCCACCGGTTTTCACGGCGCCTTCGGTACATGCTTGTGTCCCGAAAGTTTTCTTCACAGACCGAGCGATCCTCGTTTTCGGAAGACGTGGTCTGGCAACGTCCCGCGAGCGTCCCTAACCCAGCCACAGCCTGAAACCGTGGCCAACGCCTGCCGTCACGTGACCGTGCGGGAGCAGCTCCCGCGCGAGCGCCGCACGAGGTTTCCGACGCGCGTCACTTCCGGGCAGCACGTGAGCGGAGAGGGTCTCGCGAAATCGTGCCCGCTTCCCGGCGGACGGCGCGCGGTGACGCGCCGAGCGAGCGCCGCGCAGAGGCCTGCGCCCGGTGCCCGCAGACGGCTGGCCCCCCGCCCCCTTCCGACAGCTTCCCCCTCGCTGATGGCGGCCACCGCGCGGCAAGGACGTCGCCAGAGCAGCAAGTACCGCCACCTGGCGACATTCACGTGCACGCGGACGATCAAGAGGGAAACCGCTGTCTGTCCGTTTCTCTGACGGAAAAGCGGCAGGTCGACGCGGGCGCTGCCGTTTTGTTTTGCTCCGAGCGAAAGGGCTGCCGGGAGGCGTCAGAGGGAGACGGGAGCACGCCGGCGCCGCGCTCACGTCGGCGTGGTGCAATTCGGCGACTCTCTGCGGAGCGAAACGCCGCCTTCTGCTGCCGGCCGCTTGGAAGGGTTGAAACCGAAACGTCCGTGACGGCATCGGATGGCCGTTTCCGCCTTTGCGTCCAGTCCCCGCAGCAAAGTAAGATCTGTGTCAACTCGTGGGGGAAGTAACTTCAGAGCACGCGTCGGTGATGTTTGGGGACTTGTCAGCCCTGCGGTGTGTCCCCAGGGGGTTGTCAGTACACGGTCAGAGTCACCGAGTACACAATGGCTGGTCCCTGCACGCGGCACAGATTCTATTGTCCAGTCGCCAACTTGAGGCACACAGAGATGACAGCGTGTCATGTCCGTAGCTGTGGACACAGGCTCGGCCTGTCCTCCTCCACCTCCTGCCTGGGTGCCCCCCATGCAGCACAGGTGACAGCTGATTTCACATGCACCGGCCGCCGACAGCCCGGGGAAAAGGCCCTTAAGCCACAGCTCCGTGGAGACTTTCTCAGGTGGCTTGAGGGCTCCCTGGGTCAGCCCTTGAACCGGAGCTCAGAGTGGGAGCGGTGCCAAGGGCTGGGCCCCCCCCAGATCCACCTACGACCCAACTGACAGTGCAGCGTTTGCTACACGGCGGCTTGACAAGGCCCCTCTGCCTTCGTTACCTGGCTACACGGCTTGAGTGCAGCCCTCCTACAAAGAAAGCCTGGAGCTGCCTTATTGACGGAACGCTTAGTAAGAGTCAGCCTCATCCCGCAAAGACCCCGGGGTTAGGGCTGGGGCCCGTGTGCAGAGCTGCCATTCAAAAATGGTCCCAGGCAATTCTGAGGAAGTGGACCATCTTTGAGGAGCAGTGACCGTGGGTGGCCCACTTCTCCGGAACCTGGGAGCCAGAACCACCTGAAGAGGATTCTGGAGATCGAGGGCACCGGGTCCAATTCACCAGATAAGGAAGCCCTTGGCCCAGGCTCTATGGAGACTTGAGGCCGAGACAGATGGTTAGGCAGGGAGCTAGAAACACTCAGAGGCTCTAGAAAAACCACCTGCCCTGATGTCCCCAAAGGTGCATTGTGGGACGTGGTTGTGGAGTATGAACTTGGCTCCAATCTAGAATGGCCTAAATGTCATCTAATAGCTTACTAACAAGAAGCTTTATCAAGTTTAAAATGATAAAAGAGGGCCATTAGCTTAGAAACAGTCCCTGTATGACCAAAGACAAAGAAACCAAGTGTGATGTTAGAAGCCAGCTGGGGGAGCGCGTTGAGGACCTCCTTTCGTGTGGCTGCTGTCTCCATGGGAGACTCCCATCCAGGAGGCCAGTGATTCTACTGACTTCTCACCCAACAGCCGCTGGGGTTATTGATACAAATCAAATTGTGCAGCCCAGTTTGGGTACGGCCTCGGAAGAGCTCTGCTATGAACCAGCTGCCTGTCCCTCCCCTGGTACTCGGCTGTGGGTTTCCAGAGTTGTCACAATGAAACATAAAATACTTAAGGCCTCAAGAGCTGCTTTTAATTAAATTGCCAAGTTTCCCATTGGGGTTATTTGCGAATTATGCTGCTTTCTTTCTTATGTGAAATGAGCATTGTTCCGCAGGAAACGCCGTGAAATCCAGTCCTCTGTAGGAGTTGGCCTGGGAGGGTGTGGACGTATGAAGCACTTTACTGTCCTGCTGCTGGGTTTCTGTGCCCCTGAGAGCACCAAGAGGCTGCCCGGCAAAGGGAGGGGGGTCTTTTGTCACTGGGGTGACTTTGCTTTGTAGAGGCTGTGACGTTGTTCCCGGAGATGCGACGGTGCGATCAACAGCCTGTCGTTGTCGAGAAACGTGAAGTGTTTTGGAAATCAGAAGTAGCCGTACAATGTGTTTTCTGGTGCACCTGACCCGAACCAAAGTGCCTGCAAGCGCGCGTGTGTGTGTGCACAGGCACCTGCGTGTTCTCCGGTTGTGAGTATTCATGCTTCACTGCACGAGTCTGAACCACTGCAGACGTGTGGCACCTGCTACGTGTACTGTGCTAATTTCTACGCTCCAAAAACGCCTGGGTTTCGGAGTGAAAGGTCTCAGTACACAGAGGTGTGTTCCGTGTTTATGGATGTCCTGTGGATACCCAGATGACTGGGCATTATTTATTAAAAACAGCATCCTCCCCCCGTCGCTAGGCCCAGCTGCCTTTGTGCTAAGCCAAGCATCCAGGGAAAAAAACTCGAAACCTGAGCTCTGCAGTGCCCCATGTCGGAAAAACCCACATCACTCCAGGCGAAGTGTAGACACAAGTGGAAACGGTTAACTATAAACCCGCCAGGAAATTCCATAGGACAAAATACCTTTATGGGTCAAAGCTGAACATAAACATTACTAACTGAGGGGCTCCTGGGGGGCTCAGTCGGTTAAGCGGCCGGCTCTTGGTTTGACCTCAGGTCTTGGCCTCGCAGTTTCGTGAATTCAAGCCCTGCGTCGGGCTCTGCACACTGACAGCATGGAGCCTGCTTGGGATTCTCTCTCTCCCTCTCTCTCTGCCCCTCCCTGGCTTGCTCTCTCTCTCTCTCAAAATAAATAAACAAAAAATTACTAACTGAAAAGGAAAATTGATCAAAATTAAGGACTTCTGCCAATTAGAAAGTGCAGGTGAGAGACAGGAACACACAGGGACCGGGGCCTGTGTCTCTGGAGAGAGGAGCTGACATGCTCCTTCCTTTCCCATCTTGCCAAGAATGACTAAACCCCGCTGGCCGTTACCTGCACAGCACACACACGAGAGGACCCCGCGGTGGGAGGAGGCAGACCGGCGGGGCCCCTAGTGTGAGGACAACATGGCAGATGCTCCCCAGGCTCCCTCGGACTCGGGGCTGAGGAGCCAGCAGCCCAGAAGGACCGGCGGGCAGAGGTGAAGACGTCCCAGAAGAGCTGCTCTTTCCAGCCCAGGGGCCAGGAAGGGGGCTGCCTGGCCAGACAGACAACTTTTAGACAATAACCACCCTGCTCGGTGGACACCCGCCTGCCTCGTGTCAGTGGTGACCCTGGGGGCAGCCAGTGACCCCTTGGCCCGGCAGCAACAAGGACCCCAGGCTCCCCACCAGGGACAGGTGCGTCTACCGTGCTGCCGGAGCACAGCCAGGGGGAGACAGCCAAACGCGAGGTTTGAGTAAGGTCGAGGCTCTCACAACGTGCCGTGAAACCACCCAGGCTTCAGCTGAAAATCACTCGTGGGGCGCCCGGGTGGCTCAGACGGTTAAGCGTGACCCTCGGTTTCGGCTCAGGTCACGATCTCACAGTTCACAGGATCGCGCTCCTCGTCGGGCTCTGTCTGGGCTGATGGCCTGGAGCCTGCTTTGGACTCTCTCTCCCCCCTCCACCCCCGCTCCCCTGCTCGTGCACTGTCTCTCAAAATAAATAAATAAACCTGACAAAAAGAAAGAAAGAAAACCCCTTGTCCTCCCAAGAACAACAAGACCTCAAGCCGAAGGAGGAGGACAGCCGGGGAGGTGCACTCTGCGGGGGCAAAGGTCGGGGACTCTCGGGCACGTGGGACAGCATCGCAATGAAAAGGCTTCGACAGGCCGCCAAGCGCCGGTCACGCGGCTGCAGGAGAAGGCCTGGCACAGCCACCGCGGCCGGGGAAGCGCCACGGGGCAGCGTCAGGACGGAAACACAACAACAAGAAGGGCAAAAGGGGCACGAGGGGTAAAACGCGCAGTCAGAGGCTCAGCGGCAGGAGGGCAGGGGAGGGACCCGGGAAGTGGACGCTGCACCAGGAGGGACCTGAACAGCAGGGGGAAATGGACGCGGGGACAGTGAGGCTCCCGCGGAATTACCGACACTCGTGTCCAGAGCGCGCGGGAAGGGAGAGCGAGGGCAGGCTGAACACAGTGTTGCAAGACACAGTGGCCGAAAACGTCCCAAATCTGGAAGAGATACAGACCTACAAATGCAAGAAGCTGAGTGAACGAATGTCCAGCAGCGTGAGCCCAAGCCCACACCGGGACCCGTCACAGGCTTGTGTGAACATTCAGGATCGGGGGGAAGACTTGAAGGCAGCTGGAGAAAAATGACACTTATCGAGAGGGGGAAAACAATTAGAATGACAGCGGATTTCTCATCAAGAACCAGAAGCCACCGGAGAGAGGAAGCTGCGGACACAGTTTCAGGTGCCGGGAGGAACCACCTGGCTGCGTCCACACCCAGCAAGACACAGAAAGGGGAGAGGACAAGCTGGAGAGCCAGGACAGCAGCGGAGCTGTGACGCAGGCCTAGTCCTCCAGGGCACAGACACCACGTTCTAGGAGCACCAGGGAGATGATGAAGGAAGGCCGCGCAAACAGGCTGCGTACACGGGATGGGCATGCGTCCTCACCCTGCGTGTACTGAGTCCTGACAGCAGAGGTGAGATACAAGCGTCGTCCGGGGGGGCTGAAACGAGTCGAGAGGGGACATTGCAGACCACAGTAGGAGGCAGATGTTGCGGAAAGTCAGCTGACCCGGAAAGTGGACTATGTGGGCGTCCCTGGGATGTAACACCCAGAGCGGCCACGAGAAGGCTAGCCAAGGAGATGCTGTCAGATCACTTGCAGTCCTGGTGTCCGAGCCATCACAGGGCCCAGCAGGACCCACGGCCGAGATCCCGGAGCCCGAAGACACGGGCAACGCCCGCACCGCGGACCCACCTTCCACTCCGCCTCCTCGGTCTGCTGCCCACGGTGTCCAGGAGCTTGAGTGTGGCTGGTCACCGGTGCCCTCCTTGGCACGGACACCTCTACAAACTTCTGAAGACCTGAGCGTCCTTACGTGACTCCAACACACGTCCCATGTGTGACTAGATGCCCAGATTGCCGGTCGGAGAAGGATGCACGCTCACACACGTGTGGATTTTATGTTTCTGAGCAGTTGTCTACCGACCTGATATCAGAGCGACACCCCAGTCTTCTATTTTCATCAAATCATCGTGATCCAGATTGCCAACTCCTGGTTTTGTTATTACTTGTTTAGTAATCTTTATATATTTAACTGTGTGCAGGTGACCAAGTAAGGACCGGATGAATGGACAGATGAGAAATCCAATTCTTCCCACACAGTCCAAAATTCCCAGCTTGGCCACAGGTTTGACACAGGTCAGCATTGCCATCTCAGGTAACGGCAGTTTCCTCTGAACGTGCACCTGAGCTCTGGCCCTGGGCCAAAGGACACGGTGGTGACAGCCTCTGCTTCCCAGGCCGCCCGTGTGCCCTCTTCTCTCGTGCCTCAGACAACAGGGGTCTTCACGTTAAGTATGCTTCCTCACAAGGGCTTCTGCATCGTATTTTTAATAGTTACACTAAAAAAATTCCTGGGGCACCTGGTTGGCTCAGTCGGTTGGGCGTCCGACTCTTGATTTCAGCTCGGGTCATGATCTCATGATTCATGAGTTCGAGCCCTGAGTTGGGCTTGGTGATGACAAGCCTGGAGAGCCTGGAGCCTGCTTGGAATTTTCTCTCTGCCCCTCCCCTGTGCTCACATGCTCTCTCTTTCAAAATAAATAAATAAGCTTAAAAATCCCCGCATGAAATTTCATTTTAGATTTTCCTTCCAATTTCCTATGTACTTTATGTTCGTTGTGGAAAATGTGGTAGAGGGGCGCCTGGGTGACGCAGTCGGTTAAGCGTCTGACTTCAGCCAGGTCACGATCTCGCAGTCCGTAAGTTCGAGCCCCGCGTCAGGCTCTGGGCTGATGGCTCAGAGCCTGGAGCCCGCTTCGGATTCTGTGTCTCCCTCTCTCTCTGCCCCTCCCCTGTTCATGCTCTGTCTCTCTCTGTCCCAAAAATAAATAAAAGTTGAAAAAAAAATTTTTTTAAAAGAAAATGTGGTAGATATAAACAAAGAAGGGAACATCACCCCGAATCCCATGACTGTGTCTTTGATGTTGCCACTAACTTTCACGTGCGTCCTTCCTGTCTTTGTTGAATATGACAGCATACCCATACGAACAGACATGCATGAGAGAATTAGGACGGTGTCAAGCTGGACCCGTGGTCTTGTCTTGCTTTGTGACTCTCATGTTGAAAACATGGCGTTGCTGCCCGCCATCTTGACCCTGTTTACGTGCGATCTTTTGTGATCGCTGGGACGGCCATTGCTCTCACTGAGTTCCACGGTGAGATGACTTAGCGTGTGTTGGGGTTCCTGGGGGGCTCAGTCAGTTAGGCGTCCGACTCTCGGTCACGGCTCAGGTCTTGATCTCAGGGTTGTGAGTTTGGACCCCGTGTTGGGCAACATGCTGGGCGTGGAACCTGCTTAAAAAATATGTGTGTGGCCCCCACAGGGCAGGCCAGCAAGTAAGATAAAATCAGAGCGCCTCAGTGTGACAGGTGTCTTTGAATATCCTTGCGACGCCTCTACTTTTTGAGGACAAGATGCTGAAGGTGGATATTTTTAAGTTGATACAAGAAAACGGCATTTATGTCCTTGGGTGGTTTTCTTCAACTTCTTTAAATGTGTTTAATAATAGTTGTTTTGCACACAGTGTCTGTGCTCGTGCTCACAAACACGTCTTGCAGTGCACGCGTCTTGCACTTCAGTTCTACAGGAAATCACTGGAAACAGTGTGGCCCCTTGCAAAAAGCCGCTAATCCAACTGTACCACCCTGTAGTTTCATTGTTTCTCTTGTTCTCTTCACACCATGTTTTCTTTGGGGAAGGAAAGAGCTGTCAACATGTCATAATATGTTTGTGTGTCTCACTGAAAGATAATCTGGGTGTCGGTCCGTGTCCCACAATTATCCAGCTTTCGACGGAGAACAGGTGAGGACCTGCTGAGGCCACCGGGGGCACACCTCACCTGGACGGGGGTTCAGGGCTGCGGCCACAGGCCCCAGCCTCCACCGCGTCCACGCGCCTCCGTCTAATGGAGCAGTCATTTACACGTTTCAGTGGACAGAATCAAAGGGTGATCTGAATTTCTTCCAGGCAATTTCTCCTTTTGTTTTTCTTAATTCATGAGTATTAATATTGTTTAATGAGGATTTTGTATTTTGAGGGTTTTTTTGCTTTGTTTTTGGAGGGGCTCTGCTTCCCTCCTTTCGGGAGCGCCAAACATCTGCAAACTCAAAGCAACGGAACACACACGATGAGGGACGAGGAGAAGAAGGCTTGGCATGCGCCCCGATGAGAGTGGATGTGGCTGCGGCTCCGAGGACCTCGGGTTGTCAACAGAGGCAGGCGGTGATAACGTCACTTCCGTGCCCTGTCTTGTAGGCTCTGTCTCGTGGAAGACAGAGCGGACGTGAGGCGTGGCGCTCAGCCGGCGGGTGTCTGGGCGGTGGCCTTGAGGAGGCGCCAGCGGCCAGGTGGAGCGGACACGGGGGCCACTGTCACTGCCGCGTGTTCACAGGTGTGTCCGCGCCGCACTGGGGGCGTCCCATGCATTCTCCCACTTAGGCCTCACATGAAGCTTTCAAGCGAGTACTGTTTTCGTTCGCATTCTTGGATACGGAAACACACTCAGAGTTTAAAATGTGCTTGTGTTCACAGGTCAGCGGGAGAGAAGAGGTCAAGACCCGGTGACGTGCTGCCTTAACTCCTAGATGCTGCACGCTATTCGCGCCTACATTTAATGAAGGCAGCGCCATGCCTTAAAATACGTCTAAAAATAAATGTGTCCCACTCTCCGACGGGTGTGAAGTTTCTGCAGTTGAAAATTTTTGCCTCAGATTTTCAGGGGGCAGAGCCAGAGTTATCCTCGAAAACTAACACGTGTGGGCCCATGGCAGGCTCAATCGGTAGACCGTGTGGCTCTTCATACCAGAGTCCCGAGTTCAAGCCTCGTGGTGGGTGTGGAGCCTACTCAATTAAAAAAATAATAATGATGAGTAAATAATAACAACAAATGTGATGACGATAATAGCCGTTAACATCTGTAGAGTATGTTTTCACAAATCAAACTGGCAATTGTGCTGAAGGTTAACGTTCCTGGAGAGTCTCTCTGGAGAGGAGGGCACAGAGCGGAGGCGCAAGGGCCCTGTCGCCGGCACGGGCGGTGTGGGCTGCTCTGGGTGATGGTGGTTTGGGGGGGACAGAAAGATCCACCGGGCTGAGCCCAAGACGCCGTGAGGCCTGTTACTGAGGGCGGCTGTGCGGTGAGACGAGGTCCTAGAGGACACGGTGGGGCCTGCAGACGGCCGGGGCTCCCGTGGTCGCAGGCTGAGTGTCCCCGGGCCGGCCTTTCGGGGTGTGTGGGCACAGTGCTTGCGATCCCAGGACCGGTTCTAAGTTTTACAAATGCATCAAGCGTGTCTGAAAACTCCCAGTTCCATCAACTTGCTAATTTTAGACTCTCTGAAAATACCGAAGGAAAAAAGGTTTCAGCATTAGGCTTGTCCTATTTGACTATTAAAACAGAATCGGGAATACTCGGACTCTAATATAGGAGCACGGGCTGAAAACCAGCGCGAGGAGTCGATAGGAAATGCCAGCACTCATGTCAACAGTGACCGTGTGGGACCGGACGCCCTAACGACCAGTGGGCCCAGCCGGGTCTCTGCTCTGTGCAGAGAAGTCTCACCCTGGGGGATTAGGAGGAAGCGACAGTTTCACGATTCAATACAGCAAACATCTCTTAGACGCTTGGTGTGGGTGAGACTATGGGAGTCGCCAGAGAGAAGAAGGGTAAAGAAAATGTGTGCGGCACAGAGTAGGACAAGTGTGCAAATGGCAAAATACAGACCTGACCTTCTACGAGGGGTCTTGCAGGTGCTGCGGGAGTTCAGAGGACGGCGTCTTTTGAGAAGGTCCCCGTGGCACGCAGGCAGTGTCCCCCCACCCCCCGCCACGGAACACCACAGGCTGGTTGGTGTGGACCCCTCATGGTTCTCAGGGCTGAAGCCCAAGACCCAGGCTCTGGCCGATTCCGTGTCTGCAGAGACCCCACTTCCTTCCTTCACGGCATCTTCCTGATGTGTCCTTGCACGGCTCAACAGGATGAGGGGGCTCCCTGGGGCCTCTTACAAGGGCACTAATCCTGTTCGTGAGGGTCCTACCCCAATGACCCGATCGCCTCCCAAAGGCCCCACCTCCTAAAACCATCGCCTTGGCGGTTAAGTTTCAACACGTGAATTGGGGGCACCCAGCCTTCAGTCCACAGCACGAGACCGTCAGGCAGAAGGGGACGGAGAAGGCTCTGGACGTGCTGAGTGCGGGGAGTGCCAGAAACAAGACTCGAGGAGGAGGGAGCACCGTGGGTCCTGGGCACGGGAGGGGAAGGCAGGCAGGGCACTCAGCCAGCAGAAGACGGCAATTGCTGGGGACTCGCCCGGCAGCCCCGTGCCTCCGCCCCAGCCCTGGTGCCCACACGTCCACATTCTGGTCCAGAACAGGGCCTGCCTGCCGGCGGGATATGATTGAGTTTGTGAGTGGATGGCTGGAGCTTGATGTTTACAGCGTCAACTAGTTCAAGTAAAACTCGGTCTGGGCTGCCTGCCGGTGGCCCGTCCGGGCTGGGGAGGGGCGGACTCTGGAGCGAGGCCGGCTGCTCGGGGTCTGAGAAGACAGCGCAGGTTGGGGGAAGCACGGGCTGCTCGGAGGAGGCGGCCCAGGTGGAGGGAGAGGGCAGGAAGTACTACCCAGGGCGGAAACTTCGTGCACCAACGATTCTTCCAGTCTGCAGTTCTCAAAAAGCCAAGAAATGTCCAAATCCCGTGCCCCCTCAGCGATGGTCGCAGAGGCTCACGTACTGCTTGGATGTTCGATGACCTTCGTACGTCTTCTGCTTGTGAATACCCCCTGTCTGAAAGCAGGGTCTTGGGGGGGTGGGGTTCCCCCGTGCACGTGCAGCCCCTCTCCCTCAGTGCCCCCAGTCCTGCCCAGGCTCCTGTGCCCACACGCAGGGTCTCCACTCCGTACCCGGCCAGATGAGCTTCTAACACAGGCTCCAAAGCGCGAGAGCAGAGGCCACACAGGCCCCGCTGGTCAGCCCCCAGCGACCTCCCGGCCCCGTCTCCTCCTGCCCGGCAAACACAACGGCCGCTCCCTCACAGCTCCTTGTAGTTCGGAGTGAAAGGGTGGCAGAGGCTCACGCAGCGGCCACGTGCCTTGCTCGCCGGGCAGGACGCGGCTGTCCCTGAAGGCCCCGTGGACGGTGGGGCTGGCACACATCTTGTCCCCGGGGGCGCCGTGCGGTCCCTTCGAGTGCGGGGCTCGGCTCAGAGGACGGGAGGAAAGGAGAACGGGACGGGACTGTTCCAACTACCAGGGCGTGAGAGCCACACTCTGACACTGGGACGCGCCCTGAGCACAAGGAGGAAATGCAGGGCACCCTGGGCTTTTCCCCTTAGGCGGCCGCCCCGGTCACGGCGCAGATGACTCCGAGGGCCCCAGGCTGCAGGTAAACGAGGCCTGTCCCGTCCCCGGGACCCTGGAACCCAGGACTGCTGAGTGAACGTTCCCCGGGTTCCAGTGGCTTTGGCTTTGTCTCCACTCTCTGCTTGGCTGTACGGAAGGATCGGTTCCTAAAGGAGAATTGAGAATATTTGCAATTAGCTAGCTAAAGATAGAAAGTGGAGACAGTACAATGTCGGGCTGTGGCCTCGCTTTTTCCTGACTCATATTAATATCGTAGAACCAAACGACATCTGCAGTGAGTAAACGCTGCGCTGTTTGTCCGGAGATAAAAGCAACACAGCAGACCTTTCAGTTTTAGAAAGTGAAAGCCAGTTAAACGTCTCTGCATTCTGACATCGAGGAGACCCTGCCTTGCACTCTCGTGCACAACTAATGGGAGCGTTTCGTGTCGTCCCGTGTAAACTCGCCCGGCAGTAAACAAACGGCCTGGAAACGGGACCAAATACTAAGCTGGTTGCTTGGATCCATAGTAAATGGTGACGTCAGAGCAAATCAGAGCCCTGCAGATGTTAGACAGAAGGAAGGTTTGTTTCACATCCTCACCGAGGTACAAATTATATTCCGGAGAATTCGACGTGTGGATGGTATGTCCAGTGGCTTCAGCGGACTCCATCACGTGGCCATCGGCACAACCTAATTCTGGAAGATTCTCTTCACCCCCGAAAAAGACCCGTAGCAGCCCCACCGCTCACCCCAGCCACCCCCAGCCCCAGGCAACCACTAATCTGCTGGCTGTCTCCGTAGATTTACTAATTCCGGACTAATTCTGGGATCACACGGCATGTGGTCTGAGAAAGGTTATATTTCATTGTGAGCTAACAGCTGTATGCCCAGAATGAACACGTTTTTCTAGTGGGGAAAAGAAGCCCCATTAGAACTGGGCAAGATGCTGGGGCTCCTGGGGGACTCGGTCGGTTAGGCGTCTGACCTCGGCTCAGGTCCTGATCTCACGGTTCGTGGGTCCGAGCCCCGCATCGGGCTCTGTGCTGATGGCTCGGAGCCTGGAGCCTGCTTCGGATGCTGGGTCTCCCTCTCTGTCTTCCCCTGCCCCGTTCATGCTCTGTCTCTCTCTTTCAAAAATAAATAAAGATTTAAAAAAAAGGAAAAAGAACTGGTCAAGATGCCCAAGCTAGGGTCTTCTTGTCACTACCATATCCACAGCATTTCCGTGCCCGTGTGATGCTCACTGACCACCTTGTCAAGTCTCTGCACCGTCCGAGTGGTGGCCCAGGGGTCACTGCCTCGCTCGTCCTCGGAGCACCTTAGAGTCTCAGTCGGGCTGTGTGATCTCAACAGTCGAGCATCACTGGACATGTCCTCAGTCCTCATCGTCCAGAGGCTGCTCGTGTCTTCCTCCAAGTCCCCCGTACGGGACCCTACTAACGGGCTGTCCTCCGTGGAACTTGCTGCACTGGTCTCATTTCAAAGACAGTCTGTCTCTTTTATTACATACAGAATAAAGTCCAAGGAAACAAAACCCAGAAAATCACCTGTTCTGACCAGCTTACAATTTTCATTTGCCATTGACTTACTCAGCAATCTTTAATGTGTGCTATGTGATTATCACGATTATCACTCGGCTTCTCAGGCCTGTTGAGTTCCTCCAGTGGATCATCTAAGGCAACAGTTACCCCTGCTTCTCCTGTGCTCCCTAATCTCACCCGGGAAACTAACATCAGAAATTCCCCACAGTTTATCATCTACATGAAACATTGTTATTTATACTATGGCCAATAACCTCCTCAGTAACACACTTCCACTGTTCCTTATGCATTTCTTATGCTGCAACTCTGTCTGGAAATCCACCCACACCACATCTAATCCAGTTGTATAGAAATATACCAACTAGTCATTCATCCTGTTTGAAAAAGTTATTTATGTTTGTTTATTTTTGAGAGAGACAGGGAGAGAGAGACAGAGAGACAGAGCACGAGTGGGGGAGGGGCGGAGAGAGAGGGAGACACAGAATCTGAAGCAGGCTCCAGGCTCCGAGCTGTCAGCATAGAGCCTGATACGGGGATCAAACCCACGAACCGTGAGATCATGACCTGAGCCAAAGTCGGACGCTTAACTGAGTGTGAGCCACCCAGGCACCTCAAAGAGTCTTTTTTAAAAAGAAATCCGTCTAACATCTCAGTGAAAACATTTCCAGGTTTGTTGAACCCAAACTGTTATGGTACCAAGTAGGCCACTGAATTAAAAGAATACTGCCTGTCAGGGCCGTTACGTGTCTCTGCTTTGTGTGTGTGTATTTCTGTCATCCTGCAGAGCACAGAAGCCCTGGTCCAGCCGCCACTGGGCCCACCTGAGTGCTAAGGGCCGGTCCAGGAGGCCGTGTGGCTGCCCCGACTTGCTCCCTCTCGGAGGGAGAGGTGGAGGGGAGTTCTTTGGGTCTTCCCATAGCACCCCGTGCGGTTGGCTCAGCAAAAGCCAGCCCTACTTTGAACTTTAGTAACGTCCTAAATATCTGCACGGTAGGCCAACGCCACATTTTCTAATGAGAGTTTTTGCTCTTTGGTAATTATAAAAATATAATAGCAGCCCCACGTTAAAATTGCTGACTTTGTACCAGGCACTAAGCTAAATGGTTAAATGGTGATGTCACTGACTTGTCCTGAGAGCTTGGCGGGCAGATGCCACTGGTCCCTCCAAGCAGGGGAGGTGGCCAGACTTGGCGAGGCCAGTCGGCACGCTCCGGGAGCAGGGACACCAGGGGCCAAGGACTCGGTGCTAACCTGTGTCCTCAACCACCTCACCGTTCAGTCTGAGCACAATATTCTCGTGAGGGAAGGAAACTTTCCTTTTTTTATTTTGTTTTGTTTATTTTTTTTCTTTATATTTTTGAGAGAGAGAAACAGAGTGTGAGCAGGAGAGGGGCAAAGAGAGAGGGAGACAGAATCCGAAGCAGGTTCCAGGCTCCGAGCTGTCAGCACAGAGACCGACGTGGGGCTCGAACTCACGAACCGTGAGATCATGACCTGAGCCGAAGTCGGCCGCTTAACCGACTGAGCCACCCAGGCGCCCCGGAAACTTTCCTTTCTTCTTCTTTTTTATTTTTTTTTTCTTTCTTTCTTTTTTTTTTTTCAACGTTTATTTATTTTTGGGACAGAGAGAGACAGAGCATGAACGGGGGAGGGGCAGAGAGAGAGGGAGACACAGAATCGGAAACAGGCTCCAGGCTCTGAGCCATCAGCCCAGAGCCCGACGTGGGGCTCGAACTCACGGACCGCGAGATCGTGACCTGGCTGAAGTCGGGCGCTTAACCGACTGAGCCACCCAGGCGCCCCTCTTCTTCTTTTTTAAATTTATTTTTTCTTTTCTTTTCTTTTTTTTTTTAAAGAAAAACATTAACCAGTGCTTTCTGGAGTCTTTCCTCAAACTTTGCCCTCTTTGTCATCGGCAGTGTGTGACTTTCAGAGGCTGGTTTGCAATGCCAGCAGCACATTCTGTGAAGCTTCTGGTAAGTGCTAGAAATTGCCGGAAGTGACACTTGGAAGTGACACTTGGACGTGGCTTCCTGCCCTTCCAGCCCCCACTCTGTCCCTCGTGGACGCGGAGAGGGGCATCTGTGTGCCTCACGGGGCCGGTGCTGCCACATGCAGTGGCGGCCAAGCGGAGGCCCAGAGCTGCAAGCATTGGGCGCCAAAAATGCCAGCTTTTCTCCCAGGAGAGTCACAGACACGTGTTGTCAGGACCTGCATCTCTGTGTCCACCGTCGAAAGATAACCCTCTCCGTCTCAGCCTAAACCCAGACTTTCATAATGTGAGATGTTCGTGGAAACCGCCTTCAGCATAATAAGTACAAGTAATTTGTCTGACAAAAGAATGTCAACAGCAAGTACGTATAATTTGTGCGGTGACAAATTGTACCTGTCCTTCCCGGGAAGAAAGGGACACTGCTGTGCACCGAGACGACGGGGCAGGGTCAAGGATGGGTGCTTGCATTTAATACACAGCTCTCAGAAGCGCACGCGATCCTTTCAGAAGGTCGATGCAAATTATACCTAATAAAGTTATTATAAATAATTGCTACCTCTGCGCTCCTGGGTAATCAGTGAGTGTGGAGTGGGGAGCAGGCGGTTACAGATGAGAGACGCCTTCAGTTCTGAGCCGGGCTGTCTCACGAGGCACTCTCATCTTCACGGGAGTCGCAGGTGCCTTTTCCACAGTTAGTGACATCTTATGAAACCCGAGGCCCGTCTGACCCGGAGATTCAGCCAGGAAGGGCGAGAAGTGCGGCCTTCGGTGCGTCTTCAGGATCCGCACACCCTCACGCCCTGGTGTCACAGGAAGACACTTGTCCCCACGTGAGAGCAGCTGGAGAATGGTGGAGACCTCCCATCACGAAGGAGAATAAGTCGTCTGTGACGTTATGACCACGGCATCCCAGAACCACGTGGGAGGGCCACTCATTCCAAAGCGTTTGTTGCGACGTCCGTGCCCACACTGAGCCAAGTGGCAGGGGTCCCTTGACAGGCGCCAGGTGGCGAGATGACAGAGGGCCGAGAAGCACGGCATCCTCAGCGGGGGAGGGGACAGGGACCCACGGCAGCCTCGTGGTGGCCAGGAGGGCAGCCTCGTCCGGGCCAGAGCCTTGACACTTGATAACCCCCGCCAGACGCCCTGCTACAAGCCGGCTTGTCCGATGGCTCTCTCTCCCCAGCGGTCAACGTCCCTGGCGGGCGAGGGGGGGACCATGAGCACACAGTGGGTCAGGACGGCCAGGGCCGCCCAGAGCGGGCCGGGCAACGGAGACGGTGGTGGACCACCAGACGCTTAAATACAGAGGACAACGTGCGGCTGCTGGCAGGGTTGGTGGGGGGGTGGGGGGGGGTCAAGAGGTACCAACTGCCAGTGACAGTGCAGAAGCCACGGCACAAGTGTGGCCGGGACACTGCACTCGCGTCCCGTGGCAGGAGAGGCGGCTGCACGGCACCGGCGTGGAGTACGCCCAGAGGTGCGGGCTCACCGTGAGGGACCCCTGACGCTCAGGGAAATGGTGTGTCCACTGCCCTCCAATGGTAGACTTTTAGTTAAAAATACAGTAAAAACGGAAAGCGTCCTGTGCCGTATCTGCGGCCTCCCGCGGTCAGCAGGGGGCCGGCTGGGCCAAATAGCATCCCGGTAAGGGTTTGAAGTGACTGGCTCCACCCGCCTGACGTGGTAGAGACGAAATGACGCTTCGGTACAAGAGTGACTTCTTCCAGAACTCTGTGAAGACCCCTCCCGGGTCTGTCATTACCCAGATGGCGGTATCGTGTCTGGGAAGAGATTCGCACGTGCTGGACGTAAAGGTGGAAAGACCTTGTTGGCCCCACAGCCGTTGATGCGGGCCGGCGGTTTGGATCCCAGCCCCCAACCACCTGTAACGGGGCTCTGAAGGGCGCAGTTCGCTTCCGGGGTTTCTGTTTTGTGTGCAGCCCTTGGAGACTATCCACGAGAAGCTGTTAACTGCACTTTCCCATTTAACGGGACAGCTGAGATGTGGACGGTTCAGTACAAAATGGCAATTGAATGCACGGTTTAGAGGAGACTAGGACTTTTCTAGATCCATCGGTCTAAACGCACCTGGGCGCGAGCCTCGACGGGAAGCTCTGCTCCAGCCCCGGCCTTCCGGGCACGACGGGAGCGGCGGAGCCACCCACACCCTTGCACACGCGCTCACACACACCCCCGTTCCCGTGGTCACCTTCTTTCAGAGGATGAAATGCTGGAATAAATTCTGCACAAAATACATATTGTTAAATGACGAGCTTGCTGTGATTGACGCGAGCCCCTCGTGTGGTAAACGGATGCACAGAAACGAACCCGTAGTTCTGTTTTCCTCCTTTTCTAAGCAGTCATCTCCCCTTAGGAGGGTGGCTAACGCCTCCCCTGGTACGCGTTTTCAAGGAGAGCAACGTGGCGTGGGAAATCTCACACTTTGGTCCGTGTTGGGCGGTTCTGAATTGAGACGGGTGGTGGAGGGGTGGGAGCAAGGTGGCTTTGTGCAAAGCCTCGCACCTTCCTGCCTCTGCTGTTGGGAGAGGACGCACTTCTGGGTGGGCGGAAGAAAGCCTAGGGAGAGGGAGTGGGCGCTAAAGTTGGCCTGTGATGACGCCTTTAAAGATGGCTTCCCACGAGTTTCATCTTTCAGGGTAGTTTTTTTTTTTTTTTTTTTTTTTTTTTTTTTTTAAGTATTGTGCATTACAATAGCAGTCTTCAAACTTCTTGCTCGTTGACGCCCTGAGAGGAGTTTGGGAAAGTATGTATCCCTTCACACGTTGTGTATTGACACTGCACGTCTCCACTGTAACTGTGAATACTTACAGATGGCGCGTTCCTGGCATGTTGCATCTACACTGACAAATGGAACTGGGACGTCACGTTTTAAAAAGTCTTGAATTGAACGACGTTTCGATTCCACAATATGATAAGCCCCGTCATCATCGATCTTAAAAAATGCATACCGAAGCTCTTCTGTGACATTTGGAACTCTTTCTTTTTTGCTAGCGCATATGTTGTTTTTGAACATTCCACTGAAAAGTTTTTATTGGCCTTTTGGATAGGACCGGGAGTCGATTTGCTAGGAGGGACAATTCTGCCACACATCCGGCACCAGCATGCGGCCTCCTCTTTGCTTACTCTGCGTTTGGCCCCAGTGCAGCTTGTCCTGGGGCTGGAACCTGGCGCCACAGAGAAGTCAGGCCGCAGACACCAATGCCGGGGTCATATTTGCTCCCCGGACCGACGTGCTCGTGGACCCAAAGCCAACGTTTCCAGGCCGGGAGAAGGTATTTTTTCTCAACTCGCACTCCCACACCTTCGGGTCCTTCTCCGGGATCTCGCCCACCTTGGCCCCACGGACCGTGCAGCGGTCGGCGATCTCCGTTTCTCCAGCTGCCGAAGGACCCGACTGCGTCTGTAGCTCCGGGGAACACGGGGGTCTGGCCCCCCGCTGCACCAGCACCTCCAGCCCTGGCGGTGCGTCTCCACTCGCCCCCACACGGGGGGCGAGGCAGAGCTCGTGGGTGCGAATTTCCCGCACGGGGCTGTCCTTTTCACCTTGACCGTGCACCGTGGCACACACCACAGCACAGTTACCGAAGGGGGGAGGCCCCCTCCTGTACACGCATGACGAACACGTGCCCACACTTCATCGGCTCGTGACTTGAGAGGACGGTGAGGGAAGATACAACGGCTAGGACCCCAGGACAGCCTCGGAGAGTTCTCCGGGACCTAGAGTTCCTGGATGTCAGGATGAGGTCGCGGAGTTAGATGCCAGAAGCGGTTGATCTCCTGAAGGACAAAATATCCCTTGGGGTTATCTTTTCTTCCCGGGCAGAAACGACTTGCTTCTCTGCTGGCAAAATCCTCAGGTTAACATGTCATCGCCTCAGCTGAGGACCTTGAACACCAGTGAGCAGTGAGTTGAACAAAGTGCACTCTCCTAGAGTTCGGGCTCCCTGTGCCCCCATATGACTGGAAATGACGGGCCAGCCTCCTGTCTCCTTATTTCCGGGCACAGGCTGTCTCTTTCTTTCTTTCTTTCTTGCTTGCTTTCTTGCTTTCTTTTTCTTTCTTTCTTTCTTTTCTTTCTTTTCTCTCTTTACTTTTTTATTTATTTTTGAGAAAGAGAGACAGCGTGAGTGGGGTCGGGGCGGAGAGAGAGGGAGACAGAATCCGAAGCCGGCTCCAGGCTCCGATCTGTCAGCACAGAGCCTGACGCGGGGCTCGAACCCACGAACCGTGAGATCATGACCTGAGCTGAAGTCGGACCCTTAACTGACTGAGCCCCCCACCAGGCGCCCCTGTGACATTCTCTTTCTAAAGCTCAGCTGGCAACTTTGGTTCAGATGCTAACGACATGGTCTTCGGAGACTGGTTCGAGTTCTGGCTGTGCTAGCAGTGCCCTGTGACCCGGGGCAGGCCCTTAACCGTCCTGTGCCTCGGGGTCCTGGTCTGCGGCAGTGGGGGGACATTAACGGAGCTCTCCTTTTGGGGGAGTGATTGTGGCCTGTGATCACTGGCACGGTCTGTATCTTCTATCCTTTTATTTTCAACTTGTCTGTGACTTTACATTTGGTGTGAGGCCTCTTAGACCTCAGGCATGCGGCTGGATTGGGTTTCAGCCCAGTCTGGCAATTTGAGTTTTTATTGGGGTGTCGAGTCTGCTTACATTTGATGCACCTAAACTGACATTCGGGTGTGACTCTACCTTCTTATCCGTTGGCTTTTTCTTCCACCTGTTTTTTTAAACTTAAAAAAAATCTGATTTATGTAAGTAATCTTTACATTCAACGTGGGGCTCCAACTCACGACCCTGACATCAAGAGTCGCGAGTTCCACTGACTGTGTCAGCTGGGTGCCCCCATCTGTGCCTTCCTGTTAATCCTGAGATTAATGAGATACTCTCTGCCCTCCCTCCCCCCCATTAACTTGCTCCTGCACCTTCTTTCCTTAGACTTCAGCGATCACTGCAGGGAAGTCCCGCCCATGGAAGCACCTGCGGCCTACAGCATCAGTGCTCGCCCCCCACCCCGTCCCCCATAGGCCTCCGTCACAGGGGTTGGCAAACTTCCCTGCAAAGCGCCACATAGGAAATAGGCTTTGCGGTCATATGACCTTTGTAGGGCCTCCTCAACTCTGCTGTTGTGGCTTGAAAGAATCCACATATAGATACTATGTCGACAAAGCAGTGCGGTTGTGTCCGAACAAGCTTTCTTTACTAAACAGGCGACAGGTAGATTTTGCCTGTGAGCAGCGCGCTGACCCCCGCCCTCCAGCCTCAGCCCCTGTGGGGGGTCGGGCTCCAGCAACGTTCTATCTCTTCCGTCTCTTGGAGCCTGGGGGCGATGAAGGCTTCCACTCGACCTGTCACAGGGAGTCCGGCCAACCACGTTGGTGCTGTATTCCCATCCACACCGTACAGTCCCTCAACCAAACTCTCTCGCCGAATGCTGCAGCGGCCGCCCGGCTCCTGCTGAGACCCTAACAGACCTGTAGGCTTGTGTCACGGCGAAGGTTCCACCGCGTCCCAAACGACAGTTTGGGCAGTTTGCACGTGTGTCTCCTGCCCAGGAGGAGCCTCCTGCAGGGCAGACGCTGCCTTAGTTATATCTGTATCCCCCACGTACCTGTCCCTCACTCCACAAAATGGGAATGAACAATCTTGGCTAAACTAAACTAAACGAGTACTGCAGAAAGGGAGGCAGGGGAGGTGAGGGTTTGGAAAAAAGACTTGAGGGGTTTTATTTTAAAGTGGGCAGGCTGTGACAAGAGACATATCCGGGAGAGGTGGAGTTCTCGAAGGAGGAGAGCCAGGGGATCTGTCTCAAAGTTACCACAGAAGGAAAAATTCCAGGACCTGGTGTTAATATGTGAACTCAAGTGTGGGTGTCTGGCCGGTGTGAGCCTGTCAGCTGTGCAGGGTGTCTGAGCACCTGGTGTAGCACGGTCAGCTGCTGCTGACAGTGAGTCTGAGGAAGGGAAGGAATGAGTACAGTTCATTTTGCAGTTAGGTCACCACATCCTTTGACAGCGGTGTCCACAGAGTGGCCCGTACTCAAGCTTCAGAAAAAGCTGCTGAGTAGCAAACTGGAACCAGGAAGTTGGAGCACCTACTTAGAATAGTGACTTTTTAAAAAAAAAAAAATTTTTTTTTTCAACGTTTATTTATTTTTGGGACAGAGAATGAACGGGGGAGGGGCAGAGAGAGAGGGAGACACAGAGTCGGAAACAGGCTCCAGGCTCCGAGCCATCAGCCCAGAGCCTGACGCGGGGCTCGAACTCCCGGACCACGAGATCGTGACCTGGCTGAAGTCGGACGCTTAACCGACTGCGCCACCCAGGCGCCCCTAGAATAGTGACTTTTTAACAAGTAGGTTTTTAAGTTGAGAAAGTAATACATGAAAATACTGAGTCAGGATGAGCCTAGAATCTAGAAGTTTATATTGAACACAGTGCTTCCTACACACAGTCGTAACAGATTTATAAATTATGGAATTAGAAAACAAGAAGACACAGCAGGGCCTGAAGACACCAATGTTACCGGACCAGCACCAGGTCAAAGTGGGCCCAGTGGGCCGGCTTCTGGGCCTGGAAGGTGGCCCCGGAGTGGGGGATGGGCTCTCCCCGGGAGCCGGCCAGGCCTCCTACAAGGAGTAGGAAGCTGAACAAGCAACAAACAACAAGCAACGAGAACGGCTGATGCCCACAGCTGCCCAGGGCTTCTGAACAGGGTGGGGGCTTACGAGCATGAAGACAGGAAGACCCAGAAGGAATCCCACTGTCTGCAGACCCTAGATCTGATGTTGTCCCAATTGCCGAGAACCTTCACATGCCACGTGGGCCCCAGTTCTGGGCCGACAGTGGAAGCAGCAGGAAGGCTGCTAACCAGGGAGGAGTGAGGAGGTGGAGGGCAGGGGGGAAGAGCCAGTGTTCCCGGCCCACTTACCCTGTGCCTGCAAACCTAAATTCCAAGACGTGTGAAGAAATCCAGTGTAAAAAAGACAGTTAATAAATCAACAATCAAAACATTTTTTTCTCCTTAGAATTAAACATTAAAAAAAAATGTTTATTTTTGTGAGGGGGGGAGGGGCAGAAAGAGAGGGAGACACAGAATCTGAAGCAGGCTCCAGGCTCTGAGCTATCCGCACAGAGCCCGACACGGGGCCCGAACCCACGAACCTTGAGATCATGACCTGAGCTGATGTTGGACGCTCAACCGACTGGGCCACCCAGGCGCCCCTCCTCAGATAATTTAAAGTAAGAAACAAAACAGGCACAAATGAAAGAATAGATGGATAGGACAAAGGACCGATGAGAAATCTTCACAATAAAAAAGTCATTGAAATAAATGCTTCAAATGTTAAAGACAAAACCAGCTCCAAGACAAAATTAATAAAGGCTGTTGAGTCACAAACCTGTGGCAAAGTAGCCCTTCTGGTGTCACTCTTATCTTACCAGGAGTTCAGGGTGTTAGAAAGGAGATGCAGTTTTATCAGGTAAAGAGAGGAAACGCTGACTGGCCAGCATCCTAAGAAGGTGGGACTCTGGAGCCGGAGGAGCCTTTCCGGCTGGTCGGCGGGTGCTGGCAGGTGCATTTCACAGGCCTCGGTGGGCTGAAGGGGGCCAGCAAGCAGCTGCGGGAACTTCCCAGAAGACTGGCTGGGCTGTGGGGCGCTGGGAGAGGCTGTTGTCCCGCAGGGGGGTGCGCCCCTGTAAGGAGCGGGGCCACCGTGACTCTAACGAGGCGGCATCCCCTGCAGAGGCGACCCCAGGAGGAGCTCTCCACACAGACTCTCCCGGCGGCGCATTAAGGGACCGGCCACCACTGGGGGCGGGTGAGGACTTCGTCACTACCGGGCCTTTAGCATCTTGGTCTTGGAATGTAAGATCTACTCGCCAACATACGGTTGCTCCTTGAGTAACAAGGGTTTGTACGGGGATTTTCCCAATACACGCACATTGTTGTAAATGTATTTTGTTATGATTTCCTGCATAACATCTTCTTTTCGCTAGATTTTTATTGTACGGACACAGTATGTTATACATACAACATACAAAATACGTGTTAATATTGTTGGTCAACAGCAGGCTCCTGGCGGTCAAGTTCTTGGGTCAAAACTTACGAGGGCGGGGAGGAAGCACACGTAACCCGTGTTACCCCAGGGTCAACTCTACTTTAGAAATGTGGCCATGTATGTGGCCAGAAGAAAACTCGACTGTAAAGCATGGAAAGAGTTCGGAGCAAATTTCCAAGCTCTCAAGACTGACAACCTTCAAGAGCAAGGTAGCGAAGTAGACGTCTCTCCGGACCTAGCTGTCAAGATTGCCGCTTGGAGGCGATGTGAGGGAACAACGAAATCCCCGGGAACAACGGACCCCGGGAAGTCCCTGTCCGGAGGCGCGGGTCAAACCCGAGCGAGGCGCCGGGATACGACAGCGCGGCGCCGCGGCCCCGGGCCGGGAGCCCAGCCCCCGCCCCGCGGCGTGTGCGCACGCGCCCAGCCTCGGGGCGGGGCCGCGGGGGCCACGCTGTCTCCGCTGGCGCGCCGGTCGCGCGGTGACGCCAACGGACACGGCGCGCGGGGGGGGGCGGAGTCTCGGGGCGCCACCGCCTCCGCTCGCTCCCGCGCCGCGCGGTGACGTCATCAGGCCGGGACGCGCGCCCGGACCTCCGGGCGCCGCCGCCTCCTGCCTTCGCCGCACGCCGTCGTCATCCGGCCCCGACGCGCGGTGACGCTATCGGGCCCCGACGCGCGGGGGGCGGGGAGAGACGAGCGGGCGGTGTCTCGGCCGGGTTGGAGCTGAGCGCAGAGGGCGGGGAGAGGCAGCGAGTTGAGGTGGGGCCGGGGAGGGGCGGGAAGGTGGCGGCCGGAGCATGGCGGACCAGATCCCTCTGTACCCGGTGCGCAGCGCGGCGGCCGCGGCCCACCGCAAACGCGCGGCCTCCTACAGCGCGGCGGGGCCCGGGTCGGGGGCCGAGTGGCCCAGCAGGTAACGACGGGGCGGACCTCCCGCTCTCCGTGGCGCTCCCCCGCCCTCCCCCCTCCCGCTCCCTGCCCGGGTGGGGTCCCCCTGCAGGTGCGGCCGGTCCCCGACTCCCCAGCCGGTCTGTCCGCGCACCCGCAGGCCGCGCACAGTGCTTCCGACTCCAGCACGCCGGGACTCTGGGAGGGCGGCCACCCGGTGGGAGGGGGGGCTCCGGGATGCGCTGTCAGGCCCTCTGTCCCGACCCCGGGTGCCCTGGCGCCCATCGCAGACGGAGACGAGTCCCCCCCCGTGCCGTTGCTGCGCTCTCAGCTGCGCCCTCAGCTGCGCCGGCGGGAAGTCACGCGGACGCTCCGGTGTTCGAACCTCCGGGCGTTACTGGAGAGATTGTGGACGTGACCCCTGTAACTTGTACTTAGCGTCACAAATATGTACCTTCACGGGCAAGCACTCTTCTCACAAATGTGGGTCGTTTCGTTTTATTTGCAGACTACACTTTTTACTTAATCATGGGTTTACAAAGTATTTTTTTGTTGACAAGAATTTTTGCTTGTAGCAATGGGAAACGGAAGTTCGGAAGGCTAAGTTGGTTAATGGGGATCACAGTTTAGGGGTAGACTGAAAACCTACCCACCTTTCATTTTACAATGGAGGTCTCATACCCTAGTTGGTTTTAGCTCATATTTATTTCTTACCTAAAGAGAAGAACACTGCATTTAATAAATGGTAGGGTTATTAGAAAAAGAAGTGGAAAGAAGAAATACTGTTCTCTACAGTAAATGGAAATTTTATTCCTGAGGAATTTTAGAAGCAATTAACTTTTAATACATAAGAGGAAGAAAACCGCATATTTCAATATCCAGTTGCTTCAGGATTCTAGTTTTAAGGTAGTTTTTGTTGCAGGCTGTTTGAAAGGCTATGACATACAGTCGAAGAACGTGTATTATAACGTTACAGAGCTGAGTTGAATCTTGGTTCATTGACTTAACTTGCTGTTTGATCTTGCTTAAACGGAACCCCCGTTTCCTGGGATGTAAAAGCGGGGACACTGGGTCTTACGGGACTGCCGAGAGTTACAGGGCTGTAAGGTGCCTGTGTCTGGTGTTTGTACCATTTCTCCTTTCCTCCCTCATATTACCTGTGAGAGTAATCGCGTTAGTAATTCTCCAAGTGGTCGGTTTTAGAAGATCATTATTTGGAACTATCCTGCTTATTTCACAATCGATTTCCATCATGGTTTGCATCTCCGTTTTTGGTACGTAGATATTTAGGATCCCTTCGTCTTCTGGTGGATTGTTTCTTTTATTACACCATATTCTTTGTCTCCGGTAATTTTCTTTGCTCTGAAATTTACTTCTGCCATATTGTGGTTTAATGTTTGCACCGTGTTTGCTTTCAACCTAAGTTGAATTTGAAGTGAGTTTCAAATCCTTTGTTGGATCGTGGTCTGCCACTAAGCACTCTCAGTCTCTGTCTTTGGATTGTTGTATTTAAACCCTTTACCTTTAAGTTAATTGCTACCTTAGAGCTCAGGTGCTATTTTATGGTCTGTTTTCTGTTTCTCCTGATTCTCATTCCCCTTCTGTTTCTCTTCTTGCCCTCCTTTAGGTTACTTGAGCTTTTCTTGGATATCTCCGCAGTGTTTTTGAGTGTAGGTCCTTGAGTGTTATTGTGTTCGCTCTGTTGGCTATTGCAGTATACATACACAGGGACTTACCACCATGGTATGTTGGTATTAGGATTTTACTCCATGGAGTGTGAAGTGTGTAAACCTTGCTTGCATTTTGGTCCCTTTACCCATTCCCCCCCCCCCCCCCCCCCCCCCCCCCCCCCCCCCCCCCCCCCCCCCCCCCCCCCCCCACTTTAACTCATATCAGAAGGTGTTACACTTTTTGTTTATTTTTTTATATATTTTTTTAACGTTTATTTATTTTTGAGACAGGGAGAGACAGCATGAACGGGGGAGGGTCAGAGAGAGAGGGAGACACAGAATCTGAAACAGGCTCCTGGCTCCGAGCTGTCAGCACAGAGCCTGACGCGGGGCTTGAACTCACGGACTGCGAGATCATGACCTGAGCCAAAGTCGGATGCTTAACCGACTGAGCCACCCACATGCCCCTACACTTTTTGTTTAAATCATCAAATACAATTTATAAAATTCAGGATTATAAGGATAGTTCATTGTACGTACCCATGTTTTTGGTCATTCTGTTATTATTCATGCTATTTTGCTCATTTCCTTCCTGGTGTTCCAGGATTCTCTTTTTTCCCCCAATCCATTCTATTTGAGAAACTTAGTATAGCCAATCTTGAAACGTCTTTCATCTTAGAATGTTTTCACTAACCCTTCATTCCTGAAGGGTAGATTTATTGGATATAGAATTCCTGGTTGACAGTTTTTTCTCACCACTTGAAAACTCTTGTTACATGTCTGGCTACCCTTCATGACTTCTGCAGAAGTTCACTGCCACTCGAATTGGGATCCCTACGGCCAGTGTGTTATTTGTGCCTGACTGCATTCAAGTTTTTATTTGTCTCTCATTTTTACAAGTTTAACTGTGATGTATCTTGTGGACTTTGAGTTTATCTTGGTTGGTACTTAGTTAAGCATTCTTAATCTGTTGGGGTTTGTTTCACCAAAGTTAGGGAGTTTCTAGCCGTTAGTTTCTCGTGTACTCTCTCTCTGGTTCCCCCATCTCCTCTCTCTCCTGCTGGTACTCAGATGATACAAATGTTGGACATTTGTTAGTGTTATGTAATTCCCTGGGCTGTTTCCCCCCCCAGTTTCTTTCTTCTGTGTTCAGATTGTGTGCATTCTATTGATTTGTTCTCAAATTCCCCAATTCTGTCCTCTGTAGTCTTCACTCTTCTATTGATCCCATCCAGCAGTATTGTACTTTCGCTGTTGTATTGTTCAGTTTCATAGTTTCTATTTGTTTCAAGAGAGTTCGTAATTGATTGTTGAAGTGTTTTTCTGTATGCTGCTTAAAATGGTGGTCACCTAATTCCAGTATCTGAGCTAGCCTCGGCTTAAGTGTGTGTTGCCTTTTGTAAGTCCCACTGTGAGTGTTTTGGTTCTCGTATGACTGATGGGTTTTGATTTTATCCCGGACATTCTGGGTGTTAATGTTTGGTTATACGTGGGTCCTGTTGTATCTTTTACTTTAGCAGGTGATCAGCCTGTTTAGATTTAGCCTGTAGGTCCCGGCCTACATTTATGGGCTGTGATTCCAATGACAGTTTAATTTTGTGCTGTGATTTTTGGTGTCCTTGCTTTATGTGGTCCTACTGAGACTCTTATCCTCGAGGTCTGCTTATGCTGCTGAGAGGAAGAAGGGATTTCCCCAGACCCAGCGTCTGTTTGTAAGAGAAGGAAGCGTCAGGCCTTGTGACGACGAGGCTTTGTTGGCTGGGCGGTGGTTGTGGTTGTACCTGTTCTGTGTGTGCCTGCTGGTGGTTCTGGTGCCTCTGGTTGGAAGAGTCTGAGCACCCCTGAGGCCACATCCTTCTCGCTGGTGCCCCCCCCCCCCCCCCCCCCCCCCCCCCCCCCGCCGCTCTGGTCTCTGGTGGCACAGGAGGTGGGGGGGGAGATCCAGGCTTCCTGGACTGGCTGCTTCTGAAGCGAGATTGCAGTTGGTGCTGCCTGGTTGTCCTGGTGAGAGAGGGGAACCTGAGGCCCGTAGGGACAGAGGGGCTTTTGAGGCCTCTAGGGTTCCTCTAACTGGTGCTGCCCAGAGGCGGCAGTGTACCCTGATAGGACAGGGGAGTCTTAGGGCCATTTCCCACAGGCACTTGGTGATCTCTTGCTGCTGGCGGTGGACTCTCTCCAGGGGAGGAATGACCCTCCTGGGCTGCCTTTTGTTGCTTGGTTGGGAGTTAGGGAATACCAGGCCTAGGTCCTTCCTTCTGTCGGGTGGGCGCGTGTAAGACGTCCTCCCCTGTGCTGTTTCTCCGGTCCTCTGTTCCAGAGCAGCCCAGCTCGCTTCCTCTTTACTGCTGCCTTTTTATCATCTTCCAGAGCACTCCTTTGGTTGGCTCTTGCTTTATTTCCAAGGTTTATGTGTGGACTTGGTAGGGGAGCAGGGAGAGGTGGGTCTTAAGCGGAAGTTGTGCTTTTACATTATTTTGTGAAGTTTGGTTGCGTTTTGTCACGGGAATGTGTGTGCAGTTGGAAAGCTAAGTGGCAGAACGCCCAGAAGAAGGTGCTGTGGCTCTGTGCTCTGCTCACTCCCTTCTCCTTCCCTCACCCCTCACCCCCGAGGCAGTTATTTCGGACTCTTGCGGCTGTTTCTGCTGGCGTTGAAAATCTCCAAATTTCGGTGCCTGTGTTCCTGACTTTGTCAGCACCTGCAGTTACTTTCTTGTGAAGCCTTGCGAATCTCCACCCCAGCCGTGATAGAATTAAACGCCCCGCTGGCTCCTGTGGTCCCCTGCTCCCCTCACGGCACAGATTGCACTTGACGGTAAATGTTGGTGCAGCGGCTGTCAGATTTTCCCCCTGACGCCTGGCCTCACGAGTTGGGAAATGTTCCCTTCTCTTCTACTTTCTGGAAGACATTGTATAGACTTGGTGTTGACTTCTTTAAACGTTTGCTAGAATTTCCCAGTGAAACCATCTGGGCCTGCAAATTGCTTTCCTGGGTGTTTCAATTTACAGACGCAGTTTCTAGGCTGTTCACGTGAGCCGTGTCACGTTGGGTGAGTTGTGATTGTGCCCTTTGAGGAACTGGTCCCTTTCAGAAAAGTCGCCATGTTTGTGTGTTCAGAGTTGTTGGTCATGTTCTCTTGGTGGCTTTGAGGTGGTTTCATTCAGACGTTGGTGGTTTGTGCTTCACTCCTTTTTGTGGGTTAGTCTTGCTAGAGATGTGATCTTTTCCAAGAGCCATCTTTTCTTTTACTGATTTTTTTGTAGTTTTCTATTTCATTAATCTGTGTCTTATTTTTTCTTCCTTTTGATTGCTTTAGGTGTATTTTTCTTATCTCATTCTTGTTTCTTAGGGTGGGAGTTTTGATTATTGATTGGAGACTTTTCCTCCTTTGAAAAAATTTTTTTTTAAGTTTACGTATTTATTTTGAGAGAGAGAGAGCAGGGGAGGGGCAGAGAGAGAAGACGACAGAGAATCCCAAGCAAGCTCTGAGCTGTCCGCACAGATCCCGATGTGGGGCTTAAACCCACAAACCTTGAGGTCGTGACCTGAGCCGAAACCAAGTTGGATGCGTAACTGACTGAGCCACCTAGATGCCCCAGGCTTTTTTTTGGTTGTTTGCTCGGCATGTAATTTTCCATTATTTTACTTCCAGCCTACTTACGTTTGAGGTGAGTTTCTTGTAGTCAGCTGATGGTGGGATTCTACTTCTTATCCACGCTGCCCATGTCTGTCTTACGCTTGATGGATTTAGAACATTTATGTTCACTGTCACGATTGATAAGTTAGGGCTGATATCTGCCATTTTCCTTTTTTTCTGTGTTTTTGTTTCCTTGTTTTCTTTTTCCTGTTTTCCCGTGGGTTACTTGAACATTTTTTAGAATTCCATTTTGATTTACCTGTGGTGGTTTTCACTGTATCTCTTTGTATAGATACTATTTGGCGGTAGTTCTAGGTGTTTCATTATCCGTACGTGACTCATCACAGTGTTCTGGGGTTGATATTTTATCTGTGTTAGTGAAGTGTAGAATCCTTACCTCACGACATCCCTTTACTTGTCTCTGTGGTAAAGCTATTATTTTGTAAAATGACGTATACATTTCATAGATGTAGAAGTATGTAAATGTTTCCCTTTCGTGTAACTAGAATCACACATCAGTGTTCTAACTTTTGCTTTATTGCTCAAGCATAATTTAGAAGAATCAAAAGAAGGAATGCCTGTCGTATTGACCCATGTTTTTGCTATTTCTGTTATTCTCTTATTTTCTGAAATTTCTGAATTTATTTTATTATTTCCGTTGTAAGAATTCCTTGCTATTCTTTAATGTAGGTGTGCTCGAAACAAATTCTTTTAATTTTCTTTCATCTTAGGAGGTCTTTCTCCTTCATTCATGAAGGGTAATTTTACCAGATAGACAATTTGGGGTTGACAGGTTTTTTGTATTTTTTTTTAGCACTTGAAAAATGTTATGTTGCTTCTTTTCAGCCTCCATGATTTCTGATGAGAAATCCGATGTCATTTGGATGTTTCTTTTCCCGTGGGTAATACGTTACTTCTTACTGCTGTCAAGCTTTTTTCTTGTCTTGATTTTTCAGTAGTTTCACCATTATGGGTCTTTGCATAGACTTCTTCGGGTTTATGTCGTTTGGAGTTCCCATAGCATATTGAATCTGCGTGTTTATATCTTTGGTCAAGTTAGAAGTTTTCAGCCATTTTTTGTGTACTTTTGAGCCCCACCCTCTTTCGTGTCTTCTTCTGATACTCTCTGGAGACAACTTTGGAGATCTTTTCTTGTCTCATATGGTCCTGAGTTTTCTGCTCTTTTGTTTTAAGTCCATTTTCTGCTTACATTGGGTGGTTTTTGTTGTTCACTTAAAGAAAGTTCCTTGGTTTTTCCTTTGTCTCTTCCATTCTGCTCCTGAACCCTATCCGTTAGGGTTTTAGATCTCTGTTACTGTATGTGTAGTTTCAGAATTTCCATTTGATTCTTCTTCATGTTGGTATCCTTTGCTGAAATAGCTGTTGGTTTTCATTTGCATCAAGTATGGTTTTTTTTTTGTTTTTTTAATTTATTTATTTTTGAGAGGGAGACAGAGCAAGAGTCGGGGAGGGGCAGAGAGAGAGGGAGGCACAGAATCCGAAGCAGGCTCCAGGCTCTGAGTTGTCAGCACAGACCCTGACGCGGGGATTGAACCCACGAACTGTGGGATCGTGACCTGAGCCAAAGTTAGACGCCTAACCAATTGAGCCCCCCAGACCCCCCAGTATGAGTGTTTTTTGATTGTATCCTAGACATTTTGGGTATTAGGCTATGAGGCTCTGGATCTTCTGTTCTATTAGGCCTCCTCTGACCCCAGGACTGAGGGGCGGGGAGGTGGGATGAGGCCATGTTGCCTTATCACTGCCTCATGGGGTGAAAACCGGGTGTCCCTTTACCGCTGGGCAGAGATGGGGTCTGAGGCATCCCACTGGGCTCTGCTGATGTCTCCTTGTCTGGGGAGGGGAGGAGTGCCTGTTTATTACACCTTGTGGCCTCCTCCAGTGTCTCCTGAGGGTCCTTTACCTCTGGGTTCCAGCTTGTCCTGTCATGTGCTGTGACAGTGGGAGAGATGGGCAGGAGGGACCAGGCTTTTCTTGGGGCTGTCTTAGGGCTGTGCCCGAGATTGTTTTCTGGCTGCTGACTCTCTTGTACACAGCATTGGGAGCTCCCGCTGTGTTGCTCCTGGGGTGTGAGGTCCCTCCTGGTCTGCCTCCTCCTCCCCCTCACCTGTCTGTGTGTGTCATCTCCAGCTTGTAGCTGTGTCTGTTGGGGAGTCGGGAAGGGCTCTGCTCAGTCTTGCTCTGGAACTGAAAGGAAGGAGTAATTTTCCTTTGTTTTTTGTTTTTGTTTTTGTCTTTCCTCCTTGTATTTTAAAGTCATTCTTATTTTTCATTCATTAATAGCTTTTCAGATACAGTTCACATACCATACAGGTCTCCCACTTCGAGTGCAAAATTCAGGGGCGCCTGGGTAGCTCAGTCGGTTAAGCGTCCGACTCTTGGTTTTGGCTCAGGTCGTGATCTCACGGTTCGTGGGATTGAGCCCCATGTTGGGCTGTGTGCCGACATTGCGGAGCCTGCTTGGGACTCTCTCCTCTCTCTCTTTGCCCCTCCCCGGAGGGTGTGTGTGCTCTGTCTCTCTCAAAATAAACTTAAAAAAGGGTAAAATTCTGTGTTTTAGTGTATTCACAGATAAGTCAGCCATCACTGCAGTCAGTGTTGAGCATTTTTGTCACCTCGGAAAGAAACGTGGCACGCTGTAGCTGCCATCCCACTTCATCTCTAGATTTTCTTTCTTCTCTCTTCTTTTTTTTGGTAAGTTTTATTTAAGTAATCTCTGCATTTCATTTGGGGCTCAAACTCAACGATCCTGAGATCAAGAGTCCCACACTCCTACTGAGCTAGCCAGGCACCCTGCTATAGATTTTGTTATTGCAGCAAACTATATTTAACAAAACTAACCGTTTTTAAATGTACTTTTGACCTAATATATAACAGATCACTAATTTCATACTTCGGAATTGGTAGATAGTTTAAGGTTTGTCTAGTATTTCTGTTTTGGGAAATATGTGTCTGTATATTAGAATGCAGCTAAAAAATTATATGATCTATAATATAAATTTTAGATTAAATAGTACAATCTAAAAATGATATAAATTTTAGATTAAATAATAAAATCTAAAAAATAGTTTAAAAATGAAAAGTGTAAATGCAGTCTTACATTTCCAAGAACAAAAGTTAATATTATGAGGTTTTTTTCCTCCACATAGGCAATAGAAAGCTAATTAGTGGTTAGAAAAACAGCTTTGGGGGGCGCCCGGGTGGCTCGGTCGGTTGAGCATTAGACTTCAGCTCAGGTCATGATGTCACGGTTCGTGGGTTTGGGCCCTGCATCCGGCTCTGTGCTGACAGCTCAGAGCCTGGAGCCTGGTCCGGATTCTGTGTCTCCTTCTCTCTCTGCCCCTCCCCGACTCGCGCTCTGTCTCTCTCTGCCTCTCAAAAATAAAACTAATAAAAACAAGTAAAAAAAAAAAAAAAAAAAAAAAAGAAAAACAGCTTTGATACAGGCTTTTCTTGCTTTGTGAGCTTTAAAAGCCTCTTTCTCTGACCATATAAAAATATAATTTTGTGCTCACAATGTATAAGGAATTGTACTAAAGTATTTAAAAAGTTCTCAGGTTTTCTTTGGAGTGAAATAACATTTCATTATAATCAGACCAGTTTAGGACACAATATACTTAAAATATAGTGATGGCAAATCGTTAAAACTTGCATAGAATTTTTCATCCTGAGGTTTATATTTTATGAAAATTTCAAGGGGACAAATTAGATGTGATTTGAGTGTGGTTTAACATGTGTGAGGATGTTCCTGGTTGTTTTTGTTTTGTTTTGTTTTTTCAGTATGTTAGTAGGTGAATGAAATGCTGTCTCCCACATGTGGTATTCAACAGTTCACTAGGAATGCAATCACTTGTTAAGATCATTTTTTTGGTAAACTAATGTGAAGCATCTATTCCTTCTTGTATTATGTGTAGTTGGGTAAAAGTAAGATAACTTTTAAATTTGTTAGTTTGATATTTGTATTTCTGTCTCTTAAACGGTACCTGTGTTATTCACCTTACCTTTACACTTGAATGAAGAATGAATAACATTGGACATTATTTTGTTTATCCATGTCTGTTAGTACCTTTTCCTTGCTTCTCTTTGCAGTGTGGCTTTTGGCCCAGCCTAGAGCCATTTGCAGTATTATAATAGTTAAACTTTAGTGTTTGAAAAGAGATTCATGCTGAGAACAGATGGCTATTGTCTGATTATCTCTAAAATATTAGCATGTTTCTTGATAGAGGCAACACAAATTTTTTTAATGCTAGTTTTCCCATTCTGAGTGTCTATACACAGTTTTCTCTGAATCTTACAAATTTTCCAACTGTGATGATGATCTAAAAAATATCTTACGAGTTGTAAAGATGAAACTTCTCCTTTTCTGTGACAATTTACAACTGACAAGGTTTTTTGAAGTATAGAATGACTCTTTAAGATAGCATTTGTCAAAGTGCCCAGGCCTCCTTGGATCAGACACATACATATTCTTAAGGGTCTGTAGCTCACCAAGTTTATGAAGTTCTATAAATCTGCCAGGACAAGAATATTTCGGTTGAATTTTCTGCAGTTGACAGTATTAGCATGAAGATAAGAGTTGGTGATTGTGAAGGTCACAGTTTGAGGGGACTGAGTATGTGTCCTGAGCCAACTGGCCCACTTCTCTTTAAATTTCTAGATTGGCATTTGCATAATATTGGGTATTGTAGCATTAACTCTAATTTAGAAGTTTGTTTCAATTTATGTATAGCATCTGTGTAATTTCTTACGTCAAGAAGTTGGTATTCGGTCTCTTTTAGAGCATCTTGGAAGAGGGATCAGTAGCTCCGAGGTGACTGTGTGTGTAGTTCACGTGAGGGGCGTCTCTTGGCTTGAGGGACCAGCAGGCCCTTGTCCTTGCTTGTTCTGTTGCCGAGGTCACGGCTTGCTTCTTGGGCACTGTTCCTTTCCTTTTTTTTTTTTTTTTAAACTATTCCACTGTTTACCTCCTCCGCTAGTGTAGGAAGGGAAGACCGGAAAAGTCCCAATTTCTCAGTACTTCATACACTTTTGCTGCATATTAATGACTCATCAGTGACACTTGAACTTGGAAGTTGTATTTGATGAAGGAAAAAGACGTTTCTTTATAGCCCTTTGCTGCTTTGTTTTTCCTACTTTATTAACATGTAGGCAGAGGGGGCAGTGTCTATTTTTCTTCCAGAAGGTTTCAGCATTAGGCGTATTTTAATGGCTTCTCCCTTTACTAGCAGTTGGCTTCTCAGAAATGTTTCTCATCAAAATGGAAACAATAAGGCTGTTAGATGCTTAATGTGAGTTTAAGCTAGTTATTGTATTGACCTACTTTTCCTTTTCCTTAGATGCATGCAAATTACGTGCCTTCCAGCCCTTGAGTGTTTTGTTGAAAGTTCCTAATTTTTGTAAACCTTTGGCAGCAGCTCAGATAGCTGTCTCCACCTCTTAGTGTGGCAGTCCTCGTGGGTTTGGTATCATCTGTTCTGTCGTCTTTGTTCACTTTGTTTTTACTCGTTTTAAAAATATGTTTCCAGAATTATACTTAATTGCTGGAAACGTTGATTTTTCTTGAGTGACAAACCAATTAAGTGTGTATGACACTAGGCAACAAAGACACTTAAGATTTTCTGCTTATCCTGTCTCTGAAAAAATCCATTATTCATCGTCTTATTGTTTTTAAATACTGAGGTAAAATTTTCAATACAATAGGAAAATTGCTTTGGAAATGGAATAAATTGCTTGCCAGTTCAAAGGCTCCATTTCTGAAGTGGAGGTTACTAAACATGATGTTGCTTATATCCATTATCTTTCAGACTCATTGTACTACTTTTCTAGCATTAAACTTGATAAGATTGTGACTTTTGCTAAAATGCAACACAATCGCGGAAAGAACCTAATGAAAAAGACGAAAAATCTCATTTTGTATACTATATTATAATATATTTAAGTGGCGTTTTGAATTTTAATTGCATTATGTATAAATATTCATTTTCTAGTCGACTGTTTTAAAAGAAGGGATCTTATGCAGAAAATAAGAAAACAAGGAATTTTTCAGAGGAAAGCTACTGGCCCTGTTTCAGGCCTGCTGCTTCACAGATGACCTGGGCTTTTGCCTGAGTATCTCAAGTGACCGGTCCCTTGTTGTGGGGATGTTCTGTGCTTGCTGCTTTGCTGCTTGGTGAGGCTGGGGGTGGGGGGTGGGGCGGCAGGTGTTGCTGCCTCTCCCCACTGTGACCTTGACCTTCAGCAGGCGGCCTTCCGGATGTGTTTAACCAGGCTTAATCACCGACATTAAAGTTTTCCCGTGCTTCTTGGGTGTACTTTTAAGCAGCACAGCACAGTAATGGTCATCTTTGTAGATAAATCTTGTATTCGTTTTTCATGTTTTCAGATATTTATGTTTTCATGGGCTAATTAGGACCTGTGGTTAAAGTTTACTCACATCACACACAAAAAAAGGCTTTCGATGCATTTTCACAAAGAGTTCTCCAGAGAAGTTGTTCACACCGACCAGCCATCGAGTGCCTGGTTATCCAAGATTGTTAGGAATGCTAAGTGTTAAGAATTAGTTTTTTCAATTGTTTTAATTTGCACTTCTCAAAAGTTCTTTTTGAAAACAAAATTTTTTCCTAGGTTGAAAATCTTCTTCCGAAAATTAAAGTGGAAGTCCCTCCCCTTGGCTTGCCTGGCCTGCAGTGTCCCTCCCTGGCCTTGCCCCCTCCAGTCCGGGGCCCTCAGGGCTCTGCAGCCCCTTCTGGGTCTTCCGGAGACCTGTGCTGTGTCTCCCAGTCCCCACACCTCCTTTGTTTTCCAGCCGCTCCCTTTGAAAGGAGCCAGTCATTGCCCCCCCCCCCCCCCCCAAACTGAAGCTCTCCAGCCCTTGAACACGGTCCCCGCCGCCCCAGCCCCCAGAACCCTCCTGTGCCTCTGTCTGCGAAGTCCACTGGCCTGATCACCTTGTGGTTCTGGAGTCCTTCGAGGCTGGTCTTTTGGGTGTGGCTCCTTTCACTGAGCAGAATGTTTTGAAGCTTCATGTTGTAGCACGCGTCGTAATGTCCTTTTTAAGGCTGAATAATACCACATTATGTGGATAGAGCACATTTGTCTTGGACATTTGAGTTACTTTGCTTTTTATAGTAAAAATTTCCGGTATTAATTGTCTACAAACTAGGAGTTAAGTGAATATGGGTGAAGTGCGTTAGACTGATGCCTGACAGCATCGGGTAAATGCTGGCTGCTGATTTCTCCTCCTTTCCTTTCCCCTCCTCTCAACCTTGAATTCCTACCTGGGCAGCCGGGAGGGCGGGCGGGCTGGCTCGCTCGCTCGTATGCTCTCCTTCACTCAGGCTTCAGTTTCAGCACAGCCTCCCCTCTGCTTTCTCTTCTGACTCCCCTCCCCAGAGGGTAGGTGTCCCTCGATCTGTAGGGGGAAGGGGGTAATCTGAGGATCCAGATGATTCTCTGATCACTTCCTGGATCACTTCCTACAGTTACCTCTCCTCAGACCCACTTTGGAGGCCCCAACGGTGTCAGCCCCGCCCCGCCGGGGTCCCTGAGGTTCCAGCAGCTCGGCCCTCCTGTTTCCTTGCCGCTGGGTGTAGACGCCTGCTTCCTTGGACCTGCTTGTTCACCGCCCACCAGTATGCTTTCTAGCTTCCTGCACCTTGTTGGTACCTCTTGCTTTCCATTCAGGCTCAGGCTTTGAAGACCTCGGTGCTGAAAGGAGACCGTGTATTTGATCTTCTGTCTTTACAGGAAACTTTTTACCCTTTTACGTGCGTACGTCTGTGTCTCCTTTGCGGAAGCCGGGTGTTTGGGGTGTTCTGCCTGCCTCGCGCAGCAGACGGCCCGGAGCTCTGGCGGGAGTAACAGCTGTAGTTACCGGGAGGCACCCTGCTCTCTCTGACCGACTCCAGTTCCACACTCGTGACAGACGGTCGTGCCCAGCTCGAGTGGCCGGCAGTCCTTCCCGAGCGCCGTGCTGGCCGTGCGACCTTCCGGCGTGCCGCGGTCATCGCTCACGCCCCTGCGGCCCCCGCTCAGTCACCCTCCCGGTGCCAGGTGACCGTCTCCTCAGCTGCCGCTGCCGTCCTTGTAGATTGACCGGTTGGTGCGCGTGAGCCCCTTGAGTCGGAGGCCGCGTCTGTCGCTGACCGTCCCGCGTGGGTGCTCAGCGTGGCCAGCTGGCTTGCAGAGCGTTTGTTCGTGTTCCTGTGATGATTCGGGGAGGTGACCTTCCTTGGGTACCCGGTCTGATGTGCTCTTCGTTCCCCAGTATTTTCAGACGTCCCATGGTTTTTATTTGTGACATTTAATTGTCGTGGGAGGAGGAGAAACCTCTCGGCGGCTAGTGTTTGCTGAGGGTCCGCTCATCGTCTACTTAGTCTTACTCTCTGTTTTACGGTATGAGGGCCAGCGGTCTCCACATGTGCCAGGAGCCGAGTGTGGGTTCCCTGTGACACTTGACGTCTCTGTGCTGGGTGCCCCTGGGCGCCGGTGCGCCTGGGAGAGCCACAGCGCGGGCTGCCGCCCTGCGCTCCCCGGGGCTGTGCGGAGAGCAGGAGGGATGAGAGCTGGATGAGCCCGGGGCTGTGCGGAGAGCAGGAGGGATGAGAGCCGGATGAGCCCGGGGCTGTGCGGAGAGCAGGAGGGATGCGAGCCTCAGGGCACAGAGGGAACAAAATCCCGTCACTGGCTGCTCTGCAGTGGCATTCGTTCCCCTCGCTGTGGTAAAACGATCACCAGTATAGTGGCTTTCAACAGATTTCTTCCTTCCCGCTTGGGTCGGCCAGGGCCGTCTGGTCTCCCAGGGCTCCCGCAGGCTGTCGGCAGGCTGCCTCCCCCGTATAGGCCCTGCGGAGAGGCCCGGTCCATGCGGGTGGAGGGTAACGTCTTGTTTTCTTGCTTCAAATTGCCTCCACGTGTTGAGAAGGTCTTACAGATCCGTGTGCGGAGGTGGGCCCTTCGGTAGCGAATGTTGCCATTTCTGTGGTTGTGTTCCGTACGGCCCCGCAGAACCCCGCGGTGGTTGAAGTGTTCGCTGAAAATAGCAGGGTTTACGGGCGCAAATAAGTTCGGGCAGACCACGGGGAACCTACCTTTTTTGTGACCCCCGTCACTAACGAATGCACTCATGGTCCTGGTGACACTGGCTGAAGAGGCACGGCGAGTCCCTGGCCACTGAAGAGGTGCACCTGCAGCCCAGCACTTACATGAGGAGGCCCGAGCCACCAGGGCTGCTGAGCGGTGGCCACGGGGAGCACCGCAGAGCGGGCACACGCAAGATGGGCCCAGCTGCACTGATGGGGGGCAGCCTTAGCCATCGTTTGTGAGTAGTCGTGTAGGACCCCGTGTGATGGCAGAAGCAAATCACTGCTGGGACAAGATGTCATTTTCTGCCCCTTATTAAAGTGAAGTGTCACGCATATTCAGCCCCAATCTGATGAGCTTGAGGTAAAATTGCTTCCAGTGTTTTTGGTACTGTTCTAGCACTCCTAGTGGTAGGAGTTTAAATTGCAGTTGGCAGTTATATTTCAAGTGTTCTAGAGCTTGTGACTTTATGGGACAATTATACAGTTCAGGGAATCTTTGAAAGAATTCACGTAAAAATGGGGAGAGAGTTCTGTGCACAGATATTTTCACTGAAACATTATTTAGTGGGAAGTCCTGTCTTTGTCCAACAGTAGGGAATAAATCAGTAACCTGTAACTCAGCAGTCTGCTTGCTGGATTATTTTCTAGTTACCAGATGTTAAAAAGATGGTACAAGAAGCTTAGGTTGCAGGTTAGCATTGGCCTTGTAGTCTAAGGACATCTTTTCCGTCATTGAATTCCACTTGTGCTTGGATTCTTGACAGCTGGGCACCTATTGCAAGAATAAAGTTTCCTGAAGGTCGAGGCTTCTGGAATATTTTGCCTTTTGACCTTTGCACTGAATCCTGGTAGGCAGAGTAGTGCCCGGCACCATCACTGCATGCCTGCCTGCGCACACACGTGCAGGTGTGAGAACGTCCACATGCACAGAGTTCCCTGAAGCTCTGCTAAAAAGAGAGCTCATTTTGCACGTGCGAAGCGTGTTACACGCCGTAGAAGATGTGTTTTAATAACATTTAGAGCAGAACGGAAATAATTGCACTGTTGCTGGATGTTCCCGATTATCTGGAGTAGCACTCAAACTTGTCATTCTTGTGAAAGCCTTCATTCCAGAACGTTGGAGAGTCACAAGCCGTCTAGAGAATGAAGATAGTAACGATGGTACAGAGGACAGCGTCCAGGGCACGACAGGTCTTGGACATAATGGTGGGACAAAAGATGGCGAAACCTGGATTCGAGAAACCACAGAAACGACACTCGGACGTCAGTTTGGGTCTTAAATATTTTTTCCTTGAATACATTTTCCCCAGTCGCTCATTATGATGTCTTTTAAACATACAGAAACATTAAAAGAATGTTCTTCTACATAGATTGAACAACAGTGAACGTTATGCCTCGTTGGCTTTCTGTCTACACTGACCTGTTCTCGGTGCTCTGCGGGTAGGGCCCTTAGCACGGGCCTCCCCATGACAGGCTGGATTCTAAAGCCACAACACTGTTGTCACAGCCAAGGAAATTAACAGTAACTCCTGATGTGGCATCTGCAGCTCATTTCAAGTATCTTCTGTTGTCTCAATAATTTCTTTTCTCCCAAACTGTGGTACAGTGCACAACATATCATTCACCATTTTAAAGTGCAGAATTCAGTGGCATTTGGTATACCCCCAGGGTCGTATAGCCATCACCGTCATGTGCTTCTAGAACATGGTGGTTTTGAGGAGTCCAGGCTGGTGTTTTGTAGTGCGTCCTGTGTCTGGACTAACACCTCCTGGAGTTGGGCAGTGCTCTTGGTTTTGTGTACTTCTTGTCACGTGAAATTAGCCCCGGAACAGTGCTTCTCAAACAGCAGAGTGTGAGCGCTCCTGACGCCAGCTGTAGGCTGCTGGCAGAAGTTTCCTGTGTCTAGTGGTGGTCCGGGAATTTCTGGTCCTGACGCGACCCCGTGTGATGCTGATGCTGTTGGTGTGGCGACTGCACTTTGAGAACCACTGCTCTGGAGACTGATTAAATATAGTAAATGTGTTGGGGGAATGTTGGGTCTGCTTCGTGTTGTATCGCGTCAGCAGGCAGGTGTCAGGTTGCCGGTGGTGAGTGGTTCAGAGGGTGAGTCCAGGTTAGGGTGGAGATCTCTAGAACTTTCTGCAGTTCCTGAGTTTCCATTCCGGTTGTGAGGAATTTGTGGATGCTTCTCCAGCACCGTGGACTGTTCTGCTTTTTACCCCCCAAGTATTTGTGGATTTCCCAGATACGTTTCTGTCATTGATTTTTAAAAGAAATTTCTTTACGGTGAGAGAACATACTTTGTCTGATTTCAGTTCTCTTACATGTATTCGTTTGTATTGGGGCCCAAGATGTGGTCCGTGGGAGTGAGTGCTCATTGAGCACTTGAGGAGTATATTCTGCTGTGTAGGGCAGAGTGTTCCGTAAATGCCAGTAAGGGCAGGTACGCTGGTGGTGTTGGCCACATCTTTATGTCCTTTCTGATGTTCCATTTCTTCTGTCAGTAACTGAGAGGAGTTTGGAAGCCTTCGGGCAGTACTGAGGATTTGTCTGTTCCTCCTTTCGCTTATGTCCTTCATACGTCGTGTACTTTGAAACTGGTGGTAAGTGTGTGCACACTCAGGATTGCTGGAGCTTATTGGGGATTTGATCTTTTGTCATTATGTAATGTCCTTCTTTATCCTGGGCGGTTCTTCCATTTTATTTTTTTGATGTCTTCTTTGTTTTAAAGTACAATAGCTACTTTTCTTCCTTTGAAAGAGGGTTTGCATCGTATCCTTTTCCGTCTTCTTACTTTTAATCTTTTAACATTATGTGCCATTATATTTAAAACGTTTCCTACCTGTTCTGTTGAACGGACACTCAGATCAATGGAACAGAATAGAGAACCCAGAAATGGACCCACAGACAAACGGCCAACTAATCTTTGACAAAGCAGGAAAGAATATTCAATGGAATAAAGACAGGCTGTCTCTTCAGCAAGTGGTGGTGGGAAAACTGGACAGTGACATGCAGAAGAATGAACGTGGACCACTTTCTTACACCGTCCACAAAAATAAACTCAAAATGGATGAACGACCTAAATGTAAGACAGGAAGTCATCAAAATCCTCGAGGAGAAAGCAGGCAAAAACCTTTTTGATCTGGGCCGTAGCAACTTACTGAACACGTCTCTGGAGGCAAGGAAAACAAAAGCAAACGTGAACTATTGGGAACTTATCAAAATAAAAAGCTTCTGCACAGCGAAGGAAACAATCAGCAAAACTAAAAGGCATCCGACAGAATGGGAGAAGATATTTGCAAGTGACGTGTTAGGTAAAGGGTTAGTACCCAAAATCTATAAAGAACTTATCAAACTCAACACCCAAAACACAAATAATCCGGTGAAGAAATGGGCAAAAGACATGAATAGACACTTCTCCAAAGAAGACATCCAGGTGGCCAACTAACACATGAGAAAATGCTCAACATCACTCATCATCAGAGAAATACAAATTAAACCCACAGTGAGATACTACCTCACACCAGTCAGAATGGCGCAGTTTGGTAACTCAGGCAACAACAGATGTTGGCGAGGATGCAGAGAAAGAGGATCTCTTTTGCACTGCTGGTGGGAATGCAGACTAGTGCAGCCACTCTGGAAAACAGTATGGAGGTTCCTCAAAAAATTAAAAATAGAACTATCCTATGACCCAGCAATTACACTACTAGGTATTTACCCAAGGGATACAGGTGTGCTGTTTTGAAGGGGCGCATGCACCCCAATGTTTTTAGCAGCACTATCAACAATAGCCAAAGTATGGAAAGAGCCCAAGTGTCCCATCGCTGGTTAAATGGATAAAGAAGATGTTATACACACACGTACACACACACACACACACACACACACACACACACACACACACTGGAGTATTACTTGGCAGTCAAAAAGAATGAAATCTTGCCATTTGCAACTACGTGGATGGAACTGGAGGGTGTTATGCTAAGTGAAATTAGTCAGAGAAAGACAAATATCCTATGACTTCACTCATATGAGGACCTTAAGAGACAGATGAACATAAGGGAAGGGAAGCAAAAATGATATAAAAACAGGGACAAAATATAAGAGACTCTTAAATACGGAGAACAAACAGGTTACTGGAGGGGTTGTGGAGGTGGATGGGCTAAACGGGTAAGGGGCATTAAGGAATCTACTACTGAAATCATGGTTGCATTCTATGCTAACTTGGATGTAAATTTACAAAATGAACTAAAAAATTATACACATCAGCACATCCAATACGAAATTGGAAATCACAGAGAAAAACATTGTGGTATAATTTTAAATTATAGGTGGATTTTGTTAAGCTACTTCGATAAAGGAATAATAAAGTAACCAGCTATTATCTTGCGGTGAACATTAAAAAAAAATGTTTTATTATTATTTTGTAGATAGTGATTTTTGTCTTCCAGGCAACATTTGGCAACGTCTGGAGACCTTTTTATTGTTGTGACTAGGGGGGTGCTCCCACGGGCATCAAATGCGTAGAGTCCACGGATGCTGTTGAACATTCCACAGTGCACTTGACCGTTCTATCAGCAGAGAATTCTATGAGCCCAAATGTTAATGGTACTGCTGTTGAGAAGTCCCACTGTACGGATTGCAGTGTACATAGCTGACTTTTCACTGTTAGTATTTTACACTTAATGTAGACTGTGGAACTGCCCACTTACAGTATGACTGTGATGTCTGTTCACATATTTTATGCTGAAGCCTTCACCGGATGATGTTATAACTGTCATTTCCCATCATCATACACGTTTTAAAGAATTTTGTGTTGCTTTTCATTCTCGAAATTGTAAGTTTCCTGTTTGTATCATTTTCTTATCTTGAAACTTTCTTTAGCATTCTTTTGTCCTAGGTGTGATGGTGACGAATCCTCCGAGTTTTATCCTTCATCTGAGAATGTTTTTGTTTTGCCTTCGTTCCTGGAGGATCTTTTTGCTGGAGGTAGAATTCTGGGTTGAGCCTGCTTCTGTTTCAACACTTAGACGTGGAGTCCTGGCCTCCATCTGTCTCCACGAGATGTTCATGGGTGTTGGAGCTGATGTTCTTCTAGACGTAATGAGTCCTTTTTCTCCGGCTGCTTCCAAGAATTTTTCCTTTATCTTTGCTTTGAGTAGTTTGGTTGCGATACGCTTTGTCTGATTTTCTTTGCCTTCGTCCTGTTACAGGTTTGCTGTTGTCTTTAAGTAGATTGTGGTATCGTCTGGCCCTCACTTAGGCCGTGGTTGTGAGTTTGGGTTGGTTTTATTTGTCTTCTGTAAAGTCTGTGGACTTTTTCAGTTTCAGCAACTGCCATTATCTCACAGGAACACAGAAGTCTGCTCTCTTATTTTTGAAATTGGGGTAACGCCTACCAAGAAGGCTTGACGTAACATTAAATAAGATAGCATTTGTTGACTCTGCGTTACACTTTCTAACAAATTGTTGGTTCTCAAGGTAAGTTTTTATTTGTTAAAGACAAATGTGTCCGTGATTTAGGAAAGATAAAATGGACCTTTGACAGTAGGCTGCCTGTTTTTGGAATCAGAAGAGGATTGTTGGACTCTGAAAGGGATGCTGGCTAGGGAGGAAATTTAACTGAATAGAAAGTTTTAGAAAAGAGAATAAGAGAGACAGAATAAGTATAAGTGGGACATAGTATTCTTGCTGTGTGTGTCAAGTCTGACAACAAACCAGGGCACCAGGTTCCTGCCCTGACCGTAAGACACCTGCATAGGTCAAAAGTCACTTCCATGACTTTGATTGATGAGTGTAAAGTTGGTCAAATTTTATATCCTTTCAGTCTGGAACAGTATGGAGATGTGACCCGGACACATACATTTTTTGCTAGTAGTAGTATTTTAGATGATGGACTTTTTTATATTCCTGAATTGAACGCTGTGAGTGGGTGGTACCGTCGAGCTGACCGTTCCCCCTGATGACCGTGGGGGGCTCCCCTCACAGCACGGTCACGGCGGCTTCCTTGGGGAGCCTCTTCCGTTTCTGCTTACCCTGGCTAGGTAAGATTTTTGCAAAGGAAAGTCGCATCCGTTACTTATGATGGTTCGCCTGCGCTGCAGACAGCTTAGTTTGAGGAGTACAGAAAAGCGTGGTCAGTAAAGTTGGAGCAGCTCGGGTCCTACATGATCCCCTCACCGTGACGGAAGCCTGCGTGGCCTGCCTCAGCACTCTGCTCTTACCTTTTAGCAGGTACCAGCTGGAAGATGAGTCCGCCCACCTGGACGAAATGCCACTAATGATGTCTGAAGAAGGCTTCGAGAATGACGAGAGTGATTACCACACGCTACCACGAGCGAGGACCGCGCGACGAAGGAGAGGACTGGAGCGGTTTGTCTGTGGAGGCTGGAAGCTTCTCTGTGCCAGGTGTGGTATCTGTTGCTGCCTAGCGTCCCGGGCCCCGGGGTTACAGAGTTCAGACATTTAAAAGCTTAGCTTCTAACATTTATTTTCGTATCAAACTAAAGACAGTCTAAACGAAATGACGTCATGGAGAGTGATAGCCATTAGAACCAGAAGGGGCCGGAAAGCCAAATTCACTTTTTTTAAGGGTTGTTTTAATGCGTAGAAGATGGAGAAAATGAGCGGTTTTGTAATTAATGCATGGTAGAATCAGTTCTGGTTACCATATCAGCATTTACGGCTAAGTTCCCTTGTCTTCGTCTGTGGTTATCCTGTGTCCAAAAAGGCGGATATGGGCCCGTAAAATGTAATGTATTCACACCGTAGCCGCCTGTGTGCGTCATTTGACTGGAATGCTTTGACTTGGAGTAAGATTCTTCTGTTAATTTAACCAGAAGGAGATGAAGGCAAGGACTGCTTATACTTTAAACAGGTTCACTTGTGGTTGAATAAACTGCATTAAGTCTGCTCACCTTTGACTTTAGAGTCTGGTGTGTGAAACCACACTCTGTGTGTAGGACACTTTCGCCACTGACTGTCCTCCAGCCCTGGGGACTGGCAGGGCAAGATTACGGCTGGCCAATGCCAACATAACTTGAGCAGAGTGTGTCTAAGAAGTTACAGCTTTTCTAGTCTTTCTGTTCAAGGCTTGTGGTCGGAGCCTTTCTTACGGTCATGAACTTCTGTCCCTTTCCCCGTAAAAAGAATATACGTAATTGTAGAAAGAGATCTTACTTATCATCCTCTTTATCCCATTAGAAGTTTGCAGAAAGATGTTTAAAAAAAAAAAATTTAATGTTTATTTATCTTTGAGAGACAGAGAGAGACAGTGTGAGTGGGGGAGGGACAGAGTAAGAGAGAAGACACAGAATCTGAAGATGCTCCAGGCTCTGAGCTGTCAGCCCAGAGCCCGAGGCGGGGCTCGAGCTCACAAGCCGTGAGATCATGACCTGAGCCGAAGTCGGACGCTCAACCCACTGAGCCACCCAGACGCCCCTTACAGAAAGATGTTTTTACAACTGATTTGATTTCAGTGTCAGCTCATGCAGCGGTCTTCAAACAGTGTTCCGTGGGCTCCCAGGGACTCCAAGGAGTCCCTCAAAGAGGTGGGCAGTGTCGAGTCAGGAAGTGAGCCCGGGCAGGATTTAGGCTTATCCACCCCCCTTTCCACTTCCACTTGGTGTCTGTCTTTTTCTTTCTTACCTCTTGTAAGCTTTTCATACGAAGAAGGAATTTCACGGCCAAACAAGGTTTTAGAAATCGCTGACTTGTGTCACATTTTCTAGGTTAAATAGCCCGTATTCCTAGAGTGTTCTCTGTGGGCACTTACTAATTCTAGAGTTAATTTCTTTAGCAATTGCAGAGCTGTGCAGATTTGTTTTGTTTTTCTCGTGTCAGTTGTGATGCTTTGTGCTTTTCAAGGGATTTATCTTTTTTCAAATATATAAGTTCCTGTGATGTAAGATGAATGAGGCTTTGTAGGGATGTCACATTTTTTTAATTCATGATATTGTCAATTTGTCTCTCCCTTTTTCCTAGTAATCTTGATAGAAGATTATCAGTTTTCTTTTTTTCAAAGAGCCAAACATCTGGTGGTATCTTTGCTTTTGAAATTTTAAACTTTGATCTTGAAATAAATCCTAACTTCTAGAAAAGTTGCAAGAATTGTACAGAGAATTCCTATATGCCTTTTGCCCAAGTTCACTAATTTTGAAGCTTCCGCCATGTTTATTCTACCTTTCTCTTCACATCTTACCGTTATTTTCCGAGTCATTCAGACTGGGTTGCTTCTACATTCCTTTCTCTACGTCCGAGTACTTCATCGTGCGTTTCGTAGGAGAAGGGTATTTTCCTCCATCCGTCACGCAGTCGCCGTGTTCAGATGTAGTGTTGGTACCGTGCCTTCCGTCTGCTGTCCCCATCGTGTCCTCCGTCGTGCACTTCTTTGGGCTGGTGTGGCTGTTCGGTGGCGTGTCTGTGCAGTGTCCGTTAATCCGGAACCGTCCTCGCTGTTGGTCTTTCATTGTGTTGATATTTTTGAGACTGCAGATCAGGTATTTTGTATGTTTCAAATTTGGGTTTGTCTGAGGTTTCCTTGCTGTTAGATTCAGGTGAAATATTCTCTGCGAAGCTCTGTAGGAGACTCACTGTGAACGTAGGGTGTTTGCTTCCTGTTTCATTGATTTCTGTCTTCCCTTCATTTTTTCTCATACTTTGAGTTTAATTTGCTGTTCTTTTCTAGCTTCCTAAGATGAGCATTGCAGTTTTTTCTGTTTTAAAAATAAATGCATTTGGGGCGCCTGGGTGGCGCAGTCGGTTAAGCGTCCGACTTCAGCCAGGTCACGATCTCGCGGTCCGGGAGTTCGAGCCCCGCGTCGGGCTCTGGGCTGATGGCTCGGAGCCTGGAGCCTGTTTCCGATTCTGTGTCTCCCTCTCTCTCTGCCCCTCCCCCGTTCATGCTTTGTCTCTCTCTGTCCCAAAAATAAATAAACGTTGAAAAAAAAAATAATAAAAAAAAAAAATGCATTTAAGTTTTGACACATGGTGTTTTCATTATCATTTAGTTAAAAATATGTAACGATTTTCATTGTCATTTCTGCTTCCATCGATGCAATTTAGAACCATTCTGCTTAATTTCCAAACAGTCGAGAAGTTTCCTAATTATCTTTTTGTAATTGACTGTTGTCTTAATTCCACTGTGGCTGGAGAACGTACTTATGATTTTTTTTAATTTCAGTCTTTGTAATGTGTCGAAACTTGCTTTATGATTCATCGTATATGGACAACGTTAGTTAATTTTCTGTGTGTATTTGAAAAATAATACACATTTTTTTAGTTGTTGTGTGTGTTGCTCTGTATGTCAGGGAGTTGTAAGAGCTGATTGTCTTGGTTGAGTCCTCTGTATTCCCGAAGTTTGCTCGTTTATCAGTTACGAGAAGCTTGGGTGGATCTCTCCACATCGTTGAGGGTGTGTCTCCTGCTTTAAATGATGTCAGTTCCGCTTTATATATTTTAGAGGATGCTATGAGGTGATGCAAGCGTGGGATCACTAACTTACGTCGGTTTGGTCTTTGTCTCTGATGGTATTTCTTCTGTGCGTGCGTATGTCTGGCTTCAGTACAATGATACCACCTCTATTTTTATTTTTTAATTTTAATTCCAGCTAATTTACAGTGTTAGATTCGTTTCAGGTGTACAATGTGGTAATTCAACAGTTCCACACGTCCCCCGGTGCTCATCGTGACAAGTGCGCTCCTTAATCTGCATCCCCTGTTTCATGCCCCACCCCCACCCCTGGTGACCATCAGATTACTCTCTGTTATTAAGAGTCTGTTTCTTGGTTTGTCTCTTTCCCTCCCTCCCTCCCTCCCTCCCTCTGTCAGTACCAGCTTTCTTTGATTTGTATTTGCATCATGGATAATTTTCTGTCTTTGTTTTATTAAAAAAAAATCTTTTCTTTTGAAATAATGATAGCTTCACAGCAAATTGCAAAGATGGTAAAGAGGGTCCCACCCGCCCCCACCCAGTCCCCCCAGGGGTTGCATCTCACATCCCTGTAGTGTGGCGTCAGACGGGAAGCTGGCTGCGCTGTACCCGTGTGTACTTCACTCACTGTACTACACGTGTGGGATCGCAAGGCCGCCAGGGCAGTAACGACGCAGACCCGTCCCGTCGCCACAGCTGTCTCCTGTGTGCTGCCTTCTGGGGTCCTGTTCCCTCCCCTGCCTCAGTCCCTGGCCTCTGGCAACCACAAGTCTGTTCTCTAGCTCTGTACGTTTAGTTTTGAGAGTGTTGTGTAACTGAAACCATTCGGTGTGTGATTTTTGGAGATTGGCCTGTTCGGTCAACACAGTGCCCTTGAGATCCATTCAGGTTGTGGGGTGTATCGACGACGGTGTGTTCCTTTTTATTGCCGGCTGGCATTCCATGGGATGGATGAATGTTAGACCACTTGCTGTGCAGAACACTGAGATTGTTTCAAGTGTTTGGACGTTACCAATAAAACTGCTGTGAACCAGCAAGTGCAGGTGTTTTGTGTGTGGACGTGTTTTCATTTCTCTGGGATAAACGTGCAGGAGCACAATTGCTGGGCTGCATCCTAGGTGTGTGTTTAGTTTTCTAAGAAACCGCTGGACTATTTATATTTCCCAGACTGGTCGTGCCATTTTACATTCCCACCAGCAGTGTGTGCGAGATGCAGTGTCTCCATGTCAACATTTGTTGTCACTGTTTTTATTTTGGTTGCTATAATATGTGTGTGGTGACGGCTCACTGTGGTCTTTGTTTGCGTTTTCTAAGTGACTAGCGAGATTATCTTACTTGCCATTGGCATATCTTGTTCAGTAAGTGTTTCTTTAGGTCTATTCCTTTTTCTTCTTGGTTTTGTTTTATTTCTGTTGAGTTTTGAGAGTTCTTCACGTATTTTAAATTTTATTTATTTATTTATTATTTTTTAAATCTTTTGGTTTTTAATTTCTTTTAATGTTTATTCATTTACTTTTGAGAGAGAGAGAGCACAAGATGGGGAGGGGAGGGACAAAGAGAGGGAGACACAGAATCCGAAGCAGGCTCCAGGCTCTGAACTGTAGGGCTCCAACCCACAAACCGCGAGATCATGACCTGAGCCTAAGTCAGACACTTAATTGAGCCACCCACGTACCCCTTAAAGTTTTTTTTTAATGTTTATTTTTATTTTATTTTATTTTATTTTGAGAGAAAGAGAGAGAGAGAGAGAGAGAGAGAGACAAACAAACATGAGCAGGAGAGGGGCAGAGACAGAGGGAGACACAGGATCTGAAACAGGCTCCAGGCTCTGAACTGTAAGCACAGAGCCTGATGCAGGGCCCAAACCCATGAACCGCAAGCTCATGACCTGGGCCGAAGTCAGACGCTCAACCGACTGAGTCACCCAGGCACCCCAAACGTTTATTTACTTTTGAGAGAGACAGAGAGAGAGACAGAGTGCAAGTGGGGGAGGGGCAGAGAGAGAGGGAGACACAGAATGTGAAACAGGCTCCAGGCTCTGAGCTGTCAGCACAGAACCCTATGTGGGGCTTGAACTCATGAACCACAGATCATGGCCTGAGCTGAAGTCAGACACCCAACCGACTGAGCCACCCAGGCGCCCCCTTCTGTATTTTCCTTGTGAATCTTCTGTCAGCTAGGCTGGTTGCAAATATTTTCTTCCACTCTGTAGCTTACCTTTCCATCCTCTGAAAGAGTTTTTCCACAGATCCAAAGTCTTTGATTTTGATTGTTTTTCCTTTGAGCATTATCCTTTTGATGTCACATCTGGGAACTTTTCACTTAGCCCTGTGTCTCAAAGATTTTCTTCTACAAGTTTTATAGTTTTTCTTCTTTTTAATTTTTTTAATGTTTATTTAATTTTGAGAGAGAGAGAGAGAGAGAGAGAGAGAGAGAGACCAAGCAGAAGTGGGGGAGGGGCAGAGAGAGACTGAGACACAGAATCCCAAGCAGGCTCCAGACTCTGAGCTGTCAGCACAGAGCTAGATGCGGGGCTCCAACCCAGGAAACTGTGAGATCGTGACCTGAGCCGAAGTTGGCCGCATAAGCAACTGAGCCATCCGGGTGCCCTGACAAGTTTTATAGTTTATATTTAGATCCTTTTGAGTAATTTTTGTGCTAGGTGGGAAGTTTCGGTGGAGATTTTTTTTTTTTTTTTTTTTGCCTATGTATATCCAGATGCCTCAGCACCATTTGTTGGAAAGAACATCCTTCCTTCCTGAATGGCTCTTGTACTGGTGTCACCAGTCTGTCGGCTGTCCATGAGCGGGGTGTCTGCTCTCTTTTGTTATCTGTACTGTCCGTCTGTTTGCCCTGCTAGTGCCCTTCAGTCTGGAGTGCTCTCTCTTCATCTAGGTCTTAAAAAGAGGCCAGTTGATTCCTTGTATTTTGTTCTTCTTTTTCCAGATTCTTTTAGCTATTCTGGTTCCTGTCCCTTTCCATAGACATTTTAGATAATCTTTTCCAATCTATAAAGTCCTTCCAGGAATTTTGATAAGGGATTATGTTTAACCTGTATATTAACTTGGGGAAATTGACATCTTTACTATGTTGAATCTTCTAGATCACAATTTACTTCTCTCCATTTATTTAGAACTTTGATATTTTTCATCAGCATTTTATAGTTTCAGAACCCAGGTCTTATACATGTTAGATTTATTCCTAAGTCAGTCTTCCTTCCTTCCTTCCTTCCTTCCTTCCTTCCTTCCATCCTTCCTTCCTTCCTTCCTTCCTTCCTTCCTTCCTTCCTTCCTTTCGTGTTTGTAACTGACATGGCATTTTATTTTATTCTAATTAATTAATTATTTTATATTTTTATGTTTGTTTATTTTGGGGGCAGGGAGGGGCAGAGAGAGAGGGAGACACAGAATCCAAAGCAGACTCCAGGCGCTGAGCTATCAACACAGAGCCTGATGCAGGGCTCAAACCCACAAACCTCGATATCATGACCTGAGCCGAAGTGGATGCTTAACTGACTGAGCCACCCATGTGCCCCATGGCATGGTATTTTAAATTTTGGTTTCCATATGTTCATTGCTGGTGTGCAGAACTAGAGTTGAATTTTGTGTTTGTCTTTTATCTTGCAACCTTGCTGAGCTTACTGTTAGTGCTAAGAGTGTTTTTTTGTAATTTTCTACATGAACAGTTATGTCATCTGCAAATAGAGACAGTTTTATTTCTTCCTTTAAGCCTGTATGCCTTTTATTTTCTTTTTTTGCATATGGGTCTGTCTGGAACATACACTATCATGTGAAACAGCAGTGGTGGGTATACCTTTTTGCTACTTTTTTTAATTTTAATTTTAATTTTTTTTAGGCAGAGAGCAAGAGAGTGCAAGCAGGAGAGAGGCAGAGGGAGAGAGAAGGAACCCCAGGCAGGCTCCATGCCCAATGGGGAGTCTGATGAGGGTTCAGTCCTACGACTCTGGGATCATGACCTGAGCCATAATCAAGAGTTAGGTGTTCAACCGACTGAGCCACCCAGATGACCCCCCTTGTTGCCTCTTGTTCCCAGCCTTTGGGAGAAAGCTTTCCGTATTTCACCACTAAGTATGATGTGAGCTATGGGTTCGTTTGTTTGTTTGTTTGTTTGTTTAAAATAGATTACTCATCTAAAACTATTGATAGTTTTCTTATTTAAAATCTCTCTTTGGGGGGCGCCTAGGTGGCTCAGTCGGTCAAGCGTCTGACTTGCCTTAGGTCATGATCTCGAGGTCTGTGAGTTCGAGCCCAGCGTCAGCTGACAGCTCAGAGCCTGGAGCCTGCTTCTGATTCTGTGTGTGTCTCTCTCTCTGCCCCTCCCCCACTTGTGTTCTGTCTCTCTCTCAAAAATGAATGAACATTAAAAAAATTGTTTTTTAAATCTCTCTTGTGTTGGGTGGGTGTAATACAAACATTTGTGTCAGATTCAGAAACAGGATCTAGAGATACAGATTTGAGAGTCCTGTCATTGTCATAGAAGAAGCCACATGGAAGGATGGTGTTTCTGAACACGTCACAGGACATGTGGCATAGGTCTATGAAAAATAAAGGAAAGGGACACCTTGGGGAGAAGGACAGTTCTGGGAAGGAAGACTAGAATCCATTCTCTTAGGCGGGGGGGGGGGGGGGGGGGGGGGGGGGAGGGTAGCACTGGAAGAGTGGAGAAGTGGTAGAGAAGGTGACTTTTGTCTTTTTTTTTTTTTTTAATTAAAAAAATTTAGAGTGTGCTTGCAAGCTTGGGAGGGACAGAAGGAGAGAGGGAATCGTAAGCAGCCTCCACACTCAACACCAGAGCCCGATGTAGGGCTTGATTTCATGCACCGTGAGATCATGACCTGAGCGGAAATCATGAATCAGGCACTTGACCGACTGAGCCACCCAGGCACCCCCGGGATGACTTTTGTCTTGTCCTTAGTTGGGAACATGGGGTTGTTTGGGTGAGGAGATGACTGGGATCCAGATGAGGACTGAAAACATGGGAAAATCGGTCCTGGCTTTGGTAGAGAGGTAATAACGAACAAAGGAGAATCAGTAGTGGTGCATTTGCATTGCATCCAGCATGGTGTTACAAGTTTCTGTCAGTGAGAGAGCCTGAACTGTTGCGAACTTGGTAGTGGCCGTGTGGCTGTGGGAGCCTCGGGAGCTATATATTAACCATATTCGTTCTTTCAATCTATGAGCATGGAAGGTTTTCCATTTTTTTGTGTCTTCAGTTTCTTTCATAAGCTTTCTATAGTTTTCAGTCTATAGATTTTTCACCTCTTTAGTTAGGTTTATTCCGAGGTATTTTATGGTTTTTGGTGCAATTGTAAATGGGATCAATTCCTTCATTTCTCTTTCTGTTGCTTCGTTATTGGTGTATAGAAATGCAACTGATTTTGGTGCCTTGATTTTATATCCTGCAACTTTGCTGACTTCACATATCAGTGTTACCAGTTTTTTGGTGGAGTCTTTGGGTTTTCCACGTAGAGTATCATGTCTTCTGCAAAGAGTGAATGTTTGATTTCCTCCTTGACGATTTGGATCCCTGTTATTTCTTTGTGTTGTCTGACTGCTGAGGCTAGTACTTTTCAATACTGTGTTGAATAACAGTGGTAAGAGTGGACATCCCTGTTGTGTTCTTGACCTTAGGGGGAAGCTGTCAGTTTTTCCCCATTGAGGATGATATTAGCGGTGAGTTTTTCATATATGGCCTTTATGATCTTCAGGTACGATCCTTCTATCCCTACTTTCTTGGGGATTTTTATCAATAAAGGATGCTGTATTTTGTCAAATGCTTTTTCGGCATCTATTGAGAGGATCTTGTGGGTCTTGTCCTTTCTTTTGTTAATGTGATATGTCACATTGATTTGTGGATATTGAACCAGCCCTGCATCCCAGGAATAAATCCCACTTGATTGTGGTGAATAATTCTTTTAATGTATTGTTGGGTCTGTTTGGCTAGTATCTTGGTGAGAATTTTTGTATCCATGTTCATGAGGAAATTGGTCTGTAGTTCTCCTTTTTAGTGGGGTCTTTGTCTGGTTTTGGAATCAAGGTAGTGTTGGCCTTGTAGAATGAGTTTGGAAGTTTTCCTTCCATTTCTATTTTTTGCAACAGCTCCAAAAGAATAGGTGTTAATTCTTCTTTAAATGTTTGGTAGAATTCTCCTGGAAAGCCATCTGGCCCTGGATTCTTATTTGTTGGGAGATTTTTGATTGCTGATTCAATTTCTTTACTGGTTATGGGTCTGTTCAAATTTTTGTTTCTTCCTGTTTCAGTTTTGGTAGATTCTATCTTTAGGAATTTGACCACTTCTTCCAGGTTGCCCAGTTTGTTGACATATAATTGCTCATCATATTTTCTTACTATTGTATGTATTTTGCGGCATTGGTTGTGATCTCTGCTCTTTCATTTGTGAAATGAAAGTATTTCATTTGGGTCCTTTGTTTTTTCTTTTTGATTAATCTAGCTAGGGGTTTATCAATTTTGTTAATTCTTTCAAGGAACAAGCTCCTGGTTTCATTGATCTGGTCAACTGTTTCTCTGATTTCGATATCATTGATTTCTGCTCTAATCTTTATTATTTCCCTTCTTCTGCTAGTTTTGGGCTTTATTTCCTGTTCTTTTCCAGCTCTTTTAGGTTGTAAGGTTAGGTTGTGTATTTGAGACTTTTCTTCCTTCTTTAGGAAGGCCTGGATTGCTATATACTTCTCATTTAGGACCGCCTCTGCTGCATCCCAGAGGTTTTGGGTTGTGTTTTCATTTTCATTAGCTTCCACGTCCTTTTTAATTTTCTCTTTAATTTCTCGGTTAACCCATTCATTCTTTAGTAGAGTATTGCTTAATTTCCAAGTATTCCTGGTCTTTTCACAGTTTTTCTTGTGGTTGATTTTGAGTTTCATAGCAGTGTGGTCTGAAAACATGCAGGATATGATCTCGGTCTTTCTGTACTTGTTGAGGGCTGATTTGTGACCCAGTATGTGATGAATTCTGGAGAATGTTCCATGTGCACTTGGAAGAATGTGTATTCTTCTGATTTAGGATGAAATGTTCTGAATATATTTGTTAAGTCCATTTGGTCCAGTGTGTCATTCTTAGCCATTGCTTCCTTGTTAATTTTATGTTTCGATGATCTGTCCATTATTGTAAGGGGGTGTTGAAGTCCCCTACTCTTAGGGTATTATTATCAGTGAGTTTCTTTATGTTTGTGATTAATTGATTTATATATTTGGGTGGCTCCATGTTGGGGACATAAATATTTACAGCAGTGAGATCTTGGTGGATAGACCCCTTAATTATGTTATAATGCCCTTCTTCATCTCTTGTTACAGTCTTTATTTTAAAATCTAGTTTGTCTGATATAAGTATGGCTACACCAGCTTTTGACAACCGTTAGCATGATAGATGGTTCTCCATCCACTTACTTTCAATGTGAAGGTGTCTTTAGGTTAAAATGAGTCTCTTGTAAGTAGCGTATAGATGGGTCTTGTATAGAGCCTATGTCTCTTGATTGGAGCATTTAGTCCATTGACATTTAGAGTGACTATTGAAAGATACGAATTTGGTGCCATTGGGTTGCCTTTTGAGTTCATGTCTCTGGTGATATTCTCTGGTCCTTTCCAGTCTTTGTTGATTTTGGTCTTTTTTGTTTTGTTTTTTCTTTTCTCCACTCAAAGGTCCCCCTTAGAATTTCTTGCGGGGCTGGTTTAGTGGTCACAGACTCCTTTAGTTTTTGTTTGTGTGGGAAACTCTTTATATCTCCTTCTATTTTGAATGAGAGCCTCGCTGGATAAAGAATTCTTGGCTGCATATTTTTCCAATTCAGCATGTTGAATATATCCTGCCACTTCTTTCTGCCTGTCAGGTTTCTGTGGCTAGGTCTGCTGTGAGCCTGAACTGTGTTCCCTTATAGGTTAAACAGTTTTTTTTTCCCCTTGCTGCTTTCATAATTCTTTCTCTGTGTATTTTGTGAATTTGACTGTTATCTGCCTTGGTGATTGTTGGTTTTTGGTAAATCTAATCAGAGTTCTCCGTGGTTCTTGGATTTTGATGCCTGTGTCCTTCCCCAGATTAGGATAGTTTCCTGCTATAATTTGCTCAGGTAAACCTTCTCCCCCCTTTTCTCTCTCTTCTGGGACTCCTACCATTCGGATGTTACTCCTTTTTAATAAGGCACTGAGTTCTCTAAGTCTCAAATCGTGATATTTTGCCTTTATTTCCCTCCATTTTCCTTCTTCATTATTCTCCATAGTTTTATCGTCTTAATTGCTGATTTGCTCTGCTTCGTCCATCTTTTCCGTCATCGCATCCATTTGAGATTGCATCTCGGTTATAGCATTTTTAATTTCGTGCTGACTAGATTTAATTCTTTCATCTCCGCAGAAAGCGGTTCTAGACTTTTTTCAACCCCAGCTAGTATTCTTATTATCATGGTTCTAAATTCGAGGTCAGACATCTTCCTTATATTTGTGTTGATTAAGCCTTGGCTGTCATGTCTTTCTCTTCTTTCTTTTGTTCTTCATTTTGTCATCTTGGAGGAAAAGAAAAAGTAAAATATAAAAATTAAAAAATTAAAAACAAAGCAAAAAATCAAATGAAGCTTGATGCTAGGTGTGTTTTCATCTGCTTGTTGAAAGAAACTTGATAGAATAGAGAGAAAAGGGAAAGAAAAAAAAGGTAAGAAAAAAATTATACAGTAAAATAGAATTAAATGAAATAGAATAAAAAATTTATAAAGTAAAAAATAAAGTAAAAAATAATAAAAATTTTTCTTTATGCAAGAATGAGGAAGAAAAACGAAAAAAAGAAAACAGTGTAAACAAAAACAAAGCAAAGCAAACGAACAAATACATGAGCCAGAAAACAGAATGAAACTACAGTGAAGTTACATCCGGTTTCCCTTAGAACTGAACAGTGAAGCCCGCTATAGTCCGTACATTAAGCAGGTGGAGGGACTTGTGCTGGTCTTCTGGATGGTGTACTTGGATGGCGCAGTTGGGCAGGGCTTGGTGTAACCGCTGTATTGTCCAGTAGGTGGCGCTGCGTAGCTTACTGAGGTGGATCATTGTGGCACACGTGCGTGCACATGAGAGATGGAAATGGTTTCACCCGGTTGCCTGGTCTCTGGCACAGGAACTTCGCTCTTTCACTGACTTGTGATCAGGCACCTCTCCGTTGTCTCAGGCCTCCGTCCACTCCCCATCTCTACACAGATAGGGTACCCTGCAGACTCCAGAGACCCCTGTGGCTTGGACCCACACCAGCTCTCTGGGGGAGGGTCTCACTGAGCAATGGCCGGTCCTGGCTTGCCCCAGAAAATGTTCATGCCATTGCACAGCAGCGGAGGTTCGGAGGTTATGGCCAATCACAACGCACGGCTGGCACCAGGTTTTGCCACACTCTGGCATCTTTGTCCCAATACCAGCAAACGTGGCTGCTCTCTGGGATCCCCAGGGACCTTTGCCCGTGGGGAGGCTGTATGGCCTCTGCCAAATGCACGCCAAGCAGCGGAACTGCTTCTCCCCGTGTGGCACACGGACCTCTCAGACCCCGCTGCCTGCTCCTGGGGCTTCGAGAACTTCAGACTGTGTTCCACTGTCTGTAGAATCCTGGTGGTACTGAAACCCTCTCCTTTCTTCTCGTCAGTGGTTTTGGGGAACAGATTCCTTGTTCAGTTCCCTGCGAGTGTTCTCACTCTTTCTCTCCAGCTGCTTTTGGGGGAGTGCTTTTCTTGCACGATCTTGATGTGCCTCACTCTCCCCCTTTCTCTTTCTCTGTCCTCTCTCCACGAAAACAGCTCCCTACCTTCTGGGGCTTTTTTCTCCACCAGTTCACGTCTCCGCACGGCGCACCTGCCGAGTTCTGTGGCTCAGGGTATGCGGATTGTTGTGTTAATCCTCAGATCAGTTTCCTAGGTGTGCAGAATGGCTTGGTGCTGATCTGGCTGCGTTTCCGGGACAGGACAAGCTGAGGGTGTCCATGCTGCTCCGCCGTATCCACTCTTGGATTTAGTCTTATTTGGCTTGACAATGTAAGGTGATTTATGTATAAATGGGCAGTGTCTCCTGAGCAATCACTCACTTAGAAAATATTCCACTTCCAAAGAAGTGTTACCAGGTGAAGCTAGCTCCTGGGTGTTTCCTCCCAAGGACCTCCGTTTCATTCGCCCTCTTGCTATCAGTATTCACAAATCCATCTTCCTCAGAAATTGCCCCTCATTTTATTTTCCTGCTTACCTCTACAGCTCCCTGAGGCTTAAGTGTACTTTCTGGGTTACTCATCTTGGGGGGCTTATGCACTCAAGGCACCCGTCTTCCCCTCCTGCTCCTAGTTTCTGCCTGCATCGCCAGCGGCAATTCTGGTGGGACCCGAGGCTCTTAAACCCTCAAGGCTCTGCATTCATTTAATTCTGTGAAGTAGCATGTGATTGGATTGTGGCTCCCTGTCTACTACTTTCTTTTGTATTTGTATAAGGAAATACTTAGTAATAACACTTTTGTTGATAGTTATCAGTAGCCAAGTGTTTCAAATAATCGTTACATCTTGGAAGTCTAGGAATCTTTTTTTTTTTTTTTTTTTCCTATACAGGGCTATAGGGAAAAATTAATAAACTGTTGAGTATACGTGTTTTTAGCCCTTGGTATTTAATTTAGAGTTTATAGAGTGTAAGGCTTTGGAACTTACTGGGTTGTTAGGTTCAGGTGCTACACGCAGTGGTGTTGATGTTGACGTTTTTATTTTAGCTGTTGTCTGCAGTGTGCATGTGGTGCTCAAAGTGGTTTTACATTTATGGAGCCTTTTGTCTGTATAAGAATATGCTGATACCAGCGTAAACTTTGTAAAACCCACATTTTCTAAATTTTACATACATTTTTCAAACGCTCAATTTTTCTTGTTTTCAATATCACGGTAGATTTGCCCGACTTGTGTACGTTAAGCAGTCACACACATTAGGTAAGTAGGTGTTTCAGAACAAAAATTCCTGTTTGAATACTTTGCTGGAGGATTTTCGCCCCAAATTGAAGTGCTAAAGGAAGCGCACACATAGGAAGCTTGTATCCTGTCTGCTGCACCTGTGTCTGCACCGTGCTCCCTGTGGACCAGCCCTGCCCGCTAACCCTCCCTGTGACGATGGGAATGTTCTAGATCTGCGATGTCCGGTATGGTAGCCGCTGGCCAAGGTGGCTGTTGAGCCCTTAAAATGTGGCTAATGTAACTGAGGAACTGGACTTTTTATTTCACTGAATTTTGATTCATACTGAGATAGTTACATGCCGAATGAATAGTCTGGGTGGCTCAGTCAGTTTAGCGTCCCACTCTTGATGGCGGCTCTGGCCGTGGTCTCGCGGTTTGTGAGACTGAGCCCCCCCGTTGGGCTCCATGCTGACATCATGGCGCCTGTTTGGGATTCTCTCTTCTCCGGCCCTCCCCCACCCATGCTTGCACTCTTTCTCTTTTGTTCTCTCTCTCTCTCTCTTGACTAAACTTAAAAAAAAAGTCACGTGGCCAGTGGATGCTATATTGGGCAGTACAGTAACGTGCACTTCTTTTTAAATTTTTTTTAACGTTTATTTATTTATTTATTTATTTTTTTAATTTTCTTAGTGTTTATTTATTTTTGAGAGACAGAGACAGCATGAGCAGGAGAGGGCAGAGAGAGAGAGAGAGGGAGACCCAGAATATGAAGCAGGCTCCAGGCTCTGAGCCGTCAGCCCAGAGCCCGACGCAGGGCTCGAAGTCACAGACCGCGAGATTATGACCTGAGCCGAAGTCGGCCGTTTACCCGACTGAGCCATCCAGGCGCCCCAACGTTTATTTAATTTTGAGACAGGGAGAGACAGAGCATGAACAGGGGAGGGTCAGAGAGAGGGAGACACAGAATCTGAAACAGGCCCCAGGCTCTGAGCTGTCAGCACAGGGCCTGACGCGGGGCTCGAACTCACGGACCGTGAGATCGTGACCTGAGCCGAAGTCGGACGCCCAGCCGACGGAGCCACCCGGGCGCCCCCAGTAACGTGCGCTTCTGTGTCAGATGCAACTTTCTAAGATTGGAGGCGTTCTGAGTGTGACTCGGGAAGCCACGTAGCTCTGCCAGCAACGAGTTGTTTCGTCTTGGAGAAATTGCTTACTTTTCTGGCCCCCGGTTTCCTCCTGGGGGAGACGTGGGGGTCTGACATCTCCGGAAGGTAGTTGCGGGTGTCAGACCGATTGAACCCGGAGTTTGGGGAAGAGTCCCTCCCGGCTCGTGTAACGTGGGCCTCGTGTACCATAACTGCGTGGCTTTTGTGCACCAGGAGTACCGGCTGTATGCGGTAGATAAGAGGCTGGCAATTTTGAGCTGCTGCCGGGAAGGAGTCGGGAGGGAGCCCCCTGACCTCCGGGGTGTCTGGGGTCCTGACGGGGGAGGGGCGGGTGGCAGGGGCGTGGCAAGGTGGATGGTGCCAGAGGAGAAGAGTCCTTGGGAGGGTGTCCAGCCACACAGTGGAAGCAGCGGCAAGGTGAGAAATGGGAGTTTGATGCTTATTTTATTTTATTTGAAGTCTTATTTAATTTTTGGTTCATTCACGCCTGAACAGATCACAAATCCCTAACATTTTACTAAAGCTACTTGACGATCCCTTACTCTCCCACCCCGCCCCCCCCACCCCCCCAAAGAAAGCAGTAAACATGAGAATATTTAGACAGCCTCAAATCACTTTAATAACATCCTGATTTATAACAGTCAGGGACTTAAAAGTATACTTGATATGTGAAGATGCTGTCTGTTCTTTTTTTTTTTTTTTTTTTTCAACGTTTATTTATTTTTGGGACAGAGAGAGACAGAGCATGAACGGGGGAGGGGCAGAGAGAGAGGGAGACACAGAATCGGAAACAGGCTCCAGGCTCTGAGCCATCAGCCCAGAGCCCGACGCGGGGCTCGAACTCACGGACCGCGAGATCGTGACCTGGCTGAAGTCGGACGCTTAACCGACTGTGCCACCCAGGCGCCCCAGATGCTGTCTGTTCTTAAAAGTTGAAGCAGGAGGGTCGCTGGGGGTGTGTCAGAGCTGACCCGCTCGTCTGGCTGCCGCATGCATTCCCATCGTGGGAGAGCTCACTCACGGTGACAGTGCTCCCGGTGCTGTGGCCGGGTGCCCACGACCGAAGTCCAGGGGGCTTCTGAGGGCAAATCCCTGCCCTTCCAGACCGAAGATCTTCTGGGCACAGCTGGCAAGTAGGCAGACCGTCCGTAGAGACGCACTGCACACATCTGTACGCTCACATGGGATGCCCCCCGGCTGGGCCGTGAAGCGCCGTGTCTGCGTTTTGATCACTTGCAAGGCAGGCGATTTCCGGAGGGTCGTGTCGGCTAGTGCCCCACTGTGGAAGTTAGGCGGTGACTTCAAGGTACAAGTCCAGACGCATCAGCCTCATTTTGTAATGACGCCTAGAAGACTGTCGTCGTCACGCAAAATTACTGTGACCTTTTGAGCTTACTCTGTCACCGAGGGGAGTTTGGCATTTGCGCCTTCTGCTGCCGGCCTGCCCGTCCAGCCTGGAGCGCACCTGGAAGACTGTTCCCAGGCTTCCTCGGCATTGTGGGGATCTGAATTAGATCAGATTTTAAATTCATGATTATGTTACGCTCAGTTGAGATGGCTCTGATGCCTTTTCATCATTTTCTTAAGTATTTTGAGAAAACTTTATTCTCTCTATCCAAAAATGGTGGTTTGGACGTCCAGGGAGTAGAAGTATTTGTGCTCCTGGAGCCCTGGTGCTGTTAGAGCAAGGACAGATCTAACGTGTTTACTGCACAGATGAGCATGGCTGCGTGACAGTGCAGTGGAGCTGTCACTGTCACTGTCACTAGAACATTCCACTGAGCATCAGTACCCTTTCTAAATACTGAATTGAGCCGTAAGTCTTAACTTTGTATTAATGCTACTAGAAAAGTCGCCTTTTTAGAAAGGAAAAAAGTGGTCCCCTCAAAGAAGAGAGGGCAGGTCACATTTGGGATGAATTGATGTCTGAGGACCTCTATCATCAAATTCCTGAGCGGTGTGTTGAGAATTATGAACAACAGACTGTCTTTTTCTCAGCGTAGTAAAGCATTGACTACTTCAGAATGTCAGTGTGGTTTTCTGTTTTTGTTTTTTGTTTTTCGTTTTGTTTCGACCCTGTTTGGTCTAAACAGGGAAGATAGTTTCCTTGAGGTTCTAAAAGTCGTCATATACTCGCTCATACGAGTTTCTCTCAGTGTTTTATGTCACACCTTCATGTCCATAAAACTTATTTTAAGACAACCCTACAGATTAGCTTTAGGTATGCTGTCAGTGTCTGGTGCATATACACAGAAACAATCCGTATTGGCTCTAAATGTGTACGATTAGTTTAAAGACTTGGAATAGAGCATTCATAATGTGTCTCTTTTTTTCATGCAGTTGCTGTGATTGGCTGGTAAATATTTGTCAAAGAAAGAGAGAACTAAAAGCTCGCACAGTGTGGCTCGGATGTCCTGAAAAGTGTGAAGAGAAGCATCCCCGAAACTCTATCAAAAACCAGAAATACAATATATTTACCTTTATACCCGGGGTAAGGCTGTTACATTCTTAAAACTGGGCTTTTATATGAGACATTGCCAGCTGCTTTTGTTTTCACTGTTTTTCCCCCCTTTTAATTGTGTCCCGTCCAAATCAGTGTCCCTTTGTTTTTGAACCATTCATCTTTCAGATGATTGTTAAATAATTCATGCACACTTTTACGGGTACAGCATAGAGTTCAACTTAAGAAAGTTTATAGTTTGGGGCGCCTGGGTGGCTCAGTCGGTTAAGTGTCCGACTTCGGCTCAGGTCATGATCTCGCAGTCTGGGAGTACGAGCCCCGCGTCGGGCTCTGTGCTGACAGCTTAGAGCCTGGAGCCTGTTTCAGATTCTGTGTCTCCCTCTCTCTCTGACCCTCTCCTGTTCATGTTCATGCTCTGTCTCTCTCTGTCTCAAAAATAAACATTAAAAAAAAAAAATTAAGAAAAGAGAAAGTTTATAGTTTGACTTCAGCCTTAGATAAAAATATTTATGCTACTGTAGAAATAACCAAGTGGGCCTGAATTAAATTATCAGAAAAGAGCTTTAAGTTTTGTTTGGAAGTGAAGCTGAATGCCAAGTGTAAAGCCTGCGTAGGAGCCTCCAAATGAGAGTAACATAAGTGCTTACACAGACAGGACTCCATAACAGAATCTCTGAAAGCATTTATAGATGGATTTTCTACTTCACATTATGAATTTCAGGCCATGTATTATTGTATTATTCATTATCTTAAATAGGTATTATGCTGAGTATAAATACTGAGGTTTAAATATTTGATTAATTTTTTTTATTGCTGGTGATATTTTTGTCTTAAATATGTACAAACTCAGTTTGTACGTATTTAGAATGATTGGATAATTTTTGATTTTTGTGCATCATTTCCTATTTTAATAGACGAATTTATTCATCTTTCTACAGGCAAAAGGCAGCTACTACTGGTCATGTTTCTAGATCAAAGTTTTTGACATGTTCTAGTTATTAGCTTTATGCTATTTTGCAAGAAAGTCTTTTGGTTTTGTGAAATAAGGGCTGTCTTATTTTTCATGTTTTTATGTAAATAATCATGCCGATTTTATGTTGGGCATTGATTACCTCCCACCACCTTTCCCCATCCATCTAATAGTTGGTGAATGCTTGATATCTAATTTGCTCTTTATTAAAACACACAAAACCGCTGGCTCCGTAATTGAAAGACTGCTCTTTTGTCAGGATATAAAATGTAAACTGTCTTTCAGGCAGATAAATACTCTCATCTGCATTGAATGAAGCTGCTGCTTTCTTTTTAATTTTAAATTATTAAATACTCGCGGATTGGCTGAGCATTGCACATTTCCCTAAAGGTCACAAAGTTCATTCAGTAGACAAGAAAGTATTGATTACAGTGGCTTAAAGCCAACAGCGCAGCTTAATTTTGACCAGAGTAAATCCACACAGCCTGCCAAGATTGGCTGTGTCCTGAAAATACCTGTTGATGGGTTGTCTGCACAAGTATTACTGTGTGAATTTTTTTCCTTAGATTGTCTCTTAAATTAGGCTTTTCATCTAAAACGTAGTATTTTAGAAACATTTGGTAATTGCACAGTAGGAATTCAATGCCATTTTTAGCACCAAATGGCAATTTTTGAATTGCTAATAGATATAATTTATGCTAACAGAGATTTTAAAGAAATCACTGAGGAAAAAGAGCTTTCTCTCCTGCTGAGATTAATTTATGAAATGACTGAAAACATTTTTAGACAGCAATTGAATATGATTATGAATATAAACATGTTATCAATGCAGCCGATGCTTTAGTTGCACAAGCAACTGTGTGTTGATGTAGAAAACTTCATTACGTGAAACCTGTGGTTCCGGACTCTTTAAGTCAACAGTAAGTACTTAACCCACTGCTCTGCTCTGGTTGAAATTTTCCCACCTTCGAGTTGCATAAAAAGTGGTATCCAAGGAGATTTCGACTGCAAGTTGCGAGGATGGAAGTTTAATTGCGGTTACAACTGCTGTTTGAGTTATTCTCGTCTGTAAACACGAGGTTTCTTCCATTTTCGTTTTCAATTTCAGTTTAATAGTTTGAGCATTTGTAAATAGAAGTGTATTAATATACCGGATCTTGGGTTTTCTTCCTTAAAGACAACTCTATTTGAATTAAAAAACAAAAACAGAAAGTTGCAGGATTTGCCTTCCTAACATTTTGTTGAATGATACTTATTTTATATTTGAAGCTCTTGTTGCAGGTTCGCCGCTAAGAGTCTGTAAAAAATACGTAGGCATCTGTCTCCAAGATTGCTTTGGAATTCACATTCTTTTATATGTCATCGTCTCTTACCGTCTGCGAGAAGCAGATATTTACAGGAGGCGGAGGCGGTTTTGTGAAGTCACGTTGTGTGCACTCTCTGCCTGTTCACTCAGCTTTTGTGAAACTGCCCTGATGTTCGTGTTCAGAGATGTGGCTGTCGTGTTTTATTTTTTACCGTTGCATAAATACAAGGTTAACACGACTTTCCCATTGTAAGATTTTCTGAGTCATCAAGATACACATTTGTGTGTATATAAATATATATTTATCGACCACCAACACTGGAAAGGACTTGCTATCTCATTTGCTTTGCTGTACGTACGAAGATATTTATATGTAGGTCAGTGTGGAAAACTGGAAAATCAAAACTTTTAGAGGATGCTTTTAAGATAGTTGAAAGTTCGAATTGTCTTCTTTTCAATTTATTTTAGATATAATTTTGAGGTAACCTTCCCTCGCTTTGTATGTGATTTGGTTATTGGAAAGCCAGTGCCAAAATTAAGAAATTTACTGTAACTCAGGGCATATTCTCAATGCTTGATGGAGATGTAGTTAGATATTGTGCCGATTTAATTATCTGATTGAAGTGTTAAAGATTTTCCTTGGAGAGACTGTGTTAATTTTTTCTTTTTCCTTTTTAGGTTTTGTATGAACAGTTCAAGTTTTTCTTGAACCTCTATTTTCTGGTAGTATCCTGCTCGCAGTTTGTACCAGCATTGAAAATAGGCTGTCTCTACACCTACTGGGCTCCTCTGGTAAAAGAAAAGATTTTTGAAATTAAGTTAAATGATTATTTAGAATATGGTTTTAAGAGTGGAGATGATTGAGAGAGAAACTGATCAGATTTTAAGAAATGTGATATTGTTGCCGTGTGTCTGTGAACTTCCGTGAAAGATTTTACAGAGCTCGGTCACATGTGTGCCGGGCAGCCCTGCAGGAGTGTCCGGGTGGTGCACTGCTCCGGGTGTCGTCTGGAGAGGCCGCTAGGCACCCCTGCTGGTGGGGGGCGGGGTGGGGGGTGGGGTGGTTTCCATGGCGCATTCTGTACTGAGGTTGCGATAACGGGTCGGTCTCTCCCCTGTGCCGATGGCACTTTCTGGAACCAGGTTGTGATCTGCTCAGTGACCCTCTTGTCCTGACAGATGGGCGGTTCTTACTTTTGGCTGCAGTATCTCCGTGAAGTCCGGACCATTTCTGCGTGACCCCTCAGTGCATAAAAGTTTTGGAAAGGCAAATGATACTTCTCATCGAATACTTCCATTTCCACCATAATGCCGCTGGGATAGTTTGATGCTGTTTGCCGATAATTTTCATCAGTTTTCAGCTTACGTAGACGATACGTATGCCTTCTTTCTTCCTTGCACCTAGAAAAATGGACTGCTTCCTTTGGACTGCTCCCTTTTGGGCAGATTGTCAGCATAATCCAGTCAAGACAACGTAGTGCAACTCCTCCCTTAGGGAGGGAGCCAGCGCAGTGCTCACTTACCTGCCGAAGTGCTCCCCTCGGAGCCGGGACGTGAGCGGCGTGCTCTGGAGTTCATTTCTCCGGGCTGCGCAGTTCTGCCGCCTCTCACAGCCGGTCTCAGATGCGCCAGGGCGACTGGCAGAGGGGACAGAAGTCTCGTTGGCAGGGTCGCTGGAGTCAGCCCCTCCTCCTGTGCACCCACACAGACTTCAGAGGAGCGCAGGTTTGAGCAGTGACAGTAACGGTGTTTGTAGTACGGAGCGATCACGGAGTCAGTACGGTGCCCTCAGGAAGTCAGTGGGGTTGGAAGATGCCGGGATTATCTAAGTTAGGCCCCTGTGAGGGGTGGCATTGGGATGACATCTGGATTTCTGAGAGCCCGGGCCACGCACTGGTCAGGGAAGAGAGAGGCGCAGGCCCGGGGAGCCACGGTTGCGGAAACTCTCGGGCCAGGATGCTGGGGGTGCCGCTGAAGCGTGGGGACGTGGGGCGGTGCTTGTAAGGGAAGTCAGGGTGCTCGCACTTGATCCTGAGCGGGAGAGGGAGCCCCGTGACTGTGTGGGTGTCGCGTAGCACACGGGCGACACCGAAGCTCAGACCTCAGTGCTCAGAGTTGGTGTTCAAGCCAGGTGGCTGTGGAGAAGCGACGGAGGGGGGACTTTCTCTTCTTTTCCCCCTGCTCACCTTCCTTCCCCTGCAGGCAACTTCTGTTTGCATTTGAGATTCAGTTGTTACGCGTCTCCCAGTAATTTTGCTACTTATGTTTGTCTCCCTGAAATCGTATTGTTTGCATGCTCTGAAAAGTTTGCATAAAGATTACCTTAGTCCGTGTACCCTTTTGCAACATGCGTTTTGACTTAACATTGTTTTATAAAACGGATCCCTGACACGTACAGGTCTAGTTCACGTACTCTTCGCTTCTCGGAAGTGTTCCGTTGAATATGTACACAGTCGATTTGTCCATCTTCCCAGGGAAGGAGACTTTTCAGTTTCTTTCTGATTTTTCACAGTTAACAGACTTGGCTGTGACGATCGGTCTGATTGTATGTTGTTCCCTGTGCATCCTGGGAGTCTCTTTGCGTAAGCCCTGCTTAGTTTTCCCATTTTCCAGTGAAAGCGTAGATCAAGTGTACTTACGATCTCAGGGTGTTTAGTTTTGGCCCCTCTTCCTACCCGTGGCTTCGCAGGGTGCTCTCACCCCTCCAGTGTCACCGCCAGCTCGGCCTGAAGTGTCCATTAGCGCTGATTGTCTGAGGACACGGGACCCTCTTAAAACTCTGACGTACAGAGCGTTCGTTTGTTTTGCTTTTGCGTCTTTTCCTCATGACTGTGACTTAAGTGGCTCGGAACCAAAGAGAATGTTCGTTGCAGGTGGATTCCTAACGAGGACTTGCTTTTAAGTGTGCGCAGAATTGGCTGTGTCGGCCAGAGCCGCCCCTTCCTCTGTCCGTGTGAAGTTTGCGTCCGCCAACCTGACCTGTCCTGTCAGCCGCAGGCGTTTGAAGCACTTGGCGTGTGGGAATTCACTTCGCCGTGCTCAGAGAAGTGCCCCGGTAGGCAGCTGGCTCAGTACTCCTAGAAGGGACGCTGAGCAGAGGCTCAGGGGCCCCGCGGAAAAGTGAAAAGCCCGCTTCTCCCGTTGGAGTTGCGCTTCATGCTTCCTCGGGACGCACCGGCCGTTCCCCGCGCCCCTGTCCCCGCGCCCCGGTGGACCTCCAGCTGGCCTGCTTAGGAATCTGCGCCCTGCCCTTCCCTGCCCCGGTGGCAGCCACGGTTGGTGCCTCTGGTCGTGTGATCAGTAAGGACTTGTGAGTCTGTGCTTGTGCTCCTCGTGCACGTTTTAACCTCTGATTTAGCAAAGGTCTTAAAAAGTTGGTGTGTGCATCAGGCTCGCCTTCGAATCCCGGAAGCAGGCCTAGGTAGACTGGTTCTTTGATCCAAGCTCCCCTCTGAAACGTTTTTTGGAAACTGAAAATTCAGATACCACACAGAGAAGATCTTCTTTATTAGTCGCGGCAAATTTACACTGAATCTGTATCCAGACCACATACTGTTTTTTGTTTTGTTTTAAAGTAAAGGAAGTATTCTGCAGCAGGATTCTCACAGCTCCTGGGTTCCTCCTGTTTCTCGAGCCGCCCGTTCACCCCGTCCTGGGGGGCCTGCCCCGGCGCGTGGCCTTCGTACGCACTCACGTCGCACCGCCTTTTCTCTGCTTGCCTTGTGAGGTTCTGTAAGGCAGAACCTTCTGAGGTTTCTTGCTCAGGAAAAGGGCTCGGCACCTCCAGGTTCCTCCCTGACAGAAACCCGCCAGTCCAGCGTAAACCCGTCATCCGGCCGGTGGTTATAAAATCTTCGGTCTCCCGCCCGCTAATTTTCAGCAGGCAACTTCTGATTCCTTCCCTCTGTTCTCCAGCTAAAGGGTGTCTCTGAAAACACTGATAGCTTCATAATCGTTTTTGTCAGTTATTCCTGGCAGTATTGTTTACCTCAGCTCTGATCTCCTTTCTGTTATATCTTGCCGTATGACAGAAGAGTCAACCGAAAATAATTGATTTCATTATTACATTCTTGTGTCGGAATGAGGGTTACCTTTCGTATCATTCAGCCTTGGGAACAGCTCTTTGAGGGACAGCTAGTGTAACCAGAGTACCAAAACGGATCGCAGTGCTTCTGTCGGAACGAATGAGGTGGGATAGACCTGCCCATGCAGACAGTGCTTAGAGGACGTCTGGGTTGGTGATGCTACCTCTTCCATATAGGATGTGGTCCTGGAAGTTTGTTAACACGTAACTTCCAGGGTGACCAGGGCGTTTGCAAGAGACTCTGACTTTCAGTATGATTCTCCAGTCCTTCCCTCTGTCCACTCCTTTCCTGAGTGTCTCTGCACTTCGCCGGTGTGGGTGGAGCACAGAAAGGAGAAAGCACATCACTCCCTGGGACTCCTATCGCATGCTGCCCAGGGACAACCACTCTCGCAGAAGTACTCGCGCTCCTTGTGCCTCAGTTTCCCTGTCTGCATTATTGCTCATTAGGTTTTTGTGGCATTTAAAAGTTGACTCATTCAAAAAACATAGAAAAGTTTGGGTGCCTGGGGGCTCAGTCGGCTACGCGTCCGACTTCGGCTCAGGTCACGGTCTTATGGTTCGCGGGTTCGAGCCCCGCGTCGGGCTCTGTGCTGACAGCTCTGAGCCTGGAGCCTCCTTTGGATTCTGTGTCTCCCTCTCTCTGTCCTTCCCCTACTCGTGCTCTCTCTGTGTCTGTCAAAAATAAATGAACATTCAAAAAATTAAAAAAACCCCATAAAATAGTTTCTGGGGACTCCTGGGTGGCTCAGTCAGCTAAGCTTCTGACTTCTGCTCAGGTCATGATCTCACGGTTCATGGATTCGAGCCCCACATCAGGCTCTGTGCTGATGGTGTGGAGCCTGCTTGGGATTCTCTCTCTGCCCCTCTCTCTGCCCCTCCCCTGCTCGTGCTCTCTCTCTGTCCCTCACGGTAAATAAATAAACTTAAAATAAAAAGCTTCTGGTCTATAAGAATCCCTCAAGTTTAAACTGGTATTACAGCAATAGAATTTTTTGTCTTTTTATAAAAATGCGTACTATTTTGGCAGTTACTTTACATGACTCCTGGGTCGTCTGGCGAAGTAGGAAAAAAGAAGTCCACTTTATGAAACAAGATTTAGTCGTGGCCTGTGGACCGGCCACGTGAGACATTCCCGTCATCCGTTCTGATTAACAGGCTGACCTCAAATACTGTTGTGTCACTGAAGTACTGTCACCCCCTTGCGTCCAGTTTGGGTTTTCCAGTGGCGGTACCGTAGCTTCGGTCTCGGACGTGGTCGGTGCTGAGGTCGCGGGAAGGCCCGGCCCCTCCTGTGGGAAGACTTACTTACCCACATCTTCCATAGGCCGTCAGTCTGCAGTGACCCACTTAAGACTCAGGGGATGTAAACTCTGCAGGTGGAGGTCCGTGGGTCGTAGACTCCCGTGCCTGTGAAGGAAACCCTGGCCTCAGCTGTGCCTTTCTTGGAATCTGCTTTATGTTCTGAGGCTGGCTTTTGGGGTTTTTCTCAGGATAGATAAGCCGGGGACGGACGTGGCGGCACGGGAGTGGCCTCCACATCTGTTACGTGTTCGGGGAAACCTTAGGTTTGGAGCGTGGCTGCGAGCTGCTCGTGTGCACCAGCGGTCTTCAGCGCTCTGTTTCCTCCCAAGAGCGCTCACCTCCTGTTTTACAAGTTGGGACCCGACCCTCTGTCGCATCTTCTCTAATGTTACTGCTGTGAAGTAGAAGCCTACTTTCACTTCTCGAGTTCTCGGAAGCACTGGGAACTCTTACGTCTTGTGGCTTAAAGTTCCTTGATGAATGGAGAATTCACTTTTGCTGTCTTTAAGCCATAGGGTTACAGGGTGAAAGTTAGATCCACCTGCACAGTTAGATGACAGACACACATCTGGGACCTGCGCCTCACAGAGGAGGGGTGAAGGCGCCCTCTTCAGGTGGGGCTTGAGCAGAACACCTTCCACGTGATGGCCATGCGCTCGCCTGATTGACCCTCTCCTTTAACGGTACCGTCTTCGGTGTGTAAGTAACGTGCTTGACAGCCATTCTCCTCTTACCTCTCGGGATGGGTCAGTCACAAACACAGTTTTACGGAATTCTACGTGGTGAACGTGAGTCCTAATAGTAAATACTGTCTATGTGAGAATGGCTCACGGAACGGTCTTTCCCGGATGGGTGGATGCGTGTTTTTCACGTTACTGACAATGAGTTGTGACTTAGAATTTGTGTATTTAAAGTGGTATTGTCTTCTCACCCGAGACTAACGGCACCTTTGAGTTAAGGAAATACGGTATTTCATCGTACGGGTGTACCAGGAATTTCTTATTTGTGGACATTTAGGTTATTTCCGGTTTTTTATATTTGATGCCGGGATCCTTGGTTTTTTTTTTGTTTGTTTGTTTTTTAGGATAACTTTCCAGACGTGGAACTGTTTGGTTAAAGTGTGTATAAATTTTAAGGCTTTTGATAACACTAAATTTTTTTAAAGTATTTTTGGTATTTCCTGTTTTGGATTTTCATATATTTTTTTTGTCTTATATGTGCTAAAAGACATTTAGATGGAAAAGAAAGAGAAAAGCTGACTCTGTTGACAAGTGGCATGACCTGGTGTGTAGGCAAGTCTGGGGAGTACACACACAGACTTGCTGGGGCTGATAAATGAGTTAGTGAGGCTACGGGGTATAAGATATAGATACACAAAAAGCGCTTATATTTTTGTATGCTAGCAGTGACCACCTGACAATGAAATTAGTGTAGTAATTTCATTTATAAAAGCATCAGAAAGGAGAAATAGTAGATTTAGCTAAAATGCAAGATTTCATACTGAAAACTTAAAACGTTTTTGAAAAAATTAAAGATCTAAATAGATAGAAGTCATCCCGTGTTCAAGAATTGAAAGACTTGATATTATCGTAACGATAGCACTCTCCGAATTGATCTGTAGATTCGGTACAATCCCTGTGAGAATCCCACGTAGCCTTTTTGGCAGAAATTGACAAACCGATCCTAAAATTCATATGGAAATACAAGAGACGCAGAGTAGCCAGTGCGTCCTAGAAAGTAGATCAGTATCGGAGGACTCCTGCCTCCCATTCCAAACTTACTTTGAAGCTATAGTCATCAAGAAGGTGTGGTACCAGCTGAAGGATAGATCACGGGATACACGTCGAGTCCAGAAACAAACCTTGACACTTAGGACAACTTGATTTTTGGCAAGGGTGCTAAGACAGGTCAGTGGAGACAGAGCCAAAGAATGAATTTGGACCCTGCCTCCTGTCACACACAGAATGTAACCGAGAACGGGTTACAGACTTAAATGGAAGAGCTGAACCCAATAAGACTCCTGGAAGAAAACAGAGGTGGAGCTTTGGGATCTTGGACACTAAAAGCCCAGGTGACCAAAGAAACAATTTAAACTGGACATCATGAAAATTAAAAACTTTAGTGCACCAGAGGATGCTATCAAGAAAGTGAAACAATACAACCTGGAAAGTGTAACCTCACACTTGTAAATCATATCTCTAACAAGGTATTTATATCCAGAATCACATGAAGAGCTCTTACAACTTCGCGTGAAAAGACGAATGACACAGGTAAAAAGTGGGTGTAGGATCTGAATAACATTTATCCCAAGAGAACGTGTATATGGCCAGTAAGCTCATGTTAAGTGGTACAAGCACTTTGGAAAGCAGTTTGGCAGTTCATGAAAATGCCAGCCGTACTGTGTCACCCGGAAGAGGCACTATGGTTGCGGGGGGCTGGGAGCAGGGGAGATGGGAAAGGGGGGTGAGCTTTCTCTTTGGGGTGATGAAAGTCAGATGGTGTTGATGGTGGCACAACTCTGAATGCGCCGGGGACGGCCGTGTTTCAGAAACACAAGGACCACGGGTTCCAGGGGCCCACGTGGTGTAGCCTGTCGGCGACACAAAAACAGCCCTGGGATAACAGGTTGCTGTCCCGTAAGTGGAGTTGCCCGGCCTTGCCTTGGCCATTTTCACAGTAGACAGGGGGATGCTCATCAGTCAAACGAAGCCTACTGGACAGTGTGGTCCGAGAGAGGTTGACTTGAAGAGTAGCCGTGTAATGCGTCAGAAAACACCCAAGTAGCCTTTGAAAATGACTCCAGCCACGTTAGCGGTGTAATAGATTTCACAATAGATTCCAAGTACATAGGTTTTCTGTAGGGGCGCCTGGGTGGCTCAGTTGGTTAAGCATCTGGCTCTTGACTTCGGCTCACGTCATGACCTCACAGTTTGTGAGTTCGAGCCCCATGTTGGGCTCTGCGCTGACGGCACGGGCTTCTCCCTCTCTCTCTGCACCTCCCTCACTCCCGTGCTCTCTATTTCTCTCAAAATAAATAAATACACTTTGAAAAAAGTTTTATTTAGATAGCATCAAGTTAATCTGTCCAGGTTTTTACTTAAAAAGTGAGGAAGTAGGGGCGCCTGGGTGGCTCAGTCTGTTGAACGTCCGACTCTTGATTTCGGCTCAGGTCGGGATCTCATGGTTTGTGGGTTCGAGCCCCACATTGGGCCCTGCGCTGGTAGTGTGGAGTCTTCTTGGGATCCTCTCTCTCTCCCTCTTTCTGCCCCTCCCCTGCTCATGCTGTCTTTCTCTCTCTCCCTCCCCCCCCCAAAATAAAAAAAATAAATTTAAATAAAAATATTTTTTAAAAAAGTGAAGGGAAAAAGCGTGGTGGCTGTGCCTGTGCCCCACGTGTGTCTGTAGACGCTGCCACGGGGAGAAACTTGTGCTGGGATAGCTTCCTGTCGCTACACATTTCGTTCTACCAGAAAGAGAAGTATAGGAAACGTGTGATTTTGATGTCAGTCTTTGTTAATTTGAACTTGAATGCTCGCATGTTCTGAATATAATTCATGGGGTTTTTGAAGATTGTTGGTTTCCTTATTTTTAGGTTACTAAGTCCTTTCTGATGTTTGGCTTGAAGTACAAGCTATGATATGAATTTAAATTTTTTGGCTGATAGAATCGTAAATCTTATATATTATATTTTTTTAGTGGTGTTTCATTGTTCCTTTTTGTCTTTGTTTTCATTTATGTTTTAGAAGTAACATTGGCGGGTGGGGGGTGGGGAGTAAAACTTTTTGTTACTGTTTTGTTATTTATAATCCAGTTTTCTCAAATATCTGATTTTATCTTGTCTCATAGGGATTCGTTTTGGCTGTTACCATCATGAGGGAAGCAATTGATGAATTTCGGCGTTTTCAGCGAGACAAGGAAGTAAATTCACAGCTCTACAGCAAGCTCACAGTAAGAGGTCAGCAAGACACTTCTGATTTAGTTTATTGTTTGCTTAATGTAGCCATCACGTCAGAGTTAACATAAATGAAAGAAAATGTCATCATTCTGTTACCGAAAATAGTATTCTGCAGTTACATATGGTATCTAATTAATTTTCTTACGATAACGTGATGCCACAAATTCAAGGTAGATTTTTTTTATTCATTCTCCAGATGCTGGGATGTGTGTGTACGAGTATAAACACGTACACACTTAAACACACATGCGCACACGCGCACAGAGAGCTGGTCGTGTGGTGCGCTCTGTCACGGTTTGTGTATGAGGGGTGTGCACGTAGACACGTGTGAAACCCAGCTGGTGCAGGACATTTTGTGTGGAGCCCTGTATCACCTTACCTGCCGTCTCTGCTTGTGTCATATTTTCAACACAGTCGTAGGGTTAGACAGTTAGTACCAGGGCCTTAAACTGTTGAAGTGCAAGGTCTCGGAGCACCTACGGTTCATGTCATGATCCAAAGTGGGACTACTTTCTGCCCATTTCTCCTTAACTTCGTTCAGGGCTTTTAACCCTTGCTTAATTTATGTTTTTAAAAAAATTTTTTTTTTTCAACGTTTTTATTTATTTTTGGGACAGAGAGAGACAGAGCATGAACGGGAGAGGAGCAGAGAGAGAGGGAGACACAGAATCGGAAACAGGCTCCAGGCTCTGAGCCATCAGCCCAGAGCCTGACGCGGGGCTCGAACTCGCGGACCGCGAGATCGTGACCTGGCTGAAGTCGGACGCTTAACCGACTGCGCCACCCAGGCGCCCCTTAATTTATGTTTTTAAAGAGTTTGTTTATTTGGTCTCTCAGTCTCAGTGGAAAAGAAGCGATGTATTGGGAAGAGTGTGGGGAAAGCATTTGCACGTATTCATAATAACTTCAAAGCCTGTTTCAAAGATGAGGTTTAGAGTGGTGTTTGTACCTTCTGATTACGTGGGGACATTTGTACGTTGAATTATTTATTTGAAATAATTCTCCAAAAAAAAATTTTTATAGCTTATTTGGATGGATCTCGTGTAACGTAAAGTTTATCCGTTGAAAGCGTACAGTTGGGTGGCTTGGGTCTGTTCACAGAGTTGTGGAAGCGTTACTGCCGTCTACTTTTGGAATGGTCTTGACGTTCTAGAAAGAAACTCTGAATATGTTAGCCGTCATCCCATCCTTGCCCCTCCTGCCCCTCCTCCAGCCCCGGGTCCGTCCCCCGGCCTGCTTTCTGTCTCCATGGGTTTGCCCCCGAGGAGCAGGTGTCCGGAAGCCTGCGGCTTCCTGCAGGCCACCGCAGGCCAGTGTGGGCTGGTGTCACAGGCCTCTTTCCCCGGCGCCCTGTGGTCACGGGTCATCAGTTCATCGCGGGCGTGGCGCCTGGCAGCGCTCTTTTTCTTTTCGTTGCCCAGGGCTCCTCCTCTGTGTGGCACGCCGAGTTTGCCTCCCATTCAGTAGTGGGCGGACATTTGCGTCGTTTCCACTTCAGGCGACCGTAAAGAATGCTGCTGCAGATGTCTGCGTGCGGTTCTTCTGTACGAACGTGATGTTACTTCTTCTGTGGGCATACCTACCACGAGTGAAATTGCTGGATTATATGGTAACCACATTCTTGAGAAACTGCAGACTACTCTTCTGATCGGCCTTGCCAGTTGGCCAAACCAGCTGCTGGTTTGCTTTCTCACCAGCAGCGTGTGAGTGGTCCAGTCTCTCTGCGTCTTCGCCGGCACCTGTTAGCGTCTGTCTTTTTGTTGCAGCCGTCCTGTTGGGCGTGAAGTGGTAGCTCGTTGTGGTTTTGACTCGTGTTTCTCTGGCGACTCATGACGTTGAGCGTCTTTTCATCTGCTTATTGGGCGTTCGTATGTCTCCTTTGGAGACGTGTTTTTTCAGATTCTTTGCTTACTGTTGGAACTGGGTTCTTTTTTTGTATTTATTGAGTTGGGAGAACTCTATATATTCTGGATTTAAGTCCCTTGTCGTTCTGTGATTTGGACATATTTTGTCTCGTTCGGTGGCTTGTGTTTTCTTTTTCTTGGTGTCTTCTGACGCACAGCAGTTTTCATGTTGATGAAGTGCTGCTCATCTGTGTTTTCTTTTATTGCTTGTGCCGTTGCGATGTATCTAAGGAACAGTTTGTCAACCCAGGGTTGCAAAGGTTTACTTCTATATCTTCTCCCAGGGGTTTTATGCTTTTAGCTCTGACGCTCAGATGTGTGATCCGTTTTCATTCTGTAGTTTGCGTGGGTGTATGACATGGGGCCACGTTCCTTTGTGTGTGAGTATCCAGTTGTCCCAGTGCCATTTTTGAAAAGACTGTACTCTTGCGATTAAATTGAACGGTTAACTAGTGAAGAGTTTTGATGTATGAAGTAATGGCACGGTGGAGGAAAGGTGTGTTGTAGAGAAGAGGTGAAGTTTTGGAAAAAAGGAATCCCCGGAGTGGCCAGGTAAATTAGGTGTACCTTCGATGTGTCTTTTTTGGAATATAGTATAGGTCCCGGCTTAGTTTTTTAAATTGTTTTCATTGTGATATTTGGAATGAGTAGAGATTCGTTTCCGTGCATTAATTGTACCATTCAAAACTAAATGGCACGGCGATATCTGCGAACCATCAGTCGGCAGTCCTGCCTGCCCTCCTGAGCGTAGAAGCAGTGAAGGGGCGAGCACTTGCCTCAGTGAGAGCGGCCCACGGTCTCAGCTTGGGACTCCGGGCCGTGCCTCTGAAGGTAGTGGAGCGGCACGCACTTGCGAGAATTGTGTCTGTCCAGCCTGGCAGGGCCACTTGAAGGACCGACTCAAGACGGTTGTCTCTCTTCCTCTGATTGGATGTCACTCAGGGCAGAAGAGCCAAAAAAACAGTCGGCATTTCGGAAGCCTGTGTCAGCAGCAGTGGCTGGGGGGGGCGATAGGTGATAGCTGACACACCGAAGAGAGTGTCGAGTGCCCGCTAGAAGGAGCTGGAGACAGGATTCTTTGGAAAATCGGGGCCTTCAGAAGTGCGTGTGTTGACAGGAGAGTTTTGAAAGCCACATCCAAGGCCGGCACTGAATCATGCTCAGAAAAGACCCCAAGAAAGTGTTTTGCCTCTAGCCAGTCTCTAGGCTCACTGCAAGCAGAGGTGAGGTCTCAGGCAGAGTTGTAGACAGCTTGCCGAGTGCCGGGTGCCCCGGGACAGCCAGCCTGCCAAGGCTGGGAGAGGCTGTTCGCTCCTTCCCTCCCTCCCTCTCTCCCTCCCTCCCTCCCTCCCTCCTTTCCTCTCTCCCTCCTTCCCTCCCTTCCTCTCTCCCTCCCTCCCTCCCTCCCTCCCTCTCTCCCTCCCTCCCTCTCTCCCTCCCTCCCTCCCTCCCTTCCTCTCTCCCTCCTTCCCTCCCTTCCTCTCTCCCTCCCTCTCTCCCTCCCTCCCTCCCTCCCTCCTTTCCTCTCTCCCTCCCTCCCTCCCTCCCTCTCTCCCTCTCTCCCTCCCTCCCTCCCTCCCTCCTTTCCTCTCTCACTCCTTCCCTCCCTTCCTCTCTCCCTCCCTCCCTCCTTCTCTCCCTCCCTCCCTCCCCCCCTCCTTTCCTCTCTCACTCCTTCCCTCCCTTCCTCTCTCCCTCCCTCTCTCCCTCCCTCCCTCCTTCTCTCCCTCCCTCCCTCCTTCTCTCCCTCCCTCCCTCCTTCTCTCCCTCCCTCCCTCCTTCTCTCCCTCCCTCTCTCCCTCCCTCCCTCTCTCCCTCCCTCCCTCCCTCCCTCCTTCCTTTCCTCTCTCCCTCCTTCCCTCCCTTCCTCTCTCCCTCCCTCCCTCCTTCTCTCCCTCCCTCCCTCCCTCCTTCCCTCTCTCCCTCCCTCTCTCCCTCTCTCCCTCCCTCCTTTCCTCTCTCCCTCCTTCCCTCCTTTCCTCTCTCCCTCCCTCTCTCCCTCCCTCCCTCCCTCTCTCCCTCCCTCCTTTCCTCTCTCCCTCTCTCCCTCCCTCCTTTCCTCTCTCCCTCCTTCCCTCCCTCCCTCCCTCCCTCCCTCCCTCCCTCCCTCCCTCCCTCCTTTCCTCCCTCCCTCCTTCCCTTCCTTCCTCCCTCCCTCCCTCCCTCCCTCTCTCCCTCCCTCCTTTCCTCTCTCCCTCCTTCCCTCCTTTCCTCTCTCCCTCCCTCTCTCCCTCCCTCCCTCCCTCTCTCCCTCCCTCCTTTCCTCTCTCCCTCCTTCCCTCCCTCCTTTCCTCTCTCCCTCCTTCCCTCCCTCCCTCCCTCCCTCCCTCCCTCCTTCCCTCCCTCCCTCCCTCCCTTCCTCCCTCCTTTCCTCCCTCCCTCCCTCCCTCCCTCTCTCCCTCTCTCCCTCTCTCCCTCTCCCTGTCTCCTGTCCTTCACCCTTCCTCCCTTTCTTCCTCCCCCTCTCATTCCTTCTTCCCTCCATCATCCCTCCTTTTCTTTCTTAATCTCACCCCCTCCCCTTGCAGGGAAATCTTTTTCAAAACACTGACTGAAAGACTTCACAGACCACACATGACGAGGAATACACACTTTACAAAACAGTTCTAGAAAAGTCACTAAACGTGCACGGCTACAGCATATACTGAGCAACAAAAGAAACCCAGAAGAGGAGGACGTGACTGATTTCCCGAGTTACCAGATTATAATAGTCAAAATGTACAGGTTTCCACAGGAAATTATGAAGCATGCAGAGAAACCGTGTGGCCCAGTCATAGAAGAAAGGAACAGAAGCTGTCCCTGAGGAGGCCCAGATTCTGGACTTACTGGACAATAATCTAACTCACCTGCCATAAGTATGCTCACGGAGCTAAAGGAGACAACTGAAAAATGTTAAGAGACATCAGGAGAACAACGTACTGTATTAAACAGAAGATCGGTAAAGGTATAGAAATGATAAAAAGGAAGCCAAGAGAAATTCTGGTGCCAAAAATTATAATAAATTGCAAGAAGAACTCACTCGAGAGTTTGAGTGGCAAATTTAAGTGGCCGGGAGAAAGAATCCCTGACCCTGAACCTAGATCACGTGAGATGATCCATTCTGAGACGTGGAAAGAACGAGGAAAGTTAAGTAGAGACTTGGGGGCAGCACTAAAGGCGCTAATGTGCGTGCATTGGGAGTCGTGGGGGTCGTAGAGGGAGAGGGCGGAGAGAAAGTTTGAAGGAATAATGGCCGTTAACTTCCCAGATTTGTTAAGAGACACGAATCTACACGTTCAGGAAATTCCGTGAATCCCTAGAAGGACGAACGCAGAGAATCCACACCGAGACGTTGTAATCAGACAGTTCAAACCCGAGGCCAAAGAGAATGTTCTGAAAGCAGCAAGGGAGAGACAGCTTGTCACACACAAGGCCGCTAGAGTGAGAGCCTGTGGAGGACAGGAGGTGGATGACGTTTTTAAAATGACAAAAGAAAAAACTGTCAACCAAGAATTGTGTGTCCCATTCACGAGTGAAGGAGAAATTCGGACGTTCCCAAATGCCTGTAGAATTGAAACCAGGCACTCGAGCAAATACACACGCAGCCACGTTCATGCAGCGCCCTTTATAATCGCCAGTGGGGGAGGACAACCCAAATGTCCATCGGCGCGTGAGTGGATAGACAAATTGTGCCGTTTTCTCGCGTTGGAGTGTCATTCAACCGTAAAAATTAATACCGATACAACATGAGTGAACCTCGAAAAAGCCGTGTGAGAGAAATCAGACACAAAAGCTCACGGACTGTACGACGTCGTCTGTGTGAAGTATGGGAACAGGTAGATTACTGGAACTGAAAGCAGGTTGTGGGGGCACTGCTTAGTGGGTTGACGCATCCTTTTGTGGTGAGGAAAATGTATTTGAACCTGATAGAGTGGGTCGCACAACACCGTGAATGTACCCCGTGCCGTTGTAGTGCTCACTTACAATGGCTGATTTTATGTTATGTCACTGTCACCTAAAAATAGTAAAAACTGTTGATGAAGGCATACTAATAATTAGGGCTTTTACACTTCTATGATACTCGAACTCAGAAGATCTTAAAAATAATTGTCAGTGGCTTTATTTCAAATACAAATGGAGATTTACCTTTTTACACGAAATTGACGACCATTGGTCCTGTTTGAAAGGACGTTTTACTCGTAGATGGTAACGGTGTGGCTATCTCGGACTTCCTCCTCTGTGATCTGTGTCAGGTGACTTGCTCATTTGCATAACTGCCATCCTTGGTAGGTTGGTGTTCTCTCCACCTTACAGGGGAGGGGCCTGAGGCCGCCGCTCAGGGATCTGCCCCGAGTCCCTGCAGCTTCGGTGGAGCGGCTGTGTGAGCCCAGCCCCCTCCGACTTCATGTGGCTGTTCTGTGGGTTGTACATTGCTCTGTGGCTCGTTATTCTGATGCAAATGATTGCTGAGTAAAATCTAGAATGTGAGAAATGCACGTAAAAATGTAAAAAATGCTCCTTGGCTAGTCTGAAACTTGTTTTCTTGGGAAGAATATTCTGTGCTCATCTCCTTAATTTGTAGCATTTCATAGGTTATCTGTTCTTTGAATGGCATTGATGGCTCCTTCCTTATGTGACTGAACTGCGGTTCGTCTTATCGTATTTATCGTATTTACAGTATTTGAATTTTGTATTTGGAGTTCTTACACACATTCTTGTAGAAAAACTCTGGGAAGATGTTCCCTGCTCTATTTTTTCTTTTGAAAAGGAAAGCCACGACCACTTTTAAGTATGCTCGGATCTTGAGGGTACTTTGTTAGAAGCAGAGAGTATTTTAACTGGTGCACGAGCTCAGTTGACACCGGGTGATCTTTAGCCAACTGCACACTTTGCTGCTTGAGAGGCTGTCTTGTCATGTGGGAATTTTCCACGTCTGTTGCTGCTCCGTTCTTTGCTTTCTCCTTGTTTGTGACCTGCTTTATGATTCATGGTTCTCTCCTAATGGATAGCGCCCCGTCAGAGTTAAGGAGGAGAAAATGAAATTGTTGGCAGCTTTTCAGAAATCCCTGATGAGGAATTTGAATTGTGGGGTCATTCTGCTTTTGGTTTCTTGGGATCAGTGCTATTTTTTTTTTTTTTTTTTTTTAACCTCTTGCTCCAGAGAGGTGTATAAATTGCATCCTGGGCTGTAATCATTCTGCTGGCTGGTTCACGATTCAGTTCCAGATACTTAGTACTCACTATGGTCGGCACTGTGATCCCCTCCGGGGATTCAAACACGAGTGAGTCCTGGACTGTGGTTTTGAAAGAGCTCCTGTAGTATTCTAGCAGATAGGATAAACTCAGAGGTTTTTGTTTACTTTTGTTTTAATCAACCATCAAATCTCAGTAGGACTGTATCATGTCACCCACTATTACCGTGTATTCCAGATGCACACCTAAAGCTAATGTGGAGCTTTAGAAATGATCGGGAATTAATTCTGGGCTGTGGCTTCTCTTTACACTTGGTGATGACTGATTTCCAGTGGCTCTTACCTGTTTCTTGTAATGGTTATGGCATTCTGTTGTTCAACGTGTTAGACATATGAAAGAGAGAAGAAAGTCTGTTGTCTTTGAACTTGTGTACATTGTGTGCGTGTGTAGTTGTCAGAGAGAACGCTCACATATTTAGGTGTTTCTTGTGTTCCAGTTTCCTTGCCAGAAAGGAACTTGACCCGCTGAGACAGTGTTCTTTCTTCCTGTGTATTTTAGCATCTTTGATTCTTTCTGTCAACACTGTTGTCACATACTTGTTAAAATTCTTACTGTTATTTTTACATAAAAAATCATGAAATACCTATTCAAATTTTATCATCTTTTAGTGAAATTTACTGTTTGTGCGTAATGTTTTCTTGAAAGATCTCTTTTTAAAAATCCCTCTTTAGTGCATTTTACACACTGTCTGTGGGCAATGCCCACTTCCCCAGGCACGTCCTAACATGTAACTGGTTTCTTGGGTTACTGCATCTTCCGCTTGGCAAGAAGGAGTCCCTTTTGTGACAGTCATGTCTTCAGATAGTTGGGTTTCTTTTAAATAGTACTCTCAAATGCTGGCTAAATTTTCCCATCAGAAATTGCTTAGGAGCTGATGAACTCAGAATTCTGTCATCGGAGTGGGTTTCTGCAGCTGCTGCTCAGAGAGGCATCGGTGACTTTCCTTCTTATTCACGTGCCATCCCTCGTTCGTCCACTTCTGTGATGGTGCAGGTCAAGTAGAACGGTACGTCTTTTCCCACGAGGTCAGAGCCTGCTCGGTGCTTCCCGTTCATCTTGGGTGGTCTTCAGCATCTGTGGGCTGAGCAGCGCTTGGGAAGTCTCCGTTCAAGAATGTTCTGGATACATTACTACAGGTGTGCCGTCTAGTAGCGGCTCTCCATCTGTCAGATCTGTATGGTTGGTCTCCATCGGTCGGTCGTCGTAGGTTGTTGTAGGTTGTTGTAGGTCGGACACGATCAGCAGCTGAGATTCATGATCTTATCTGCTCCGCCCTCTGTGGCTGCACGTGGTGGACACGGGTCCGCCTGGGGGCGGGGGGGGGGGGTTTGGGGGGACAGATACACAGGAGCAGATTCATAGCTTCGGGACCGGCTGTGCGTGACCCGTCGTGCTTTCTCAGCTCATCCTGGGAGGATCTGTGTGAATTCATTTCTTTGTGGCCTTGGTGCGCCGCGTGTCTTTTATCACATTGTTTGGAGACTGGGGCCCGGAATACGTGAAAGTAACAAGAAACGCCGGCTAACACGACGTACCTTGGCACAGGTGGAGTCGTGTGGCGGTGTGTGTGTGTCACCAGCACCCCGCCCCCTCCCTCTGGTAGCGGCTGTTACTGTGCTGGTCGCTGTGCTGCTGGGTACTCTGCTCTGTGTTCGTGCGGCTGTTTTCCCTGAAGGTTCCGAGGTTGTTGGCACCTGGCAGGATCTCAGACGATGGATGACTTAAGTAAATGAGGGGTTTCCAGATCAAATATGACAGCCCTAGGCCTGTTCGCATTCCGGTGTGCCCGCTCGCGCCTCCCCCAGCATCCTTGCTCGCGTCAGGTACAGCATTGGGTTTAACTTGCTGCCTTGACTGGTGAAAAATACTCTCCTTGTGATTTGCTTGCTGCTTACCTTTTCACATTTCCTTGCTTATTGTGATCTTTTATACGAGTTTACTCGTCTTTCTTCATACGTCCATTTCTACCTTTTCAGAATTTCTCTAAGAGAAGCTTATCACGTGACAAATATTTTTATCTTGTTTGACTCATTTTTTATCTTTTTCTTTAAAATTTGTTTTTTACTGTTTATTTTTGAGAGAGAGAGAGAGAGAGAGGGAGACAGAGCGTGGGCAGGGGAGGGGCAGAGAGAGAGGGAGACACAGAATCCGAAGCAGGCTCCAGGTTCTGAGCTGTCAGCACAGAGCCTGAAACAGGGCTCGAACCCACAAACCCTGAGATCACAACCTGAGCTGAAGTCGGATGCTTACCTGACTGAGCCATCCAGGCGCCCCTATCTTTTTCTTTTAGATGTAGATAAGTTTATAATTTTTATGTATGCAAACCTTCTGTTTTCCTTTGTGGTTTTTACTTTAATCCTAGAAAGGCTGTTCAACCCTAGTGTGAATATCTTAATTTCCCTACAGTAATATTTCTGTGTTTTCATTTTTCATAGCTGACGTTTCCCTCCATTTGCAATTTCACATTTCAGGTGTCTATTCCATGGAGAAGGGACCTGTCTTCTTTTTTTACCGCAAATGGTTAGTTAGTTCCTTTAAAACCAGTTTTTAATGTTATTAAAGTTCTTTTTCCAGAGGCACCTGGGTTGCTCAGTTGGTTAAACGTCTGACCCTTGATTTCAGGTCAGGTCATGATCTCAGGGTTCATGAGTTCAGGGTGACATCATGGAGCCTGTTTGGGATTTTCTCTTCCCTCTCTCTGTGCCCCGCCCCCCCCCCCCCCCCCATCAGTATGCTTTCAAAATAAACTTGAAAAAAAAAAAAAAACCTAAAAAATAAAAAAGACTAAAAGGGCACCTGGGTTATTCAGTCAGTTGAGCATCCAACTTCAGCTCAGGTTGTGATCTCATGGTTTGTGGGATCGAGCCCCACGTCAGGTTCTGTGCTGGCAATGTGATGTGGAGCCTGCTTGGAATTCTCTCTCTCTCCCTTACTCTGCCCCTCCCCTTTTCTCTCTCTCAAAATAAATAAATAAATAAACTTAAAAAAAAAAAAAAGTTCCTTTCTCAGACCTTTGAGAAATGTGTCAGATTTCTTTGGGCCCCATTCTTTGCCTTGAGCTCTCCAGATTCATCCAGATCTCCGTGCCAGCTCCATTCCAGTTTTTTTTTTTTTTTTCAACGTTTATTTATTTTTGGGACAGAGAGAGACAGAGCATGAACGGGGGAGGGGCAGAGAGAGAGGGAGACACAGAATCGGAAACAGGCTCCAGGCTCTGAGCCATCAGCCCAGAGCCCGACGTGGGGCTCGAACTCACGGACCACGAGATCGTGACCTGGCTGAAGTCGGACGCTTAACCGACTGCGCCACCCAGGCGCCCCTCCATTCCAGTTTTAAATAATGTTCCTTTTCGGCATGTTCCAGCATCTTAGAATCTTTCCTTCCCTTCCTCAGTTATTTTTCTTTTTTCATTATTTGGAGATTCTCTTCTCGTGAATTAGACCAGTGGCATCGAACCCTCATGAACAGGCTCGTGGTTGCTCACTATCCTCACCTGTGGTTTCTTCTCTCTTGTACCAAGGGCCCGATGTTAGTCTCCACGCTGGGAGTGTTTGTGCAGCAAGAAACTGCCGTGGGATGAGCGAAAATCTAGAGGAAATGAGAGACTAGGGACGATTTTGAGCCCTATTTAGTTCATCTCCCTTTTAGCGGTAACATAACCATACAGAATCGCGGGGCATTGGGATTTTTGTACATTTGCAGGCGCCTGCTTTCTCGTCAGGTTTCTGGTTTTCGTGATTGAGAGTCTTAGAACTTGTTAATTATGAGCCGTTCGTGTTAACAGTACTTTGTATTTTAACATTTGGTAGAGGTGTAAAAAGTCTTTCTAACCACAGAAAACAGAGATTGGAAATTTCTCTTAGGCAGACACCAGCAGGCTTAACCGAGACTTTGAAGTATCTTGTCTATAGTAGGACCACATAATTTTCATTTGTATTTGTTGCTTGATAAAATATTTAAGAGTGAGATACTTAGTAGGTTTTTAAACCCGCGTACTTTCCTACAAAATCTTTATTTCGTGAAGGTAGTCATTTGCTATTGATGCTTATTTCTGCATTTGCTGCACCAAAACGTGTACGTTGGTTGGCTGCAAGTCTGTCTGCATGGTCTCTTCTGGCAATTTTGGGCTCTTCATTGGTATTTGGACGGTAGACTGTTTCAGATAGTGAGACCATGTTAGAAGGGAAGGGGTCCAGTGAATAACATTCAGTGTTTCATCTCTGTTTCTTACCACGATATTTCATTATTTCCATATTCTTTCTAAAGCTATCTCATACTTTGTTTCCTGATAGAATAAGAAAAAAAATTTGTGTTTAACTTGAGCATCTTACTTTTTTTTGATTCTGCCACTCTTTCTCTTTTCTCTCCAGCTGCTTTCGGGGGGTGGGGGTTTCCAGTACCCTCCCCCCCATCTCCGTCCTCTCTTCGAGAGCTCTCTGCCCTCCACGGCTCCTCTCTCCCCCAGTTCCTCTCCGCACCACGTACCTGCCGAGTTCTGTGGTTCAGGTTGTGCAAATTGTGTTAATCCTCAGATCAGTTTTCTAGGCATGCGGGATGGCTTGGTGTTGATCTGGCCGCATTTCAGGGACGAGAGATGCACAAAAGAACTTCCATGGTGCTGCGCCATCTTGGCCCCTCCCCCGTTTTGTTTTTTTTTTAATTGCTAAAGAATGTTTTTTAAAACTACTTTGATTATTGCTGGTGAAAGTTTAAGAGTAAAAATTGGTTACCTTCCGCAAGATGCTCTCTAACCCTTACCCCCAAACAGCAGGATTTCCTTTTTTTCTTTAATTTCCTAGGCTGTAGTCAATACAGTTCCTATGTGGATGTATTTCATCTCCTGGGCTTTAGGTAAGGTTCCTGCGGGTAGGGCGTGGCCCATTTTGTTCCCACGTTTGTCCCCAGCCCGTGTCTCGGGAAGGATAGCTCCTGCCCTTGCACATCCGGGTCCTCCGTGCCCGTGCCCCACCCACCTTCAGCGGGGGTCCCCGGGGCCCCCCAGCCTGAGCAGAGCCCTGGCTTGTGTGCTCTGGGACTGGCCTCACGGGGCCTTCGTCCGCGTTTCCCTCACTGGCCTAGGACAGCCTCCGATGGCGCCGTCGCCCTTCGTCACCTTGGGACTCTGTACATCGGTGCCTCAGGCTTCCACCTGCCGATGCCCCCAGCTGAGCCTTCTCGATTCCCCTGAGAAGAGCCTGGCTCTTCCCCGGGGCGCCTCTCCCTCTGCAGTCCCTGTCACGTGGTGGTGGGTTTTCAACCTGGGCCTGGAGGCCACTTGTCCTGGAGCGAGCCGGGCACCCTTTCTGTCTTTCTAGCTTCCTCCCTTTTACACCCGAGTCCAGCTGTTTGTCAGCTGCCGATTCCGTGGCCTTAACGCTTTTGCACTGTTCGTGGCCCCTGTAATGTTCTAGTTGATGAAGTCTGATTCACCAGTTTTTTCTTTTATGGTTGTGCTTTTGGTGCCTAAGAACTCTTGGCCTAACTCAAGTTCACAGAGATTTTCTGTTAAGTTTCTCCTGCGTTTCTTCTTCTGGAGGGATTTGCACTATGTGTATCTATTTTGAGTAAGTAAACCTTTGTACTGGTACCAGTAAGGGCTGTTTTTGTATGTGGATCTCCAAATGTTTCCCGCACCGTTGATTGAAAAGGTGATCTTTGTCTCCCTGCAGTGCCGTATACTTTGGTCAGAAATCAGTTGTCTTTTACGTGTGGCTTTATTTCTGGACTCTCTCTTCCACTCCACCCATCTGTTGGTCTGTTCTCATGCTAACGTCATTCTTTTTTGATTACTGTTTCTTGAGAATAATTCTCGAGGTCAGGTAGTGTTTTCCTTTCAACTTTGTTTTTTTGTTTTCAGAGTTGTTTGTCTAGTGTAGGTCCCGTGGATTTCGATATGACTTTTAGAATCAGCTTGTCAATTTCTGTAAAATATTCAAATCAAAAATCCCTGCTGGGATTTTGATTGGGATCACATTGAGTCTAAAGATAAATTTAAGGGAGAATTAATATCTTATTAATACTAAAGCTTCAGCTGTTCTTGACGAAAGGGAACAGAAGGCTGTGAGTTCATGGGACTGAGGCTATGCAGGAAGTACAGACAGCCCCCTGCACATGGATGAAAATTCCTAGAGAACCAAGAGCTACTGAACAGTTTGACCAATTCTGTACGTTTAGAAATGTGCACTTGGAGGCAGATTGCTGTACCGATTTGACACGATAGCCTTGTCGTGTGTTTGTTCATATTGTCGTATTATTATTAGTTTTTCTTAATTATTATTTTTTTTTCAACGTTTATTTATTTTTTTTGGGACAGAGAGAGACAGAGCATGAACGGGGGAGGGGCAGAGAGAGAGGGAGACACAGAATCGGAAACAGGCTCCAGGCTCTGAGCCATCAGCCCAGAGCCCGACGCGGGGCTCGAACTCACGGACCGCGAGATCGTGACCTGGCTGAAGTCGGACGCTTAACCGACTGCGCCACCCAGGCGCCCCCATATTGTCCTATTATTAACACAAGAATTTCTGCACTGCGTTTTACCATCACCTGTTTTCTTTAAACATGTACTTGCAAGGAAGCTCCATAGAAATGAATGAAAATCACTGCACAATACCTAAAAATTAAAGGCTATTAAATATAAACTGTGTCTGTGATGTGACAGAATGGTACCTCTTCCTCAGAAATGTAAGACCGTGATCGTGGAGTCAGAAAAGGGTATATTTTCTGTTTCAAAATATTTAAAAATTATTTACGACGTTTATTCCATCTTATGATTATGGCTGTTTCTGTCTCTGCTTTCTAAATGGGTCTATTACAGAGAATATAGAAAAGCAGAAGGAACAGTGGAATGGATGGTAGGAGAGAAAATAAAATGAAGTGATAAGACAGGAATTCTTTTGAATAATACTCAGTAATAATGAGATCGGTATGGTACGTTTACTGCCTGGTGCTTAGCTGTAGAAAACATAACAGTGGGAGTACAGACAAGAAGCTTGAAGGGGCCAAATGAAAAAGTAACTAAAATAGACATTCTTCTGTAAGTATACTTTCTGACTACCAGTAGATGTACTTACCAGTTATGAAGATATCTGAAGATTTGTTTCACAGTAACGCTAAAGAACATTGGTGCTCTATTTTATTTTTTTTAATAAAAGATGCCAGAATTGTCTTTTTTTTTTTTTAATGTTTATTTAGTTTTGAGAGACCACATGTGCAAGTGGGGGATGGACAGAGAGAGAGAGAGAGAGAATCCCAAACAGGCTCCACGCTGTCGGCACAGAGCTCGACACAGGGCTCGAGTTCACGAACCGTGAGATCATGACCTGAACTGAAATCAGATACTCAACCATCTGAGCCGCCCAGGCACCCCCAAACATTGCTGTTTTATAATATGAATAAAATATAGCTTCCCCCAATAGTTCCATTCCTTATGTGCTTACTGTCTAATTGAGGAATGTAGAAAAATAAAATACAAAACTTCTGGATATCCTCAAAACATATTTTTAGGAACAGTTGTGGTACTCTTGAAACTGAGCTGCTTTAAGAAGTAATTAGGAAATAAGTTTGTACTAAGTTGAACGTGGTCGAAAAGTCAGTAGTATGACTGCTAACGTTAGTTTTTGATAATGCGATGTGGGCTTCCCTCCTGTCCCATTAGCTTTCAGAATAGATTGAATGTAAAGACAGGCCTTTCCCCATGTTAAAAACGGTGGTCACGAAAAGGTAAAAATAGATCCACGAGGCTGTTGCTGGTCCTAAAAGGGAGATTGACAGAGGGAGGGGGAGGGGGAGGAGGGAGGGCAGGAGGGAAGGGGAAGGGTTCGGAGTCCCAGGGAGAGAGAGAACTTGAGTAAGTTTCGTTACTTATGTAGAAGGGTGTCTCAAATTGTGTATTCCACATTTCATCTACTCTGCGTGATGTTAACTTTGTCTTAGAGGCTTATATGTTAAGTTTTATAGGTGCTTATTGCAGACTGGATATGATACAAATAATCTAAGAATTGACACACTGTATCACGTGGATGAATCACTGTTCGTAATAAAGCTGTCAGCTGTATGGGTATCAGTTATCAGTTCTGAAATGTCGGTGATTTTATACATCGTTTTCTTTACTTCTGTCAGTTCTGTGTCCATCAGTGCCATTTACAATGTTAATACAAGGATACATCTTCCTGTTACTCACTCATTAAGTCATCTTGAGTGCTATTCTGATGGTCAGTACTGGACCCAGACCTGAAATAATGGTGGATTTGGGAAGAACATTCCGGTTGGAGCCCTCTCCCGTACCCCACGTCTTTTACTGGGGACAGTTACCTGTTCGTATTTGGGAGCTAAGAGAAGTTCATTTTTGGTGACTGTGTAATCAATTTATTTTGAAAGTATAAGTACAGATAAATTTCTAGTGTTTTTCCACCCCAAAAGTTATTTCTGGAGTATTAATTGCTAATTGAAATTTTAACTTGGTGTGCTGTTTTTCCTTGAGTTGATTATACTTCTTCTTTTCTTTAAGGTAAAGTGCAAGTTAAGAGTTCAGACATACAAGTTGGAGACCTCATCATAGTGGAAAAGGTTGATGCATTTTTAATATATTTTAGACGTGTGTATGCCGCTGATTAACATTTAGCCTGATTGCAGTAACTTTGAATCTAAAGGAAATTGTATGAGACAGTTATTTTAAGTCTTAACATCTTTTGTAAGATAGGATATATATGAAGAAAAATCTAGTTTGTTTTTGCTTTAGTATATTTCATTGTGTGCAGGTGAAATCATATTTTGTCTAAAAACAAGACCTGTGTTAACTGTTTAATATTGTATTACTAGAATTATTTCATTTGATGAAAAAACTGTATTAGTTAGAACCTATTTATAATAGAATGTTTCATTTTCTAAAACTTCCTATTATAGATAGATATATTACACATAAGAATTTGATATTCTTAGGGTTTAGAATTTACCTTAAAGAAGGGAGGGTCAGTGGAAGTCAGAGAATATTGGGAAGAAACGGCTCAGGTCTGTGGAGGCGGAAGCCGCTCAGAAAGCCTGTCAGTGTCAGTGGTGGAAGCTGCCAGCGGCCTGGGGTGAGCAGGCTGACTGCCTGTGGGGGGGGGAGGGGGGGTGGTGCTTCTGCCCACATCCCTGAGTAATGGCCACTGAGCAGGTAGCCTCTTTGTTTTTTTCAAAGGCTCTAGGACAACTTTTATTTTATTGTATTTTTAAAAAAATTTTTAATGATTTTTGAGAGAGAGACAGAGACAGAGTATGAACAGGGGAGGGGCAGAGAGGAGACAGAATCCAAAGCAGGCTCCAGGCTCCGAGCTGTCAGCACAGAGCCCGACTCGGGGCTCGAACTCACGAACGGCGAGATCGTGACCTGAGCCGAAGTCAGAAGCTCAACTGGTTGAGCCACCCGGGCGCCCTTAGAACAACTTTTAAAAAGTGTCGCAGGAAAAGTTGTAATAAGGCCTCTTACAAGAGCAGTCTGAGCCCTCGGTGCCAGCTGGCACCCGGGCCACGCACCCAGCCTGAGCCATGTTGTGGAGGGGTTTAGTACCAGAAGGCCTTTCTCCTCAAGACCATCGTGGGCTTTCTCTTGCTGCTTTCAGCTCTACATCGGCCATGTTTTGAGGTATGCTTGTTTGATTTTACAAAAAGGATTAAAATTGAGCATACTGATGTGCAACTTGTGTGTGTAGCGTTTGGTCATATGGACGTTGCAAGTCACTAGCTTTGATCCGCGGTTAGATTTTCAGATGGTGTCTTTGTTCGCCTCTTACAAAGCGCGGTGTGAACATCCTTATACACACACCTCTTCGCGCTTCTGTGGGGTAAATGCTGATGACAGATGACTGAGCAAATGAGAGTCAGCTGCCAGTGTCCAATACCTCACCCTTTCTGTGGTCAGGCACCTGGGTCCTCGCTCCGGGTCCCTCTCAGGGCTGTAGTCAGCCAGGTGGCCATCGCCTCCGGCTCGTGGGGGCTTGTTGGCAGGTTCAGGGCCTTGGTTCCATGAGCTTTTGGCCGGAAGGAGGCCGCCTTCGTTCCCGACCACACGGTGGGAAGGCTGGGGGTCCTCCCCAGGGCAGCTCCCGGTGGCCCGTCAGGACAAAAGTGGGCAGCCGGCAGCATGGATTGCGGGCTGGGACCTGTGCCAGCAGTGACACCCATCGCGTCTTGTTTCCTTCTCAAGAGGCTGCGTGGTGTTGATGGTGGTGTTTAAGGAGCAGAGAGAGTCTCTGTGGATCGGGGAGCACTGCTCGGCCTTGTCATGGTTCCATCTCTCATTTCCTTTGCTCTCTTGTTATTCACGTTCTCCTTCCCTCCCCTGCCAGAGTTGATGGACTGTTGTGCTCTTCAGTGCTCCCATTGTTACTGAGTAGCGTGAGTCCTTCTTGGCCACGTTGTGTGTGCTCCTCTCTTCTGTCCTGTAGATGGATGTGAAGGTGGATGTCGAGATCAACGTGGGGGCGTTCCCCTTGGGCCTCTCTCTGGCCTCTCAGGTGTACTCTCCATCTGTGAGAGATGGATGAGGGACATGGGCCTTTGTCGACATCCAGGAAAAGGTTTTATGGTAATGGGGTAGCTGCCCATCTTCTGTTTTGTCCCTTCAGTGTTCCACGGGTAGCGCAGTGTGGGTGTCCCTGCAGTGTTCCATGGGTAGAGCAGTGTGGGTGGCACTCCCAACACTAGATTGGTATTATTACGCAAGCATGTGTACGGCCCCTTCTCTACCCTGATGCTGAGAGATTCGGTAGCAGAGCTACAGGAAGAACTTCTAAAATATTTTCACTAATCTTCAGGAAATGTTATACACTAAAAAAGAGGGGTGACACCTGTACCTGATTTAGTTTTTTTACATTGCCAATTTTACACCTACTTTCACATAAAAATTTTCCACATATTTTAGTTACTTAAAAAACTTGAATATTTAGAATCTTGAGACATAATTTCTGGTAATTGCTATGAAGTGATAAGTTTTTAGTAGTGAATTTATATTTGTTAAACCAACTTTGTGGCTTTTTTAGGGATAAAAGTTTCTGTCTTACTGACTGACTAAGTGTCATAAGGAAATGGCAATGATACGGTAGCAAATGGTTTTGTCTTTTTACTTTTTATTTAAGGATTCTGGAAATACTTGTCACTAACCAGAAAGTTACTTCTCTGTTATTTGACCACATTGCTACTTAGAAATCAATCCTTGGATACTTCCTTGGGGGATGTTATGTTGGAGGGTAGCTCTTCTAATTCTGTATCCTGATGTGGAATTACGCTTCGTATATGGATAGTCATTGTGTAGATATTTGAGGTACGCTGATCGAGTTCGGCCCAGTGCTGCAGATGCTGGGAGTCGTGCAACTCACGGGAGAGCAGCAGCTGGGCACAGTGGGCAAGGGGAGATGTGGGCTTCAACGCCAGATGGATCTGGGTGTAAACTCCCAGTTCTCCAGCCTCAGCCCCTCCCAGGAGCAGCATCTCTTTGATGTACACTTGGAAAGTGGTAGGCTAGATCCATTCAGAGTCAGGGTCGGGTTATGCACGCAGGGCAGTTGTTGTCTCCTGGCTGAACAAGGAACCAACCCTCCTAAGAAGTATCTAAAATTTTAGACAGACATGTCAATTTAAATATTAATACTTGAGGAATGTGTCAGGCAGGTAACTGTTTGTGACAAGAGACTTTTAAAAGTTGAAGGTTGTCCAGGTCATTGTCCAGGTCCTAACACCCGACTCTGAAGTCCAAGTGTTTGAGAAGGATCCAGAGGACACAAGCAGGATTGAAGTTGACACTGTTGTTGAGTCCTTCTTCTGCTCAACCAAAATGAGCAAGAAAAGAATATCTTCTTTTTTTTCACAGCTGAATTGAAAGACAGTTTCTTTATCCTATTTTTTTTAAGGTAATGCAATTTAATAAATATTTTCAACAATTTTACCAAGCATTACAATGTATATTTTAATACCCAGAACAGACACGACAATAACTATGCAGAGAGAGACAGTCTGAGATGCTGTAAATAAACTAAGATGGGCTCCTGAACAGGTTTCAGGTAACACACCAGACGGCAAGAAATTAGAAACGGAGGAGTGAATACCAGGGGAAACCTGACAACAGAAAACAGATCATAAAATGCAGACTTCTGTAATGTGTCAGTAATTTATGTTCATTGCGAACCGTCTAAATATACCAATCCAGAGACAGGCAGAGTGGATGAAGAAAGGAGGCCCAGCCATGCGCCTCTCACAAGGAATTCAAATCCAGTGACACGGGTAGGATAAAAGGAGGTAAAAGAATGGAAAAGGTACACATCGCATAAAATTAATCGGAAGTAGGAGGGGCTGAGTTAATATCCAGTGAAGGATAGCTCAGAGCAAAGAAAATTATTAGAGATGGGGAGACCTCACATAATATTAACAGAGTTATCCATCAGGAAGACGAGACGGCCCTGAAGTTGTACTCAACAGACAACAGAACCACAGAATACACAAATCAAAAATTGTTGGACCTGAACAAAGGAAAAAGATCCACAGTTCCGAGTGAGAACTTCAGCCCCACCCTCTGAGCATCAGACAGAAGTGGTGGGCCAAGCATCGGCACTGACAGAGAAGATCCCCACGGAGTCCGCCAGCGAGATCTAACTGACAAATGCAGGCCGCTCTACCCGGCAGTAGGAAGACACACATTTATTTCTAGTCGCACCAAGTTTCAACATGCACCAGTTAAAGCAGATCCATAAAAGCAACCTCAAGAAAATGAAAAGAATTTGAAATCATACAGCGTGTTGTTTCATCATGGTAGAGTCAAATCAGAAATTGACAACAGAAAGACAACAGGAGAACTCTAAAATAGGTGAAAAGTAAACAGTGTACTTTAAGTATGGAATCCAGGAAACAAAATGCAACTGTGTGAAAGTGGAATTTCAACATTCAAAATACGTGGTACGCACGTGCGGCGGTGCTGAGTGGGAATTTTGTAGTCGTCAACACCTACGTTAGAAGGACGTCAACATCTCAAGTTAATGGTCTAGTCCCTGGCTCAGGAGACTAGAAGAGCAGAATTAAAGCAATGTATGCGGAAGGAAGCAAATATAAGAGCAAGTCAGTGAAACAAGATAGTAAATCAGTGAAAGCGAAAGCTGGTTCTTCTAGACAAATTAATAAAACCGATAAACCTCTCCCAGGAGTGATAAAAATGAAGAGCAGTGACACAAGTCACCAGTCTCCGTAGTGACACAGGGGACATTACTGCTGATCCCAGGCCATCGAAAGGAGAATCATGGATTCCCACCGAGAGCTGTACGCTCCCTAGCACACCAGCTTCGACGAAAGGGACCACTTCTTCCAAAACCACAAACCATCAAAACAGTCAAAATGGAACCGGTAATGTGATGGTTCTACAAACAGTAAGGAAGTGGCGTTAGTAATTTCAAATCTCTGAGAAAGGGGCGCCTGGCTGGTCCAGTCGGAAGCGTGTGTGACTCTTGATCTTGGGGGTGTAAAGATTACATAAATAAAATTAAAACAAATAAAAATGACGTTACCATCGGCGTGTCAGTGACTGCAATGGGGACTGCGATGGGTATGAGAGGAAATTGCTTTGAGGCTGGCACCGATGAATAAAAAATGCATGTCATACCTGTGATAAACCGCAGTTGTTAAAAAACAAATAAAATCTCTGAGAAGGAAGTATCTAAGTCCAGATGTTTCCACTGAAGAACTCCTTGAAACCTTTCAAGAAGACTTCACATCATTTTTGCACGGTAGTGTCCAGAAAATGGTGGAGGATGGATGGAGCATTACGCAGTTCATTTTAGGAGTCCAGTGTTACCCTCACACCAACACAAGACAGTACAGCAAAAGAAAACCGCAAATAATGTGCATATACACACAGACATCTTTAGGAAAACAGTTGCCGATGGATATCAGCAGTATAGAGAAAAACGGCACATCAGGACAGAGTGGACGTTATTCCGGGGATCTAAGGCTGGTTCAGCGTTCTGAAAGCACCGGATGTAGTCCACCCTGTTAACAAACTCAAAAATAAAAAAAGTAAAAAAATTATATCAGTTGATGTAGGAAAAACATTTGGGTAAATCCAACACACACTCATAATAAAAACTCTCCACAGCCTGCATTAAACAGTTAATTAAAAAGCACCTATAAATATGTACAGCCAAGATCACACTTAATGGTGAAAGTCTGAATGCCTCTCCTTTCAGATTGGGAGTAAGTCCAGGATGTTTGCTCTTACCACTGTTTTTTTTTTAAAATTTTTAATGTTTTTTTTTTTTTTTTTTTTTTTTTAAATTTCTTGAGAGAGAGAAAGTCAGACACTTAACTGACTGAGCCACCCAGGCACCCATGCTCCTACCAGTCTTAACTCGACTAACATTTCTAGCCACGTAGAATAAGGCAGGTAAAGCAAATGAAAGGAATTCAGGTTGGAGAGGAAGAAATAAAAATGTCCCTGTTTGCAGATGACATGATTGTGTGTGTGGACAATCCCAACAAATCTATGAAAACCTCCTGGAACTAATGATAACGAGTAGATTTAGCAAAGTGGCTAATTATAAGATCACCACTCAAATACCAATCCCATTTCCAACATGTGGAAACAAATTAAAAATAAAGTCGCTTTGGGGCGCCTGGGTGGCGCAGTCGGTTAAGCGGCCGACTTCAGCCAGGTCACGATCTCGCGGTCCGCGAGTTTGAGCCCCGCGTCAGGCTCTGGGCTGATGGCTCAGAGCCTGGAGCCTGTTTCCGATTCTGTGTCTCCCTCTCTCTCTGCCCCTCCCCCATTCATGCTGTGTCTCTCTCTGTCCCCAAAATAAATAAACGTTGAAAAAAAAAAATTTAAAAAAAAAATAAAATAAAGTCGCTTTATAATAAATCACTACTATGAAAACTAAATCTTAGGTATGACTGAAAATGACAATGTGTTCATGAAAGTCATCAAAGATACTGTGGATTTGGATTGGAATATTCCAGTTTTCCTCAAATTGAATATAGGTTTAATATCATTTCCATTAAAATCTCAGCATGATTTTGTTTTTTTGTGTTCACTTTTTACATACAAAATAAGCTTATTGTAAAAGCCATTTGTGAAGGCTGAGATAGCAAAGCGGTGCTGGTGAGGAGAATAACGCGAGAAGGGTGACTTCCTGGTGTTGAGGCGCATGACCGAGCCCAGCGTGTAAGAAGGGGAGAAATCGAGATCGGTGGAACATTCTGGAGAACCCAGAAATAGATACACCCAAAATGCTCAAGTGAGTTTTGACAAAGTGCAAAAGCAATTCAAATGGAGAAAGGTTGGCCTTTCAACCAATGAGCCTGGAACTAGTGGACGTCCAGGGTTTAAAAAAACGAACCCAATCTGAATGTGACACATTATAGAGGTATTAAATCAAAATGGATCGTGACTTTAAGTGAAAAATGTGTAAGTGTGAACCTTCGGAAGAAAAACACCGGAGAGAATACTCCAAATCTAGGGTAGGACACTGGTGTTTAGACTTGATGCCAAAAGCACGATGCGGAGAAGAAAAATAACGATACGTTGCATCTCATTAAGATAAAGCGTTTGTGCTTGTGAAAGAACACGTGACTACGATGAAAACAGGCTAAAAGGCCCAGAAGGAGACGTCTGTAAACCACATGGCTGATTGATTTGTGTATCTAGAGTATGTGAAAACCCAACAGTACGAAGAATCAAGTGAGAAAGCGAACTGAAGACGGAGGAGATGTGTCTCCAAGAAGATTATAGCTGGAGAGTGAGCAGGAGAGGGTACCCAGCGTCATCAGTAATCTGTGAATGCGAGTGACAGCACCGTGACGTCTCCGTGCACACACAGCACAGCGGCTACAATGAAAACTGATAACAACACCAGGTGCTAGCAACGCTGTGAAGAAAGGCCACTCACATTTCTAGTGGGAACATCAAATGTTACACTTACCCTAGAAAATCAATAGACAGTCTCTTAAAAAATTTAATATGCAACTGTGGTATGGCCCAGCAGTTGAACTCTTGGACCTCTTATCACAGAGAAATGTTAATTTGAATTGGCACAGAAGGCCATCCATGAATGTTTATGCCTGTATTATTCATAATTGCCAAAAATCACAAACCAGATATCCTGAATGGGTGATGGTCGGAGGAACAGTTGTACATCGTACCAGGGTCTATGATGTTAAGAAAACACGGGTCTCTGCTCCTGTGTTGCTCATAGTCTTGAAGGGAGGGAAAAATAAAAAGTATCCATGATTGTTTAATACTCTTTATGAGTGCTTCACAGAAAATAAAACAGGGTGAGGGACTAAAGAGTAATGGCCTGAAGTGAAATTAAGGGAAAACATTCCATTACAATAGCATTAAAAAGAATAAAAGACTTCCAAATAAAATTATTGTTAAGAATCAACTTAGCAGGGGCACCTGGTGGAGTGGGATGGGGGATGTATTTGGGTGGGTGCTTTTTTGGTCCGGTACTGCCTGTGAGATTCTTCCGTTTTGTTGTGTGTCCATGGTTTGCTCTTCTCGTTGTTACGCAGTGTGCCCTTTGTCCGTCCTACCGTTGGTGCATATCTGGGCAGCTTTTAGTTTTGCCTGTTAGAAGTGATAATTGTGCACACGGTGCTACTGTATATATGCCTAAGGAGTGGGATTGCGGGGCATGGGGGATACATATACTCCACTTTAGTGGATACTGCAAATGACCTTGCAAGGCAGTGTACCACGTTCTCCTCTAGTGGGCGGTGCAGTGCAGTGCGTAAGAGTTCCGGATGCTTCACGTGTTTGTCAACACTTGGCATTGCCAACCCTGTGCATTTTGCGTTTCCAGTATGTGTGTGGTAGTGGTGGTTTTAACATGCATTTCCTTGAAGAGTAACAGAATTGCACACCTTTTCATATGCCTTTGCATACCTTTCTTGTTTGGGAAGAGCCTATTGAAATCATTTGCTATTTTTCTTCTAAGTTATCTCTTCTTTTCTTATCAGGTTTTAGGCCTTTAGGTATTCCGGTTGGGGGGGGTCTCTTATTAGTGATAATGTTGCAAATAATATTTTCCTCCCTGGTGTGCTTTGTTAAACAGATATTCTTAATTTTGATGAAGTCTATTTTATTAATCTTCTCATTTATAGTTAATTGGGTTTTTGTTTGGTTGGTTGGTTTTTAAAATTTTTGATTGTGAGGAGGAGTCTTGTTAGGTTTGGTAGGGACCCTACCAAAAAATTGTCAAAATATTCTGTATTTTAGGAGCTTTATCGCTTTGACTTTGACATTTAGAAATTCATTCGGGATAGATTCAGTTTCACTCGGGATAGATTTTTATGTTTTGACTGTTATAGAAATTTGGTATTCTTTCCCGTCATCTTCTGTAGATATCTGTTTCTCAACACTTTTCCTTATTGGTCTGCAGTGGCACCTTTCTCGTTAACCTGGTGTTCATGAACATGTGGGCCAGCCTTCTGTTGTCTCTGCGTGTACGTCAGTAGTACTGTCTGTCGAGGTGGAAAACCGTTTTGTCGTAATTGCTCTAGTCTGATACTTTAGTTTTATTATACTGTAGACTCAGCCTCCTTGTTTCTCACATTTGTCTTGTTCATTCTCGGCCTTTGCATTTCCCGGTAAATACTGGGAATACCTGTCAGTTCCTCCCAAAAAACGTGTTAAGATTTTCATTGGGTTTGTGTTAGATCAGTTGATGGGCACCTGACATCTTTGTGTTCTGATTTTGGTACAGGATGTGTTCTGTGTTACGTAGGTTTTGTTTAACTTCTCTCAGTAATGTTTGATAGTTTTTTTTGTTTACAGAACTTGACTTGCTCTGCATCTTTTATTAGTTATAGTCTAACATTCGCTTTTCTTTTTGCTGAAATGGACATATTTAAAAAAACTTTCTTGCTGATCATTACACATATATATATATATATACACACATATACATATATATATATATACGCTTGTTTTCTGTGTCATTAAATTTTGCTTTGTATTTGCTTACATCCTTGTACCTCGTTTGGGGCTCATTGGCTTTTGTCACCCTGCTTTCAAGTGGATATTCAGATTCTATTTTTAGCTTCCCTTCTCCATTGTGTGCATTTAACTGTATACATTTTCCTCTTAACGTTTCCCTTTGGCATTGGGAGCATGGTTCCATATGCTCTGCTGTGTTGCATTTTTATCGTTCAGCTAAAAATATCTTCTGACTTCCATCGTGATTTCCTTTTTGACCTAAGACTTCTTTAGATCTCAGTACTTAACAGCTTTATCCCACAGCGTGGTGTTCTCAGCCTAACAACTTCTGTTTGTTTGTATTGCTTGCTCGCTTTGCTTGTATTGCTTGCTTCCTCTACTTTATCAGGTCTCAAAAAATATAAGTACTTTAGGATGTTACGTGAAATGTTCTTTACTATATATTTTTCTTAGTTTGATACAGCTTTCCCAATTGATAGAATGATTAGCAATGATTAAATAAATGTATTAATAGCGAATTCTTGTAAAAGTTTTTATATGCTATATAGTACTTTTGAGATTTTGTCCTTTTCTGCTTTATAAAAGAATCTCTCTCAAATTTGTGGGGGTTTCGTTTGTTTGCTCAGTAGTACATTTATTCATTTACAATATGTAGTAAATAGTTTATTTATGGTATTTTCTGTTTTGTGTTAGGCCTTGGAACCCTACCCTCCCTTCCCAGGGTTTTTTAGTCTAATAGGGAGGACATAACTTTTTCTAGGGCAGAAACTTCTGTCTTGTATGCACAAGTTCAGATAAGAAAGAGGCCAAAGAAAAGGCAATATGTAACACTTTTCAGAAATGGAGTAGGTTTCAGGTCTTCACAAATGCTATTTTCATGGTTTGTTAACAGGGAAAAATGGTAAAAAGTCTAACTAAAAAATGAATTTGAGTATCAGTTATACAAATTGTTATACAAATCATTAATGTTAATTGCTTCAGTATAAATTTTATTATAACATTTTTTTAGATAGTTTCTGCTAGCTATTTCTACTTTGTAATGGAATGGTGTTACTTTATAAACTTGCATATGTATAATTAGTATTTTATATTACTCTCTGCAGAATCAAAGAATTCCATCGGACATGGTATTTCTGAGGACGTCAGAAAAAGCAGGTATTTCTATGTGTATTTAAATTGCTGATCATTTAGTATTTTAGGAGTTTGATTTTCATTTTGAAAGATAAAAATTTATTCTGACAGAAAAGTTTTCTTTGAATGGTAATACATGAAATTCATTAATTCTAAATCACATTTAACTGCTGATATTTCAAATGATCTTTACTATTTATGTTTATTAACAAAAGATAATCCTATCACAACCTTTATATCAAATGAGTGTTTTCATTCACACTTGTATTGATATGTAAGTAAGTAAATAATATTGCTTGAAATTTGATTGCCGTTCTGTATTTGCAGTGTCGTTAATTCAGCAAACACGTATTGACCGCTGCCCGTGTGCCAGGCAGTACTTGTCACGTAGGATCCAGAGGGAGCAAGACTGTTTTGTTCCCTTCTAAGCCGTCGTGTGGATGGACATACCTTGCCAGTAGTCCTGTGATTATATAGATAATATGGTTAGAAGATGTGGGGGGGGATCCTGAGAGGAAGCAGACCGTTGCTTAGGTCTGAGGCTTAGTTGAAGGCGCGTCACAGGGTAAATGATTATTTCTGTGACTGAGCTTTCCCCAGTCAGAAGCAGGTGGAAAAGGGCTAAGGAGATGGCAGCCTCATGCGGTCGAGGGGGAAACCTAGATGCTGGGAATCAGGAGACCTGAAGCCTGGTCTGCTCCGGCCAGTTCTGAATCACGCACGCCAGCCACGTGGCCACACACCGTTTCATCGTATCTAAAACGATGGGAGGCCTCTCAAGTAATGCCCAAGTTCCTTCTGTCTCACGTTTCTGACTTTGTTGAATAAATGAACAGTATTTTTCTAGGAAGCTCAGCATATGTATTATTTGTAGTGTGAAACCTAGAAAGGACAAAGTTAAATTTTAGAGTTGTTAATTTAGTTGTTCTTTTTCTTTTCTTTTTTTTCCTTTTCTTTCTAAGTAATCTCTATATCAAACGGGGGGCTCGAACTTACATTCCCGAGATGGAGTTGGCATGCTCCACCCACTGAGCCATGCCCCAACAACTTTCTTTTAAGTTTATTTACTTAAGTAATTTCTGCAGCCAGCGTGGGGCTTGAACTCAAGGACCCTGAGATCAAGAGTCGCACGCTGAGCCAGCCAGGTGCTAGAGTTGTTAGCTTAGGGTTTTCTTCATATGTAAACAGCATTTTTTTAAAGGGACATTTTAAGTCCTGAGAAAGAAAATGTTTTCTCACCCACTGTAGTTACGGTTATTTACGTTGTAACGCGAGGCTGCCGTTGACGCCAGAGTGCGGCTGCTTCTCCTGGGCACGTACACTTGATACGTTTACCTTATTGTGTGTTCCTTCCTGCGGTCTGGTTCTTCCCGCCAGCGGACCGGGGAGCGGCTCTTCGGTCCGTTTCCCTGTCTTCGCAGAAATATAGCCAGGCCCCTTTCCTGCCCAGTCCGATGGGGCTGTGCCCTGATGTCTGGCCGAAGGACGGCTGGCAGCCACGTGTGCTGCTTCCAGGCCTGGCCTCAACCTCCTTTGTAGCCTTGGACCCTTGTCTTCCCAGTGCCGGCTCCGTCGCCGTGGCCGGGGTCGTCTCGGGAGCTGCGTGTTGAAGCCGCCAGCCGGGGTTCACGGAGGCCTGCGGGATTGAGCCCCCTCCCCTCCCCTGACCAAGTGACTCGGAGAGAGCGAGCTGCTTGAGTGCCCCAGCTGCAAGGTTTACCTTTTACGGTAGCCTGTGTCCCCTTAACTCCTGCAGCCGGGGCGGGCGGGTGACGGCTCTGCCCATGCCTTTGCTTCTTTTTTTTTTTTTTTTTTTTTTTAATTTTTTTTTTTTTTTCCAACGTTTATTTATTTTTGGGACAGAGAGAGACAGAGCATGAACGGGGGAGGGGCAGAGAGAGAGGGAGACACAGAATCGGAATCAGGCTCCAGGCTCTGAGCCGTCAGCCCAGAGCCCGACGCGGGGCTCGAACTCACGGACCGCGAGATCGTGACCTGGCTGAAGTCGGACGCTCAACCGACTGCGCCACCCAGGCGCCCCTCATGCCTTTGCTTCTTGATCGTGTCACCGGGCGTGAGGTTACGGCCTTTCAGGGTTTCCTGGGCACGTGTGCAGCTCCGCACGGGCCGCTGGCTTCTAGACTCCCAGGAATGTGATGGGAATTTTCAGAGCCTCCTTCAGGTCATCTGATTTTCCCAGTTTTCCTTCAATTTTCTGGTTAGCTTAGTGTTTACCAGTTTTGTCACCACCCGAGGGAGCCGTGACGTCAGACACCTGCCGCTGACGGGTTTTGACCCACAGCCCAGGGAAAGTGCTGTCGTCAGTGAATGGGCTCCGGGTCGGGTCACGTCCAGGCGAGCCCTGCTTGTCAGGTGATGACAGTTCGCAGGGCGTGGGTTCGAAGGGCCCCAGCTGTGATTGGCCCCCGTCAGGGGCTGCCCGTTTTCTCAGCTACCGTGGAGCCGTGGGGTGGAGGGGGGAGGGTTCGGAAATGGGAGAAATCACGACACTCCCCAGCTTACTCTCGGCTCAGTTTAGCCGTTTTCTGAAACAGATGCACCTGGGACTGTCGCAAGTCTTTGATCATTCCCCAGAGTTCTGAAAGGGTTGCCTTTGACCGTTTTTACTGATGTTCTCATTGTAGTTATGGAGAAATGGATTTTCGGACATTCTTACACTGCCATCCCTGTTTACATCATCTACTTACTTATGGTTTGTCTTTGTTTCTAAATGTATTTAATATAATGAATAGCAGAAACATTTGTGCCTGAGAGATGCTTTTTTTTCCTTCAATTTTTTCTTTTAACGTTTATTCAAGTCTGAGAGATGTTTGAGCTGTCAGCACAGAGGCCGACCCGGGGTTCGAACCCACAAACTGCAAGATCGTGACCTGAGCCGAAGTTGGATGCTTAACCGACTGAGCCACCCAGGCGACCCTGAGAGATGCTTTTATACTAATTACCCTTTGAATGTTTGTGGTGGAAATAATATATGAGAGTAAGAATGTTAACCTAGGGGCTCCTGGGTGGCTCAGTTGGGTCGGGGTCCGACTCTTGGTTTCGGTTCAGGTCGTGATCTCATGGTCGTGGGATCAAGCCCTGCCTCTGGGCTCTGTGCTGACAGTGTGGAGCCTGCTTGGGGTTCTGTGTCTCCCTCTCTCTCTGCTCCTCCCCTGTTAGCGCACGTGCTCTTGTGGTCTCTCTCTCAAAATAAATAAACAAAACAAAACCAAAGAATACTGTCCTAAATATGGAAATGGTGTTTAGATAAATAACTTAAGAGAAATAGATTATACAGTTTGTGTTGGGAGATAAAAGGTGAAGAAAAGCCAGCACTTTGAAGCTGGAAGATAATGAGAAACGTTCATTTTTCAGAGGAGGAATCTGAGGGCCTTGTTGATGATCACATGACTCACAGCATTTTTAGAAGTGCTTCAGCCTCTGAATGATGTTTTCACTGTATCGTTGTTTAGGCAGCAGAACATAGGTAGAATATTAGAGCACTAGGCAAAATGAGATACTCTTTATTAGCTTTGGATGAAGAACATTATATCTAGATTGATGATGTTTAAAATTTTTTTTTTAACGTTTATTCGTTTTTGAAAGAGAGAGAGCATGAGCAGGGGAGGGCTAGAAAGAGAGGGAGACCCAGAATCCGAAGCAGGTTCCAGGCTCCGAGCTGTCAGCACAGAGCCTGACGTGGGGCGCGAACCCATGAACCGTGAGATCGTGACCTGAGCTGAAGTCGGACGCCGACTGAACCACCCGGGCGCCCCAGGACTGATGATGTTTTAAAAACATTTTCTTTGCCTCTACTTTTCCGTTGCATTTCGTGTTGTAGGGACAGTTGCCCACTGTGGTGTAATGGTACTTCATATTGTGGAGGTCCTGGATGTCTTTGAGAATCTTAGGAATTAATCAACTTGTTCCCCAGAAAAATGGACACAATTAATATGCATTATGCTAAATTCTTTATTGTTTCACATATTCCTGGAAGGTTATTAATGGATCTGAGTTAGGACCTTACTGTAGTCTGTTTAAGCATACGGTTCTGTTATATTCCTTAGTTTTATTATTTTTCCTATCACACAAATTGTTAAAACCATCGCTAACTATAGATAATGCAAATATTAAAATGTCAGGTTGTTATTTCTTGCTATTTTTCTTCATTTTGTAAAATGGACCCAGGAGCTTCCCAGCTGGATAAAACGTGTGTCGTAATATTGCTTTAAATCAAGAATTCTCAGGAATTCTTAGAATTTCTTTGGAAGCTCTGTTTCTATGACTTTAAGTAATTACTTTAAGTTTTTGTAATCATCTATCTCATTTTTGAAAGTACACCTATTCAGAATTTTTTGTGTATCTACTGATGCCATTGATACTATTTTATTACTTTGCAGTGTCAGTTCAGAAGAATCTGATAGTAGGTTGTCTGTTATAATAAAAACCTTCCAGCCCTAGCCCGTGGACAAGTCTTCGGTCTCCATGGTGTGTCCGGGCTTGGCCAGGTAAAGCTTGTGTTTGTCAGCACAGCTCAGGGGGCCTGTCTGTGGTGTAGTGACCAGGGACTAACACTGGACGGTCCCTGGGCTGCCGGCTTGATTGTTTAGAATGCAGATGAAGCTGTTGATGGATCTGGGGACTGATGGCTTAAATCCCAATTAATCAATTGCTTCATCAGTTTCTTAATTCAGATCAAATATCTCCTGAATGCACACAATTCTTTTAGTGGTATTAAGAGAAATTAATGCTTTGGAACTAATTTTCATCAATCTCTTATAAATGCCAATATCTTTTTCACTTGTCTCCTAAGTGATGACATTATAGTTTAAGTGTTTGGGACATATTTCAATAGCTCAGCTGTCACCTGTTAGTGGGCCAGGGGTAGGTAAATGACACTGTGCTCGTCCACATTCTCTCTTGGTGCTATTCATCTTCCCACTGGCTTAAAAATTTCATGCAGAGTCATTAAGTCCCATAAATGATTTAGAAATTAAGTTTAATGGCAAACGATCTGGTATTACATATGCAGAGTCAATATCTATTTTTCTTTTGTTGGGCATATACTGTACCCGTCTCTGAGAGCTATTGGATTCGCGAGCTGTTGCAGGCAATCTACTAATATTACAGGATAACTTATCACGGTCTATGACAGACTCCTGTGCTCTGTCTCCTCGTGTCCCAGCAGTTACTTTATCACTACTTGATGCAGCTCTCCTGTGTGACACATGGCCCAGTTGATCTTCATTTGATTGTCATTAAACCTGTCCTTTCCTGTCAGCTCTTGTCAATTAATACAAAATAAAATCAAGTATTCATAAGAAGTCTGTAACAGGATATGAGCAGGCCAATTTAATAATTCATTTTTGCCGAGCGTTCACTGGCATCCATCGTAGCTACTGCTTGCCGTTAAACATGATTAGATAGAGTTCGTGTAAGACACGTCAAGTTGGCCGTACTTCTGATTTTGCTACAGTTCGGTCTCTCTTTTTAAATCATCTCTGTTACCGCCAGGCTAGTAATGTTAACTGTACTCGAAGGTTAGTAAGATGTCTATTGTCTCTAAATTTTTAAAGCAGGATATAATTATTTAATATGAAGCATATCCCTTTTTCTTTAAAGAAAGGCCGCTCTATTTCTCCCGCTGTTTAATACGTTCATAGAGATCTAGGTGTTGGTCTCGCTATTTTAGAACCACAGAATATTTGAACTTTAAGACACTAGTGAGTTTCCCTTCTTACTATTTTATATGTTAGAAGTCACACCTAGAGCAGGGCTGTCGGCACGGACGTCTCACGGCACGTGTCAGACAGAACTAGAGTCCGGTCCTTGCGCAGCTAAATTTATAGCAGGACACACGCATGTACCCGCACGTATATAATCGCACGTACATTTAAGTTTTGGAAAACTGTCTAACTAAAGTGAGACCCACTGCAGATTTCCTTGTGCTCGTTTTAGTTGAAATCAGTTCGTACAAAATACTCTCCTTGTGGTAGGTCGTGTGACAGGTAACGCGTAACAGTTTGTTTATGTAAAGTGCACGCGATCAGACAAAGGTCTCTTCCAGGAGTCCTCGCTTGATACGATGGGTGACTCGGAGAGCGTCTCGCAGCTGTCAGTCTTACTGGGCCTCGGTAGAGTGACTCCGCCTCTGGGGACCCCCTCTGGTCCCGTGGGCAGCACTGATGCCCGTGGCGGAGAGTAGCTAAAAGGACTGCAGGTATCACTGGTGAAGGGCTTCCGTGGGGCACACCGCAGACACCGAACGGACTCGTCGGGAGTGCCCCGGCTGGCGGAGGAGAGCAGTGAGAGGGCAGGGAGGTGCTCGTGGTGGCAGAGCGCACCTCCTCCCGGGGCCCGCGGGGCGGTGGGGCTGGCGCACGTCCTGCGGGAGACGTCCTGGACCGAGCTCTGTGAAGACACACTCTTACCTTTCTGCCTTAACCAGTACCCCAGACTTGAGGTGTAGTTAGCTAAATCCGGAGTTCCTGCCATCTGCCACTCACCGACAGGCTTTCCTAGACTTGCCCCTAAGTTTTACGAGACGGCCGTAAGGAACACGTGACTTCTGCCACCGTACAGGAGAAAGCCTTCATGAGATGGGGTCGCCGCACGGGGAGCGTTGGTGAGTGAGACGCAGAGCTGGCGCTCAGCCCAAGGCCTGCTCTTCCGGCTGAGGTGAGCCCGGCCCGGGATCGGGAGCCTGCTGGGGCGCTGCCGCCGTCTGGGGCCACATCTGTCTTCGTACAGGCTGCGGAGCCCATTCCTGCCTCAGGTCACTGTGCCAGTGGCATCCCCCTTCCCCGCCCGGTTCTGAAAACAAGCAGCGTCTCCAGAAGTCCCCAGGTATCCTCAGGGGGCAGAGGCGCCCCTGGTCGAAAGGACTAGAGACTTTCATTTTTCACCGAAGAGAATGCCTGAGATAATCTCAGCGTTCAGTCATGTGTCTTTCGAGAGCAGTCGTTCTCCTGTTCCTCAGAGACCTTTCTCAGGAAGAACAGATTGATTCTGTGGAATCTGGCTCCATGGGGAAGCGGCTTCTACTCCACGCCAGCGCAGCCTGGAATCCGGGGACTGGCTCCGTCTCCCCGCCACCGCCAGCCTAAGGCCAGGGCACCGCCCTGCGAGGGGGCTCCACCAATGGCTCGCTTCCCCTGGCCCCACGGATGGGCCCTCCCTCTGCTGGCCAGCTCCCACTCCGAGGCAAGAGCTCTGCTCGCTTTTGACGAGCTGGGAGTAACAGGGCCCCGGCTATTACCCCCACCGGCTAGCTTGTGGGGCAGAAAGTAACGTGCCTGGAGAAGATACCACAACCCCTCCAACCCCAGCACCCACGTACAAGCCGCTGTCCCATTGGCATTTCCCGTGCCTGGGGCGAGAGATCTCTGCAGCTTTCCCTGTGGTGCTGATTAGGAACAGACCTTCTGGGAGTTCGTGCTGAAGGGTCGTGTTGACAACAGTGGAGAGCTTGGTGGCCAGGTTTCAGAGGGAGCGTCCCTGATAGACACCACCAGGGGACACAGAGCCCAGCGAGAAATTTCACCGCCGGAACCAGGGAAAGAGCCAGGAAGAGTCCCACGGGGTCGCACTCGTCACCGCATGCATGTGCTGGGCTGCTCTGCTCGGGCGTGGTCAGAGTGGGGCATTCTGGAAAAGCTTCTGCAGGACGCATACCCATCAGCAGTCAGAGCCCTGCCTGGTTCAGGGGCCCTAAGCACAGTCTTCTGGGTGTGCTGCTCACTCTGGTGTGGCTCCTGTGAAGCCAAGCTTAGAAGCACAATCCCACGCCTCCCCATTAGTCTAGAAGAACGTCCGTATGCCAAACCCATGGCTGTGGCCCCAGGAGTGGACGGAGAGAACCTCAAGCTGCTGGTCTGTCCCTGACTGAACATGGGGCAGAATCACGAACGAACTTCTGAGCTGGGGGAGTGGCCTCCCAGCCACATGCATCCAGTGGTAAAGGGTAAAAATCCGACTGCGTGAATTCGGATACCACCTTTGAGCCAACAGGAAGTTTATGTGGGGCCAGGAGTAGCCCTTAGAAAGCCAGGAATAAAAATCTGGTCAGGGACATCGGGAGTGTCCCTGCTACAGGGGAAGTGGACTTCACAGAATTAGGTCAGCCAAGTCACTAAAAATACACAACGTGCCTAACCAACCACCGGCACCCAAATAAAACGTTTGATGTTTGCATAACACGGTTCAGACTGCTGACTGATCAGCCGTGGTGAACTTTATGTGCTAGTACGACACAGGGTTAGAGTCGGATGACCTCGTGGTGGCATTGTGCCCTTCCCACGCTGACCTCGGGGCGCTGCAACTCAAGGCTGGCGGCAGCGGCACGTTACCTGCCTCCTGTCTGATGGGAGCTCACATATCAGGCACTCGGTAGACGGTCAGTAATATTAGTGACCTCCTTTTTCGAGGAGAAAGAAGTAAGTGACTTGGTGTTATGCATACATGCCTCCATATATTTTTTGAGGGGCAGGTGCGGAACAGTTTCTAATCAGGAGAGTGGACGCCGTATTTCCTTCTTCCTTAATTTGGAGTATTCTGTTAGTGCCTCCCCATAACCATCTTTAGAAGCTGTTTTCTAAATGAGCCAGACCCTAAAGAAGTGTGCTTGCATTACATTTTTTTTTAGAGTTTATTTATTTTGTGGGGCGCCTGGGTCGCTCAGTCGGTTGAGCGTCCGACTTCAGCTCAGGTCATGATCTCACACTCCATGAGTTCGAGCCCCTCATCGGGCTCTGTGCTGACAGCTCAGAGCCTGGAGCCCGCTTCAGATTCTGTCTCTTCCCCTCTCTCTGCCCCTCCCCTGCTCATTTTCTGTCTCTCTCTGTCTCGAAAATAAAAAAAAACATTAAAAAAAAATTTTTTTTAAGTTTATTTATTTTGAGAGACAGCAGAGGAGGGGTGGGGGGGGTAGAGAGGGAGGGGGGGAGAGAGAGAGAGAATCCCAAGCAGGCTCCATGCTGTCAGCACAGAGCCTGACAAGGGGGTCGATGTCAGATCTCACAAACCACAAGATCATGACCCGAGCTGAAACCAAGGGTGGGACGCTTAACCGACTGAGCCACCCAAATGCCCCGTAGTGTACTTGTATTAAATCCTATGTCCCCAGGTTCATCTCCCTGGCACTTTATCCCAGTCTGTATCCCTCCTTCTCCCCACCCCGCAGTGGTCTCTTTTATTGCGGTCCTTTGGCCCCCCGAGGTTCAGGAGGTTCCCAGTCATGGCAGAAAAGACCGTTACATTCCGCGAGTGAGTATACCTGCTTTGTTAAGCTGACTGTTCTGGGTGCGTGAAGCATGTTGTGACGGGTCTTCTTTCCGGTAACTGTATATCGTAGCCACTTGGCATGCCCGCTGGATCCCTCTCCCTCGGTGACTTGCGCAGAAGCCCTTCCATCCGATTTCTAGAATAGGACTTGGGTTGCTCCAGATGACGAAGTGTGGGTTTTGTGTTAAGGACTTTGAGTCTGGCTTCCTTATCAACCTGGACCGTGTGTGTCTCCCAGAACTTCTTTTATTCCTTCTGATTTGGCTTATTTGCTTCTCTAATTCCTCGTCTGTAAACCTGCTAAGGTCAGTAGGAGCACCGCTTTCTGTTCAGGGAGTCCTGCATACACCTGCAGGGGCAGCTGCGCGTGGAAACCTGTGTTGAGGAAAAGCACAGCTGACCCTGTGACTTGCGGTACAAGTTGGTGGCGCTGCTTTGTCACCCCACCAGCAGTTCTTAGTGAATAGTTGCAGACGTTTCCTGTAAAATCATCATCAGGCCTTTATTTGCGTTTTATCGGTTAATCTGTTCTTCTTAACATAACATTATTCACAACCTCCCATCACTATTCAGTTTTAGTTTTGTTTTCATTATAAGCATCTATAGTGTATTTTAACCATTTTAAATTATTTTAAAAACTTAACTGTTAAATAGCCGTGTCATTTGAGCTGCTTTATGGATAAGTGATCTTTAACGGGTCTGTTAGATGTCAGAAAACTCAGCTGTTGTCATCTGGTTCTGCCGTCTGAGTCTAAGCAGCTTCGGGATGCTTAAAGTTATGCCATCCATACTAACAAAGTAGTTCAAGATACTGTGGAAACCTTTTATTTAATGTTTCTGTTTTGCCGTGGTCTCTCCTGGATAGAAGGGGAAAGGCGGTGAGATGGGTTATTGATGAAGTTGGCTGCTGAGGTGGAGAGGAAGTGCCCTGGCCAGCACCCGCCGCAGCGAGCTCTGGAGGCAGCGTGCATGCAGCCAGCCGCTCACCAGAGCACGCGGGTGCCGGGCCGCGTCCGTCCGTAGTGCCGTCGGTGAAGTCTGTGGGTGCGGGCAGCCCTGAGAGTCAGGGGAACGGGGCCCTGAACCTACGTATGAGGAAGGTATAACTGGAAGGAGTCTCCCTCTGTAGGTGCTCAAATGTAAACTTAAATGTGGCTTCTGCGGTGCTGGTTCCTTGCTGTTCTGGTTACTCGCAGGGTTTCTTTACTGCAAAGATCGAATGTTTGTACAGTCAGGGCCACTGTAGGGTCAGGGCCACTTTCTACCACCTACCCCGCCTCGCCCCTGTGCAGTTGAAAACCCATGTATAACTTTGGACTCCCCCACACTTAACTACCAATAGCCCGCTGTTGGCAGGAACCCTTACCAATAACATAAAGTGCACACATTTTGCATGTATTGTATACTGTATTCTTAAAGTAAAGCAGGCTGGAGGAAAAACGTTATTAAGAAAATCATAAGGAGGGGCGCCTGGGTGGCTCAGTCGGTTAAGCGTCTGACTTTGGCTCAGGTCATGATCTTGCGGTTCATGGGTTCGAGCCTCACGTCAGGCTCTGTGCCGACAGCTCGGAGCCCGGAGCCTGCTTGGGATTCTGTGGCTCCCTCTCTGTCTCTCTTCCCCTCCCAACTCGTGCTCTGCCTCTCCCTCTCTCTCAAAAACAAATAAACATTAAAAAAAATTTCTGTAAGTAAAAAGAAAGAAAATTATAAGGAAAACAAAATGCACTTCTAGTATTATATTGTACTGTACTTATTTTCAAACAATCCTTGTATAAGTGTAAGGATCAACTGTACAAGGTGTTGGTTGATAGATTCTGTACTAATCTGAATGCATTTTAAAATATATTTTCAGACTTTTTTTTTTAAGTAGGCTTCATGCCCAGCATGGGGCCCGGTGAGGGGTTTGAACTCACAACCTTGAGGTCCAGACTTGAGCTGAGATCAAGAGTTGGATGCTGAACCCACTGAGCCACCCAGGCGCCCCTAGACCTTATTGTCTTAGAGCGGTTTTAGGTTTACAAACGAGGGAGGGACAGATTTTCCGTGTGCGCCCTGCCTTCACGCACGTATGGCTTCTCCCTGTCGTCAGCACACCCCAGCAGAGTGGCGCACTGGTTACTGTAGATGCACCTGCACCAGCCAAAGCCCCAGGTTTACGTGAGGCTCCACTCTTGGTGGTTCGTGTTCTGTCGGCTTGCACAAACGGATAAAGACATGTGTTGTTATGGCATCGTACAGAGTATTTTCCTTAGTGATGCTGTATGTAAAAATCCTTCGTGCTCCGTCCGTTCATCCCTCAGCAACCACTGATCGTTCTGTGGTCTCCTTAGTTTTGCCTTTTCCAGAACGCCGTATCAGATTTTCTTTCATCGAGTGACGTGCGTGAAAATTTCCTCTTTCATGGCCTGATGGCTCATTTCTTTTTAGTGCTGACTAATTCTTCGTTGTCTGGATGGACCACAGTTTATTTGTGTACTTACTGAAGGACACCCTGGTTGCTTCCGAGTTTTGGCAGTTATGGAAGCAGCTGGTTGGTATGAGACGCACGTGCAGGTTTTTGTGTTGACTTACGTTCACACCTCCTTTGGGTAAATGCCAAGCAGTCCTGCTGGATTATACAGTAAGGTTGTGGTTAGCTTTGCAAGAAGCCAGCAAGCTGTCTTCTGCGGTGGCTGCACGATGTTGCGTCCACGCCAGCAGTGAGCGCGAGCTCCTGGGGCTCCACAGCCCGTCAGCACTCAGCCTGGTCAGTGCCCCGGGCGTGGGCCGTTCTAATAGGGGTGGGTTGCTGTCTCCCTGTGGTTGTGACTTGTACCCCTGATGACATGGGATGACGTGGAGACTTTCACGTGCTTACTTGTCGTCTGTATATCTTCTTTGTTGAGGGCTTCAGCCCATTTTTTAATCAGGTTGTTTCCTTACTGTTGAGTTTGAAGAGTTCTTTGTATATGTTGAATAACGATCCTGTATCAGATGTATATTTTGCAAACGTTCGCCCTCCCAGTCTGTGGCTTGTTTTCTAATTCTCTTGATAATGTCTTGCAGAACAAATTTTAAATTTTACCAAAGTCTGGCTAATCACATATTTCTCTCTTGGATCGTTTCTTTGGTGCGGTATCTAAAAAGCCCTCACCACACCTGGGGTCACCTAGGTTTTCTCCTATATTGTCTTACAGGACTTTTATAGTTTTGTATTTTACATTTAGGTCCCATTTGGAGTTGATTTTCCTGAGGGATGTAAGGTCTGCGTCTAGATTCAGTTTTTCGGCAGGAGGTGGGGGGGGGCGTTGGTTGGTTTTCCCAGGGCCGTTTCCCGATGACACGGTGTTTGCTCCTTTCTTGAAGCTGTGTTTATGGGGCTTAATTCTGGGCTCTGTTCTGCTCCATTGACCTGTGTGCACTCTCTCACCACACCCCACCACCTCATTGTTGTTTTACAGTAAGCCTTCTTTTTACAAGGCTGGTGAATGCTTTTAAGTTTTAAATGTATCTTTTTTGTTATTGTGTTAAAATACACATAACATAAAATTTATTATCTCTTTTAGAGTTCTTGGACCCAGTTCCAACGTGGGCTAGGGAGGGTCCCCCCCACACAAGCTCAGGCAGTTCTCGGGACACCTGCAGGGTGCCTGCGGATTCTGACACTGTCCACCCGGAGGCGGCATCAGATCCTGCGCAGTAAGGGCTCAGTCCTGTAAGATGCCCCCACCCCGACTTCGGACACCGGTCGGAAGTCCCAGGCTGTTTGTTACTCGTGCTTCTGACCAACTGGCAACTTGCTGCCGCGGCTCACAGAACTCAGGGGAACACTGCCGCTCACCTGGTGGCTCAAGGAGGTGACAAAGGCTAAGAATCAACCGCCAGAGGAAGAGATCATAGGGACAGGTCTGGGGAAAGGCTGTGGGGCTTCCATCCCTCCCCGCACAGCACTCTTCCCGATCTCCAGAAGCTTCTGGACCCGGTCCTTTGGCATTTTTACCGAGGCTTCTTTGTATAGCCACAGTTGATTAGATCTTTGCCCATTGGCTGATTCAGCCTCCAGCCCCTCCCCTCCCTGGGAGTCGGGGGTGTGACCGGAAGTTCCCATTGGCTGATTCAGCCTCCAGCCCCTCCCCTCTCCACAGAGGTCGGGGGTGGGGCCGGAAGTTCCAACCCTCTGATCACATGGTTGGTCATTCTGGCAACAGCCCCGCCCTTGAGTGGGGTCCAGAAGTCTCCTTCATTAACAAAAGACACCTTTATCACTCTCAACAGGTAGGATATTTAGGAGCAGAGAGTGAGAAATTGTGGACTAAGACCAAATATATATTTCTCATAAATCACAGCGTCACTCCGTCTTAACCATTTGTAAGTGCAAGCTTTCATGATGTTAAATACATTCACATTGTTGTGCAACTACACCAGTTCTCTGCCCCTGTAACTTTTCAACTTGTAGGGCAGGAACTCTGTATCCATTAAGAAATAATTCCTCGTTCTCCCCTCCTCTCATACGGCATTCTGCTTTGTCTTTATGATTTGACTCCTCTAAGAACCTTATGTCAGTGGAATCCTGCAGTATGTGTCTTTTTGTGTGTGGCTGGTTTCATTTAGCATAATGTCCTCAAGGTTCGTCCATGTTGCATCGTATTGCACAATTTCCTTCCTTAAGGCTCGATGTCTTATGCCGTATGTATAGAGCACGTTTTCCGTATCCATGCCTCCATCAGTGGACGCTTGGGTTTTTCTCATGTTTTGGCTCCTGTGAATAATGCCGTGACCATGTAAAACACGGTGTACGCTTCTCTTCTGGAGACCCTGCTTTCAGTTCTTAAGGGTTTATCCCCAGGAGTGGAGCTGCTGCCTCATTTGCTAATTCTGTGTTTAATCTTGTGACAAATTGCCATACTCTTTCCCACGGAACATCTCTCACCATCCTTCCTCTTTCAACCTCTGTGTGTCTTTGGAGCTCAAGGGAGTGTCCTCCAGGCCGTATGTGGTTGGATTGTGCATTTTCACTTATTCTGCCCGTCTCTCTTTTTGGAGAGTTTCACCCACTTACATCTTAACATAATGATGGAGAAGGACTTTTTCACCGCAGTTGGTTTCCCATGTGCCTTAGAGCTCTTTTTGATCCCTCACTTTCTGTATTATTTTCTGATTTGGTGAATGTTTTGTAGTGAAGTGTTTAAATTGCTTTCTCACTGCCTGTTGTTTCCATTCTAGAACTTTTTTCGCTACGGTTACCACGGGGATGACATTCAGCATCCTGAAGATACAATTGTGGAATTTCAGTTTGTACCAACTTAAGTTCGATAACGTACAAGAATCTGCTCACTTACAACTCCATCCCCACCCCTTTGTGGATGTCACAGAATTACATCTTTATTCATTGTGTGTCCAAAAACATAAACTAAAAATTATTTTGAGTGCATTCATAGTGTTTCAAAGTATGTACAAAACAAGATGTGGAATTATAAGCCAAAGTTACATAATTTCAACTTTTAGAGGAATGATTGCTTTTCTTCAGATTTATGAATCTCTGAAATCATGTAGAAAACCAAGTGCAGTTATAGACTGTGGTGGCCATACTCCTTGTGTTATAACCTGCCGTGGGCTGGCCTGCCCCGAGACCTTAGTTCTCGCACGGCCTCTAGTGACTGTCTCCCGTCCTGTCCTTGCGTCTGCCCTACTCCCGGGAACAAGCAGCTCTTGCCGAAAAGGTCGGTGGTCCCCACCTCCCACAGCGTTTGTCTGTCTGGGAACGTCTTGATCTCCCTCTCGCTTTGCGGCACGGTCTTGCTGGATATAGGAGTCACACGTGACGGGTCTGTCTTCGTGCGGCGTTTTGAATGTGTTGGTGCACTTTCTCTCAAACCCAAAGTTTCTGGTGAAAAATCTGCAGATAAGCTTACTGAGGGCCCCTTGGGTGTGATGAGTCTCTTCTCTCTTGCTGCTTTCAAGATTCTTGGTCTTTTGGAAGTTTGGTTACAACTTGTCTCAGAGTGGGTCTGAGTTCATCTTACTTGGCTTTCTTTGGGCTTCATAGGTGTTCGCATCTGTGTCTTGTATTACATATGAGATGTTTTCAGTAATTATTTCTCCAGATAGTCTCTTGGTCCCTTTCTCTCTTCTTCTTCTGGGACTCCCACTGTGTGTGTGCTGGGCTGAGTGGTGGGTCCCACAGGTCTCTCAGTCTCTGTTCATGGTTTTTCAGCTCATTTTCTTTCTGTCCCTCGTTTTGGGCCATTTCTATTGCCCTGTCTTCAGGTTCACCGATTCTTTCTTTTGCCTGTTCAAGTCTGCCTTGGACTCTACCCAGGGAATTTTTCACTGACATTATTATATGTGTTGAATTTTCAGCTGTTGAATTTTTTTTTTTCTTTTTCTCTTTATGTTTTCTCTTTCTTTATTGATTCCATCTTGTTCATAATTATTTTCTTGACTTTGAGCATCTTTTAGACTAGTCCTTGTCTAGTAGATCTGACGTCGGGTCGTCTTCGGGGACAGTATCTGTTGTTTGGCAGCCCCCCCCCCCCCCCTTTAAATTGGCCATACTCTGCTGTTACTTTGTGTGCCTTGGGATTTTTGTTGAACACTGGACATTTTGATCTTCATAATGTGGTAATTCTGAAAATCAGATGTCTCCCCCTCTCCAACAATGGATCAGCCTGAGACTCTGTAATGAGCGGAACGGTATTGGAGGTCACCCGGCACACACACACATGCACACACGCACACACATGTGTGCCTAACTGGTCGTCTCGTGAAGATGGCAGGCGGCCAACTCATTGTCTTGAAGTGCGGATAAATTGCAACAAGGAATCGATACTTTCTCACAGGAACTGTGTCACCAGGTGACAAGACCGAATCCAAAGAGCGGATGCCTCTCTTTCTACATTTTATTCTAGCTCTTTATTCTGAGAAGGAAGGAAAGACTTCTGTTTTCTTCGACCTGTAGTGCAGGCGTGGGTACGGGCATTGAGCACAAAGGGCCTCTTGGCATCAAAGCAGAGCAGAGCCTGGACACGGTGCCTCTGGATGGAAGTCGGGCAACAGTTCTGATGGTCCCTGGAGTGTGAGCTGGGCTCTGGGTGCAGGAGCTGGGGTTACGGGACCCCCAGGTGGAGGGGAGATGGTTGGCCTGGATCATGCGTGTTCGGTCAGTGAGATGCAAACGGGGCCTTTCAGTAGACAATTTAGAGGGAGAGCAGGGAGGGCCTGCAGATGAAATGTGACTTGGAAGACGTGCCCAGAATGGACAAGGCTCGGCTGTAGTGTCTTGAGGGGGACTTGGGGGGTAGACTCTCAAAGCAAGAAGTGCGAGTGACGGTAGCGTTACGAGGAGGGAGGGCTGTGTGGGACGGGGCACGTGCAGGGTCTTCTCGGGAGGTTGCAGTTGTCTACCAGGTCCTTGTCGTGAGTCACCAAGGTACACGCATGCTGGTGTGGCTTTCTACAACCAGTGTATTTTGTAAGTGGGCTTTTGAAAAACCTGAAGTCACTGGAATTCATCTGGTAATGAAACTGCTAATGTATCGTTTTATGTGCTTATTTTTAGGGGTTGCTTTTTAGAAGTTTGGTGTAATTTGCTTTTTTAATTATGTAAAACACATACGGTTTCAGAGCGAGCAGTGTAAAATGGGGGGCACTCGGGTGTGGCAGACGTCACCCCCACGTCCCCTCCCTGCCCCACCTGGCTTGTCAGGGGAAGGCGCTGTTCCACGCCCAGCATCTGCATCCCACTTTCTTCACCTGGCGATGTGCACCCAAGGGATCGTTACCAGTAAAAATGGAGGTCTTTCTCATTCTCTCTCATTCTCTCTCTCCCTCCCTTTCCTTTGTCCCCTCCCTCCGTGTCTGCCACCCGGGCCCTGTGTTTTCCTGCTGCTCGTGCTCCTCTGATTCACCGATTCCCAGCCTTTCATTACCATAAATAACGTTACAGGGCCATCTGGCACATCGGTCATTTTTTGTTTATCTGTCTTGGGATAGGTTCTGAGAAATGGTGTGAGAGTGGTCAAGAGTAAATCGAATTTTGTAATTTAATATTTTCTCGTGTTAAAATTTGAGAGGGTCGTATGACGATAGACCTGACCTGGGTTTTGACATTTTAGCTGTGCTTTTATTACTGAACCTGTTTTATGGTGGCACATCAGATAATTTATTAGCAACATTATGGCGCACGTTCTTGGGATATTTTTGTGTATTTGCATATTCTGTTATCATCAGAACATGAATTGAGGGTGGGAATGGTCAGTGCAGGTTTTCTAAAATAAAGCACTAATTAATACTACGCCTTAATAGGCAAGAACAGCACGTAGGAGGTAAGTGATCAGTTAATGACCTGGATCTTCTCTGCACACTCGTTTGTGAATCAAATAAATGAAGCCTTGTAAGGAGTTTTGTTTCCGCGAATCTCTAGAGGCATCATTTCTGTATCCCACTGTGCTGGAGAATTGTGCTCTTAAAGTACCTGTAACTCCGGAACTTTCTTCTTTCATTCCAAGGTTCGTGTTTTATTCGCACTGACCAGCTCGATGGTGAAACTGACTGGAAGCTGAAGGTGGCGGTGAGCTGCACGCAGAGGCTGCCGGCCTTGGGGGTGAGTGTCCTTGCGCTTCCGGTGCCATTCACGTGTGCTCGCTGCCAGGCAGTAAACAGTTTCTGTGTGCCAGCTAGCTTACTGAATGCCCTGACAGTTGTTCAAAATAATTTCATTATTACTAACGAAGGATTGTTGAAAATTACGCCAAAATTATTTCTGTGGTGTCTTAGCACATGCCCTGCTCGCTTTTCTCTCCTTTTCTCTCACTTTCCCTTTCCTTTTGGTCTTTTACTTTTAAACCCTCTCAGTTGGGTAATCGTTAAGATTGAGAACTTCTGGCCGGTTAAGTGAGTCCATTATTGCTAACTGGCTCCCTGGTGGTCTGGTTGCCATGGTTTTGGCAGACCTCGGAGCCCAGATGAAGTTCGCCTCCTTGTGGAGCCTGGTTCGTGTTGCGCCGTTCTTGTGATGGCGGAGAAGCTTCTTCCCTCGGGAGGAAGGGGCGTGTTGCGGTGTCTCTTGGCCCAGAGAGGAGGAGGAGAGCACCCTCAGCACCTCGCGTGGTCTCCGCCCAGTGCCCCTCTGTTCCCGGGAGTAGGCAGGGCTGGGATTGGAGGAAACCGTGCCTCTGGATTTCAGCATTTTCAGCCAGGTCTCACAAGTGCTGAGGCTCTCCTAAGCCCGCACACATCTTTTTGTAACAAAACCACAGTTGAGGCCACTTGGTGCTCGTGTGAGATGTAGCATATATCTGAATGAGAGGAGCTTCGTTCTTCTGACATGATTTTCTCATAACCGGCGTAGACTAAAGAAAACTTGCGATGGTCCAAGAAAGACCTTTGACTCAACGCAATTGTCGGTCAACGGAAGGGGATTGGGTAGTATAGATTTGGTCACTTTCCTTAGATTGGTCGGGTCTGGATAGGAATAGTTGCTTGTACTGCATGCGGTTTCCGGTTACTGACCTTCCCCGTCCTGTGCACACTGGACCTTTTGGGAACTAAATGTGTGTGGCGTGTGTAAAACTTGGAAGTATTTGGTTTTTTAGGTATTTTCGGTTGCCTGTATGTTTGGTGCTCCCTAGGTTGAAATTCATTCTCTTATATGTTTTATCTGTGTCTGCCAAAACCTGTTGTCACGAATGGGCATTTGCTTATTTGTTCTGTCCATTCATTGTCACGTAATAATGCAGGTCATATAATATGTCTGTCATACTTAACCTCTCCTCCTGACTTTCCCTCTCTCTCTCTCTCTCTCTCTCTCTCTTTTTTTTTTTTTTTTTTTGGCAGTCCTTTAACACAAACACACACACACACAACCATTCTTACCCCAAGGGTGACACAGGAGAGGGTGCGGGTTGCCAGGTTGGCGCTCCACATCTTGGTTTCCTGACTGCTGACTTGGAGAAGGATCCCTCTCATTTCATCAGCTAACATCGTGCGCCTCTGTCATGGGTGGGCCAAGTAGGCAGCCCCCAGTGTGTGTATTTTTTAGATATATGAACGTGAAGACGAGGCCTGTAAGTAGCAAGTCTTCCTTTCTCAGAGAAGTTGTGAAAGGTAGAAGAGGGGTGTGGGTGAAGGAGTGCCTAGGCTTCCGCTCTAGTAGGTCGTAGGTCATAGGTCATCTCAGAAGAGCCGTGCCCATATTCCTGTAAACCAGAGTGTAATTACTGGTGACTGTGCTTCAAAACACTTAAATAGTGAAGAAAAAAATCTCAGTCTATTCTTAGAGAAAATTTGGACAGTTCATTGTTTTAATTTGTACGTCTTTGGATACTTATTCAGTTGGAAATTTGCACCACGTGTTCACTAGAAATTTGTCTTTATTTCGTTGTTGGCCCTTCTCTCCTGCCCATTTTTGTGTTGGTGTTTGCCAGTCAGAATTTTATACGCACTCATGTGCGTGTAGTATTGAATTGATGAAACCAGATGTATGCAAAGTGTGTCCTGTTTTTAATTCTTCCCTGTTTAGACACGGAAATATTCTTAGGTCTCTGGTATCATCTCAGTACATCTTGTGGTCTCCATCATTCCCCGGGTCAGAAGTTGTGTTGGAAAATTGTCGAGACTACTGTTCTGGATCAGTTTCTCAGTCAGTGCCAGGTGGCACACCACTCGGATGATTTGCTTCCAGTCTGTTAATTCTCAGTGTTCAGGGATGGTTTATTTAAATTCCGTAGGATACGGAGTGAGCTTTGCCCACTCCACAGGGGGCAGGCACAAATGGGAAGCTAGGAAGTCATTAAGTCACAAGTCAGGGATGTGTGGGAAAGTGTGCGTGCAGAACCCGCCAGCCTGCTTTTCGGTGGCTGTGCCATCAAACACCCCCACCGGCCGTGCATGATTGCTGCGGTTTCTCCACAGCCTTGCTAATATTTGGTGGGGTGATTTATTTTTCTTATTTTTTTACTTTAGTCATTTCCGTAAGTGTGTCGTGACACCTCATTGTAGTTTGCATTTCCGTAACGGCTAGTAACGTGGAACATTGTTTCATGTGCTCGTTTTCCATCGCCGTATCCTCTTTGGTGAAATGTCTGTGCGTGCCTTTTTAGTGACTTCTGTGTCATCCCCTAGAGTGTTCTTTCCACCTGATGACGCCATGTGCAAAGAAGACACTATGGCTCTTTCATGCGAGTGTGCATGTACGGCCTTCTCTTTCTTTTCCTCGCAGTATCACACTGGCTGCGGTCGCTAATTGCATCGTTGCACGGAAGTGATGAAACCGGTCTTCTTTCCGTTCTTGGGGAACACGTAGCTTCTTAACAGCGTTTGTGATGGTAGTTGTAGGCTTTTTTAAGATTCCCCTTATCGGGCTGTGGAAATTCTTTCTATTCCTAGAACGTCCTGAGACGTTTTATTATGAATGGGTATTGGATTTTTCAGAAGCTTTTCTGTCTGTTGACATGATCCTATGGTTTTTCTTTGTTACCTGTTAACACGATGATTGACATGGACTGGAAACATTTGTATTTTGTTTTGCTTTTGTTGTAATGCCTTTGGTCTGTTACCTAGGGGTGAGCTGGCCTCATAAGTTGAGTTGGGAAGTCTTTTTGCCTCCTGTATTTGTTGAAGTAGTTGGTGTAAGATTGGGGTCATTCGTTTTTACTATTGGACATATTCAGCCTTGAAACTATCTGAGCTACAAGTTTACTTGGTGGGGAGGTAATTATGAATTGAATTTCTAAAATAGATAGTTAATCAGATTTATTATTCATTGGAAATTTATGTTTGTCGAAGAATTATCTGTTCCATATAAGTGGCCAAATTTAATGGTATAAAATTCATAATCTGTTACTATTTTTTATTTTTTAAATTTTTATTATTTTTAAAAATACAATTTATTGTCAAGTTGGCTTACGTACAACACTCAGTGCTCATCCCAACAAGTGTCCTCCTCAATGCCCATCACCCATTTTTCCCTTCTGTTATACTATTTTTTAGTGGTTGTAGGATCCCCCTTGCATCGTCAGTATTGGTAATTTATATCTTTTCTTCCTGGTCGGTCCGGTCTCATCAGAGGCTCGTCGATTTTAGTCATATTTCAAAGAACTTGCTTTTGGTGTCTTTGATCATCTTTATTGTTGGTTTTTTTTCTGTATTAACTTACTTCTTTCTGATATTTATTCCCTTCATTCTCACTTAGTTTGTGTGCAGTTTTTTATTCTTTGTTACCTTCTTAAAGTGGAAGTAAACTTGATTTTTACGTTGCTGTTTTCTGTTATAAGCCTTTAGCTGTAACACACCTAAGTGTTACTTAACCTGTATCACACAAATTTTACATACTATATTTTTATTATGTTTTTGTTAAATGTTTTCTAGGTCCTTTGGGATTTCTTCTCATCCTTTGTTGACTTGGAAACATTGTTTACTTACCTTGTAGTCGGGGATTTTCCTGATGTCCTTTGTAATTTAGTTGTTATTTAACCACGTTATGTTCGTCAAACGCGTTATGTTTTATCTCAGTCCTTTGGTACAAGTTGGGACTCGTGCCATGACCTGGCACGTGCTCTCTCCGGGTACAGACTGTGTTCCGCTGCCCTGTGGATATCCTGTAAGTGCTCATTGGGTCAAGGTGATGGAAACTGTTGTTTAAAGGTTGTATATTTTTACTTATTTTCTGCCATTTGTTCTCTTAATTAATGAAACAAGAATTTTAAGATACACTCTTTCTCCTTTGAATTCCATCAGTTGTCTGATGTACTCTGCAGCATTGCTGTTAGGTACGCACTCAGAATTATTTCATCTTGTTGGTGAATTGACCTTTTTTCATTATGTGTGATAGTATGCTGTGTTGTGACATCTGCTCTGTCTGATGTTAACATGGTGATTCTAGTGTTCTTTTGATTGGTGTTTGCATGGCATATCTTTTTCCATGCTTTTATGTTTATAGTGTCTATTTCTTTATATATGGAGTGGGTTTCTTATTCACATAACAGAAGTAGATACTGCTTTTTTACTTACTGACAGTTGTTGCATTCTTAATGCGTACATTTACCCTAATAATAATGGTTGAGGTAAAGGCAATCATCTTGCTGTTTATTTTCTACTTATCTCATCTCTATGTTCCTTTTTTGCATCTTTAGGTATTATTTTAGATTTTTGTTTACTTACTATTATTGACTTACCAGCTGTAAGAGTTGGTTCTATTTGTAGTGGTTATTCTGTGGTTTCCAGCATGTTCCTCACCCACCAGCGTCTCTCTCCACTGGTGTTATACCAGTGCATCTGTAATTTAAGAAACTTGCACAGTAGACTTCCACTTCCTTCCTCTTGTCTTTTGTGTTACCATGTCATGTGTTTTACTTCTGCGTGTTACAAACCACACAATAAAATGGATATGTTTCTGCTTAAAGTAGTCAAGCATGTTAAGAAGGTATTAAAAAATAAAACCCATCTTTTCCACTTTCCTGCACATTCACCAGTTCCACAGCCCTCTTTCCTGTGTGTGGGTCCAACTTACCGTTCAGTGTCATTTTCCTGCAACTCAAAAACCTTTTCAGTACGTCATGGAGAAGTCTGCTTGATTAACTGTGAGAATTTGTGCTTGAAAAATGTTTTTATTTTACCTTCATTTTGGGGAGACGTTTTTCAAGGTTTTGTTTGACAGTTTTTCTGGTCTCTGCTGTCATCTCGGAGCTGTCTCTGCTCTGCCTCGTGGCATATGTCGTTCTGAAACACTCTGCAACCCTTCTGTCTCCTCTTTGTCTTTTCTTCCTCAGGGCGTTCTTTCAGGAATTCATGAGTGATGTGCCTGATTGGTCTTGCTTCGGGTATGTTGTTTGTGGTTTTTTCCCCCCAATTTCAAAAACTTTTACTCTTTATTTTTCATGCCTTTCTGCCCAGCCCCTCTATCTGGGGCCTGAACGACCCGTGTGGGAGACCAGTCGTTATTCCCACAGTCCATTGGCACTCTCGTGCTCTTTTCTGTGCCTCGGTTTTGATAGTTTCTGTTGCTCTGTCTTCAGATTCACTAATCTTATCTTCTGCAGTATCGAGTCTTCTGTTAAGGCTGTCCAGCGAATTATTTATTCCAAATATTCTATTTTTAATATCTGGAAGTTCCAGGTGGGTCTCTTCTTTTTGTTATCAAGTAGCTTTTTTTCTGTCTCTCCCGATGTGTTTATAGTTTCATTTAAATCACTCAGCAGTTTCTAATACTTATCCTTTATCCATTGTCTCTGTTGTTTCCTGGTATGTTTCTAGTTTTCATTTTTACTCCTTGTTACAGGTCACAATTTCCTGCCTCTTTGCATGTCTGATAATTTTGTAATGGATGCTGGATATAATAAATGTCATATTTTTTTCTTTTTTCAAAACCATTGATTTTATTTTCTTAGTTTAGCAGCCTATGAATAAACTTGATCTTTTCAAAGCTTGTTAAACTTTCCCGGGGTGGGCCTCGAATCCCCTTTATTGCGATGCTGGTGTAATCCTACTATAAAGGCCTGGTCTTTCTGGGAAAACCATGAAAATTCTTGGTTGTTCACAGATGCCTCTGAGTGGCTGGCTGGTCAGACTTGGTCTCTCCCCCAGTCTGTGTCATCTCTGGGGCTGGTTCTGGCTAGGGCTCTCTGGGTGCGCTCTGCCTGGCCAGAGCTCCCTCCCCCCAGCCAGGCGAGCAGTGGCACCAGCGGTGCACTCGTGAGCTCAGCGCAGGGGCCTCTGGTCCTTTCCACCTCGTCTCCTTCTCGGGGTTTTACAAATGCTAACTGCCCTGCCCCCCTGAGCTCCGGTCTCTGTCCTTAAATTTAAGAAGACTACCTTTGTGGGCTTGGCTTCCCCTTCACTTTGTGGGGGTGGAAAAATCCACTTATGCAGGAAGCTGGCCACCCAGGGGTGCTTCCGGAAGAATTGCGTCCCGTGTCTGAAAAACGGCTGTTTCTCATATTTTGTTCATTTCCCCGATGTTTTTGGTGGGAGGGCAAGTCTCATACCAGTTACAGCAGCATAGCTTATAGAAGTCCTTGATTAATTTTTAATGAGAGATATAAATGCCTTGTGGACTAACTGATCTATGTGACATCAGATTATAGTCAGGGGCCCCTGGGCGGCTCAGTAGGTTAAGCATCCAGCTTCAGCTCAGGTCATGATCTCATGGTTCGTGAGTTTGAGCCCCACGTTGGGCTCTGTGCTGACAGCTTGGAGCCCGGAGCCTGCTTCGAATTCTGTGTCTCCCTCTCCCTCTCTGCCCCTGACCCACTTGTGCTGTCTCTTTCTCTCAAAAATAAATGAACCTAAAAAATTTTGTTTACAAAGAATTCAAATTATAATTAAAAGATGGGTCATCAAGCATAAAATTTTAAAACACCAAATTAATGGGTCTTTGTTTTTGGTGGATTTCCTCGTCGTAGGGACAGACATGCTAGGAGGACGGGCCCTGGAGCGCACGTGCATGGGGCCACCCTCCTGCCTCACGGCTTCCAGGCCAACCAGCCCTTTCTCTTAGCACTCGTTGTGGAACAGAAGTGGAGATTAATTTTTGCTGCTTATGACAGTAATGCCATTGAAAATAATATATAAACCACAAAAAGGATGGAAAACTACCATAATTTTACTCGTGAACGTTGGCTGCCGTTCACATTTGGGTAAAAGTTACTCCCGACAGCGCCCCTTCTGCCCCTTCTCCTCACCACGCCCTTGGGTGGTTGGATAGCTCTGCACATACGTTCTTCTGTTAGGATATTTATTCCACGGGATGTTTTGTGTCTCCTTCGTATGTTAGAAAACGTGTGTCTCTGCAAGTGCTCATGGCTGCGCGGTGCTTGACACATTCTAACTTCAGTGACCAGCCTGGTGTTTATTGGTGAATACGGAAGTTAACACTTGGACGTTTTATAAACAGTGTTAGAAATCAAAAGACAGACATATCTGAAGGATTTTGGTTCTTTTGCCAAGACGTCCCCGAAGACGGCAGCAGCGTGTGCATTTCCCGTGTATCAGTCCGTCGGTTGACCTGTCTTCTCCCATCTGATGACTGAAAATGGCATTTTGTTCAAATTTACGTTTATCTTTTATAAGTTTGTGCTGTGCTATCTGCCTCTTTTTCTGTTGTATGTTTTTAGAGGTCTTTGTGTGCAGCTTGTGAAGCATTTGCATCAGTTTCCACTCTCAAGTCTCGTCCACGTTTTTCATTTATGGCTTCTTTTGTCCCTTTGAAAGTCTACTGTATCTGTAGAGTGGCCTGCTGGTAATGCAAAAGTGATTCTTTTCTCTCTTTTTTTTTTTTAAAGTGGTTCTTTTTTAAAATGGCTACTTATCCAGCGGGCTTTGGTGCTGGTCACCACACGTGACACGGCCACGGTGCTCGTTATCACACGTGACACGGCCGCGGTGCTGATCGTGACATGGCCGCGGTGCTGGTCATCATGTGTGACATGGCCGCCATGCTGACTATCGCACGTGACACGGCCACAGTGCTGATCAGCACATGTGACACAGCCGCGGTGCTGGCCATCACACGTGACATGGCCACGGTGCTCGTTATCACACGTGACACGGCCGCGGTGCTGATCGTGACATGGCCGCGGTGCTGGTCATCACACGTGACGTGGCCACGGTGCTCGTTATCACATGTGACACGGCTGTTGTGCTCGTTATCACACGAGACATGGCCGCCACGGCTGCCATTCCGATTATCGCACGTGACACGGCCGTGGTCATCACTCTTGTTACAGTGACAGTCTTATTGCAGCGGCGAATGTGTCCAGTCGGCATGTTGTATACCTTGACTTTGGACGATGTTATATGTTCGTTATGTTTCAATAAAAACAGTTTTTAAAAATAAAATGGTTACTGAGGCACCTGATGGCTCAGTCGGTTAAGCGTCCGACTTCGGCTCAGGTCATGATCTCGTGGTCCGTGAGTTCGAGCCCCGCGTCGGGCTCTGTGCTGACGGCTCGGAGCCTGGAGCTGCTTCTGATTCTGTGTCTCCCTTTCTCTCTGCCCCTCCCCTGCTCACGCTCTGTCTCTCTCTGTCTCTCAAAAATGAAGAAACGTGAAAAAAAAATAAATTGGTTACTGCCTTCGGTTTTATGCTTTGAATGTTTCTACTCCATGATTCTATTTTCAGTTTAAAAACGATTCCCGCTTTACACATCAAATCTCCTATCCTTCTAGCATTTATTTTGAGTCAAGCTGTGAGTGGGAAATCAGACTTAAGGAAACAACTTGTTGACCAACGGCAGCAGTGCCATGTACTGAATAGCTCGCTATTTTTGCAGACACGTAAAATTGCCCTCACTCCGTCTCCGAGCTTTCCATCCCCGCGTCAGCATAGCAGCGCGCCCGTCGCTCCCTACCTTGGCCAGGTGCGTTGTTGCCAACGTCGCCTTCCAGTCTGCCTCTCGAGTTCTCGCTTTACAGTGTCTTTTGCCACGTAAACGTTTTAAGCTTCCCATGGTAAATCCGGAAACACGTTTTCCCCTATGCTCGTGGAGGCTCGGTTGTGATCTGAAGGCTGTCTTGCCGACTCGGTGCCTGTGAGCAGGTAGCGATGCTTGTCGTCGGCACTGGCGGTGTCACACCTGTTCAGGCGTTCCCTGCACGTAGCCTCACAGAGAAGGGAGTTGGATCCCATCCCGAAATCTGCGTGGCTGCGGGCTTGTTGTTAGAGGGAGTGTCAGACGCGTTGCTTGGTGTCACGCGCTGTGAAAAGGCCCGGTCGTGCTGGGCCGGGGCCCGGAAATTCGCCCTGCGGTCTCCTCCTCTCTCCGCTTTTTCCCAGGCTCGCTCAGACTCGCCTGTTTTCTGTCTGCTTTGCTGTGCTTTTCTTCAATGTGGCAAAAGACAGCTGGGCCGTCACCTTATTACTTAGGACGTCTAGCTTACGCTTCTCATACTGTTTGCTAAAATGGATTCGTTTCTGTCACGAGACGTTCTTGCGGCTTGTCGACTTTCTGATGCGATTCGAGCCGATTGCTTGGCGGGTGCCACTATTTCTCCGTCGCGTGTTCGTCTTGTTTTGTAGCCCGCGTCCTCCGTAAACTCTCCAGGGTTAAGCGGGGGAGAAGCAGACCGCGAACGCCAACCGACCGGGAGGGATTTCTGTGTGCTGCCTGGCCCACGGGGGGGCGCCACCCCGAGTCTTGCCCGCTGAGTCTCCTTCGCAAGAATTCTCGAGTCACCCGCGTGGACGGTTGGGAACGCCTGCGCTAAATGCTCATTTGTAGCGGCCTTAATTTTGCTAAGAGAGGTAGAGAGAAAAGTGTGAAGTTAAAACCTGTATTAGACAGAACGTGCCCGAAAGCAAAGCCGAACGTAAGGCAAACAAACGAGGGTACCTGGGGTACTGGTGTTAACGCAGAAGTCTAGGAAAGCGGGTGAGCCGTGACGGAGGCCAGGGGCGGAATCGCCAGCCCTGCAGAGGGTGTGATGGGGCGATGGCACGGGCGTGTATGCGGTTAAAGGGCACACGGGTGCACGCGTGCACTCGGGAAAGTGAGCTTCCCCAGGTTCAACAGACTCTCACGGGAATTTGCCGGGCAGGTGAGGAGGGGCTCTCCTTCTGCGCCGTTGGCAGTTCTGTGTGTAAGTCGTGTGTCGGGAGAGGAGTTAAAATCCTATTGTGTCCTCGTCTGTACCTTTGCCTGTCCCGTGTGCCGTGATCCACAGGAGGTGACATTTTGTTACGCTCAAGATCACAAGGATGTGCTCCTCATTTTTATCAGTGACACACGTGTATACATTTCAAGGGCAGTTACAGAGTTGTAGCATGCGGTTCAGATAATGCTAATTTTAAAATTTTATGGTTGATGCACTTTGATAGAGAGTGTGATTAAGCATTTAAGTAAAGTAACGGTGTAGTAAGGTGAAAGCATTTGAAGTTCTGTTATGACCGTAAAACCAAAAAGCAGTATATCCTAGAATAAAGGAAAGCTTAACTGAATTTCTGGTGTATAAATCAGTTTAAATTTGTAGCTTCATATAATTTGGCATATTTGTATAGATTTTTTTTTTCATAGGGAAAAAGCTCTAGTTTCATTATGGATTCAGGCAAGACGATTTGGTTTTTCCATTAATAGCTTCCCCATTAATACGCTTCCCCTGACTGCCACTCACTTTGACTTTTCTGTGTCTGACGTGATGGATTTGGGGTATGCGATGTCATCACGGTTTGTGACACCGTCAGTTGAGCATCCTGACACTAAGAAGAAGTGACCCTGCGAACCTTAGAGCTTTTCTTGCAGAACTGAGGACACCGCCAAGAGTAACCTGTCCGGTTCTGTCATATCCCCTGGTCACCTGATGTGATCAGACAATTACGGTTTGAACAGGCCGTTTCGCCCTGGCCGTGCTGCCGACCCTGCATAGGCAGGGTCTCTTCTCGCGGCCGCACAGGCGTCTAGAAGGCGTGCTTCAGGCACCCATACGCATTCGGGAAACATGTTTCTGGCTTTTGCGATCAGGCGGATTTATTAACAACAACGAGGTCACAATAAATCATGACTTGCTGATTTATTCCAAAAGATCTATGTAGCAGTAAACAACACCATTTACATTTAATTAGTTTTATTGAACGAAAGGCAATTTTATTTGTAATGAACCACATGTTATGATTAAGGATGTATTTTAATGACCTTTAAGTAATGCGAACAAATGTTGCCCTTGACCTAATAGCAGAGGCTTTCCTACATTATTGAAAACTTCAGAATGATTTTTAAATTATCGCGAAAAGCTTCGAATGACATTCTCATTATTGTGCCATTATTCAGTCATTTGATGTCTAACATACTAGATGAAAGGCATTCCTCTGAATGTTCATGTGCACGTAGAAGTGAGGATTGTTGCTGGGGTTGCTCTCGATCTCCATGTATCAGAAGGTAGTCTGTTGTACGCGAGCCTCACGTTTTGAAAAATATTTCCACAGCGTAATGCTGAAATGATGAAGGATTCCCAGACGCGCCTTCTCCCAGGAGCCGCTTGGCTGCTTGCTAGGCATTCTTGTCGTATCTCCCTAAGTCTACAATTGTGACACGATGTGTTTTTTCTGGTGCAAACCAGCTTGACTTAATTGACTTGAAAATAACTTTCTATTAGTTAACATGTACCCTAAGCTGCAGTAGCCGACCCGCTGTGGTGAGCTGCTGTGCTCACCCTTCATCCAGCGGGGCATCTCTGTTCTCTAGAAACGTGAAAATTCATCGGTGCGTGTTTTCCAGGCCCTGATGGAGGTATGTGAGTGAGCTTTCCCAGGTTCGGCAGACTCTCAGAGGAAGTTACAGGGCAGGAGAGGAAGGGGTCTCCTTCTGCCCCGTTGGCAGCTCTGCACCGGCAGGGGCCGCCCTCCGTGTCGCGGGCAGAAGTGGCAGCTGTGGTGCCCCCCTCACCCTGGGGTCCGGCTCCGGGGTGTCTCTTGAGCTCTGCAGTTGCAAGGGTATTTTCCGCGGAGGACCGTTTTGGTAACATTCTCAGAGGCATTTGGGGAGGTTCATCCCTCCGGGTGAGTTTGGAAGTGTCTCATTCCATCTAGCAAGCAAATCCCTCTCTGCCCCTGAGATCTAGAGTGGTTTCTGCTTCCCGAACTGATACGACACAAATTAGAAGAGAGAGGTTTCCCCCCCCACTCACCAGCCCAGAGGTGGGTGGTCCGAGGCTGAGGGGGCAGCTCTGTCGTCATTGACACGTGACCCTCACCTGTGTCCCACGTGACTGCTCCCCTCCAGCCTTGCCAGCAGGACAGGAGGGGAGGGGCGGGGAGAGGGCCTGTGGGCCTTATGGCACTCCCCCCCCCCCCCCCCCCCCCCCCCCCCCGCCGCTCCTCGCGCTCCGCCCCATGTGGTGAGAGCTGGAAAGAGCGGGGAGGGAGGGAGGGTCTTCAGTGGAGCCATGTGCCCAGCGAAAGCCTGAAAGTCCTGTCTTTAACAGGAGTCTCCGCCACACCGTCTCTTCCTTCCGTTTTCTGGCGAGTTTCTCTGATTTGCCGTCGTACTTTGTACTGGGCCGTGTGCGCCGACACTTCACGGTTGGCTCCCTCGGAGGATTTTGCCGCCCTTAGAACAGGATGCTCCCTCTGGAGTTGTTATGGTTACCACTCGTATTAGAATCAGTTCTTTCACACTTGTTGTTCAAGTAACTCTAGGCTGCTTGAAGATTTGTGTGCTCCCCACTCACCTGGATTAAAATTAAAGTAGGAGATAATGTAAGCAGCAAGATAATATGTTTTCTAGAAATGAGAGAAGCCATAACAGTTTAGACTGTTGCTTGTTTTTTGCTAAAGAACATTTTCTTTCTTTTCTGTTCTTTTTTTTTTTTTTTTTTTACATTTATTTATTTTTGAGAGACAGAGAGACAGAGCACTAGTCAGGGGGGGATAGAGAGAGAGGGAGGCACAGAATCCGAAGCAGGCTCCAGGCTCTGAGCCATCAGCACAGAGCCCGACGCGGGGCGCAGACACACCAACTGTGAGATCGTGACCTGAGCTGAAGTCAGACGCTTAACTGACTGAGCCACCTAGATGCCCCAAGAATATTTTCTTTAAGCCCGCCAGTTGGGGCTCCTACTGGGAGAGGAGAGCTGACAAGCCTAGCTTAACTAGGTCTTCCGGGAAGAGAAGAGAGTAAATACGAATCTCTAATATATTTTAAGAAATCTGAGAGGATACCACAGTCTGAACAGAAGCTGCCAAAAAAGACCAAGTGGAAAGTGAGACCACTTACAATGACATGACTGCTGAAGTAGAAGCAGGCAGACAGGACTGGAAGGTGAATTGTTCTGTGTCTCTGAGCGCGAAGGCCAGAGACGAGAAACACCCCTCGGTGACTGTCGTTCCCACCTTGGTCCTTATGCTGCCTGCGGTCATCTTGCGTGTGTGTTTTCTGTGACGTTGAGGCCAAGTCAGCAGGCAGTAAATCGCACCTAGTGAAACTGCACACACTTGCACCTGTGAGGCCATCGCCACAGGCCAGAAAGCAAGCCCATAGCCCTCGTGACTGTCTGCCATCACCTGCCGCCCTCGTCCGCGTCCATGCTTTCAGTCTGGGCCGCCCTCTCGCGGCTTCTCGTCCGCCCGCCTCTGTCTGCAGACAGTCTGTCCTTACATCAAACGGAAATTCCTTCTATTTTCCACCAATAAATGAACAGTGTTACCCGTCTTGGTATTTATGTCCCCTCCCTCTGATCGGTCATGATGTTCAAGAATTGTTTCTTCTCCTGCGGAAGGATGATTCTTCCCCACTTTGGCCACCGCTGCTCTTCGGAGATCTTGGGCCGGCAGTCCCCCCTCCCTCTCCTTTCCTGACCCTCCCTCATGGGCCGGGCAGCCGTGTCTCAGTTCTAGGTTAGGTGAATGTATTTAGAAGTGTTTTATTTTATCTGTTGGATTTTCATTCAGCTCTTTCTCTTTTCCTACTCGCTGCAGATTGCAATACACACGTCACTAAAAGTGTCTTGTAAAAAGGTAAAATTGTGTCACCTGACATAAAGTGTGAGAACTCACCCTGTCCTTTCTTCTGAAAGTGTATTGTGCCTTTTCTGCACGCATCTACGTTCATACGCATTCATGTACTTTTTATATGCATTATATCTGCATGTAAGCTGTTCCAGTGTTTCACGTATTTTAAAGAAATAAGTGGAAAAACAGCATTTTTGTTTTCCTTTTGCTGTTTATCATTTCTGTTCTTCACCGTTCCTTCCAAAAGGCTGAGTTTCTACTGCATAACATTTCCCTGCCGCCTAAACAGTTCCCTGCTGTGAATATTTCTTGTAGTGTATGTCTGCTAATAGTGAAGTCTCATTTTCATTGATCTGAAAATCTCTTTATTTCAGCTGTTTCGGTAAAAGATATTTTTGCTGAGTGTGGAATTCTGGGTTGACCTGTGTTTTTCCTTGTAGCACTTTAAATGTTTCGTTCCACTGTCTCCTGCTTCCATTATTTCTAATGAGAAATCAGCGTTCCTTTGATCGTTGTTCCTGTGTGTAATATGTCATTTTTCTCTATGGATTTGTGAGACTTTCCTTTCTTTGTTTTTTTGGCAGTGTGTCTTTGCTTTTTGATGTTGTTGTTAGTGTTGTTGTTATTGTTTTTTTGTTTTGTTTTGTTTCTAAATCTGTGTAGGGTTTTTCTCGGCTTCTTTAATCTGTCTGGGCCGTTAACATATTTAGCATGTTTTTAGTCATTACTTCTTCGTAGGTTTCCTTCGTTCTTTCTTCACTCCTCCCAGGATCCCAGGCATAAGCATGTTAGATCTCTTGATATTCTGCCAGTGGTGCTGTGACCATATTCTTTTCTAGATCTTTTTCCTTTGTGTCTTCAGAGTCATTATCCCTTGATCTCTCCCTGAATTCACTGATTCTATTCTGTCATCCCCAATCTGCTAAGCCCATCTAATAAACTTATTTCAGGTGTCGTATTTTTTTAATTCTAGAATTTCCATTTGGTTCTTTTTCCTTAAATATGATTTTTGTGTGTGTGCTTTGGTTTCACATTGATTATTCTTTAGGAGAATATTTTTCTTTAAGTCTTTGAGATGTTATAATTGCTTTGAAATTCTCATCTCTTAATTCTGATCTGGTCATCTCAGAATTAATCCTTTTTTTTTTTTTAAGTTTAGTTATTTATTTTGAGAGAGAGAGAGAGAGGGTGCTAGTGGGGGAGGGGCAGAGAGAGAGGGAAAGAGAATCCCAAGCATGCTCCGTGCTTCTCACGAACTGTGAGATCGTGACCTGAGCTGAAGTCAAGAGTTGGATGCTTAACTGACTGAGCCACCCAGGTGCCCCAGAATTAGTCTGTTGATTGAATTCTTTGCTGAATACAGACCTTGTGTTCTTTTTTTTTTGTAATGTTTTTATTTATTTTTGAAACAGAGAGAGACAGAGCATGAGCAGAGAAGGGGCAGAGAGAGAGGGAGACACAGAATCTGAAGCAGGCTCCAGGCTCTGAGCCGTCAGCACGGAGCCCGACGCGGGGCTCGAACTCACACACTGCGAGAACATGACCTGAGCCGAATTCGGACGCTCAACTGACTGACCCACCCCGGCGCCCCCAGCCCCCAGACCTTGTGTTCTTGTGTCTTCATAGGTCTAGAAATTTGGATTCTTTTTTCAGCATTTCTAATGACAGGTCGTAGAGATTCTGGATGGACTTATGTCCTTCTGAAGAGCGCTGTGTTTTGTGTTTGGTTTTGTTTTAAGTGGTAGTTAACTTGGTTGAAGTCGAACTCTGAACTCTGAAATCTTTCCTGAAGTTGGGGGCTGCTGGAAACCCACCCCGAGTGTGGGTTGTGTGGGGTCGGGATGAGACGATGCCAGAAGTTAGGGCCCCTCTGAGGCACTCTCCTGTCTCGGGTCCCTGTCTTCACCGTCACTCTTCAGCTGCTGTGGTTGCCCCAGTCTTTGACCTCTGTCTCTTTTGGCTAGTCTGTGTTTTTCTGTCTGGATATGGCAGCCACGCTAAAACATCGGTTCTGAGACAAACCCGAAATAAAACAGGTAACAAAAGATGAACACCAGAACTCAAACAATGGTAAACTCTCTGTGTTGGGACCTTCAAGACCACCCCCAATTTTCTTATGGTTATTTATTTATTTTGAGAGTGAGTGAACAGAGTGGTGAAAGGGTAGCAGGGGAGGGAGAGAGAGAACACCACACAGGCTCCCGCTGTCAGCACAGAGCCCAGCACGGGGCCCGCCCTCACGAACTGTGAGATTATGACCTGAGCTGAAATCAAGAGTCGGATGCTTAACCGACTGAGCCACCCAGGTGCCTCAAGAGCACCCCCAGTTGTTGGGTTTTTTTATGGTATTTTTTTTTCACTTTTAATTTTATTTTTCATTTTTTAAAATGTATATCCACATTAGTTAGCATATAGTGCAACAGTGACTTCAGGAGTAGATTCCTTAATGCCCTTCCCCCACTTAGCCCATCCCCCCTCCCCCAACCCCTCCCGTAACCCTCAGTTTGTTCTCCATATTTGAGTCTCTTCTGTTTTGTTCCCCTCCCTGTTTTTATATTATTTTTGTTTCCCTTCCCTTATGTTCATCTGTTTTGTCTCTTAAAGTCCTTATATGAGCGAAGTCCTATGATTTTTTCTTTCTCTAATTTCACTTAGCATAATACCCTCCAGTTCCATCCACGTAGTTGCAAATAGCAAGATTTCATTCTTTTTGATTGCCGAGTAATACTCCACTGTATATGTGTGTATATGTATATATCCATTCATCCATCGGTGGACATTTGGGCTCTTTCCACGCTTTGGCTGTTGTCAATGGTGCTGCTGTAAACATGGGAAGACCACCCCCAGTTTTAATGATTCCCTAGGAGGACCCCCAGGACTCAGCACACAGTCGTCCTCATGACCACGATTTATTCCAGTGAAAGGACATGAGCTCAGACAGCCAGCTGAAGGACTCGTGGGGCAAATCTGGAGGAAGCACCATGAGGTTTCCAGAGCCCCTCCCAGTGGCCTCACGCGGGGTGGGCTGCACACCCCAGCAGCACGTTGGGAGAACACGTGTGAAACGGCCCTGTCAGGCGAGCACAGTGGGGACTCACGGAGGCACGTGCCCAGATGCCAGACTCCCGGAGGGAAGCAGGTGTTCGGCATGAACTGGGTTTCCTGAACTCGGGAGGTTCTCATCTGCGAGTGGTGGGGACCCGCCTGAAAGGCACGTTTCGAGACCCCACCCAGCCTTGCGTGCGAGCAGGCCTTTCCCACGTCGGCTGTGTTCCTGTCTCGGCTCAGCCCACCCCCTCGGCCGTGGTGTCCTTCCGGGAGGAGCGCCAGCCATATCGCCCTTGGACCTCACGCAGCGGGGGGAGAGCAGCCGGCTCCCTCAAGAGGCCTGGCCGCGGCCTCTAGAGCCACGCGGTCCACTGTTCGCACCGCGTCTGAGTGGGAGACCCCAGCAGCCGCTGCTCTAGGTCCCGCAGCCCCTTTGAATCTCAAATGCCAGTCTCTGGCAGCGGGAGGGGAGGGCCTGCCAACAGCTGTGAGCGGCAGCCGTGACCTTACCCTTCCCCGTGCTCCTGCCCGGTGTCAGGGCCTCTGCTGGGCCACCTGCAGGCCTCATGTCGCCTGCCCAGACTTTGAGCCGGAAGGGTTTTATGCAGGAGGCACAAAGCATTTTTTACAGGAAAATTTTTTTTTTTACATTTATTTATATTTGAGAGACAGAGCGTGAGCAGGGGAGGGGCAGAGAGAGAGGGAGACACAGAATCAAAAGCAGGCTCCAGACTCCAAGCCGTCAGCACAGAGCCCGACGCGGGGCTCCAACCCACAAACCGCAAGGTCATGACCTGAGCCGAAGTCGGACGCGTAACCGACTGAGCCACCCAGGCGCCCCAGGAAAATATTTTCATATAGCTTAATCCTGAAGACACGTTGTGTTTAGGAATTGGTCAAGAGGAAATCTGAATCTTCAAATCTTTTCACAGTGCCTTTACATGCCCCCCGCTCCCCCTTCTGTCCCCATCTTTTACTGGGGAGTGGCCCAGAAGAGACCATTCCCTTTCTGGGACAGTGACACTTAGTAATCAGACCGCCTTACTCTAATGTGCACATGCAGGGGGGTGAGGGAAGTGTGGTCAGGCTCATGGTCCTCTGTTGCAGACCATGGCTGATCTGGAACGCCAGCCACAAGTCAGCAGCGTTGAGATGTTCCCGAGACAGATGGGGCCGTGGAGGGGTCACCAGGAGGGTTGGGCCTTCCTCTTGGAGCTTTGGGCAGGGGTCACATGTTGGTACCAGAAGCATCTTGATTTCACGTGGCCCATCAGAGCACCGGCCCTCGATCGTGGGCAGCTCAGGCGACTCCGGCCCAGCCCACGCCCAGGTGGTTTCTGTGGTTAACATCCCTCCCAAGGGTCTGAATTCTTGCACCGGCTGCACCTCCAGGCTGTGTTTGCGAGCCTCTGCCTGCATTCGGCGTGGCACTGCTCGTGCCATGGTCGGAACAGCCCTGGCGGACAGCGTCACATCCAGCTCGGAGTCCGGTGCAGGCGCGTGGGGTCTGTGAGTCCAGGCTTCAAATGATGCGACTTCCCGGCCGGGCCGTGAGAGCTGTGCTGCAGACCCGGCATCGGCCCTGCTCCGCTCCGAGGACAGTTTGAGGGCAAGGTGGAGGTGCGCAGCAGGGGTCCCTCCGGCCTCCCTCCATGGGCTCCCATCGGGAAGCCCACCCTGGTCAAAGGTCCACCGTCCACAGCTTTTGCCTTCCTGTGCAGTGAGCTTGAGCCTGACGTGTTCCTGTGCGAGTGGCTAGTTTTCTCTTTTTCCACGAATTGTTTCCGTATTCACTGGGTTGTTGTATCAAACCCGCGTTTCCACTACAGAATTCACCTTAAACTCAGAAGTGCGTTCGACTGTGGTTGAGGGTTTTCAGTTATCCTCGGGCGCCTGTGCTGTCTGCTGCTGCTGAGGAGATCGCTCACGGAACCGAAAGGGAAGCCAGCCCGCCTTCAGAGGGCGGCAGGGAGACTAGGTGTGGGGGGACGCAGAGGTGAGGGCACTGCCGAGGAGTGCGGGGCACAGCGGGCTGGGGTTCTGGGCCTCCTCGTTGCTGTGTCCTTGACATTTCAGGCCCGTCGTAAGGACAGATTTCTCAAGTTTCTGTGTAGTGTTGTACTTGTCCAGCTTTTTGATAGCCAATTAAGATTATATTTTTAAACACAAGTGAAATATCAAGAACTAAAAGACCTTTATTAGTTTACTCTGAAGAACTCGGCTGTACATAATCTACATTTGTGGGTATAACTCACCCACGTACAATTTAATTTGTGTTCATGTGATTCGGTGTGAAAAATAGACTAGCACATTTAGATGTTAACAAACTTAAGATGTGTGCTTTGGGGTTTTGTCTTATGTGTCGGTTATATGTGGGCACTTTAGGGCGTGTGGAGTCACCACACAGAACAAAAACGAGGTCCCTCTCCCCTGGGCCGTCGAGTGCCCAGTGCAGTCAGAGTCCCGTGTGGGTTTTGGCTTTGCCAAAGTCCAAACAGACGAGGAACTTTCCAGCGTTGTAAACTCTCTGTGATCTCCCAGTAAAAACTATCATGCACCATTAAAAACTTGAAATTTGTTTTCAACACATTTCACTTATTATAACATTAATAAAATTATATAGAGAGAGAGTTTTAAAAACTAAACTTTCTAAGTCAGCAGACATACCTTTATAATTGTCTTAAAATGAGGCGCTTAAGATGTTGTCTCTGGAGACTTAGCTATTTAAACTTCCGTGTTGCCAGTGAATGGAATATCCTAAACCATTTCTTTCCTACTTCATCCCCAGTTCTGGGAAAGTCGCTATGATGTGTGGATAGCTGAAGCCTTCCCGTACAGTCTTACAAATACAGATCATGGGGATGTGGCTCAGGCCCATGGGAGAAATGCAACACGCTCGTGGCTGTAAGGAAAGCAGCTGTGTGTAGCAAATGCAGTAGCTGCTAAAGAAAAGCATGTAAACAAATCGAGGATTTGCTAGGTTGTTTTCTAAAACTTCTGCGGAATTGTGAGCTTTACTTAAATCTCACTAAATTCTTTGGTACCCGCTAACTCCTAAATACTCACACACGGTCTGACAAAACTTCAAAGCATACAGATGGGAAGTATACCTTCGCCTTTAAGCTTGGGCCCGTGGGGCAGCCGCAGGCGGTAGGTGTCGTGTAAGTATCGCCCACGTGCTTTTGACACACACCTGTCATTAAGCAGCAGCGGTGTGTTAGAATCAAGAGAAATTGCCACACCTCTGTTGAGCTCATGAGTGATTTCTCTTAGTTGCCCTTCCATCCTGACCCGTAGAGTTGGCGCACGAAATACAGGAAGTCGGCCATCGCTTTTGATAACAATACATGACAAATGTTAGTTGGTGATTGAAAATTTTCCATGTAACTTTACTTAATTATAGTGTAATTAATTCGGATATTCTGTATTCCAGGACCTTTTTTCAATCAGTGCTTACGTTTATGCTCAGAAGCCACAACTGGATATTCACAGTTTTGAAGGCACCTTTACCAGGGTAAGTTAAGTCTTTTGTTAAATACAAATGTATTCATTGTGCATACAAGTTAAAAATAGCAGACCTTACATTTGAAAGAGTACTTAGAGAATTAAAACAGAAGTTTTGAACTGAAGCGGGAAAGCCTAGAGAATGTTTCCAGTTCTCAAATCTCCATGTATCCAGTCTCCGTGTGGGATGCGCTCACGACCGTGTTTCCGTGTAGCATATTTACTCTGGAAGAGGTCTTCACCCTGAAAATACTGGGAGTCAGTAAGATGAAGTCTGAAATTGCTATTTCAGCTTTGACTCTGTGTTATAGTCAATACACTAGAATAGCCACATCGTCGCCTGATTTTAGTAAGTGGGTGCGTGGATGGGCGTGTGCGTGTGCATTTGCTCACGTAGACGCGTGCGTTTCATTGAACTCCCTTTTCAGTATTGAGGTGTTTTACTCTATCTTGAAGTCCCTTCTCCCCAGAGAGTCCTATCCCCTATTTGGTAGGATTTGGACGACTCAGTAACTTTGGATTTAGCAGCTTACACTGATACTCTAAATGCCTTATAAAAATTAAGGGGTTTTAGTACGTGAATGGAGTTTACTTTTAATTGGTGCAGTTGTTGTACAAAGATTTCTGTTGGTGCAGTCAGGGTCGTTTCATCCTTGGTCACGCACCAGGTGAGCGGGTGTCCTTGTTGAGAAAGCACTCACTACGTGTCAGACGATGGGCAGATTATGGGAACGCAAACAGGCGTGCCTGTGGGGAAGATGGTCGTTGTCCTGCAACTTTGTTATTACGTGTGCTTCAGTGAGAAAAGCATGTTCGAAATGTTGGTGGAGACCCATGAGGAAGTGTATAGTGAGATCTGGAGAAAACCAAGATCCTTCTGTGTGTTTGCAAAAATATTTATGGAAAAAAGCACTTCTAGTTAAAGACGAGTTGGCACATGTGAGAAAAAGCCTGATGAAAGGGCTTCATTAGCACAATAAATTAAGAGTTATTAGCTTAGCCACTGTTAATATTTTGGAAAATGACCTGCTGTCTTCCTTCCTGGTTCCCAGCTTTGTCTTGCTTACCGCTTGCTAAGGAATCACACCGAGTTCCGTGCGAGTGTGCGAGAGAGTGTGGCCGAACACATCCAGGCTGCAAAGCGCAGTTCACGCGGTGCGTGGCGGAGCGTGGGACTGAGCGTGTGTGTGCGCGAGTGAGCTCGCGGGGTGGGGGAAAGAAGGATGGGGAAGGGCAGCCGGTTCCATCCCGAAGGTCTGGTCGAAAGAAGGAAGAGGCCGTTTCAGGATTTCCAGCTGAGAGAGGATGACATTGGTGTTTGTAAAAGATCCCAGGCAGTCACGTGCATTTATGTCCCCCCGGCCTCCCCGGACCGAACAGGCCGCACGCTTGGGAGAAGGAAAAGACTGCAAACTGCAGTTTTCTGTAAGGAGAGGTGTCCGGAATGGCAGGGTCTGCCCCAGAGCCAGGGCGCCACACGGGGGGTTGGTCTCGGGGTTTTGACCTCATCAAGGCCACGGTTCACCCAAGTTACATGTACTTCGTGTGAATTCTGGCACGTTCCTGATACGCGTGGTTCAACCACCCGCCTTCCGCTGTCTCCTTTGGGTGTTTCCAACAAGATTTTGTTTCACGCCGTTCAGATACGTCGTCACGTTCTGGGTTGTTTAAGGAGAAAAATTGTCATTCTTGTGTGCGTCTTTCCAAAAGGAGGAAAGAAAGAAACCGTGTTGAGTAACTGGTTTCGCCACCAGAAAATGGAATTCATCAGTTTAATTACTGAAGTATAAAGTCAACATTTGAAGAAGTGAGACCTGCTTAGATTCCTTTTTCAGAGCGTGATACACAGAGGAAAAAATACACGCTTTGTATCAGCCTAAGTAATTAAATAAGAAGCAGGGCAAATTAATTCACGTGCCCTGTGGCAGTGCATGTGTTACGTGCTTTGCTTTGCTGCCTACGCGGAGTCTGGTCGTCGCATTGTGAGTAATGTCAGGATGGCCTCAGCTGCTCACTGTGTGACATTCTGAGTTACAGAAATGATTCGTGTCATTATTAGTGGCACAACTGATTTGCTTATTGTTCAGGACCAAGCAATTCTCTCTGAAGTTTAGAGTTTAAAAGTAGCCAGTTTTGAAATAGTAGCAATGTTTGTGGGCCATTAACACCATTCAAGCTTCTTTATAAATACGTTTTCTGCTGTAATTTCTTAGAACCAGAGCACACGTCCTTGTTCAGGTCTCTTCCAGTCAAAATACTCCCCTCCTAAAAAGCAAATTTCTATTGTTTGCTAAATGTGGAAAAAACAGCCTCAAATGGTATCCTTTTGGTTTCTCCCTCCCCAAAGCAAATTTCATCTTGGCAAACTGTAACCTTAAGGAGGCGGAAACCCGGGGAGAAAGTTCCTCGGAGATCGTTTCTTTCCCATCCTCCCAGTGTTTATTCTGTCCTGTGTGAGATTGGTAAAGAGCTATGTCTTACAGTAGTTGTCTTGATATTAGAAAAAGTTTAAAGCCCTTCCTCGTTATCCAGAATTGAAACTGCATAGATAACCGTGCTGTTCACGCACAATTGTGGGAGAAAGAGACTGATGCATTCACATGATTAGATAGTCGTGGAAACGTGGAGGGAGAGCCGGCTTAAACTTCCGAAACGGAATGGCGCAGAACCTTTCTCTGCAGTTTAGGTAGGTGGCCTGTGGTTCGTGTGTAGTTTTTAATGCCCTTACTCCTCTCGGGTCTGACGCAGCGGGGGACACCGTACCAGGCGACCGGCAGCGGCACGCGTGTTTAAACCTACCTCCGTCGTCATCAGAGAGCCGGAAGAGTGGCAGACCGCCGCGGTCACGCTGTGGTCCTTGCGCGGTCGCGGGCGGCCTGGAGGAGGAGGAGCGGAGCCGCGCAGCAGAGGCCGGACGGCCGAGGGTCCTCACGGGCGCGCCTGGGGGAGGGGCTCCGCGGTCCTTTGCTGTCTGACTTACTCACTCACTGGACCCACGGGGACGCCTGCTCCGTGCTCGGAAGGTCAGGGTCACCACCTAGATAAGCCTAGCCTAGATAAGCCTAGCAGTTGCCACGAGGCAGTGGAAATGAGTCAGAGTCCATATTAAAAAGTGTTTGTTCGTTTCACACCTGAAACGGTAAGTGTGTGAGGCGGCACTTGGCAGGATTTGCCCAGGTTATATGCTCAGTTTGCTCGGTTGTGGCTGAAATGCCTAGGTGAACAGATCATTAAAGGATGTGCTACGTGGACCATGTTTGGGAAGCAGGAATGAGACTAACAGTTTTCTGTCTGACGGTGCCTGTCGGAGTCGGATTCTGAGACCATCTCTGGATGAGTCGGAAGTCAGTCCTTCCAGTTCAGTTACAGATTCAAGGACGAAACAGTTGATGCATAGACGCCACCTACTTCTCTTGAAAGTTGGTGCTCTTTCTGTAAAATCATGAAGGTCGAAGGGAAAACTCCGTTTTCTCGGGCTGTTCATTTCTCAGGCAATTGTCATCTCTACTTTGAGCGGCTACTCTGCTTATAAAAACGGGCCCACGTGGCAGCCTGGCATTTTCCTGTGGAAGAAACAAGCAGTGGCATTGGGGTACCTGAGGCACAGGGCTGGAATGTGCTTATGGGTCGTAAGAACGCCAGGCCGCGGTGTCTCACCCGAGCGTGGGCTCTGCTTAGACACCCCACGTGTTTGAACGAGTCGAATCGAATGAACTCTCCTCTTGACACGGGGTGTAACTGAGGCAGCAGTGAAAGCCCACCCACCTCGGCTCTTGGAACGCGTGGGTTGTTAGGAAACGGCAGCCACCTGTGTTCCGAACCCTGCACGGCACCCGGGTCTGGAGGCTGAGAAGACTTCTGTGTCCGGGGGTAGCTTTCTTCTTAGGGTGCCGCAAAGCAGTGAGGGGGGACACGGAACATAGTGCTCGGATCGAGGAGGCCGGCCGGCTGCTGACACGTGTTGCTGTCGCGTGCCCGCGAGGCGCCTGTGGGTGCAGCCCCGTCCCTGGACTAAATTTAAGTCCCGGCCTGTCACCTGACAAATACTTGCAGTACTAGGGGACATATTCTGGAAACTGTTAGGTTGGTTTAGATTTTGTGCCTCACAAATAAATCATAGAATCAGTTATATTAGAGAACCAAATATCTAGAAAGTATATTCCATGTAATTAGCAAAATGGCCAGAATTTATATCACTTCAAAATGGTTTGGTGAGTGAATAGAAGGAAAACACCAGTAGCATAAACCTCTGTTTCTTACATTCATTTTGTTTGTTTATTTTTTGAGAGAGAGAGAGAGAGAGAGAGAGAGAGAGAGAGAGAGACACGGAGTGTGAGTGGGGGAGGGGCAGAGAGAGAGGGACACTAGGAATCCGAAAAAGGCTCCAGGCTCTGAGCTGTCAGCACAGAGACCGACCTGGGGCTCGAACTCACCAACTGCGAGATCATGACCTGAGTCGAAGTCGGACGCTTAACCGACTGAGCCACCCGGGCGCCCCTTTGAAAATTTCAATTTCTTTCCTCCTTCCCAAGTAATTTTGATTTTTTTTAGTGTTTATTTATTTTTGAGACAGAGAGAGACAGAGCATGAATGGGGGAGGGTCAGAGAGAGAGGGAGACACAGAATCCGAAACAGGCTCCAGGCTCTGAGTGGTCAGCACAGAGCCCGACACGGGGCTCGAACTCACAGACCATGAGATCATGACCTGAGTCGAAGTCGGACGCTTAACCGACTGAGCCACCCAGGCGCCCCTTTGAAAATTTCAATTTCTTTCCTCCTTCCCAAATAATTTTGATTTCTTTGTGATCTTAAGGTATATCCCTACAGCAGATTACCAATTTTTAATAGAAAGCACTTCTACAGGGGCGCCTGGGTGGCGCAGTCGGTTAAGCGTCCGACTTCAGCCAGGTCACGATCTTGCGGTCCGTGAGTTCGAGCCCCGCGTCGGGCTCTGGGCTGATGGCTCAGAGCCTGGAGCCTGTTTCCAATTCTGTGTCTCCCTCTCTCTCTGCCCCTCGCCCGTTCATGCTCTGTCTCTCTCTGTCCCCAAAATAAATAAACGTTGAAAAAAAAATTTTTTTTAAAAAAAAGAAAGCACTTCTACAGAGAGTGGCATTATGTAAGGGAGACACACAGCGCTCAGGATGGTGGAGGACCTGTCACTTCTTGGAGACACACAGGCAGTTGGCCACCACACTGGACATCTTCCCCGTGTAACTTCTGGGTGCAGGGCTGCGGACTTCTGTAACTCCCTATTCTGGAATGTTCCATAGCCAAAGTTACAAGAATACTTTATAGACAGGGACTTCAGATTAAGGGGAAAAGATCCCAGATTTTAGACAGTTATTTTAGGTTTTGAACATAAACGCGAAAATATAAAGATCACTGGAGCGTGCATTACTGCTGCCGTGACTGTGGCGCGTGGCTGTGCTTGACAGCCACGCGTGGTCATTGCTAACGTGCAGCTTCAACTTGAGATTTGGTTCGATGGAAAGTCTCTGGTGTGATAATAACATTAAGGAGAAATTAAACACAACTGTTGCCTTTACAGAGAGACACATACATGTTTTAGTTTTAAAATAAACCACAGACACACTTTTTCTCCCCTGAGTATACATACATTTGAAAAGCATAACCCGTGTCCTTAGCGCCAGGCAAGGAGAGTTTATTTGGCCACACCTACTAAATAAATGTCGATGCGTTGATTTATAATACATCTGTGATAATATTTTACACTTTTCCAAGAGTGCTGTGGTGTTATTAAGTTACGTATTAGAAGATAAAATTTTAGTTTGCTCTCTGGAGAAATGAGAACATAGAGTAGTTTAGTGAAAATTTTATATTACTTTATATTGAAGTTAAATATCCGAAAAATGAATTCATTAAAGTAATTCTTTCCACTTGTAATTTCGTTTTTAAATTTCCATTACTTTTTGTGATTTTTTTTTCATTTTCTTAAGGTAAGATACACATAACAAAGTTTACCATCTGACGCACTTTTTAAATTGTTTTGAGAGAGAGAGCGCACACTCAAGAGAGCACACGAGTGGGGGAGGGGCAGAGGGAGGGAGAATCCCAAGCAGGCTCCGTGCTGTCAGCGCAGAGGCCGGTGCAGGGCTCGAACTCACAAACCACAAGATCACGACCTGCACCCGAATCAAGAGTTGGACGCTTAACTGACTGAGCCACCCAGGTGTCCCCCCATCTTAAGCGTTTCTAAGTGTACAATGCAGTGACGTTAGGTAGGTTCATAGTGTCGTGCAGCCTTCACCACCATCCACCTCCGTGTTGTTTTCATCTCGTAAAACTGAAAGTCTGTCCCCACTGAACACTAACTCCCAGTTCCCTCTCCCTGCAGCCCTTGGCGACCACCATTCTCTTTTCTGTCTCTGAGATGGTTTTGGCTAAGTGCCTCGTGTAACTAGAATCCCACAGTATTTGTCTTACTGTGACGGGCTTATTTCACTCAGCATCATGTCCTCATCGATCGAGTGTCGGACACTTTTGTCCTATGTTTTCTTCTAAGACTTTTGTTGTTGTAAGTCTTACGTTCAGGTCTTTGATTCGTGTTGTTACTTTTATATGGGGTATTAGGGAAGGGTGCTCTACTGTTTGGCAAGTGGATATCCAGTTTTCCCAGCATCATTTGTTGGAAGACTCTTTCCTCAGTGTAAGGTTTTGGTACCCTCACCAAGAATTATTTATCCGTATATTCAAGGGTTCATTGTATTCCATTGGTCTTCGTGTTTGTCTTTATGGCAGCACCACAGCGTTATGATTACTGTAGCTTTGTAGTAAGTTTCAAAATCAGGAAGTGCGATTCCTCCAGCTTTGTTCTTTTTTTTTTTCTCCAAGATTGTTTTTGGATATTAGGGTCCCCTGGGGTTCCATATGAATTTTAGAAGGGTTTTTTCTATTTCTGCAAAAAAAATGTCATTGGGATTTTGATAAGGGATTGCATTGAATTTATAGATCACTTTGGGTAGTATTGACATTTTTCACAATATTAAGTCTTCCAACCCATGGACATGGGATGTGTTTCCATTTATTTATGTCTTGTTTACATTGTTTCAGCCGTTTTGTAATTTTTATTTTATAGGTCTTTCGAGTTAATTTCTTTTTTTTTTTTAATGTTTTATTTATTTTTGAGACAGAGAGAGACAGAGCATGAACGGGGGAGGGTCAGAGAGAGAGGGAGACACAGAATCCGAAGCAGGCTCCAGGCTCTGAGCTGTCAGCACAGAGCCCAACGTGGGGCTCGAACCCACGGACCGTGAGATCATGACCTGAGCCGAAGTCGGACGCTTAACCGACTGAGCCACCCAGGTGCCCCTCGAGTTAATTTCTAAATATTTTATTATTTTTGCTGCTAGGAGGAATCGTTTTTATAATTTACTTTACAGATTGTTCACTGTTAGTGTATATAAATGCAAGTCATTTTTGTGTGTTGACTGTGTATCCTGCTACTTTGGTGAATTCGTTTGTTCAGTCAAAGAGTTTTCTTGTGGAATCTTTAGTGCTTTCTACTTTTAAGGTCATATTATCTGTAGACAAGTAATTTTACATATTCTTACCCACATGGCTTTTATTTCTTTTTCTTGCATAATTGCTGTAGCTTGAACTTCGAGTACTGTGTTCCAAAGTGAATAGATAAGTGAAGGTAGGCATCCTGATGAAAAGGTTTCAGTCTTTTACCACCTGGGGTGATAGTCTCTGTGGCCTTTTCATGTATGGCTTTTATTTTTACTTTTTAAATTTGTTTATATAAATTCAAGTATAATTAATTAACATACGGTGTAGTATTGGTTTCAGGAGTAGGACCCAGTGATTCAGCACCTACATGTAACACCAATGCTCATCCCAACAAATGCCCTTAATATGGCTTTTATTTATGTTGAGGTAGTTCCCTTCTCTTCCTAGTTTGTTGAATTCATTTTTTTTTAAATCATAAAAGGGTATTGAATAGGTGCTTTTTCTTCATCAGTTGGGATATTCATGGGGATTTTTTCCCTTCATTCTGTTAATGTAAGGTGTGACATTGATTGGCTTATATTTTGAACCAGCCTTGCATTCTGCTTGGTCATACTGTATAATCCTTTTAATATTTTGCTAAATTCTATTTGCTAGTATTACAAGATTATTGCATTAGTGACCATAAAGGATATTGATCTCTAGTTTATTATTCTTGTCATGTCTCTGTCTGGCTTTGGTACCAAGGTTGCACTGGGTTTATAGAGTGAGTTAGGAGATGTCCCTCCTCATTAATGTTTTGGAATAGTTGGAGAAGGATGGAAATTAGTTTTTCTTTAAATTCTTGGTATATTTCACCAGTGAAGTCATTGGATCCAGGGTGTTTCTGTATCAGACTTTGTATTATTGATTCAGTCTTTTAACTAGATATAGGTCTCTTCTCATTTTCTATTCATGATTAGTGTTGGGAGGTTTTGTGTTTCTAGAAATTCACACATTTCATCAAATTTCTTGGCACACAGGTGTTAATGTATTCTCTTATAATCATTTTATTAATGTAGAATTGTAGCAGTGTCCCCACCTTGGTTTCTGATTTCAGTAATTTGAGTAGTCTTCTTTTTTTCTTAGTCCACCTAGCTAAGGGTTTGCCAATTTTGTTGATGTTTTCAAAGAACCAACTTGTGGTTTCATTCATTTTTTTTGAATTTTTTATTTAAAACAATTTTTTTTAACGTTTATTTTTGAGAAAGAGAGAGAGAGAGCGCAGAGGAGGGGCAGATAGAGAGGGAGACACAGAATCCGAATCAGGTTCCAGGCTCCGAGCTATTAGCACAAAACCCGACGTGGGGCTTGAACTCATGAACCAAGAGATCATGACCTGAGCCAAAGTCAGACACTTAACTGACTGAGCCACTCAGGCGCCCCAGCTTTCGTTCGTTTTTTAAATTGTTTTTCTGTTATTTATTTCATTTGTCTCTGTTCTCATCTTTATTTTTCCTTCCTTCAGCTAGCTTTGGGATTAGCTTATTCTTTTTCCAGTCCCATAATTGTAAGGTTAGGTCATCGATTTGAGAGCTTCCTCTTTTTTAATATAAGCGCTTCTCGCAGTCAGTTTCCCCCTTGGCACCACTTACGTTGCACTTCGTAAGTTTTTGCAAGTTGTACTTTCAGTACCATTTGTGTCCAAGCATCTCTTAATTCCCTTTGTGATTTCTTCTTAATTCATTCGTTGTTTAAAAGTGTCTAATTTCCACAATTTTGTGAATTTTCTGTTACTGATTTCTAACTTTATCTCATCGTGGTTGGAGTAGATACTTCGTATGATGATCTGTTGAGACTTCATTTGTAACATAAGGTCTGTCCTGGGAAACGTCCCGTGTTCACTTGAGAAGAATGTGTTTGCTATTCTGGGTGGAGTGTTCTGTATGTCTGTTAGATCTAGTTGGTTTTTTGTGCTGAGTTTTCTATTTACTTACCTGTGTCTGGTGGTTCCAGCCATAATTGTGAGTGGGATACCGGGGCTATAATTGTGAGTGGGTACTGGGGCCACGATTGTGAGTGGGATACTGGGGCCACGATTGTGAGTGGGTACTGGGGTCTCTAACTATTACTGCTGAGCTGTCTGTTTCAATACTCATAAATTCTGTCAGTTTTTGCTTCATATATTTTTATAGTTTTTGTTAGATGCACAGTTTATAATTTTCCTGCCCCATTGAACATTTAATAATATAAAATGTCTCTTGTAACCTTTTTTGATTTGATATTTATTTTGTCTGATATTCCTGTGGCCGCATCTGCTTACTTTGCTTACTATTTGCATAGAATACGTTTCTCATACTTTCCACTTGCAACCTCTTTGTGTCTTTGGATGTAAAGCGAGCCTCCGCATGTAGACAGCATAGAGTTGGACCATGTGTTTTTATCCATTGTGCCAATCTCTGTCTTTTGATTGTTGAGTTTAATCCATTGATACTTGAAGTAATTACTGAAAAGAAGGGACTTCCTTCTGTCATTGTTCATTTTTTTCCCCACATGCCTTGTAGGTTTTTTGTCCCTCATTTCCTACATTACTGTCTTCTATTGTATTTAGTTGGTTTTTGTAGTGAAACGTTTAAATTTCTCATTTCCTTTTGTGTATATTCCATAGCTGTTTTCTTTGCGGTTACCATGGGGATTACATTTAGCATCCTAAAAGATATAATACTCCAATTTGAATTCGTACCAACTTACGATCAATAGCATACCGAGGCTCTGCTGCTGTATGGCTCCTTCCCCTCCCTTGTGTTTGCTGATGTCACACAATTACCTCTTTATGTGTTCTGTGCCTAAAAACATAAGCTAATAATTCTCCTAACACCAGCCTCTTAAGTAATGTAGAAAACAAGATTTGGAAGTACAGACCAAAGTGACAATACTAGCTTTTGTGTATGAGTTTCCTCAATTGCATAGAGAACAAAAAGGGCAGCTACCAACCACGTTATGATAATAATTGCCTATTTGTCTTTATTGGGGTGTTACTTCTCCGTGTATGTTCCAGTCACGGCGTCCCGTCCCTTCCCTGCAGGGCCGCCCGGCACAGGTCTTGCGGGAGAGGTCCAGCGCTCACATGCTGTCTTAGCTTTCGTTTGTCTGGGAAGGTGTTGATGTCGCCCTCACGTTTGAAGGACAGATTTGCTGGATCTAGGGTTCTTGGCTGACGTGTGCGTGAGTGTGCGTGCGTGTGGCTGTGTCTGTTTTCGAGCACTTTGAATCAGTCAGCACACTGCCTTCCGGCCCCCCAAATTTCTAATGAAAAATCTGCACATAACCTTATCGGGGGCCCCTTGTGTGTGATGGTCTGCTGCTGCTGCCGCCGCTTTTTTTTTTAAACTGCTTGCAAGATTCTCTCTTTGTCGTTGTCTTTTAGTTTTGTTCCAACGCGTCTCTGTGGGTTTCTTTGAGTTCATCTTGCTTGGATGTGGTTGAACTTCTGCAGTGTTTACATTCCCGTCTTCCAGCAGATTCGGGGTGTTTTCACCCATTGTTTCTTCACATGTGTTCTCTGCCCTTTTCACTGCGTCCTCCCCTTTCAGGATCCCACGATCCATTTATGGGTTTGGTCCCTGGGGCCCCACAGTCCGTCAGGCCTGTTGGTTTTCCTCAACGTGTTTTCATTCTGTTTCTCAAACTCGGTCCTTTCTGTTGCTCTGTTTTCGGGTTTGCTGACCCCCCTGCCTCATCACATCTGCCGTGAGTCTTCAGGGAAACTGTCATTTCAGTCATTGGACTTTTCAGCTCTTAGGTGTCTTTTGGTTTCTTTTGGGGTTTCCTATCTCTGTCGATAATTTACGTTTTGTTCACACACTGTTTTCTTGGCTTTCTCCGCATCTTCATTTCTTGGAACCTATTCAGTGCTTTTCTTTTAAAGTCTTTGTCTAGTGTATCTGACGTCAGGTCTTTCTCAGGGATAGTTTCTCTTGATTTGTAATTTTTCCTTTTAATCGGCTGTCGTTTTCTGAGTTGTTTTATTTATATTTTTTAATGCCTTGCTATTGTTGAAACTGTTTTTTTTTTAATACAGTAATGTGGTAACTCTAGAAGGCAAAATCTCTCCCTTCCTCAGGTTTTGCTGGGTTTTTAGTCATTATATTTATTGGTTTATTTTAATTATTACAGACTGTCTCTGTGCCGGGGGTCAGCCTACATTTAATGTCTTCTCAGGTCTTTTCCGAGCCTTTCCCTGGGCCTGCACGGTCACTTGCTGGTTTTTTCCCCCATGTGTGCAGTTGTTCTGGAATGTCCTAGTCTTTAACGTGTGGCTCCCAAAAGGGGAAAAGCGGAAAACAAAAGGGGGATAAGAGGGCACTTATCCCCTTGAAGTCACTCGAGCTGGAGCTGGAGGGGTGACAGCAATGGCCGCCAGCCTCTGAGTCCGCACCCGTGTGGTCAGAGCATGGCCTCCTGCCGTTTGGGGGACGGGGTCCTTTTCGTCCACCTGGCTTCTGCGGGCTGCTCCAGAAACACGTGCCCGCTGCCTGCCACATGGCTGGGGCGCGGGACGGGTAGGTGCTGCCGTGCTGCGAGCTGGAACGGACCAAAATCGACGACTTCTCCCGGACACGTGGCAGGCCTCGGGCAGAGTCCACAGTCCCAAAGCAGTCCCATCACACAGGTTCTGCCCCTGCTGTTGTCATCTGGGGGGGAGAGATTCCCGGGGCCCCTGCTCTGCCGTCTTCCCAGAATCCCCTGCCTCAAGTCCCTCGTCGTTCACTTTATTTTGCAGTGCGTCCCAGCGCTCAGTAAGTGCGCCGGCTTGTGCACTCGGGTTTATCACTGTGGATATCTAACGTAAAAAAGTCGCTAACTTGCCGTTTTCTTCCTTTTCTGTCTGAACAGGAAGACAGTGACCCGCCCATTCACGAAAGTCTCAGCATAGAAAATACGCTGTGGGCGAACACCATTGTGGCGTCAGGTAAGAAGTAAGCTCTTACGTTAGCGTGGACGCTCACACACGGGAGATTCTGCACAGTGTCTCTGGAAGTGCCTGTCCCACACCGGGACCTTAACAACATGCCCTGGGGGCGGGGGCAGGCCCTGGGGCTGTGCGTCCCAGGCCAGCGCTGGCTGTGGCCCGTGTGCCACCTGGCACGTTCACTCTGAGGGGCAGGGCCCAGAGCCGCCGCCAGCAGTGTGCCTGCCCTCTGTTTCTCGGGGCAGGGGCGCTCCGCTGGCCGTGACGACGACTCTCTTCGGCAAGCCTGTCGGTGCCCCCGGGGCGCGTGGTCCTTACCGAGAGGCGGCGGGGCAGGGCCCGGGGCGCGTGGTGGCCTTTGAGGGATCTTCCAACTCCTCCTCAGTCATCCGCAGAATTCATAGGAGGCCACTGTGGTGGGTTGTCTTTCGGGGAGGAAAGTATTAGATGAGGCAGGGGGGACCTTGGGATGCAGCTCATGTTGGGCCTTTGGGGGCCAGGGGAAAGGTCCTTCACTTTTTTTGAGTGAAAGTGGAGGATGTTGGAGTATTCCTAGTGGCTGAACAGGAAGGTCACCTAAATTTACGTTTCGGAAAGTGAACATCTCTGGAGTATTGAAATCTAAATGATGATCAGCTTTCCAGAAAAGTAGTCGACTTGCCAGTGGTAAGTGGGACTGAATCTGAGAAGCAGGAAGCCTGAAGGCTGCTGGTGGGGGCGGGGAGGCCAGGACGCGATCAGGGGAGGGCTGTGTGTCTTACCTGTGGCCTGACGCTGGCCGCCCTCCTGTCTGGGAGCTCAGTCGCTCTTCTGGTGGTTTTGTAAGAATCCCTCTCGGGGCCGGGCGCCGGTGATGCAGCATGGGGCGGAGTGCTTACGGGTCCTGGCCTCGGGCGCTCACGGGCAAGGAAGAGAGACTCTGCTAAAGTGAGGCCGCCACGCCAAGCTGTGTGAAGTCCCACGGGGAAGGAGAGGGTGCCCCGAAATCATAGACGCCTCAGTCCTTACCTGGTGAGAGCAGAGCGGGGGCTTAGATTGAGGAATAGACAGGTGCAGCGGGCGAGGGGGCGGAAAGGTGTGGGAGGATTCTTGTCGCACCCGCAGCCGCTTGAGGGCCTGGTGCCCCGTGGGCCGAAGAGGGCAATGCCCGCGTGCCTGGCGCACGGAGAAGAGACGGCCACACACGCAGGGCGGTTCTGTGCGCGTGTGCGCGAGGGCCTGTGTGGGCACGTGTTCCCCTTTTGGGGAAGGGAGGGTCAACGGGGACTTCGCTATATACATGTCCCAGAAAAAGGGTGACGGCATACGGGACAGTTTTCATAGAAATTCCATGAGCTGTTTCAGGATTTTCATACTGATGGATTTTAAAAATCTTCTCAAAATAAAGAGAAAGAGGAAGTAAGGATAGCATGCGCAGGAGAGACTCAGGGGGCGCAGGCCAGGTCTCGGGCCGTGAGCCCTTGGGGAGGGGAGACTCACGGTGCCCCTGGAGTCACCGTGGAGGAGGCACCGTCACCAGGAGAGATCTCCGAATCCTGTGCTCACGCTTCCTCCGCGTGGTTGTTTCCTGTTCACCTCACTGACCCCCGAGGGTCACCCGGCCTCACCTTGTTCGTCTCGCCGCACGGGCCACGGACTGTGGCTCAGAGAGGCCCACGTTAGCGTGGTCACGCGGCCAGGCTGTCGCAGGGTCAGGATTTGAATCCAGGTGGCTGTCCTCCACAGCGGTCACCCTTAAGCCCGTAGCATTTTATAGTTTGTAGACAAATATTTACAACATACCACACTGTAGTTAGCTAAGGTTGGTCATGGGTTTTACATTTTCTCTGTCTAGAGTTAGGTTCTGTTTTGTTCCCGTCATCTTGAAGACACTCTTTTTAAACCATTCGTTTTATTTGATCCTGTGTTTCCTGCATATTGGACTGTGGCCTGTCTCCCCACAGACAGAGAACCACCCGACCGGAAGGCTCGTTCCCTGTACCCGCCTTCCTGCCCTCTCTTCAGGTGACCTTTCACCGGTGGCCCCTGCTTGTGCACCCTGGCGGTGCACGCATTAGGCATCAGATACGCTTGCCGTCCTGAGAACCGTTTCTTGCCCCATGATGTGCAGACTTCAGTTTGCCCGGGGTTATTTTGTCTTCCAAGAAAGTATTTCTGTCGCTCTAAAACCATCCATTCAGAAAAATTTAAATAAGACACATCTAATTTTAATTTGTGTTTGGACATTTAAAAAATGCAAACTGTTTTCATTAATTTGAAATATTTTAAGACATCCTTACCTTAGTTAAAAACCTTAATAATGTGAGCAATTAAGGGCTCGTGTCTTCTTTATACTTGATTACAAGTTGAGAAGGAAAGATTGGAATTTTTTTCATCTTATTTTTTTAAATGTTATGTGTCAACGGGATTCAGGTTGCCTCCTGTGTGAAGTGAACACAGACCTTCCTCCCCGGCCCTGGGGTCCTGATGCGTGGGGTCCTGATGCGTGGGGTCGAGGACTCGACTTAACAACACAGAGGACCCGAGGACTGAGGGTCCCACAAGAGGGGCAAACACAGATGCTCATGGTGCCTCCCTCTTCTTCCCCTTGTAGGATTCGTAAACGTCATTTCTCCAGAGCAGAGTCATGTCCCAGAGAGCGGCCGTGGTAGCCAGGGTTGAGCACACTTAACTGCCAAGAGCCTGGAAGCAGAGATGTGCGTCTGGGGCAGGGCTGCTGGGCGTGTGTGCAGACGGGGTCTAAGGTGACCCCCCCCCCGCCTCCGAGCAGGGCTGCTGGTTGTGTGTGCAGATGGGGTCCTGGATGACCGACATCCCACCCCACCCCACCCCCGCCCAGGGCAGAGCTGCTGGACATGTGTGCAGACGGGGGTCCAGGGTGACACCCTCCCCCCCAGGGCAGGGCTGAGGAGCGTGTGCTTAGACAGGGGTCCAGGGTGACACCGCCCCCCCCCAGGACAGGGCTGATGGGTGTGTGTGCAGACAGGGGTCCAGGGTGACCCCCCCCCCCCCACCCAGGGCAGGGCTGCTGGGCGTGTGTGCAGATGGGGTCCTGGATGACCGACCCCCCCCCCCCCCAGGGCAGGGCTGCTGGGCATGTGTGCAGATGGGGGTCCTGGGTGACCCCCCCCCCCCCAGGACAGGTCTGATGGGTGTGTGTGCAGACGGGGGTCCAGGGTGACCCCTTTGGATATGAAGTAATTCAGTGTCAAAAGAATTTGGACATATATATTGTTTTTGGTTTTTGGTTGTTTCATTTTTCTTTTCTTTTTGTTTTTTTCTTTTTTTTTTTTTTTTTTTTCCAACGTTTATTTATTTTTGGGACAGAGAGAGACAGAGCATGAACGGGGGAGGGGCAGAGAGAGAGGGAGACACAGAATTGGAAACAGGCTCCAGGCTCTGAGCCATCAGCCCAGAGCCTGATGCGGGGCTCGAACTCACGGACCGCGAGATCATGACCTGGCTGAAGTCGGACGCTTAACCGACTGCGCCACCCAGGCGCCCCGGTTGTTTCATTTTTCTTGGTAATTTTGGGCACGGCAATTTCTAAAACTAGTCCTCATGACAGATTAGAAATTTGAAAATCAAACCTGTCCCTTTAGCATGCATAGTTTGTGAGGCTCCTGCTGCAGAGAGGTTGGTGGATTAGAACTGGGGTGGCAGGAGAAGCTGTCCCCTAGGGTCCACTGGAGGGACCCGACCCGGAGAGCTGGTGTGGGTGCACACGACAGCGTGGTGGTGAAGCATTGCTACAGCGGGGGGGACCGCAGGGACACGCCAGCACGCAGTTCATTGCTCCCAACGAGGGCTGGGAGTTGCTGCTTCTCAAACCTTGCGTGTCATGGGGCGGGCGGTCTTGGCAGCTAGGAGGTGGGGGAGGCAACTCTGCCCTCCCTTCCGGCCCATCCGATCCCCACCCCCCGACTGTGTGCACAGCTGGTGGAGCCCAGACCTGGTGCGGGGCACAGCAGCAGCCGCGTCCCTGGCCTCGGTCTCTCCGTGTGCATCCGGGTGGGGTCTGGCACCTGGGTCACCAGCACCCTCGGCCGCTGGCCGGAGTCTTTGCCGTCCCCACCATCCTGGGCACGCAGAATCGCTGTAGCGGATGGGCAGCCCGTGCTTGGGGTTTGTGGAGACGGGTGCCGGGAAGGTGGTTTTCACACTGACCCAGCAGGTTCCTGACTGATAGTGCACAATGGCTCTCTGGGTCCGTCTGTCTCTACGACATGGGATCCTTGTCAGACTTTCTGATGCCTGTGCTCTGTTGTGTCCCCTCCCTGGTCTCATGATATCCCCTTCCCCATATGCACACTGTTGCCACGTATACAGGGCGTATGCGACCTCTTAGCCCATACCGGTCCATAACTAGGTGCCATTTGTCAACGAGAGTGGAGAGTCTTCCAAATACTTCGTGCTGATTTGAGTAACGTTAGCAGTCAGAGTGCATGACAGGCTCAGAAGAAAATGCACTCCACACAGAGGACTCATTCCTGTTGAGCATGAAATGAGGTAACACACGAGAGCCTTCACCAGACTTGAGTAGATTATGCAAGTAAGATTACACGAGGGCTCTGTTAAATACTCACCACATGTGGGGGATGTGGCCCGCAGACTCCGATTCTGTACGAGGGCTGTGTGTGTCTGATTGTGTATGATGCCTGTGTGTGTCCGATCCTGTATGGTATCTGTGTAAATATGAGTGAATTGTTCCTTGTTAGCTTTCACTATTTCTCATATTTTGATGCTTTTAACTGTGATGCCAGCCTAGAGTCAACATTGCTAATAATTTGTCTGGATTTTAGGACAGGTTTTGTAGCCTGATTAATTTTTTTTGTCCTGAGACTTGTTTGTTCTGCTAATATTAAAAATAATTTTGTAGTTTGTCTAGTTTTTTTGTTTTGCTTTTTTAACATTAGCTTATGTAATGGTAGACACTTTCATTTTTTAATTTTTTTCTTAAAAAAATTTTTTTTAATGTTTATTTGTTTTTGAGAGAGACAGAGACAGAACACGAGCAGGGAAGGGGTAGAGAGAAAGGGAGACAAAGAATCCGAAGCAGGTTCCAGGCTCTGATCTGTCAGCACAGAGCCCGACCCAGGACTTGAACCCACCAAATGTGAGAGCATGACTTGAGCTGAAGTCGGACACTTAACCGACTGAGCCACCCAGGTGCCCTGTGACATTAGACACTTTCATATTTTGGTTAAGTTAAACTTGATGGGCAAAAAAGGGAGAAAATCCTGATCCGGTTAGATTGAGCCTTTGGTTCACTGACTAAAGAACGTCTGATGTGTTGGTTTTGAAAGTCCCTTCCGGTCCGGTCGCACTGTGTATGTGCTGTGTCCCCACGCGCTGTGTACAGGGCTGCTGTCCGAAGCGTGTCTGGGTAATACCGCGGGAAGGTAGCCTGTGTGCAGTTTGGGCCAGCCTTCATGCTGCACGGGGGTCACTGTTTTCAGGACCCGGTAAATTTGAGCCTCACAGCTTTCCGGATGGCACACAGTTAAAAGCGGGAGCGGGGGCGGGGGGATGCTTATTTTCAAATAAAAATGTGTAACCTCTGCAGATACGACCGCTGAGGTCCTGTGCCATCTCCCGCCTCCCTGAGCGCTCTGCGGAGGAGACCGGTCGCAGGGTCGCACGAGTAACTTGCAGCTTTCTGTTCGCGTGCACCCAGGGGCTCACTGAGATCACGTGCGCTCCGTGGGTCCTAATGACGCGCGACGTTTCACACGTTACAGTAGCGTGACGTCACAGAGTTTTTGTATCACCGTCGTCTCCGTGAGTCCTGCTTGGCAGCTGCGGACGTGACCGTCCCCTCACCTTAATCGCTTCTCACCGCCAGAACGTATGAATAGCAGAAAACCGGGAATGTAAATGATGCCCGGCTGCAGTTTAGAAACAGACTCGAAAGGGCTTTCGTTTGACGTCGCGGAGGCGAGTGCCTCTGAGCCTTTCGGGGGCTGTTCCAGGGGTGTTTCTCCATTCTTCTGCCTGACGCTTGACAGGCCACAAAATGATCGCGTGCGCTTAGGAAACCACACCTCCAGGGGACGTGAATAAAAAAGACTAACGATACCCGCGTTCAAAATCAAATAATTTGTGCGTAATCGTCTCTCACTGCTTTAATTGTATCTGTGCTGGAGCGTCAGCAGAGGCTCCGACTCGCAGTCCTGCCCGAGCCCCTCGTGCGGGGAAGGTGGCTCAGCCGGTGCCGTCCGGGGGCGCGGGTCCCGGGACGCAGCCTCTCCTCACGTACCTCCGGCACCGGCAGACGGGAACGGATGAGGGGCCACCCTTTCCTTGACGGCAAAAAGCATAGTCGTACATTTTCTAATGTGCGTAGGCGCTGCTTGAGGAATCGTTTGAGTTGTATGTTGAATGGAGTTTATTTTGAAGTCGAGACTAGACTTTCCTGAACTAGCCCAGTCAAATATGCTGTTGGATAAGTTTATATAAAATTAAGTAGCGAATAATATTTTCCATCAAGACCGTTGATTAGAAAGTGTTCTCTGTGCTCACTCTGAGGCCTCTCGGTAAGGACCGCTCTCGTGTTTTTGCAGGTACTGTAATAGGTGTTGTCATTTATACGGGAAAAGAGACTCGAAGTGTAATGAACACATCCAATCCAAAAAATAAGGTAGGCTAGATTAAGGAGCGGCTGCTTTAATGACTTGATTTTCCCTTTCAGTAAGAAAGTGCTGTGCTTCTGAAGAGCTGGTTTGCTTGGGCTTAATATATCCCGTAAAAACACACTTCCAGAGATGGTGGTGATTCCAGATGTGAACTGTCTGTGCTTGTGTCACAGCATGCTCAAACTGAACAGCTTCCCACAGTGTCTTTTCTTACTTAATCAGAGGCGTTTATGTCTCTTAAGTTTTCTCTGTTGGACATATCATTTGCCTGTAATTTGATGGTTAATTGTGGGTCTCTTCAATTTATTTATTTTATAATTTGTTTTAATTTTTTGTCTCGATGGTTCATTTTTAAAATAAAAGAATCTATATTAACATGTTACAGTATTTAATTTGATAGTATGGCATGGTTAAACTTGTTTTATTTAAGTTACTTTCATCGCATAAGAAGCATATTGAAAATCAGATTTTAGTTTTAAAGACTGCTTGATTATATTTCTAAATTGATTGTTATATTCCTAAAATTATTACTTATATAGTCAGCATGTGTGTGTAAGTTAGATCGTAACAAAAAGTTTGAATTGTTAGCTGTTATTTGGATAATACATGTTGTATGTGCTGATGCCTACTTTATGAGAAGTTCATGCTAACTGTGCATTTTACTCATTTTTATTTGAAATATAATTGGAAGTGTGTCTAAGAACAAAAAAAAAAACAACACTCTTCGTGGATTCATACCTTGCTTTGTGAGTAATAGAAAAAGTTAACTTTCGTTGGAATTTTTAGTACAAAGCAACAGAAGTGAAATAATTCTTTGAGGAGATATTTTAAAGGATAAGATGTGTTTCTTCTTTTCTTTTTTCTTTTTTCAGCTGAATACTGTTTTAAAAAAATAATTCACCCTTCTGGAGCACCTGGGTGGGGCTCAGTCAGTTGAGCATCAGACTCTTGATTTCGGCGCAGGTCATGATCTCACAGTTTGTGGGCTCGAGCCCTGCGTAGGGCTCCGTGCTGATAGCGTGGAGCCTGCTTGGGATTCTCCCTCTCAAAATAAAGAAATAAATGTAAATCAATAAAGTAAAATAGTTAAGCCTTCCAACATTAGGACGGCATCCGTGACCCTCTGAGTGTCTCCCCGTCTGCCGTGCAGCAGAGCGGCACTGACAGCTTCAGGTCTGGAGGGCCCTGGACTCCACCAGGGTCACACGAGTCATCCTGGTGAGCTTGACGAACACTGTGTCTGTCAGGACTCCCAGATGGCTCTGTGTGTGACACATCGACTAAAGCGACAGAGAAGTGTCGTACTACTAGCATTTTAGTATACATTCTGATTGTGATAACCGGGAGAATTATGCTTGTCGGTTATATTACAGCTTTGCACTAATTTGAAGAAATCAGAGTCCTCAATTCCTCAGTAGAGTTAAATTTATTTGAGAATAAACTATTAAATTATCGACAGAATCGCATGCATACATGCCTATGTTTTCTGGGAAGTACGGTGATTTTTTTTCTTCAGTAAGCAAAACTAGAATGTTCTAATAATGCATGTGTGGGTCGTAGGGTGTGTTTTTTTCCTTAATCGTTTTACTTTTAGGATGAATATTGAGGGTAAAGTCAATTTTAAATGTTAAGTTTTAAAATCTTAGAAGTTGTCCTGTCATTTGACGTGACTCCTGTCTCCGGGCACCTTATTCTTTGGCGCGGCTTACATTCTGGCCCCTCCCACCGTCCCCGTGCGCAGCTCGCTGTCCACGCGCCTGTGGTTCTGGCTCACGTGCTCTTTTCCGTGGGTGTTGACGCGGGGGCGCTCGGGCGACCTTTCCCGTTGCCGCCTGCGGTGAGGAGCTGGCCCAGGGTTTACTGGTCAGAGTCGGTGCTGCCACCAACCAGCTCTGTGGCCCTGGGCAAGTGGCTTGATTCTGTGTCTTGCTAAGTAAACGTCCCCCGACATTACTGTCTTCCTGTCAAGTGAAGTGTGCGGTGTGAACGAGTGCCATGCCTCTTCAGCCCAGCCCTCGTCGTCAGTCCCGAGATGCTCACTGTGCAAGCAGCCGTGGGGCGGGCGCTCTCCCCGACGCCGCCACGCCGGGCAGCCCGGGGACCCCCGAGCGCCCGTGTGCACAGCCTTCTGCCGCTGCTCCCGTCCCTCCTCCTCCTCCCCCCTCCGCCCCCCTCCTCCACCTCCTGCTCCCTCTTCTTCCTCCTCTTCCTCCTCCCCACTCCCTCCTTCTTAAAAAAATAGCCTTCTAAGTTTCCTTCGTGTTAATGCAAAGTATCTATAAAACGAAGGGTGGCTTTGGCGTTTTGCAGAATGGGTCTCAGAACGCTGCCCTGCCACTTGTCAGCCCCACGTGTGGAGCAAACGTGCTGTCATCGGCTGGCGCCTTTCTGGTGCTCAAGTCAGCCTTCAGGGCTCCCCTTCCGGTGGAAATCAGCATAACCGTGATAGCCGAGGCCGAGGTGCAGAGCCGACACGCGGCAGGCGCTGTGGACGTGACGTCATGAGTCCGCACAGCCCTCAGAGGGAACGGTGTCATCTGGTTTTAGAGCAGGGACGTCGCCGTGCGGAAGGCTGCGCCTGTCAGCGTGGGGCTCGCTTCTCCATGAGGGCGCTGAGGGTCACAGAGCTCCCATGTGCTGTGAAAACACTTCTGTAAATCAAGGCGTAAGAAGAAGAAAATCTCTACGTTTGCGTATATTATTAAGTCTTTCGAAGCGTTAAGTGCCAGGTTTATAAGAGAAAACTTCAGGAAACGTTGTAAGCGTGCTACAGTGGGCAGAGAGGAGCAGCTGTAGTTTCTCCAGGGGAAGCACTGACCCATGCTGGAGGAAAGGGTTCGGTGACACTCAGATGCCTGAAGAAAGGAGGACAGAAAGTACCGTTCGCTCTAAGACACTGTGTGGAGGAACGTCCCCGTGTTCCTGGACATCCGAGACGGCTACTGGAAACAAGGAACCCCTTCAGAGGCAAGTCGGATCGTGTACCCGAGTGTCCCTCTCTAGGGAGGCACACTGCTCGTCATCCTCAGTCCCGGGGCCACCCTGGGCGCAGCGAGCGTGCGGGACGCCGACCCACACGGTGGTCGGCGGAACTTGACCGTGCCGCTCGTGACGGCAGAGTCGCCGCAGCTGGAAGTGCGTCTTGTGAGCCCCGTCTCTACGTCGTGCCGCCACTCAGACCGCCCCGAAGCCACGGCGGCCTCCTGCGACCGAGACCTTTCTCCTCAGGGCGCGTGACCGACACGACAGCCGGCGGTCCTCCCGGCCCCTCGGGGAGCCTCTTGGACACGGGCTTCCGTGGCACCGGGGTGGAGGCCCCGGCCCCGGCGGGTTACCTGCTGACTCCCGCGGCTTCCGCCGGGGAGGGGTGGCCCCGGGAGGGTGCGGGCCCTCTTCTCGGGGAGAAGCGGGGCGTCTCGATGGCCTGGTACCGCTGGCTGCCCCGGCGTGGCTGCGGATGAGAGTGTCCGGGCCTCGTGCGTACAGGGCAGACCAGACGAGCCTCCTGAGACCCCGCACAGTGCGGGTGGGGGAGGGCTGACGGAGGAGGGGTGCCAGGAGGGCAGGGCGGAAGCGGCGGGGGACGGCCGAGAGCCACGGAAAGGGACTAGCGCGTGCCCTGCCGGGAGAGTCCCGCGGACGTGGGCGTCGTCGTGTGCCCCGCGTTCCCGTGGGGCCAGACGCTCGGGCCGGGGCACGGGGCCAGGATGTCATCCATTGCGTTTCTCTGCGGTGAGAAAATGCAGAGCTACCGGTGCCTTCCACGGAAGGAGAGCGGCGCTCGGTTGACGCAGGAGAAAATGCAGCGTGTGGGCCGACGGTTGTCGGGCAGTGACTCCAGTGTGGAGAGAAGGTTCTCTCGGCTTCCTGGGTTCGGAGGGGCGCGGTTCCCCTCTTGCTCGGGGATGCGTTTGCCCGCAGCCCTCACGAGCGAGCGGAGACAGGCGCGTGCTCACTTGTGGAGCTGCTTCCAGCTTCCCGGGTGGAAAGCCCTGTGTGAACGCCGTGGCGGCGGAGGGAAGGCCAAAGCCAGCGGTCACCACAACGGAGACGGTGGAGAGCGGGACGCGGGACGCAACGGGAAGCCCCGGAGGACCCGCGCCTGACGGTGAAGGCTCGTCAACTCCAGTCAACTCCAGAGCGACGGTAAGGAGCCCCCTGCTGGGAGTCAGGTTAGTGACGGCACCAGTAAGGAGGGTGTGGCCTTCTCAGGCCTACGGTCAGGAGCCCCGGTGGCCGCTCTGAAGTGCCGGGTCATGGGCGGGAGGGTCGGGGGGTACAGGGCTGACAGCGGCCTCCCAACGAGGCGGACGGGTGGCCAGCGTGCCGCAGGCCGTGATCTGCGACGTCACAACCCTTTGTCCCCACGGCCCGTGGCCCTGCCCCGCGCCCCGCAGTGTCCCGCTGGCTCCGGGGACGTGAGTGTGACTTCCCCACGGAGGTCAGACGGGCCTGTTCACCGGCATCTGTGCTCCTGGAGCCACGTGTAGGGACACCGGCTGTGTAGCCACCGTGACGAGCCGCTTCGTAAAACCTGTTGTTAACCGTGTCCTCCTGCCCGTCTCCTGTTCCGAGCCTTAAGTGGGCCACTTCTTTTTGTCTTCGTTGTGTCTATTCTTTCCTCTCTAGCTGCTTCTTAAAAAGAAAAGCTCAAGCAGAAAAGGAAGGGGAGCCCTCCCTGCGCTTCTCCTGGGGTCCCAGAGGCTACCACTCTGTCCCAAGTATGCGTTTTGAGAAACAGAAATTCAGGCAGTTTCTCTAGCTGCTGCCTCAGCCACCTGTCTTGCTCTGTGACCCCTCTGTGTCCACACAGCCTTCTTTCGTGGCCCAGCTGAGCGGCGCAGGGTTGGAGGCTTGGGCGTCCCCTGTGCCTGCACTGAGGCCGCCCCGGGGATCTCCTAGATCTCCTGAGTCAGAAGCAGGGAGATGCAGCCTCGTCTGGGGGCCGTGACACAGGCCGCCTTTTCCTTAGTGGTCGTGACAGGAAAGAGAATTTGTAGGCAAGTTAAGCTACAACCAAACCCACTTGCTGACAAGTGGCCCACTTTAATGAATCCTTTTAAAGTGATCCTTGAAATCTAAGTTGATAATTTTATGTAATCAGAACATACAGCTTTATGAATATTACGAGGGTTTACCAGAATACTTTTTAAGAAAATGTAGCACGTTTTATCCAGACATGGGGATTGACAATAAATCCTACCAGATTGTCAGATGGAGGAAACATCTGAGGTAGAGAGAAGTTCTCCTGGCTCCTTTTCAGGCTTAGCACGCTTCCTCTCCCGCACTCACTGACGGCAGGTGCAGAGCAGGAAGGTGGGGTCTACTCAGTCTGAAATTTTTTTTTTATGTTTACTTGTTTTTGAGAGAGAGACAGAGTGTGATTGGGGGAGGGGCAGAGAGAGAGGGAGACACAGGATCGGAAGCAGGCTCCAGGTTTCCAAGCTGTCAGCACCGATCCTGAGGCGGGGCTCAAACTCATGAACCGTGAGATCATGACCTGAGCCGAAGTCAGATGCTCAACCGACTGAGTCACCCAGGCGCCCCTCAGTTTGAAATTTTTATCTTAAAACTTTGAACAAATCAAAAGTTTTGATTACTGAGTACTTTAATAATATTTGGTGAAAGTTTAAATTACAAGGAATGCAACTTGAGTAATGGACTGTTCTATAAAACCTAGCTTGAGACATATTTAATAAGATGATACTTGATTACATTTAAGACAGAAAAATTCTTCCAGGAGGTTAAGAAAAATCAATTGTGACAGGTTGCCATTTTCATGCCATTCATAATAATAAGTTGCTCAGAGCAAAAGCATCCAGGATGAGGCGATAATACAGATTGCTTCAAGCAGTTATTGTAGTCCCTCGGGCATATTGATTCGCGTTTCTAATAAAAAGATGCTCTCCGACGTCTCACTGACAGACAGACAGGTGATATGTGCCATTATGTGAATTAGAGCCTCTTCCCTGCATCGTTGTCGGGTGTTTGCGGAGAACAGAACAAAACAGAACCATCCAGGCTGCACTTTGCAGGGTGCGATACCAAGGCTGTTCTGGAGAACACTTTTCTTACTTCAAAAAGGACAGTTTATTAATATTTTAAAAGTTGCTTTGACCTACATTAAGACGTTACGATAGAATAACTTATTTTTCTCTTTTCTCATGGTTGCGTGCGATCAGTGCACCCCTTAATTTGTTTCATAGTTGCCCTCTTGAGGAATAAAACATCTTTGGGTTTAAATATGTGCTAGCAATGCGATCACGTGCCTCACGAAGGCGCTGCGTGTTGTCGAGCACGGCATCGTGGTGGATCTCCGTCGAGCTCCGGGAATGCTCTTTTGGATAGCTGTTATTAACATTAACAAGCCGTGGTGTTTGAAAGCCTCCTCGGGAAAAGATTAACTAGAGGAACCCGTAGCGCAGCGGCGTGCAGACGGGACCCCGGGTGGCTCTCGGCGCTCGGGCAGTGCGCTACACCGTGTTCGCCACACTTGTGTGACTGCACACGTTAATATTACAGCTGCTCACAATTAAAAGTTGTGTTTCTTCATCAGCAGTGTGAATGTAAATAAACTTATAATTTCAGGAAAGCAATAAAGAGGCAAAATGCTAAATGCTTCGAAAGCAGTCCTAATGATAACATCTGGGACATAATGCTCTATCAGAGTATGCAGCAAATATCTACACCAGAAAACCTGGATTTAGTCCCTAAGTTCCTCTTAAATATGAATCTGATTATAAAGCAGGTGTTCTAAGTAGGAACACAAGCCTATTTATCATTTAAAATAAAATACATACTTGGTCTCACTAAAGAGACTTAGTTGGACACGGAGTTCTCAACGAGGAGGGCTTCCTCTCATTTGTTGTGTGTTCAGTGAAAATACTTGACTGTATTTTGTCATTTCCAAGCCGTATTGGTTAAATTCTTCGTAATCAAAATCTTAACAAAGAAGTAGAATTCATTCAAGAAGCAAGTAAGCGTTTTCATGATTGTTTTTGTTTTTTGAAACCTGGAAACCTTATTCCGAGGCCATAAAAATGGTTAGAAGCTTCTGGAAGGTGTGGAGCCTTGTATATCACGCCGTCTCCATCTCACTTTGTGTGAGCTCGCAAAACGGAGCCCTTCCCCCGGGCCATCCTGAGGGGCTCTGAGGGGCCGGTGAGGGGCAGGTCCGAGAGTACAGGGCCGTCGTCGAACTGGAGGAAGGTGGGGTGCTGGGGGGCAGCGCGATGTCCCCGTTGCTCCGAGAAGTGGTGTCTCCTTCCCAGGAGGGCTGTGTCACCATGCGCGCAGTGGGGTGTCGGCGTGGCCATCCTGGGTCGGGAACAGGTCACGTGCGTGGAGCGTGGCCAGAAGCAGACTTTCCTGGGCGGGGAGTCCCAGCCGGCTCAGCTAGGAGGGAAGGTCGTTTGGTTTCCTCTCTGTGCCCTGGGAAGGCCGACTGTGCAGGGTCCTTGGCCCCACCTGGCTCCTCAGAGCGAGAAGCCCATCTGGGGCCGGGGGGTGGGGGGGCACCAGCCGGCCAGCACTCGGCAGGTCCTGTGACGTGCTTGTCCTCGGGGCTGGCCCCTTGCGTGGGGCGCCTCCAGCTCGCTGCCAGCGACCGAGGCCCTCCCAGACAGCCGGCCCCGTGTGGGAACACCCCCCTCCCGGTGCTCCGCTGGCCCCACGTGGGAACACAACCCCCCCCCCCCCGCCCCGCCAGTCCTGTGCGGGGATCCCCCCCCCCGCCCCCATCCTGTGCCCGCCCCACGTGGGGACCCCTGTCCTGTGCTGGCCACCCTTGCGGTTTCGAGCCTCTGGCACAGCTCCTGCCACACTTTCTGAGCGATTGCACAGCTTTCCGAAGGAGCTGCTCATTTCTTCTCCCTCCACGGTTAATTTTTTCTAAGTGATAATTTTTTTAAAAATACTCCTCAGAAGCAAATCTTAAAACATCTGGTTTCAACTTAATTGTCTTTTCATGCATCTGAAAATGTATTTGGATGCTACTGTTTTTTAAAAATTTGAGTTGTTGACGTTAGAGTAGCAACTGTACCAAAGTTTCTTTTTTTAAAACCGCGTTAACTAAAACATGTGTATGATAAATTTAACATGAAATTAAATGGCTTCTTTTCTCCTCTGTAATTAGCAGTGTCAGCTAATAATTACCTTTTGTAAAACTTTAAAATATATCGTGTGTGAGTGAGTGTGAGAGCTTTCCCACTGTGATCACACCAGACGTCTCTGAAAGGCTTGTTTTTAAACTGCGTAAGACCATCAAAATGAAAACTTTTTTGAGGCCTTGAGTCAGAATGACATTTTCAACTCTTGTCATTTGAACACAGGACACAGAAACTTGTGGGGGATAAATTACACATCAGACGTTCCCTTCTTACCTCCGGTATGGATTGAAACTGGTGTGCCAGCGTATGTCCTTGTGGTGCCTCCAAGAGGCAACAGGAAAAGTTTTAAGCGAGCCCAAAACATACAAGTTGCGGGTTAATTAGTCTCTCCCCACAGTGAGCGGAGCCTTCCCGGGGCGAATATTTAGGGCGTGTTAGTTGAGATTCTTACTGTTTGGTGGCGGTAAGTCACGGTTCGAGGCGGCGTCCTGGGAGAGCCTGTCGGGCGCTTCCCGTGTCGTCAGCGACCCGTCCACTGACCGCGGGACCGTGTGGGCCTGGTCCCGGCGTGGACTCAGAACCGCCTGCGCCGATCCTGAGCCTTAGGACAGACGTGACCCGTTGTCTGTCTGCCGGTTCCTCTAGTCCGCGAGCTTCCTGCCCGCAGGGACTGTGCAGGTCTGCGTGTCTGTGTGTCCCCGGCACGGGGTTCGTGCTCAGCAAACGGGGGAACACCCGTGTCACCTGGGGTAACGCTTGTGTCCTTGTCTGTGTCACATTGCTTCCTGCCCTCCGAGCTCCTCAGACGCAATAGATGTTGGACGGTTTCCACTGGGAGCGAGAAAGAGTGTATAGAGGTGGCTCTCTCGAAGGTTCTGTGGAGCATTTGGGGGGGGGGGGGCGTGTGCACACGTGTGATAGAGAGCGGGGCTGCCCAGCTGGGTAGCAGAAGCGCTGTGGCAGGTGCCCGGGCAGGGGAGCGGCTGCAGGTGAGTGGACGGCCCTGATGGCGCTGGGCCCCAGACCCTGCCCTTCGTACCCGACTCTGTCTTTCGTGCCCGTTCCGGGATCGTTATCTGTTCTGTCCCTGAGTGGCGCATATACCCGAGCGCCTTCAGCCCCGTGTCTGCCCCGTTACCGTAAAGCTGTCATTTGAGAGACACTGTTTGTGCTCTCTGCCGCAAAGAGATGTTCCGGATTCATCTTGTAGCTTCTTTGCCCCGTCCTGCGTGCAGTCAGCAGAGAATGGTAGTTGGAAGTCAGGGTCCGGAGCTGGGTGTGCTCGTGGCTGTCGAGATGCGCCATACCCGGGCCCAGGCATCGGGCAGAGTAAGGAGACGGATGGACGCATGGACAGGAAGATGGGTGGATGGCTGGAGAGATGGACAGATGTGGGCACATCCACACACCACGAAGCCTGTTTTTATGTACGTGTATTGATTACCCTGAGTTCAGACACACTTCCTGCTTCAGTTCAGGTCCATAGGGTTTCTTCTAGTTTTCTCCTTCCGTGTCGGAACTCCTTTCCCTGAGAGTGAGAATGTGGTTGTGGCTACCTCGATGCATTTACTTACGTGACCAGTGCCCACACTTGCCGGCTGCACCCCTTTCCTCCTGTTGAACTTCCGCATATCTGGGCCAGCCCATCCTTGCCTGTGTCCTTCCTCCATGGGCTTGGCCCCAGCCCCCCACCTGGGCCTGTGCCCTCGTGGGGGACTGGGCCACTCTGCTCAGGCACATTCATGTGTGTTGTGTTTCGAAAGGGCGGGGACACATTAATTATTCTCCAATGTTTTTTTTTCACTTTTATTTCATTTCTTGGGGGCTAAAGCCATTGCTTATTCGTTTTCTAGACCTCAGCCCAAGCGTATAGCGTGTTAGATGTTCAGTGCATCCTGATGGAGCAAACAGATGAGTCAGTTGTTGAGAGAATCGATAGAAGATGTAGTAAACACTTAGAGCATCATCCCGAGAGCCTGTAGGTGAGTACAGGATAGTACTGGTCTTTGATCGACGTAAGAGGAAGTGCTCACTCTTTGAGACGGACTGCAACATTTCTCTGGTGAGCAGTGTTTTTAGTTTTGGCATCTCCGTGGTCCCAGTCTCCAGTGTCCGCCTAACAGGTGTTCTTCTGTGGGACCTCCCTCTATCCACGGAAAGCCCTGGGCAGGCACGGGCGCGAGGCCTGATTGTTCATGTGGACCCCGACCCTCACCCCCGCTCCTGCCGAACAGCGGTCCCCGGACCCTGGGCAGAGACGCTGCCGAAACCACGTCCCTCCCCTCTCTCCGTCTGCCACTCCAGAATCCAGTAAACCGGACTGAAGGCGAATCGCCTTTTGCCTCTGTTACTGCTTGGGATTCGAAATGATAACGGTGTCCTGAAAGAGATTACAGTCCAAAGAGGGAATGCGTCGTGGATACGTTTATCTTCTCTTCCCCTATATTTTACAAATAGTAAACCCTCGATAAGTAATGACTTATTTGAGGTAGGAGTTGCTGTGTTGACATTAAGGATAGTTTTGTTTTTTTGTTTTTGTTTTTTAATATTCCAAATTAAGTGACTTCAGAGTTAATGAACAGATTAGGGAAACGAGGCCTGGAGCCCAAAGTTAGGTCTTCAAGCCACAGAGAGGATTCCTGTTGACCTGGCTGTTGGTGCGGGTGCAGCCGCACGCCCGCAACTTGTCTTCCCCGCGGGAGTGCTTGCGGCTGGGCCACGTGGCTGCGGGGCACAAACCACGTGCCGTTGAGAAGCAGAGAAGGAGACGAAGGTCACATTGCTACATAGAGTCCATTAACCTGTGGGGACGAGCGGGCTGCATGTGACACGATTTAGAGAGGGATTTATTGTGTTTGGGTTGGGTATTTAGTCATGCGAGCGACAATTTTCCTAAGTTAAAGTCAATAATTTGTGTTTTTATTACAATTCATAGCCTTAAGACACAGACATGGTCTGAAACCCACAACACAGAAAACAGAATTTTCATAATGGACCCTTTTAATATGTTTTTAATTCCAAACAATATAAAGAAAAATGACTACTTCCAAGTTGTAATTTCGGGCTGAGATGATGCATTGGTTCTGTCCTTCAGATAAATGCAGATGGCTTTGCAGCAGCTTGACTCCGGGAGAGCGCACTCTCAGCCTCGTTGGCAGTCAGGTCAGGTTACCAAAGAGTGCACTCTGGATTCTAGAAGAATATCAGATTGAAAAGTTCCCTCACGTTCCTTAATTAGTCCCGAATTCTTACTCGAGATCTGTCCTTAAAGCTTGGCTGTCTGCATGAAGAACCGTAACGATTGCAACGATATTTAGGGCTGCTAATTAACACCAGTCAATAAGTAAACGGGTTCTTGCACATCTTAAAGTGTCTGTGTCATCGCACAGTTACATTTAATACACGTTTCGAATCGTTTTAAGGACGTGTAACGTGCCAGGTTGTGAGTGTTCCGTCTCTGTTTTGACGCTGACTCAATACGTTGGACGGAAGGGGCGGGGGGAGGGGGGGAGGGTACGCAGGGCCTGGGTCTGTTTTCCAAGTGCCACTCACCGTGCTCTGGAGGGACAGTCCGCATGCAGGTTTTAAGAGTGAACGAAGAGCAACTCCATCATTTCCCCTTAAAGAGAATCTCAGTAGTTGAAGAAGTCTAGAAGTGTTGTTTTGCTAGCATTGCAGTACTGGCTTCTGTGGTGAGGTGGGAGGCCTTCGGCTCCTGTCACCCTGGTGTGTGGGGAAGGGGGGCCCGGCCCACGCCTGCTCGCTGTCGGCTCTGAATCTCCGTTAGTTTGGTCGTTGGATGCAGGTCGAGCTGTTGGCTGCTGTTATTGATGAATACGATGTTGCTTCTGCTTATAACTGTTTGCTACCAATTCACCTTACACGTTTCATACTGAGAAAGTGAGCATAAATGCTCAGTCTGTATTTAGTGCCTCCCGGCTCTGTTGAGAACTGCCTGGAGTGCTGGTAACTCGCTCCTTCGTCGTCGGCGAACACTTGTTCTGTACAACAGGTGCTTCTGGAGGGAAGGAAGTACATGGGGACACAGACCCCCTTCCCTCAAGGAGCGTGTCGCCCGCCCAGTGGGACACACGTTAACAGACCCGGCCGTTACAGTCTTGCCCGTCGTCGGGTGTGTGGGGAGCACCGAAGACGGACCCTAACCGACCCGGGGTCGTGAGGGAGGTGGGGCCCGGAGGGGTCGGACCCGAGGAGGGGGCTACGAGGTCGGGGACGTGCCCCGGTCCCGGACCAGGAGCGACGGGGTGCTGTTGGTGTGTGTGTAAGGAAGGGGCGGCAAGAGTTGTCCTTGAAGACACGCTCAAGGGCTGGGCCACCCAGGGCCCTCTGTGCCGCCGAGGAGGGCTTGACCCACACCCCCGACCCGGGGCGGGACGAGCTGAGGGGCAGAGGCGTGTGTGGTGCGGTGGGTTGTTGTGCAGCTGTGTGCAAGGCTGTGCCAGAGCGAGGGGAGACGCACGCCAGCCGGCTGGACGGCAAGAGAGTGGGGAGGTGACGTCGTGCACTTTGTGTACAGCGTGGCGTCCGACACTTCATAACTGCGCAACGTAGGTCCACGAACAGAAGAGAGGACCGAGAGACGGACCCCCACACGTGTGGCCAACGCATCTCCAACAGAGCGGGAAAGAATATCCAGTGGAAAAAAGACAGTCGCGTCGGCAAGTGGTGCTGGGAAAACTGGACAGCGACGTGCAGGAGAAGGAACCCGGGCCGCTTTCTGACACCAGACACACGAGAACTAGAATTTGTAAAATATCAACGTGAAGCAAAAAATACGTAGCCTAGTGCTCAGCTTTTGAGTTTCTAAGTAGATTTAAAACAAACAAACAAACGTAATGGTCTTGAGATCGAGACTTTGATTTGAAAGAACTGTGCGCTTTGAGATTTAAGAAGTCGGGTCTTCAGGGAACCCAGGTAGAGTTTATTTGTGGGCGGTACAAAAGAGAGATGACACGAGGAAACCGTCCAGCGTGGGCATCCCCTCGATATCTTAGCCTGCCCTGGACGGGACAGGACACGAAAGACAGGTGTGGATGTGGCGTTGCTGCCTCCCAGACCCTGCCCCCACTCCCCCCACCCCCCCGCCCCCGCCAGCGGAGCTGTGCAAGCCGGAGACAGCCTGGTCCCCGGTCCTCTGCATGTGAGCCCCTCCCACGAGTACTGCGGGCTTCACAGTCACACAGGACAGTGCCGGAGGTTTCCATGCCCCCAGGAGGGTGCGTACTGGGGAGAAGACCGGGAGAACGGCTGCCGTGGTGCCGACCACCGGCCCCGGGATCCAGCACCCAGGGCCGCTACCTTGCGGATAGTGGGCGGAGGGTGGCCTCCCCGTCCTCAGCTGCTACTGAGCCCCCTCAGCCCATCCTGGAACTTAGAGGTAGGTAGGGGCGCAGAAACAGAATGGCCAAGGCCAGAATGAAATTTAATTTAAATCTGAAATACTAATTGCTAATTGTAGGATGTGACCAGATTATATTCTGCTAGATTGAATATCTAGGAACTTGTTTTAGGAAAATACAGGTATGCTTTGCACATCCCTGCCTACCTCCTGTAAAAATGGTACCTACTACTCTAAACTTCCTGAACGTTGGCATACTCGGAGGTAGAGAATTCTAGGTGCGATTGGATATGGTCCTGTATCTCCTGGTCATGGTAGAGATATCGTGGGGACAGATTACTCACGAAAACTGAGTAGGCTTGGGCCAAGGACGTGATCTGTGCTCCTCTAAGAGTTTAAGGGTATAGGTCAGAGGAATAGAAGCCACAAAAAGGGGCGGAGCTATGAGTTGAATCAGAGAAGAGTTTCGAGCCAGAGGGGGTGATCACCAGTATCAAATGCAGCTAACTAGAAAATAGACACGCATTTGACTGTTGGGACGACTTTGGGGACCTCTAGAAGGTGAAGGTGGAAGTCAGATGGAGAGAGGTAAGGAGGGGGGGGAGCGGATGGCCTGACGGGTTTTCTGGGACTGGCTGTTGTTTCTAGGGCAGAAAAAGTGTGGCCACGTTTCCATGGAAGCATGTTTCCAGCCACGCCAGTAGCAGGGAAGAGGTGGACGATTCCAGAGAGACCAGGTCGGCAGAAGCACATCCCCAAGGAAGCGGGAAGGCCTTCAGCAAAGCGGCGGGTGTGCTTGAGCCGGATGGGGGGACCTCCCGTTTCACGAGGCAGGAGAGAGAACAGGAGGAAGTCCGGTGGGTGCAGATTCGTCCAGCGGGGTGTAGAAGCCACTCAGCTCTGTGTTCTGGATGAAGCAGGAAATGTGTTTGTCTGTCACAGTGAGGCCAGCCGGGTGGCTCAGTCCGTTGAGTGTCAGACTTGATGTCTGCTCAGGTCGTGATCTCGTGACCCGTGGGATTGAGCCCCGCGTCGGTCTCTGTGCTGATGCAAGCTTTTTCTCAAATAAACGTAACAGAAAAGGAAGTGAAGTCAGGGGAGAGGCCTCTGGCCTTGAGAGAAACCTCGGGGATTTGGAGTGGAGAAGGCTGGAGAGCAAGCCGTGCAAGGCATTGGAGAGATGGATCCGTGTTGCTGAGGCCCTAGTAGAGGCTGGAGCCTGCGTTTCTAGAAGGATTATCTTAAATTGCTGTGTGACTTTCTCCAGCAAGGAGTCCCCAGAAGCAGGGATCCGGATGTTGGGGTTTGCTGACAGGGTTTTATGGCAGGTGACTCAGAGTGAGCTAATGGGTAGGAACAGTCCCCAACGTGTCCAGTGGCTCGGAAACAGCTTGTTCCTGCCTGGAGACTGCTCTTCTTGGGGTGACCGGAAATTTGGGTTTCTCCCAGCTTGTGGTTCCGGCATCCCTGGGGCCTCGTCACTGCCCCTCCATCCTGCTGGAAGCGGGGAGCACGCTGTGCCCTCCAGCATCAGCCCGGGAAACCCACACTCCTGGCCCTTGAGCGGAAAGGAGCTGAGCCCACAAAACCGGTGACTGTCCCCCGAAATCTGGAGACACAGGCTGAGATGTGCTGAGCTGGAGCCGGAAACTGGGTGGAACAATTAAGTGCTCATTGTGACAGATTCTGGAGGACGGCTGTGCACCTAGGCTGGGGCCTGGGTGCTGCCGTCTTGGGGGCTCACTTCCGTGGGCTTTTACGTGCAGAACACCACCTGCTCTGCGAGGCAGGGAGGGGAAAATGGCAAGTGTCTTACTCGTAGACCGTGAAAAGCCTGTCTGGCCTTGTGCCACCGGGGAGGGCATCTCTTCCACTCAGCCCCCCACTTGTGAAGGTGGCAGATCCATTAAAAACCTGAGTTAGTTATGGAATTCTAGAACACTCCTCCTGTCCCACGCTGTAGGCGCACGCCAGCGGGTGGCTGGTGCAGCCGTAGTGGGTCCCCAGCGAGAAAGCCGCACTCAGGAAGCCCAGGTCGGCGGGAGACGGAGAGGTGGACGCCGGAGGTCCTGCCCGGATTCATAGGAAACCTCATGCTAAAAGCTGTTTACGTCAGTTCCTATTACGTGGTGCGTCATGTCCGGCTTGAAATAAACCTCGTAAGACACGCTGCCAGGTAGGGAAGAAGTCTGACGAAACGAAGCAAGCCGCAGGGCCGGGCCCCTGTGTGACCCCGTGTTTGGAGTTAGACCGGGAACGTGAAGGGTCCATGGTCAACACGTTAAAGGCTCTAATAGGGAAAGTAGACGTTGTGTGAGAGTTAACTAATTTTGAATTTAAGTTTTTAAAGAAGTAAATTAAGTCAATGAATAAACTCGACATCTAAGGAAAAAAAAAAGTTACGGGTCCGCCGAGTGTCCACATGGGAAAACCACAAACTGTCCCGTCCCCACCCACATCAAACGGAAAACCCAGATTCACAGGTCAAGAGATGCGACCGAGGTAAGCGGATGTGGACGCTGCCTTCAGGGAGGTGGACACTCAGGACCAAGAGGAGGTGGTGGAAATGAAAATCACTGTAACAGAAACGAAGATCGTCGGTGGTGAGCTTCTCGGTGGGCTGGACACGGCCCAGGGGAGACTCCGCCCAAAGACAGGCGCAGAGAGACCTCCCGAACGAGAAGCAGAAAGGAAAAGGAACGGGAAGGGGGACCCAGAAGCCTGGAGCGGAGCCCCCGAGGAGCGAGGACACTCTCAGCAATGCCACACACCCCTAGCGGGGACACCGGCCGCAGAGAGGACACACAGGCAGCTGAAGCAGTAACGCTGAGCGTTCCCTAAAGCTAGTGGCAGACGCCAGCCGCAGATCAGGACGCTCGAGGAACACCGAGCCCGGTGAATGCCAGGAAAGGCGGGACCCACTTGTGTGACACTCAGGCCGTGGCGACCCAAAGGCAGGGAGCATCTTGACGGAAGCCAGAGGAAGTCAGAGCACCGGCCTGGAAAGGGGCAGGCCACCCCCCCCACCTCCCACACCGCCGGGAACGGGTGTCCCCTCGCCGTCGCACAGGCCGGAGGAGGGGGCCAGCCCAGGGAGGAAAAGGACAGCTGAAGCGTTAGCCAGAGTCTTCCAGAACCTGGGAGGGAGGAGGAACCGGTAGATTGAACACGACCACCCGGTTGGGAAACTGGAGAGAGGGAGACCCCCTCGCCCCCACCGCCTTCCCAGTCACGCTGCCGGACGGCACGAGCAGGGAGGCGAGTGTGCACCCACGTGCCGCCGCGTGCATGCCGTGGGGCTCGGGAGTGCGACGGGTGGCGTGCGGTTTGCGGTCACGCGTGGAAGCGTGGGTCGCCGTGGGGGACGTCTGTGGGCGCCCCTGTGCTGCCTTAGATGGTCGCGTCCGTTATATGCCGGCTCCTTCTCTGAGCTTCCAGAGGTGCTCTCCGTTAGCGTCTTCTGAGGCGTTAGATCCAGTTTTGCGCCTCGTCGTCCCCTGAGGCGGTCGCCCGCCACACGCCTCGCTCCTAGCACTCCGTCTTGTGCCGTGGAGCGGCGGAGGCTTCCGCGGTGAAGGTTTCCGTCCGTCCTCGCGTCGGGTTCAAGAACAGAGTGACATCGCGTCTGCGTTACCCCGTTGTAACTCTCACCTTCCGTTCCCACGCGTGCACCAGAGCGCACAAACCTGAGGCGCGCGGGTCGGCGAGCCACCTCCCCGTCTGGCACTTGGCCGGGAAAGGGCGCCCCGGGAGCTTCCCTGCCTCGCTCTTTCCTCCCCACGCAGAGCCACCGCCCTGCCTCGGCGGCACGACTCCTCTCGCTCTCCCGTTTGCACAGCGCGGTTTCGGGAAGCGTGTTGTGTCGAGCCTGGCCCATCGGGCGCAAAGCTCTGCGTGGGTGAGGCCGGCCGCAGCTGCTGCCGTGTGCCGCGTCGGTGCCCGCGTGCCCGGTGTGACCGCGAGCGCGTGGTGCGTCGTCTGCAGTCGAGGGAGGGAACCTTCGGGCCCCGCCAGCGTTCCGCCGTTCCCGGTGGTTCTGCGGCAGACGTCGGCGTGCGTGTGTCGGCGTGCGCCCAGGAGTGCTTCCCCCGGGTGGGGGCCTGGCCGCACGATGTGTTCACGGTCGCTGCGCGTGATCCCAGTCTCCAGGACGACACACGCTTTTCGTCCATCCCGGTGCCGGGAGCCCCGGTTCCGCCGTGACCTGGTGCCCGCCCGCATCGCCTGCTTTTCCCGCTGGGAGCGTTGTAGGGATATGTGGGGACGCTTCCTGTGTCCTTTGTCCTCATGTCCCCGAGGACTGATGAGGCTCAGCTCCCTTCCTGAGCTTCCTGGCGGCCCCGGGCATGTTGGTGTGAGAAGCACCCGTGTGTGTCTTTTAGCTCTTTGTCCCCTGGGCCGTTAGTGCTTCCCGTCTCCTGCTGAGCAGGTGGCCGCTAGGGCGTGGGACTCCCCCCCCCCCCCCCCCCTCGAGTTCCTGGAGTCTTGCGGAATAGCGGTTCTCTACTAATCCAGCTGGCCCCTTGTCTTTCTGGTGTGAGGTCTCCCTCTGCCCCAGGTCCCAAAGATATTCCCTTATCTTCTTACCTCTGTCACATCTCCTGACCTGTGAAACTGGGTTTTCTCTTTGGTGTGCGTGGGGACGGGACACTTTGCGGTTTTCCCATGTGGACACTCAGTGGACCCGTAACCTTTTTTTTTTTTCCCCCTTAGGTGTCAAGTTTTATTTATTGACTTATTTTACTTGTTTAAAAATGTAAATTCAAAGCTAGTTAACATATGTTGTAATAATTATTTCAGAAACAGAATTTAGTGATTTATCACTCACATATTACACCCAGTGCTCGTCCAACAAGTGCCCTCCTTCGTGCCCGTCACCCCTCTAGCCCATCCCCCACCCACCTGCCTTCATCAACCCTCAGTCTGTTCTCTGCATTTAAGAGTCTTACGGTTTGCATCCCTCTCTGTGTTTGCCTTATTTTGTCTTCCCTTTTCCTGTGTTCATCTGTTGTGTTTCTTAAGTTCCACATATGAGTGACATCGTGGTATTTGTGGTTCTCTGACTGACTTGTTTTGCTTAGCCTGACACACTCTAGTTCCATCCATGTTGTTGCATGTGGCAAGATTTCATTCTTTTTGATTGCTGAGTAGTATTCCATTGTATACAGACCACATCTTCTTTATTCGTTCACGTGTCTGGACATTCGGGCTCTTTCCATACTTTAGCTATGGTCGCTAGCACTGCTGTAAACATCGGGGTGCATATGCCTCTTTGACTCAGTGCTTCCTGTATCCTTGGGATAAATTCCTAGTAGTGCAATTGGTGGATAGTAGGGTGGTTGTATTTTTAATTTTTTGAGGAACCTCCATGCTCTTCTCCAGAGTGGCTGCACCAGCTTGCATTGCCACCAACAATGCAAAAGAGATCTTCTTTCTCCGAATCCTCGCCAACATCTGTTGTTGCCTGAGTTGTTCATTTAGCCACTCTGACAGGTGTGAGGGGGTATCGCATTGTGGTTCTCATTTGTATTTCCCTGATGATGATGATGATGATGGTGATGGTGATGATGATGATGTTGAGCATTTTTTCGTGTGTTGGTTGGCCACCTGAATGTCTTCTTTGGAGAGTGTCTATTCATGTCTTTTGCCCATTTCTTCACTGGATTATTTGTATTTTTGGGTGTTGACTTTGATAAATTCTTTATAGATTTTGGATACTAACCCTTCATCTGATATGTCGCTTGCAAATATCTTCTCCCATTCTGTCGGTTGCCATTTAGTTTTGCTGATTGTTTTCTTCGCTGTGCAGAAGCTTTTTATCTTGATGAGGTCCCAATAGTTCATTTTTGGTTTTGTTTCCCTTGCCTCCGGAGACGTGTCAGGTAAGAAGTTGCTGCGGCCGAGGTCAGAGAGGTTGTTGCCTGTTTTCTCCTCGAGGATTTTGACGGCTCCTGTCTTACATTTAGGTCTTTCATCCATTTCGAGTTTATTCTTGTGTCTGGTGTGAGGAAGCAGACCCATAACCCGTCTTGACGGTCTGTCCTTTCCCCGGTGCCGCAGGTGTGGGTGCATGTCTGTGTGCAGCGGGTGTGCGTCTGGACCCTCTTCTCCGATGGCTCTGTTCGTGTTCATCAGCTTCTGTGCTAATGATCTTCAGTTAGTGCAGGGGCTTTGCTTCGGATTGCTTTTAATCTTCAGAGAACTTTGACGCATGCCGTGTATCCCACGTTCATTCAGGTGTTATTTAAGTTCCTCAATAATGTCTTAGGATTTTTCTTTGTAGAGTTTCGTACACCTTTTGTTCAACTCACTTGTAAGTATGTATGTAGACTTTGTTGATGCTGTTTCAGTTGTTACCTTCTTAGAATTTCATTTTCTGTTTACTGCTCTATAAAAGTGTAATTGCAGTGAACTTTTTATTCCCAAATTGGCTTCCCGTTAAAAATATTAAATGCATACTTTGCATTTTAACGATACATCCCCAATCAGATGTCGAGCACTGCCATGTCAAAAGTTACCCTGTCTAGGGGCACCTGGGTGGCTCGGTCAAGCCACTGACTTCGGCTCAGGTCATGAACTCACGGTTCATGAGTTGGAGCCCGGCATCGGGTCCTGTGCTGACAGCGCGGAGCCTGCCTCGGATCCTCTGTCCCCCTCTCTCTCTGCCCCTACCCCGCTTGCTCTGTCTCTCTCAAAATAAATAAACTTAAAAAAATAAGAACTACCCCGTCTGGCCGCCGATAGCCCTCTTCACCGCTGCCGCTCAGGTCTGCTAACCCTGTGGGGCCACGGGGCTGCCGTGGCGCGGGTGTGAGGGAGGCCGACCTTGGGTGCCTGACATGTGGGTGCGGAGACAGCGTGCCTCCCGTTTGGCAGCCCTGCGGGCTGCTGTGCTGGAGCCAGAGTGCAGCGTGCCCTTGACCGGGCCCGTCCCGCCCTTGTTGTTCTGGCTCCGTACCATCCCGACCTTGGGAGGGAGGGGTGGTCGCTTTGGAGGCGCTCGGCCGCATCCGGATTTTTCCCCAGCCGCGTCTCCTCACGGAGTGGGCGGGGCCGGGGTCAGCTTCCCGGTTTGTTGTGGGCATAGCCCGCCCCCGACCCTCCCGGCCAGCCCTGGGCCACCCTTCTGCCCTCACGAGCTATGGACGTGGGTGGGCAGCAGGTTTGATCAACTTGAAATTCGGCTTCCTTCCTCTGCCTCCCATGCTGAGGTGGTGATGTGTGTGCCCGGTGGCTAAGGGGCCAGCAGCTCCCGTGCCCTCCCGTTGCGAGATGGGGGGCAGCTCAACAGCCAAGTCAGCTATCCTGTAGCCTCGTTTTGGCTTGGATTGGAACACAGGTGGGGGAATAAAAAGTAAAGGTAAAAATCCGATCAGAGGATAGATAAGTACGTGCGGTTTTGTCACCTGAGGAAGAACAAGAATGAGCAGTTCCCCTGCGCCCGCCGTGGCCTGGGCAGGGCAGGTCCAGGGAGGGCGTCCCCGCCAGGGCGCCTGCTGAGCCTGCCCTGAACCGCCCGTGCAGATGGCTCGGAGGCGAAGGGGGCTTTCAGGCACAGACCCCTTGGGCCCGGATGTGTCGCGCCTTGTAGGAGCTTGAGAAAGCCACGTGGGAAGGTTGGAGGCCACGTGGTCACGTGGTGCTAGACTGGCCGACGGACACCCTCCCAGAGAGGCGCCAGCTCTGCCTGAGTGCCCGCCGCCCACAGTCAGGCTCTGGTTCTGCATCTCGAGACGAAAATCAGACGGGGAGCTTCCAAACAGGCCACATTAAATCCCTGCGCTTCACACAGATGTGGCGCGTGCACCCGCACGTGCGCACGGGCTCTTCTAGAGCCGAGCCCCAGGATAGAGCGTGGGCCCAGCGTGGGCCCCTGAGCTCTGGGAGGACACGCACGCCGAAGCTTGCTTGAGTCTATTGTCGCAGTGACAGGCAGATGGGAGGAAGCGGTGTGCTTCCGCGTATTATAGGTACTGAAAATAGTCGGGTGAGAATTAATTCGTTTAAATTCTAGTCATTATGGTGCCATCTCCTACCATCATGTCATACTTACTTTGAAAGGAAATTGAAGAAAAATGAGCTTACCTGCAGTGTGTCATTGTTTGAAGGAAATCTGATGACCACCGCTTGCTTCAGGCAATTCACGGCAGCTTCTTCTCTCGCTTACGATGCTTTTCGTGTAAGTTATATGATTATCCTTTAGGAGGGATGCGTTTCTAACCTTGCCGTTTTCTTGAGAGCATTGTCTCCTGAGGACAGTTAATTACCAATTAAGTATAAAGCTCTGAGGGATACGGAAAGACACGGGGATGTACGTTGCCTTTCCGAGCGTCTGGGGCCCCGAGAGAGTCCGTCAGGCCCGCTTGCTGCGCAGGTGAGCAAGGGCACTTGTGTGCACCGTGTCCCCTGCCCCTGGCTCTCCAAGGACGCCCTCCTGCCCAACCCAGAGCTTCAGGGTTCCACACACACCGTCCCTGCTCGTGGCCCCATGTCCCCCAGCTGTGCCGAGGACAGGATGTTGTCAGCCGGACCCACGTAGAGCTCAGGGGGAGGCCCCTCTGGTAGGAAGGCGTGGAGCCGGGTAGGTGGCGAAGGTGTGCTTCCGTTCACTTGGCTGGATGAAGGACCTGCCTTTGATGACTGTTTCGTAGTCGTTTCGGTTACAACATCCGTTTTATTTAGCCTGTTCTTTTCCCTAAGTACTTGTTGCCGGTTACGCGAGTTTTACCACATCTGAATGAGAAATAGTAAAGAGAACATTTTGATAAGCGGGGTTTGACCAGTCTTCGTTTCGAGAACCCAATGCAAGTGTGTGTCGTTAATGAGGAGTGCAACCGAAGATCTGATTGTGGGGATGAAAACGAGATCCTCTCTAGCGCACGTCTGCAGGCCCAGGAGGCCTGGGCCACCGGCCTGGGTCTGACCTGGGTCCGGCCAGGTCCCGGCCGCAGCTCCTGGGGCGTCAGCCGTGCGTACTGGCCTGGGATGGGGTTCCGAGGATGGACGACGAAGTCATGCCAAAGCACTCGGTGAAGACCGTTGGCTCGGAAGTTGCTAAGGTCGTGAGAAGCCGGAAATTAGGTGAACAATTTCAACCCAAAATGAAACCGTTTTAGTTATCAGTGTGGCTCATCTTGTTACAGTGAATCAGTTACTTACGCCTTTGATTTTTGTCTGCGTGGAGCGTTTCTGCCCGCATCTTCTTTCACAGAGAACGTGGACTGACGGACTCCAGCACGGAGCTAGCTCCTGGCGGGGACGTCCCCACTGGGCGGCACGGTCTCCCTCGTCTCCTCGCTTCCGGGCTGGCTGCGCCGTCATAAGACTTTATTTTTGAGCACACAGGCTTGAGAGACCGTCTTCGAGACTCCGAGACTCTTCTCAGATCACCGGGAGCTGTGACCCCCCACCGCCACGGTGCCGGGGAACCTTCGGTGCAGACTCTTGGCACAGTGGCTGTTCCCAGCCGTCACCCGGAGCCGGAACCTGTTGAGTATGTTCCGTAAGACAGTTCCCTAATTAGTAGAATTTTACTGCTTTTTCGTTGTCACGTGGCACGTTTGTTTTAGCAGCTAATGTGTGTAATGACGTTTCAAATAAGCGGCCCCGAGTGCTTTCACAGCATTCTGATATTAGTGTTGTGACCTAGGAGTTGTCTTCTGGTGGCTGAATCGTTCATTTGTGTCTGAGAGCTTTTCCGTTTGATGGTTGCCTAACACGGGGTTTCCTGTGGAAGCTTCGCTGGCTTCCAGTGACCCTCAGCTGCCATCGGGTACATGTGCTGCGAGCTTCTGTCGTCTGCTACCGATGGCTGTCCCCTGCACGTCCCAGGGCCCCAGAGCCGAGTGCGTGTGAGCAGGACGCGTGTGCCTTTTGGAGTGGAGTCCTACACACACACACACACACACACACACACACACACACACACACGTGTTCCCCCGGGAGGGCCGCGCGGTCCTGAGCTGTGGGGTTTCTCCGTGGAGCCGGTTTTCAGATGATTGGTATTTCAGTAGCAAGGTACGAATGATGGCGTCCGTCTTGGGAAGGTAAGTAATTCACTAAATCCAGGTGTTTCATCTGCGTTACAGTTTGTTGTCACAGTTCTAGCACTTAGTAGCTCTTCGGGCTGGTAAGATGGTTTCCGCGACACTTCACGGAAGACTTCTTTAATCCTCTCTTGTGAGCGGATACAGTGCGGTCAGGGCCCCAGCCTGCAGCACTGTCCTATGTTAGTGTCTTTCACTTGTAGTTCAGGGGAGGAGAAGAGTGCCCTGACTCGGGCTGAACTGTCCCCTGCGGCACTGGCACAGCTGATCATCGCGAACCAGAAAGATGTGTATATCAAATAGTTTACAAAATGAAGCCAGCTGTGTTTCCCTACATACTGTGGCTTCCTGACATGCATCATTAAACCTTATTAGCTACTTCCTTTTACAAAGATTCTTGCAGGCTTGAACATCGCATATTAACATTTTCTGCCCCTCCAACTGGAAATTATTTGCTTTATTGCAGAGTGTCAACTTGCTCTAGTTTCTGATGCGTTCTAATTGGTACTTTAGCGTGTAATCGTCGCGAGATACCACGCCATGCATTTCTTTATTTGGAAATTAATACAGACCTTTTCACTTTATCTGTCAATCTGGGCAACTTTTCACACAATTCCTAACTCCTGGATCGCTTACAAGCCATTAAGTATGAAATGGTTCATAAAATGTCTTTGAAGATATGAAGGGACACAAAAATTTTAGATTTAAAATAGTGCTACATCTCGCCAAGATGCCGCTAATAACTCTTCTTACACGGACAGATTTGATAATAACAGAGGTAAAGCGAGGTGGAAAGTCTTTAACCGCCTCAAGTTTGTCATACGCAGTTTTCAGCAAATCTGCTCAATTCCATTTTTCTTGAAAACCCAGAGGCATGTAAGTCTTGAGAGCCACGGACTGACTCAGAGCTAGACCGGCGGCCACTGTCCACCAGTGTGTCCACGCCATTCTGCGTGGTCACCTGCGACTCACTGTGGGTCAGTAGCTGCTGACACTGACGTGGGGGGGGGGGTGGTCACAGAACATGGACAGAACTGGTCCCCATGTGCGGGGCCGTGCCATTCCGAGATGTTTCGAGCTCTGGTCCCCGGTGTGCTACGGATCTCGCGGGTGCTGCCCTCGGTTGCAGATGGGGGCTGGCCTCTCATCGCCAGGGACTCCGTGAGCTCAGTGACACAGTGGTCCTGGTTGATTCCAGTAAATACTGTAGTCCCAGATCTTGTCAAGTCAGCTAATGACCCTTGATTTACAAGCACTATTGAGTGGTTTATGTAATGACAGTTGCTGGATGTGTGGAGATTGGGGTGGAGACCTTACCTGGTCCGTAAGTGCCTACATATTGACACGATAAACTGAGAACCACGAGGGAGACAGTGACGCGGGACCGGACGCCATCGTGGCCTTCTTGGGACGTGGCGGCTGGCAGCACCGGGGGGCGTGGTGGCCTGCAGAGGGCCAGACGGGGAGCTAAACGGGACTCTGCCACTGGGGTTTCCTGCTAGTTGTCGTCCCCTCCATCCCACGACGTGTTGCTGGCAACTAGCAGCTCCGACTGCAGTCCCTAAGGAAGCCAGACCCCTGGAGTCACTGTTCTATGGGACACTGAACTAGTGCCAACGCCCTCCCTCCCGCGCAAAGCGTCGTATGCACATGCTCGCCGAGCGCCAAAGCAAGAGCTTACACGTAGCGGCTTAAAGTTGATCTCCGAGCAGGTTTCTGACTTTATTATGGAGACTCTTCTGCATCGTGACGCCTTACGAAAGAGGACCTAGGGTTGGAAATAAAGATTTCGTTACCAATTGATGACCTTATTTACTGATAGAAATATAACCGTTTCTTTGTTCAAAGTTGTGTAAGGAAAATAAGCAGGTGGAAAGGTGGTGCCCCCTAGCCCCCGTTCCATGCAATGTTTTAAACAAAGGAAAGCAAAGGGAGGGGAGGGGAGGGGAGGGGAAGGACCAACAGGTCTCAGGGTGAAGCCCCCGGCAGGTGCCTTCCCCCGGCCCGCCTCGCGCCTCCTGTGGATTGCAGGGCCTCGCCGCGCCGGAGGGGGGGTGCTCTGGCCTGTGCCCTCCTCCACGCCCAGCTTTGCCCTGTTACCTGTGGTCCAGCGATCCCAAGCCACTCACAGGAATAATTCCTTCAACGCCTCATTTTCTGGATATCAGAAAGGTATCGCATAGACTTCTTTCAGCTCTTCCCCGAAGGGAAGCCGTCCTTGCGCTCGGGGATTTCAGGACGCGGTAGCGTGAGAAGCGTGGCTGTGTGCTTGACGGTCCCCTCGGCAAGTAGTAAGTAGGGCCGAGACTCGAGTAGAGTTCGGTAATGGCTCAGTAATGCAGCATTTTCCAGCCGATACCATTTTGTCAGTGATCTCTGAGTGAATAAGAGTGTATTTCCAGGGCATTTCTGAAATCCACAGGCACGGTGTTTAAAATAGAGGACCTGACACACTCAAGGGGCCCCGCACATGCACGTGCTCCCGACTGAGCAGCCGGCCGCCGTCTCTCCTGTGCCCACTGGGGGCCAGGCTGCGGCCTGAGGCGGGGGCTGCCTCCCTGTCGGCCGCTCTCCCGAATCAGTGGTCTTCCCTTTCCTGCCGTGTCCGTTCAACTTTTAAGACTCTAATAAAAGCCTTTCTTGAAAAATTTAAGTACCATTAGAGTTATTATTAGAAAAATCTGGTTCTCATGTTGCTAGGGAACAAAGAACTCCCAAGAGCGTCAGGTCTTTAAAGTGTTGGAAGATGCGGGCCACGGCCCGTGTCCCTGGGCATGCTGGGTGTCCCTTGTACTGGTGACCGCGGGCCTGATCTGCTCTGGCTGCGGCCCTCTGGGCTTTGTTGTTTATTTAAAAAAAAAAAATTTTTTTTTTAACGTTTATTCATTTTTGAGAGATAGAGACAGAGCATGAGTGGGGAAGGGGCAGAGACAGGGAGACAGAATCCGAAGCAGGCTTCAGGCTCCGAGCTGTCAGCAGAGAGCCCGATGCAGGGCTTGAAGTCAGGATCTGCGAGATCACGACCGGAGCTGAAGTCGGAGGCTCAACCGACTGAGCCACCCAGGCGCCCCCGGGCTTTGTTGTTTAAACACGGTGAGAGCATTACGAGACCCTAAACTCACGGCTATTGTGTTTTTAGATAGTAAGGATTTGAGACTAAGTTAATGCTATTTGTAAAATATCTGTTAAATATAAAATTACCCAAATCAACTGCTTCTTTAATTATATTGAAATCCAAATGCCTGAGCTCGAATTTCACTTACACGAACGATATTGAACGTTAAGGTTTCTGGTGTCAGTGGATAACTTAGGATATTGAAGTAATTATTTTAAATTGGTGAGTGGTCTTGGCAAAACCATGTAAAATTGATAGCTTCCTACTTGGTTAAGACGAAAATGAGGGTGCAGTGTCTTGAAACCATTAATGTCAGCCGTTGGCCATTGTTTCGTGTGTCAGTTTTGTTTATAGCCCTGCATCTTCAGAAGCCTTAGCGCTCTGGTACTGTGTTAGTCACCTGCAGTATTTTGGATGTCAGGGCTTTAAAAATGATCCCTTATATGACAGTATATTTCTATTCAGGAGATTCCCCTGCAGTCCAGCATGGTGAAGTCTGTAAATTATGTCCTGAATTCTGCATGGCAAAAATAGATGTTTAAAGTAACTATTTTTATAAAACAACAACATATTAAATATACTGAATTGGTTGAATTAGAGATTGAGTTTCTGCATTTAAAAAAAAAAGGCTTTCAGGATTCAGAAAAAATAAGCATCAAACTTGAGCGCCCTCTGCTGGCTAAACTACAGAGTGCCGCACATTTTGCTGCCCCCCCCCCCCCCCCCCGCCCCCTGCAATGAAATACAAACAGGAAATAAGACAGCAGTGCACACGAATAGTATTCAGTGTCGCGTTGGGATGGCAGTGGTTTGTACATTTTAGTCTTCTTATGTCCCCACTCTTCAAATAAATTCTGTGGACCGTTGTAAAATAAAATGAGGAGTATGGTACATTAGAAACTTACGGGGTTTCTTAATATTCAGCCCTGGATTTTAATGTAACTTGTGTACATTGAGTGCAAATTAAATTTCCAAGTAGTTTCCAGACTCTTTTTGCATGTTTACACATACTCATTTTTGTTTGTCTTTGATGTGTCACAGATTGTACGTAAGAGAGTGTTTTGAAATAATTTATTACCTTAAAAATTAAACATTTAGCCTGCCACTTATTTTTAAGGCACTGTGTTGATTTAAATTTGATGACTCCTGATAAATTGGTTATACCCGAATCAAGGTTCTAATATGACAGAGGAAGCTGATGGTACCGGACATGACCAGATTGTCCTGCGTGAACATAAAGGAAGCCTGCATTTTGCAGAAACAAATCTGAGATGTGTGCCCGTGTGTATACATATGTTCGTAGACAGTGTGCTGTGTTGTGGCATTTTTGTCAGTTATAAAAAGTATCCTGTCGAGTGGATACGTGCCATATAGGAAATGCTAAAGCCAGTATTGAAATTTCTCAGGCGATCTGCAAGGATCTTAGGAATAATTTCAGCTTTAACAACGTGCTTACTGTAGGCCGGCCGACAAGTGCTCTGACACTCTGCGTGGTCGTCCCGAGTTTGTGCATGCCAGGCTTAGGTCGTGCCTTGAATCCCCTGTCTCTCGACGTCTCCCACGTCGACACGGGCACGGCTTCCCTGCTTGATGGGTAGCTGATCCTCACATCAGTACTTTGTTTTGTTTGTGTGAAAAATAGAACAACCTTATTTTCTTTGTAAACGTTAAACATTCAACGAAAAACATCCCTGTCATAACTATATAGTAAGCAAGGGAAAAAAAAAAAGAAAACCTTAATTGCTGAGTGTAGAAGGGTCAGGCGGAATTTGTTGGTAGGTAAAAATGTAGGATATGAAACACTGTCACGCAATAGACTTTAGACTGTTTGGTGTGTAAATACACATTTCGGTTTTTAAAAATCAAGGGGCTGTATTGCAACGTTAAGAATCGTCGTACGGATGCTTATTTAGGGAGTTTCCACAGCACAGATTACTGAGCCAGCAGACTAACGCGGCTCGCGGGCACACTGCGTATTTCGCAGATCGCTGAGGCGCGAGCAGCGGTCGTTCAGACACGTCTGCAGAGCGCGGCCGACACCTACCACTCAGTAGTGGGTGTCGAAAGGTGAGTAAATAAGCAGACCGGAGAAAAAGAGCAAAAGGCTAAATAGCACCTCTTCTTAAAAACTAACGCTTTTGATTTAAACTCCAAAATGGAAAGCGTTACCGCTGTAAGGTTTGGGAGTTAGATTTAGTGGACGAGTTTCAGTTATTTGAAATGCATATTTCAGTGGTACAGATGAAGGTCTGAAAGTTACCCATTTCTTCCTTGTTTCTTAAGATTCTCCTAAAAGTGGGAAGTGGAGGGCTGACTTGCTTCAAAGATATTTAAAAGGAATGTGCTTCGTACAGGGATTTCGGTTGGGTTACGGTGCAGCCCTGCTATCGGTTTTGTAGTCAGACTCCAGACTCTGAGTGATGAGCAACTTGATGGGCTGATCCGAGAGTGATTTGGCTGTTAAACGGCAAGCGGCGCTAATCGCGTTGTGTTTCCCGTGCAAAGCCGTGCTTCTGCCTGCCTAGAGTCATCTTGAGCGAACTGACTCTCGGGCTGTTAGATCGGAGGCTGTTCTGCCTTTCAAAATATGATACGTGTGCAGCGATAACATCGGCCAATTAAAATAACATTTAGCGTCTTGCAAGAGTTTAAGTTAGCTTTTTGGTATTTCACATCCTCCTATTTTGCTATTCTGAAACACTTCTCTGTGACGAGTTAAATGTGAGCTTTAGAAGACTGGTAAAGGTATGTTGAGGTTCACGTCATGCCGATCTGGGGGTGAGACCGAACGGTCGTGCGCTGTGGCACGGGTGCCTTTTGCTTTGCCCCTTAGCCAAGTTAGAACACGAGACCTCTGTTCCAGTTTGGGGTGTGCACTGACGTCTTAGGGACTGAGGGCCACACTGCGGGGTTTTACTTTGGGATGGACGGGACGGCGCCGTGTCCCAGAGATGAGGCGGGTTCTCGTTCGTCCACGCGCCCGTTTAAGAAAACCTGACTGATCTTTTCTTGATTAAGCGGAAGAATACCGTATTTACCCTTTATTGTTGGTATAAACCATTATTTTACTGAGAACCATTAGCTATTTAAAACTTGGTACATAAATTAAAGAGGAGCTAAATGGATTTGTGATCGTTGCCATTAGTAGCATTTTAGATTATACAGGCAATTATTGTGTTCATTATCCTAGAACAGCCCCTTTGCAGAACCATTGTGGTGTCTTAGACATTATGCACAAATTTTCCCTTGGAGATTAAAATTTCCAGTAGCGTATTTAATTTTGTTATCACAGTTGTTTCAAATAAAACAAATATTATGACAAGTAGAAGAAAATTTGCTTTACTAATATAGGAAATTACAATAAATGTTGAGAATTGCTTGCTAGTGTACTTAATTTACCTTTTCTTACACAGTCAAAATTACTTCGAGGGATTAATAACATATTTTGTGAGTTGAAAGGTTTTGCAGTTAGAGCAAAAGGCATTTGGTTCAGGTGTTCCCAGAAGTTTTCTAAAGAAGGAAGAGATTCGCATCACAGCTGAAGCCACGGTCTTCTTTGTAAAAGCTGTAAGTTTACAAGTTAACGAGTTCTTATACTGAATAGTTTTTCAGAGTCCAGATTGCATTTTAGGTGAGTTGAAGAAACTTTTAAGTCTGTTTTAGAGAAATGAGTATAGAGATACTAGCTATTAGCCAGAAGTGCACCCGTAAGAAGCTAACTGCCGAAATACATCTTTTTTTTGCCCTGTGTTGTGTTAGCACCGACACAGGAAAATTCTGACCGCACTGTTCGCTAGAGCTCGGCCGGAGTGATTTTCCAGGGAGAAAAGTCAGAGCTCCAGGCTTCCTGCCAGAATGCAGGGCGCAGCCCGTTAGGGGACGGGACGGTTGTCGTTACCCCGCACACAGGGAGGCTTGCGACGGTGAGGCTGTCCTTTCTGCTGGACGGTGCAGGAAGAGCTGCGGGCCGCGGGGTGGGGCGGGGGGTGGGGGGTGGGGGGGTGGCCAAGCTGCTGGTGCCCACGGCGGGTCTGCCGGTCGGTGTGCAGGGGCCGCGTCAGCTCCCGTCCTGTATGTGGCCCTTTTCAAAGGAAGCTTTGTGTTCGTTTCTGTTTTCCAGTCTTTCACCGCTGTGGTGCAGGGAAAGTGGGAGGTGGTGGTTATGCATTTTGCGAGACAGTGATTCTTTATTTTATTACGAAAAAAAGACCAACTCTGGAAGGCCCGATTAAATCATCCCTTTCACTTTTTAATGGGATTTGGATGAATAGAGTAAAATGTGCACTTTGCGTTCATTGATAGCATCTTTAGGCTGAGGTAATTGAGCCTTCCTTCCCTGACTGAATGAGTAATGACTTCATCTGACCCTCAGCGAGGCCTGACACTTAGGCCTCCTTTGTCACAGCACAAGGAGCTGCGCTTTGAAACATGCTCTACTTCCTCGGCTTAATTTTTCTTCATTTTAATCCCAAAACCTATTTTTCTCAATAATTCAAGCATAAACTATGGAGTAGTTGCAGTAGCGGAAACGGCAAGATATTTGTCCACGTCATGCTGCTTTTTAAGTGCGGCTGATAAATCAGGAGCCGTGGTCTGGAGCTGCCTGCCCCTCGGGGGAAGCCCGGCCCTTGCACAGGGCAGCCCTCCCGGAAGTTTCCGGAACCTGGTCAGGGTTCCTCCGCAGCCCCGCCTGGGCCGGGGGTGGGGGGAGGCTGTGTTGCGCGGCTGCAGGTGGAGGCCGGGTGTGGACCCCGTGTCCCGCGCGGCCCCTTGGCCCGAAGGCCACCTTGTGCAGAACGGGAAGGCTGGCCGCAGAAGGGCCCCCCCCCCCCCCCCCCCCCCCCCCCCCCCCCCCCCCCCCCCCCCCCCCCCCCCCCCCCCCCCCCCCCCCCCCCCCGCCTGTGGCCGCGGGAAAACCAGGAAAACCGGAGTGAGTGCTGGGGGCCCAGCTGGGTTTGCTTTGAAGTTCCTTAGTTAGGAGGCAGGATGTGCCTGAACAGACCAGACCACCTTCCAGCAGGTCTCGGGCTTTCTTCCCAGGGGCCTGGACCACAGGTGTCAGCCAGAGGGGCGGGGCCGCAGGGGGCGGGGACCCCAGGGGTCGGCGAGAGGGGCGGGGCTCTCAGAAAGTGAGCCTGCGGGGCGGGGCCTGTCACAGGCCGCCCGGGGGGCACAGACCCTGGGGTGTCTTGGTGGGTGTGCGGGTGGAACCCAAGCTCTAGAACGACGTCAGTCGTTACTTCTGGGTCCGTGTCGTTCCCGTGTTTCTAGGCTGTTCTTAAAGGCGGTGAGTATCTGTACACACACTGGGCTGGAGGGGAAGACTTGCAATTTTGTGTGGCTGGTGGCTCGTCTTCGCTTTCCTACCAGGCTGGCTGTTTCTTCCAGGTAGAGTCTCGTGGTTGACTCGGTTTTCGTAACCTTACCCTGTAGGTAGGAGTAGAAGGCAGGAGACACGGACATGTATTTATTCAGTGAGCGAATTTTTTGTAGCCACGCGTCACTGGATTTCCTGACGACGTTTTGTGTTTTCTTCCTAACTGCATGTTCTGATGTTCTCCTGCAAGTGTGTGGCAAATGTTAATCAAAACCAGATGCGAACTAAATTCATGAGACGTGGGGAAAGCTAACCTTTTATTGGCCACAGTTAGGGATTTTCAAAAATAAACTAAGTTACTAATCAGCTCAAACTAAAAACTCTTTAGTTTGAGAATTACGGTACCCCATGTATTTTATCAAAGTTACGGCGGTCACTTTCTTTTTCTTGAAATCACCCTCGCTCAAAACTTGTGCAGATTCGGGGGAAACTCCCGTGATGGAGACCCAGTCTGCTGTCGGCATCCTGGGCGCCGGGAGCAGGCAGTGTGCTGACCGCGTGCCAGCTGCGGCCTGACAGTCACCGGGGGTGACAGGGAGCTTCCCCGGGCCCGCAGGGAGTCCACCTCGTCCGGTTGGCAGGCGGGGAGCGCCGGCGGGGAGCGGAGGAGAGCGAGGGCCGCACGGGTAGGAAGCAGGGATCCGGTGGAAGGGTCTCCTAGCGCCAGTAACGAGGACAAGAATGTGCGTGAGGGCTCGCCCCGGGCCCGGAGCTGCGCTCCGTCTCATTTAGCCCCGAGTCTCGTGACGAAGGCGCCTTTGCAGCCTCGCTTTACAGAGCAGAAAACGGCACTCAGTTCTCCCAGGGTTGTACCGCCAGCGTCCAAACTGGCCTGCCTTTCCACTCCTGAGGAGAAGTAGTTGCTCTGCGGCCCCCCTTCTGCCCCTGTAGCCCGGAAGCCTTTTTGCAGAGCCCGAGACCCCACCCTGTGTCCCCCCACACCCTGCACTGCGCTGTGGTCCTGCAAGCCGGTGACTTCGCAGGAGCTCGAAATCCCAGCTGCGCACGTCTGAGTTGAGGAGCGAACGCCGCTTCTCGCCATTGCCACGATCCCGCACGGGACGCAGCCAGAGAGGAGCTCGTTCCCAGGGGCGCGACCTCCCCTCATGTTTTGCTCAGCGAGGCCGCGGTCCACAGAGTGACTCCCGATACCTTATTGGGAGAACGTAAAGCGTAGGGTCGGTGTAAATTTAAAAAGGAATCCGTTCAGGCCAACTGCCCTGTTGCTTTTCTGCTTAGTGGAGACAGGCTCCTGGCAGCGAGGGTCGGCAGAGGCCGTCCTTTTCTGGGGCGCTCCGTCGGAATGAGATCCCGCGTCCCGGCCCACCGCAGCCGGCTGTCGGAACGCCTCGATCTCGGGAAGGATTGCAGTGTTTTGTGGTTGGCTACCCTGGAGTCGTGTTTTCTCAGTGGAACCTTTCTGCAGACGCTCTGGGGATCGCGACTCCTTTTCAGAAATTCTGCTTAAATCTCTGAAGAGGCCTTTCAGGAGAAAAGTAAAGTTAATACCTTTTTGGATTTCGTTAGGGGTAAGGTCAGTACAAGAGGAGCCGTAGTCATCACTATTGTGCATTCAAATTTGCAGTATTAGATGCTTCATGGTTATGCCTAAATTTTGTGCTTTTCTTCCAGGTTGGTTTGTTGGACCTTGAACTCAACCAGCTGACCAAAGCGCTGTTTGCGGCTTTAGTTGCCCTGTCGGTTGTTATGGTAACCTTACAAGGATTTGTTGGCCCGTGGTACCGCAGCCTGTTTCGGTTCCTCCTCCTCTTTTCCTACATCATTCCCATAAGGTGGGTTTGAGAACTGAGATAAAACAAACGTCTAGTCTCGCTGAGTATGATTTCATCGAAAGTTATCTTTCTCGGTATGAAAGAAGTTTGTCCACACAAAGCTGAACAGGAGCCAGGACTCCGATATATCTTGAGAAGAGATTCCGTAGAAGATGCTACTTGGAGGGGCAGAGTTGTTATTCTTTGATTAGTCTAGAAATCTGACCCTTTTCCATACATGAATGTGTTGATAATATAATATTGAAGAATTGGGAGATGTTTCTCGGACTGGTTTTGTTTACTGCCAGTAGACTTACTTCCAGTGCCCTTGGATTGGATTTGTGTGCCTCACTGACTTTATGTTTCAGAAACCACCTGATGTATCTGTCAAGTGAGACAAAGTATTGAGTAAGACAGTCTTTTAATGCGAACAGTGTTTCAAAACGGTAACCCTTGTAACATAAGCTTGGGATATAAATAGTTATTGTGAGGTGTCTGTTTAGTTTCAAGACTAATCTTTACCGTATAAATGTGTATTTCCCCAAAGTACATTTTAAAATGTATTTTAAAAATACATAGTACACATGAATGAACATTTTTATGTGAGTGAGCAATTAAAACCTGATAAATCGTGCATGAAGCATGAAGCTAGAGTAACCATTTTCTGTAACAGAACAGAGGAAAACAGTATAGAGGGCGCGGGGAGGTAAGCATTTGGAAGAGGAAGGCGCACATGTCTTTATAGACCAGCTTTCTCCAAAAGGTGGTCCAAGGGTGATGTCTCTGTCACTTACGTCCCGAGAGTGGGGCCGTGGCGTGCTCTCGGCTGTTCCTGCCGGGGCCAGAATTCCGGCTGCCGTAGACCCTCACCCCTGGCGCCTCGGCATCGTAGCTGACGGGGCCAGCCCGCCTTCCCGGCCCCGCACGCCCCTCTCCACCACACGCCAGCGCGGCCCTCCTCGGCCGCGCTGTGCGGACGCTCTGCGAACCCTCCGAGGGGTTCCTCGTGTGCCTGCAGGCCGCCTGGGGTTCCGTCCGCCTGCTGCGGTAACGCTTGCGTCTCCACCGGTCGCGGAGCCCCGTCCTGCCCGGTTTCTGATTCTGCGTGCTCACCGTGCCCCGTACCTGGCACAGCGCATGGCGTGTGCTGGGGCCTCGCACGCTTACGGAGCCACCCGGCACAGAGCCCTTCCCGCTCTCAGAGCGGCAGGCGTGCGCAGGGCCCGTCCGGCTGTCACGCGGCATCGTCGTCACCACGTAGACACGTACCGAGTGCCCACAGTGGGCTCCGGTGACAGAGAGGTCACGTGTGTCCCCAGAGCCCCCCCGGGGAAGTGGTACTTGTAAGAGTCCTACGGAAGCGACCTGCTCAGGTGCGGTGGTCCTGGCTCGGTCCGGGCTGTCCATCCCTCATACCCAGTGCCCGCCCGGCCAGCCCCCACAGCCAGCCCCGCGCTGCGCCGTGCGCGTCGCCCGGTGTCACATGGGGCCTGGGGGCGGCCGAGGGCCGACGTTCGCGGGACCCGGCAGCGAGCACTCGGCTCAGCGGCCGTGTGGTTGCTTGTGCGCCGCCCCGCCAGGGCCCGTGCCGCGCTCGGCACGCAGGGTGCCCTCGGAGCGAGTCCGCGGGGAGAACGGTTCCGAGGGGAAAGCCTCCGCTGCGAGTGGTTGTCGTCTAGTCCCGTCTGCGCTGCTACTCGTGACACAGAGCGCTCTGCCCCACGCGGTGAGCGGGGCCCTGCTTTGCTCAGGGGAGCGCTGAAGCCCCTCCCCTTTCTCCGCACCCCCGTCGGCGGGGCACCCCTTTCTGTGGGTTTGGTCTGCGGACTTAGCCCGACTGGGGTGCCCCCGGGGTCAAGGACCTTGATGTCCTCTCTGCTTTGGACTAGCATCTCGGCTCTCCGCGTGGACTTCCCGCCTCTCATCCGGGGCTTGCAAGGAAGGGTTCCTGGCGCGCAGGGCATGTGAGTGAGCCTGCAAGTCCCCGTGGGAAGCAAGGCCCCGCGTGCCGAGCACATCACACAGCCCACTGGGCACCGGGAGCACTCAGCGCTGGAGGGTCCGAGCTTGGGGGCCCCACTCCCCAGCGGGAGCCCCCAGCCCTGTGCGAGCCCCGTGGCTGGCAGGAGCCCCGCCGTCTGGTGTGAACCCCGCTGCCCGGCAGGAGCCCCCCCCCCCCCCCACCCGCTCAGGCTGGGTGCGCCGTGACAGGCCCGCACGTGTCAGCCGCCTGGCGCAGTCCCCTGCCTCCCTCCTTCGGCTGCCTCGTCCTCGCCTCTCCACTGAGCAAACGCGTCTTTTCTCAGCAGTTCCCGTGTTTTTCATTCTGTGCGTTTATTTGCTTTCGCTAATAATCATGTCTCTGTGTTGCTTCTGTCGGTTCTAAGATGTGAGTATGACGTACGTGGAGATTGCTTCTGCCGCGCGGCACCCGGCCTGCCGGGGACCCTGTGCTCTGTTCTGGGACGCTTCTCTTTGGGAGTGCTGCGATCCCCTCAGCACTGTGCATGTTTTTATCATAGCAAAATGTTTTTTTCTTTCTTCAGTATAATTACACTACAAAGAAACTTGGCGTTTTAACTTTTACCAAAGTCGCAGGAAAAATGAATTATAGTTACGAAATAGAATATATTGTGAGCATTTTTAACGTATTTGTTTATAACACTTTTATGCACTTTTATTTGTACGTCCAGGACACTGATTTAGGGAATTCCTGTTTACATTTGATTCAGCCAAGTTTATTTTCCTTTTGCAAAGTTCCCATAAAATAGGGATAATAATATATTTTAGTATTTACTAAGTATGGTTTTCAATTTAATAAAGGATAGATCAAAAATTTTTTTTATGTTGAAAAGTGCACAGTTTTCGAAAGTAAAGTGCTTTTTCCTCTGTTGACCTAACACGTTTCTAAAAAGTTTTTATTTATTTATTTTTTTAAATTTCTTTTATTTTAATTTTTATTTATCGAGTGCACGCACATGAGTGGAGGAGGGGCAGAGAGAGAGAGAGAGAGAGAGAGAGAGAGAGAGCGGGAATCCCAAGCAGGCTCCATGTTGTCAGCACCGAGCCCAAGGCAGGGCTCCAGCTCACGAACCAGGAGATCATGACCTGAGCCAAAATCAAGTTGGACGCTTAACCCACTGAGCCACCGAGACGGCCTGACCTAACACATTTTTGTAACAGAAGTGTAGCTGACACACAATGTTACATTAGTTTCAGGCGCACAGCATAGTGACTGGCCAAGTGTGTGCCTTAGAAAATGCTCCCCGCAAGAAGGCCGTTGCCGTTCGGAGTCCTTACGGCATCGTCGGCTACGTTCCCTGTGCCGTGTTTGTTTTATAACTGGAGGTTTGTTCCTGCCAGTGCCCTTCATCTCTGTCACTCTTCCGCACCCCCTTCCCTGCGGCCACCAACCGTCCTCTGTCTCTGTGAGTCTGTTTCTGGTTTGTTTTCTTCAGATGCTTTTTACACATTTCACAAAGTTAGGCTGTCTCACAGAGATTGTTCTTTACGGGACAAAATAGTTTTGAATCACCTGATAGCACTTACTTAGTCTTTCAAGGACAGTGTTGCGGGATTTAACTCCCGGAACTGGAACGGATGTATGTTCCCTGATTGTGCTGCTCGGAGCTTGCTCCAGCTGTTCCGTCAGGCACGTGTGTGGCCGCCCGTCAGGCATGTGCAGGAGCTGGTGTGTTCAGCCAGTCTGCGGTCCGCACGCTTCAGAGCGCCGTGTCCCCTTCTAGCTGGTGGTCCGGAAGACTGTGCAATCGGGGCTGAGTCGCGGGAGGCGCGCGTGGGCAGCAGAGGTAAAGCCGCACCTGACAGTGAGAATGTTCCCGCGGCGGAACACGTAGGAACCATCTGTCCGAAGTCCTGCGCTTGGCGGGGTGTGCCTGGCTTGGGAGGCAGACTTTTCCTCTCCCTTCCCGTGGCCCGTGGATGCCCCCGCTCCCGTTCTGCCCGCGGCTGCCTGGGGGAGCGAGCGCCCAGTGCCCTGCTCAGACCCCTGCTCGCTGCACACGGTGAGAACGCAGTTTCAAAACGTCCGCTGGCACAGGTACAAAGTTTGCTTCAGAACTTAGAAATTAACTTGCTTAACGTCTCAGTGGGGCCTCCTTTTCCATTTAGCATGCTTGGGGGATGCCTGGGCAAAAGGGTGTTTCCAACCTAGGAAAGCACTCGATGGTTGGGGAGATTTGCAGCGTGTCCAGACTGCAAAAGAGGCTAATGTGAGAAAATTCAAGGTTTGGAAAGCAGATACAGGAAAGAAGGCCCAGGATGTGGCTGTACAGCTTTTTGCCGAAGAGGTTACGTATGTGACTCATGGACCCACTCAGCCATCTCAGCAAGAGCCTGGAGTGGACGGGGTGATCCAGGAAAGGTCTGTGCGGGAGCCTCTTGTCTAGTGGCGTGGTCCCCCCGTGACACACACAGGAGACCCACAAAGGTTTTGAGAACCTCTCATCAGCGGAAATGCCGTCAGCTTGCACTGGAAGGAACAGACATGGAACGAAATGAGAGCAGCCTGTTGACTCCCGAAATCCTGCAGGAAGGAGATGGGCTGGTGGAGCCCCCGGCCACAAGCATGTGCTGCCCTTCAGGAAAAAGGAAGAGTCACGAGGCCACAGGCCTGGGCCGTGTGGAGTCCTGGCACCGCGGGCCAGAGGGTAGGACGTCCAGTCTCAGAAGATCATTCCCCGTCCTTGTAACAGGACAGAGTCGGGGCCTGCGTGGTTGTGCCTGTGTTCCAGGCATTCTCGCCAGTTCTGGTTTGCTGATAATCTTTTTTGGTCCGTAGCTGGAAGTTTTACTCACCTGGCAGTGAAATCATCGGGGGAAGAAAACCTGTAAGTTTTACGTAGCCAAATTGAGAAATCTTTTTTGCTGTTGGTTATTACCCTGGGCAGGTTGTTCAGGAAGCGCTTCTGTACATTGGACGATGGCGCTGTCCTCCAGTGCTAACTTCTGAAAGGTTAACAGGGTTGGCCATGACCACGGGAAGCGGCAGGTTCTCTGAGTGCCAAATAGGGTTTTCACGTAGAATTGTTTTCCATCCCAGTGGGCTCAGTGCCCCTTGTGGAAGAGACTGTCCCCCAGTGAGCCAGGGCACCTCTGTCCTACACCGGGTGCTCAGACAGGCCTGGCCGGTTTGGGGTCTTCTGTTCTGTTCCCTTGGTGGGCATGTCTATTCCTGACCACCTAACAAACTGTCTAAATACTGGCTTTGTAATAAGCCAGTATTTCAGAGACCAGGGCCCTCCTTGTGTCCTTTCAGAGTGCCTTTGCCCACATTGGCCGTTTGCGTTCAGTGTTAAATTTTCCAAACCATAAATCTGGCCTATCTGTTTTTTAGGTCTTCTCCAGTACGTTGAAGTCTAAAAAATGTCTTCACAGAAATCCTGCATAACTTTTGTTAGAGCTGTTCTTAGATGCTTGATATTTTTTGCTGTTGTAAATACTGTGGTTTTTGAAAGTGCTGTTTCTTATGTATCTGTAACTGGTTTGGAGAAATAAAATTGACTTTTATAAAATGATTGAACCCATCAAGTTTGGTAAAACCTTATTGGTTTTAATTATTAATCTGGAGTCTCTTGAATTTTCTCTGTAGGTAAGTGTATTGGCAGCAAATAACGAGAGCTTTGAGCTTTGTTTCTTTGGATCCCTTGCACATTTGCTTCTTTTCCCTGTCACTGTGTCCGATTCCTGGTATCTCGTTACGCGGGAGTGCTGAGAACAGACGTTGTTTTTGTCTCTGATGTGAAGGGCGGAACGTTCAGATTTCATCATTAAGCATACTATGTTTTACAGAGGGCCCATTTTATACTAAGAAAGTTTTTCCTATTCCTATTATGCTAAAAATTGTTATAAAATTATGAATATATAGGCTTTTGGGTGGCTCAGTTGGTTGAGCATTCACCTTTGGCCTAGGTCATGATCTCATGGTTTGTGAGTTCAAGCCCTGCGTCGGGCTCTGTGCTGTCAGTTCGGAGCCTGGAGCCTGCTTCGGATTCTGTGTCTCCCTCTCTCTCTGTCCCTCCCCTGCTCACACGCATGCTCTCTCTCTGAAAAATAATAATCATTAAAAAAAAAATTTTAAATAAAATTGTGGGGGCACCTGGGTGGCTCAGGAGGTTAAGCGTCCGACTTAGCCCAGGTCATGATCTCACAGTCCGTGAGTTCGAGCCCCGCATCAGGCTCTGTGCTGACCGCTCAGAGCCTGGAGCCTGTTTCGGGTTCTGTGACTCCTTCTCTGTCTGCCCCTCCGCCTCTCATGCTCTGTCTCTCTGTCTCTCTCTCAAAAATAAATAAACATTAAAAAGAAAAACATTTTAAAAAATAAGATTGTGAATATCGTTTTTGTAATACTGCTACTAAATCTGTTGAGGGGATTTTTTATTTTTAAGTTTTTCTGTAATATTTTAATATGAAAAATTATACTGATTGACTTTCTAATATGATACCTACCTTATGTTCTTCCGGTAAAAGATGCATCTTAATCGTGGTATAATATTCTTTTGTGTGTTACCAGATTCCATTGTTTGTATTTTTGTGAAGTTTTTGAGTTGATTCCCATGAGTGACGATGCTGTTACTGGTTTTCTCATATCATTTTTCTGGTGTTCGGTGTCCAGGCTGTGCCGGTCTCACAAAATACATGGCCAAGTTTTCTTTCCTCTTCTTGTCTCTAAAATATTTTCTCTAAAATGATACTTATTTATTCCTTGGGCATTTACACGTCAGGGAGGCCTGAACTTTTTACTGCAAAAAAGATGTTTGACAGACTTGATTTCTTTAATAGTTTTAAATATATTTATTGAATAGTTACAGTCTAAATAATTAACTTTAAGGTTAAAATTGATTTCAAGTTTTTAATTTCTTCTTCAGTTTTGCAGTTATGGTTTTCAGGAAATGTGTCACCTGTACCTGTATTCAAATTTATTCCTAAAACTTGTCCATAATATTTTCCTGTTATTTCAAATGGATGGGATCTGTGGTATTTATTCTTCATTTGTGATACTTGTTTCTCTTTTCTGTTTTTCTTGATCGGTCTTTCAGTGGGTGTATCAGCTTTAGGAGTCTTTTGGACGAGGCTTCTCTCTAGGCTTGATTCTCTGTGACATATAGTATTTCTCTAACTTATTAATGTTACCTTCTTTCCTTCTGCCTTCTGTGGTTTGTATTATTATTCTTGATATAGATGCTTAATTTACTAGTTTTCAGCTCCCCCTCCCCCCTTTTTGAATGTATGTCATTGAGGCTATAAATGTTCACAGAGATACTGCTTTGGCTGATTCCCATACGTTTTCATACGTAATATTTTTGTTATTTTCAGATACAGAATATTTTTTAATTTCCACTGATTTCTTCTTTGACCCATGGTTATTACAGAGTCATTTCTTAATTTACCAGCATGTTTGAATTTTCTGATTATTGTCTGCATCTGTATTTAGTTTGTGTTGTCGTTAGAGAACGTATCTTCTGTTATCTCAGATGTGTGACATTTGCAGAGTTGAGGTGCAGGGCCAAGTGTCTCGTTGATTTCCATGAACACCTGCCCGCCCTCGCAGAGAACCTGGATTCTGGATTGCTGGCACAGTGTGTAAGCGCATCTGTGAGGCTTGTTGTCAGTGTCTCCACACCCCTACTGGCTTTTCTCTGCCTTCTCTAACACTTGCTAAGAGTTGTGTGGAGCTCTTCCATTAGTCTTGGGAATCTGTTTTCCCTGGAATTCTCTTGCGGCCATCATATACTTTGTGGCTTTGGTGTCAGATATATACAAATATAAATTGTTACGTATTTCTGCTGAATTACGTATTTTCTCATTATAACGTGACTTGCTTGATCTCTGCTCAAGCTTCCTGTGTTAAATTCTAGTTTGTCTTACGTTAACAGCACCGTGCCTGCTAGTCAAGTGCGCTCGGCCTGGCTGGCTCCGTTGAGCACTTCCCTTCTCTGTGTGTATGTGTGTCTCTTGGGTTTGAAATTTTATCTTCTCTGACAAATTTTGACTGTTGAGTGCCCACACGGTTATTGTAATTCTGTTCCAGTTCTGATTTAAATTTGTCATCTTATCTTGGTTTTTTAGTGTGCCTTACCTGTCGTAGATCTTCCTCCTTGCTTACCATTTTCCTTGTAATTTTTATAATTGCACTTCTCTGCTAATGAGTTGGGAAGGTTTAAGCTATTTTTGTGCTTCTAGTCATTACCCTGTAAACAGAGAATGTTTTTCTTAATCTGTCAAAGTCCAAAGGCAGCTGTTTCCTTTACCTGTCACCTTAGCCCATGTTTACCTCCCCTCACCCTTTTGACCTTGTGCCGTTTTCGCCATTTATTTTAATTTCGTTCATTCTTAGGCCTCAAGGATACTGTTGTTTTGTACATTCCCCGTATATTTTGGTGTACATCCGTGTTCATTTCTTACCCTGAGGCCTTCCATGGAGAATAATTTTCCTTGTGTCAAAAATTTATTCTTTTGTCCAGTATGGCTTTGTTGGGAATGTGCTAGGTTTCTGCTTGGCTTTCCTTAGAAACCGTTTCTCCTGCGTTCCCGGCTGCCTTCTGGCTGCGGCTAGCGGGGTCCCCAGGGCCTGTGCTCCTCGGTGCCCTCTGCCTGCGGCCGCTGTCACACCTGCTCCCTCCTGCTCTGTGCTCAGCCACCCTGTGTCCAGACTGAAGCTTCTCTTCGTAGAATGCTTAGGATTCGGTGCATTTCTCGAGTGTGTGGATGGGCCCTTTCCTTTATGCCAGAAAACTCTGGGTTTGGTCCTGCTGTGTCCTCTCCTTTGGGGACGTGAATGCGAGCTGTGTCAGGTGTCCTCCCCATGCTCTTCGTTGGTCTTCTCTTTTTCTTCTTTTCCACCTTCTGTCTCCATTCCCCGTTCTGCCTCGTTCCAGCGACCCGTCTTCCAAGTCGCGATCTCAGCCTTGGCCGTCAGACCATTCGCGTTCCTAATTTCGGTTATTGACACCTTTTAGTTCCGAAAATTCTGTTCGGTGTCTTTATCACACTGCTTACTCGTTTTTATATTTGCGTTTTCCACGCAGGTGATCACTCTAGTTTGGTTCCTGGGTCCTGTTTCTCAGTCTGCGTCGGTCACAGGCTGCTTGCTGTTCCTGTCGGTCTTTCTCTCTCACTTTTTCCTTCTGGCTCTTGCACGTGGTTTCACTGAGTGCTGTGTGGCGTTTGTTGTTGCGTGCTTCGGTTTCAGTTTATGTCTGGGGTGTTTTGTGGGTTTGTTTGGTGATTGTATTTGAGAAGCTAATTATAGGAGTGATTTGAGATAAAAAACGGAAGCTGTCTTCTTGAAGCATATACCCTGCCTCTGCTGATACATGGAGGTGCCTCCTGTCACGGAACATCTTCCTCCGAACGTGAGATTCACTTCACAGTCCCTGAGTTGTGGGAGCCTGGCTCCTTCTCCACGTGTGGGCACACGGCTCCCCAGTCCCCTCTTAGTGTGGGGCGGAGCCCCTCTTGGCCTCTTATCCTGGAAAGAGGGGCCTCTTGTGGGACCTCCCCCTGCCTTGGTCCTGGCCTTTGTGTCTGCTCCCCGCACCGGAAGGCTGCTGACAAGAAAGCTCAGACCATCGGGGGCTGGCGGTCTCAGGGCAGAGGGGGTCGGTCCTGTGGTCACTTCACCTGTGCGGTACCTGGTCAGGGCCCAGCCCGGAAGCCCCTTACTGTCTAGTGTGCTCTTTCTCTTTCTTTCCAGAAACTTAAAAAAAATATTTTACATGGTATTTCTTACTGTTTTCAGTGGGAACATTGGTTCAAGTAGGATAGCCAGCCATTACCCGAGATCACAGAACTCCCTTGCGGTTTTTATGTAAAGAAAGCTGGGGGCGCCTGGTGGTTCAGTCGATTGAGCATCTGACTTTGGCTCGGGTCGCGACTCGCACGGTTCATGGGTTCGAGCCCCGCATCGGCCTCTGTGCTGACGGCTCAGAGCCCGGAGCCTGCTTTGGATTCTGTGTCTCCCTCTCTCTCTGCCCCTCCCCTGCTAGCGCTTACTCACTCACTCGCTCTCTCTCTCAAAAAATATGAAGTAAAACATTAAAGAAAAAAAAGACAAATTTGAAAATTTCTGATTAACTTCCATGGCAGTACTTTCCAAGGGTAAAACTTCCAGGTCCTAAGTGTGATCAACTTTATTCCTGAGAATGTAGCAAACTTTCTTTTAAACACAAAGTACAGCTCTATCATAGTGAACCTGGGAAATGCAAGCTGTTAAGACAGTGTCACCCGGATAAACTCTGGTATGTCCATTCAGTGAAGACTGTCCGTCAATAAAAAGGAACAAAGTATTGATACAGACAACCACTGGGGCATTTATAGGACATTTTTGAAGTTACAAAATTACGATGGACAATTCAACGGTTGCCAGGGGGCAAGTCGGGGGCAGGTGGGGGCTTAGCTGAGGAGCGTGCGAGCTGCATGGAACCGTTTGACCCCGATGGTGGATGGGGTGTGACATGAGTCTGTCCTTGGGACACAGAAAGCAGAGAGCGCGTGTGAAAACTGACAAAGCCCGAGTGAAGTCTTCATCTGACTTACTCGTATTGTAACCCCAACTCTGCCTGGGGGGTGTGCTATGGCGGTGTGACATGTCACTGGGGAAGCACCCGGGAACCCTCCTGGTTTGCTACTTCTTGTGAGTCTTAAAAACGACGTCGAAGTTAGAGTTATCAAAAAGCAAAACACTGTCCCCACCTTTGGTCCATGAGAGTTAGTGTATTCTGGGAGGTGGAGGTCTCGGGCTCTGGAATGGGGGCGACGAGCTTGCATTCGTGCCCTGAGGCTCCCGCTGCTGTGGCCTCCGGAGGGTTCTTAACCTGTCGCCTTTTCCCGTCTGCTTCCTCATGGGATAAAGTTTTATTTAAAATAATGCCTCAGTGGCGTGAATTCACTCTTCGTGCCTTTGTCCTTCTGAGTCTTGCCCCATTCTTCGTGTATCCGTTTCTGTTGGCTTTTAACATCATAATAGGTAGCTCTTTATATTGGCCAATATAGTTATCTCATTTGTCTTTTTTTTTTTTTAATTTTAAAAAGTCATTTATTTATTTATTTATTTTGAGAGAGAGGGAGAGAGAGAGAGCATGCACGTGCACATGAGCAGGAGAGGGGGAGAGAGACAGAGAGACAGAGAAAGTCCCAGGCAGGCTCTGCATTGTCAGCGTGGAGCCCGACGCGGGGCTCAAACTCACGAACCGCAAGATAATGGCCTGTGCCAAAATCAAGAGTCATTCACTTGACCGAGTGAGCCACCCAGGCACCCTTCTCATTTGCCTTTTTAATTGCGGCACTTTTTCGTGATAGATCGGTACATGCAATTTTTAAGTTAAGTATAAATCTAAGGGAGCATTGGTTAATTTATCACACGGGTGCAGGGAAGGTCAGCCACGCAGCCCGTTCATTGGGTGTGGCTCGAACGGGAAGGCCAGCGCCCCCTGGGACTCTTCTCCCCGTCTGTCGACTCTGCTTTCTTCTGGTTAAGTGTCATTCTCTGCCAGACCTTCCTCACCTGGTTACACAGACGGCGTCAGAGGCCTGAAGCCCGTGTTCTGCTCACTAAATTACACAAGGAAAAAGCAGATACTTTATTTCGGCCGGTTCCGGAGTGCGTCTCCCCTGAACCCACCACTCGTCTTGTATGTAGCGTGAGTCCGTGAGGCCCGGCGCCCTTGCCTGCCCTCGGAGGCCAGGGTGGGTCTCTTGTGCCGCAGCCTTGCGTGTCCGCTGTGCGTGCAAGGCCCCCGTGGAGTGGGTGCTGCGGGACCCCTCCTCCTCTCCTCTGGCCTGGCTTCGCTGTGGTCACTGTCCCCTTTGTGTAGAGAGCCGAGCTGAGCTTTTCCAGCCCCAAGCCTTCCACCTTTTCATCTGGTCCCTTTCTCCTGGTGAGCTTGCTTACTGACGTTTTGACCCAAGCACTACCTGCCTGGTTTGGGTGGCTTGTCACGGGTACCTTCGCTGCTCCTTCGTTCTTAGGCTGTTGGAGACATTTTATTTGAAGGTGCATCAAATTGCATATACTTAGTACTTTTATTCATTTATGAACTAAAGGAAGTGTTAGTCCTTTAATAGGAAGGTTTATCCCTTTGACACGTTGACACAAAAGATTTGGCCTCACTCCTGCACAAATATATTTATACTGCTGCCATACAGGATGACTTCTGCGGGCATGCGTGTGCGTGTGCGTGCGCACACACGCACACACACACACCCACTCACACACACCCCTTAGCACTGGCTGCTGCATAGCACATGCAGTGTTTCACGTGGCTCCCCGGTAAAGGCTGAAACCATTCTGAATGTTGGGGAAGGCCTGGATTGCTTTGGTGTCCTTCACCCCATATCTGATCCCGTGACCAGCATTTGCTTGTTGTGGATGCTCGGGAGGTTGGCTGACATCACTCTGAGTGGAAGGCCCTCCGGAGTCTGCCCCCCTCTCCCTAAGTGTGGCTCGGAGCAGTGGTGTATTCTCAGAGCCCCCCGTGGAGCCCCGGGCCCTGGCGCGCCACCTGCCGCCCTGTGCACAGCTTTGGACTCTCCTGGTGGCTTCAGGATTTCTTGGGTTCAGCTCGTCTGGAACACTGACACTCCCCTTTATTTTTCCCAAAACACCACGTTATTTCAAATCTCCCACGCCCGCTCGGAAACGTAATGCGATTCGGAATTTTGCTGTACCAATTTAAGCTACTTTCATGCCTTTCCAGATTTTCTGTTCTTAGGACCCAAGGCCACACTTCGTTTATCCTTGTGCACACGGCCGTGGGTGCAGTGCAGGCAGGTTCTCAGGGCACTCGGGTGGCTCTCCGCCTTTGTTCCACCTAAAGTCCTGCCCGGGCCCTCCGAGCTCGCGTCCTGCCTTCGCTGCTGGGGTAGGGCCTCCTGTACACCCCTGTCCGTTCCGTTTTGGCCCAGGGCCCGTCTCTCCTATCAGACCTTGTCTGGCTGTTGAGACCGGTGGTCGTCTGCTCCAGTGATGCAACTCACCTGTTTTTACGTGTTAGTGCAGTTCCCACAGCCGTCTTGCACATACGTGGCCTTTTACAGGTACCGTTACCGAGGCTCGGAGGACTCAAGTTGTCGTTTGTCCAAGATGATGGAAACTTGAAAATTAAGAATCAGTACAAGTCACACGTCGCCTTAAACCTGTACAGTTCAGGTACCCACGCGTCTTCCGGGCGGAACATGGAAAGCAGGTGCAGGAGGACTTGGGCCGTGCAGTGGGCAGGAGGTGATTACTGACATACGGGAAGCGAAAGGAAAAAGGAACCCAGGGTCACTCGCCAGCTCTGTCCTGCTGTTCACTCGTGTGGAGAAATGGCTTCCTCATGGAGAAACCGTAAACTTGCTGTGTGTTGTGGCGCAGGGAGAGGACGGTGTGTCGTATGCCTGCGCTTAAAGGCTTTTGTGGAAAGGCGAAGGCTGGATGCTCGATCGGCAACAGATACAGTCGTCTGAAGCCTGGGAAGAGGTCCAGGTCCTGACGGAGGCCCGAGCGGCACCGTCACTGCGTGGCATTGGGTGAATTCAGCCAGTGAGGCTTGAACATCCCCGGCCACCCTCAGTATGTCACAGAGTGTAAAGATGTCACAAGATGAAGAACGTTGCGGGAGATTCAGATAAAACCACATCTGTCCGTTTCCTTTAGGTGACAATCTACAGGAAAGGGGTTTGATGACTTTTGATTAAAACTTCTCATTAAAATGACTTTTCTGGGGCGCCTGGGTGGCTCAGTCGGTTGAGCAGCCGACTTCGGCTCAGGTCATGATCTCGCGGTCCGTGAGTTCGAGCCCCGCGTCGGGCTCTGTGCTGACGGCTCGGAGCCTGGAGCCTGTTTCGGATTCTGTGTCTCCCTCTCTCTGACCCTCCCCCGTTCATGCTCTGTCTCTCTCTGTCTCAAAAAGAAATAAACGTTAAAAAACATTAAAAAAAATAAAATAAAATGACTTTTCTTTTGCTCAGATTAAGATCTAAGACTAAGCCCCGGTCAGGCAGGAGTGCACGTGAGCTGGTCCAGGTGGATTGTCCCCTGAGCAGCCGCAGGCGCCGGGCCCAGCGTGCCAGCTGAGATGCGCCAGGCAGGTGGGGCCTCAAGGACATCGAATCGCATTGCGTATTTTAGGAAAATACACCTCACCTTTACCCGGGGCTCGGGTCGCCTCCTCAGACATTGTGTAGAGGAAGGAAGGTCTACAGTAGGGGGGTTTGGTCAGGAAGGTGGGCTGGTGAGACGGCCATGCTTCCCAGTTAGCCTGTGCTCGAGCGCGACCCTTCCTGACGCCCTGGCCGGGCCCGTTCCCGCCACCTTGTGTCACACTGGCTCATGAAACAGCAGGTTCTTAGGGCTCTGTGACGACAGCAGTTGTTTTGTTAAATCGTGGCCGTTCGTGATGTCGAGAGGACCCCGTGGAAGAACCCAGAAGGTGCCCCTTTGGTCTCCACTCAGCCCCAAGCCCAGCAGCACCCTGTGAACTCCGGGAAAGTACCCATTTGCCCTGTGGTAGTTGAGGCAGGCTGACGTTTTCCAAAATAATTTGACCCCGGTACACAAGAGAAGAAGGTCGTGCTCCTGCACCGCGTTGGCCTCTGGGCCTGCCGAGCCCACCGTGCTGAGCTCCACAGGGACCCACACCGCCCCCTACACCCCCTGCACCCTGGTCATCAGTGGCCTGGCCCCCTGCCTGCCCCTGCCCGCTCGCTGGCCCGCTGAGCCTCTCACTTGACTGTCCGCGTTCAGAGGGTCTGTCTGATCGCCGATACCCGGCTCACAGACAAGTCCACACAAGATGCCGCGTGTCCCTCCTCCAGCCCCCGTGCCCCTCAGCCTTTCCAGGCGGTGGCTCTTAGTGGCTGCCGCCGGGACCCTCGCCAGTGCTCCTCCAGCTCCTCGCCGGCCGCTCTGGGCGGTCACCCCAGCCCCACAGAGAGAGTGGTGTCTGCACCCCAGACCTTAACAGGAGGCCGTCTGTGAGGCCAAGAGGCTGCCGTGCTCTGCCCCCCGTGCCGTCCTGGGGTGTCTGTCCTCCCTGACCGGCGGGTCTCCCTGCCGTATCGGCATTGTAAGTAGCCAAGAGGTCGTGAGGCCGGTTTCAAAGGTCTGTGTATTTGTCGATTATGACTTTTCTTTCTGACCGTGAGAGGTCTTAGGAGTTTTGAGATGGGAGCGTTACGGACAAATAACTCATTATGATCATTTTAATTTTCTTTAACTTGCCTACAGGCTGTCTTTGCTGACTCTGACTCCTTCACATTGTTTTCCAAGTGTGCTTTTATTGTTACGAATTGCCATTTGGGTCGCATGATTGAGGGTCAGCAGCCTCACCACATGGTGGAGGTGTGTCGTGTCTGCTGTTTTTGTGACACAGTTACACTGGGCACAGATTTTTTTATGGGCTTTGACGCATATCTGATGATCTTAAGTCTCATCGTTACCAAGAGCAAAGCGAGGCCAGAACTGCTAGGTACAAAAGTATGAGCAGAGTGGGTGCTTCACTTAAGCCAGCAGGTGGACGAGTGCAGCTTGGGTCAAAGAGGCGCCATTTTTAAAATGTACTCCAGACTCTGCCTAAGCCTAGTCAGGGGCCTCCGTGGCTCTTGACTGTGAGACCCTGCGCTGCACCTGGTGGCCTGGCCCCGGCTACTCTGATCCCGCCTGTTGCCACTGTCCCCGGTACTTGCTTCTGTCACCGCCCCGGGCCTCAGGTCGCAGCCCTGGCGTGGAAGCCTGGCCCTGTGCGGGGCCGAGCGCTCCTCCCGGGCGAGTTCAGCCTGGGAGTCACCACCAGCGGGGAAGCCTCCTGTTTGTTCTTTAAAATGAGCACACGAGCACATTTTGACAGTCTCTCCCAGGGAGGCACCGCCTGAGCCCCATAAACACAGATCTCTCCTCTGGGCCTGCGTGGGGCGCGTGCGTCCACCCGCCTTCTTCCCGGACATCCGATTCCACGCGCTCGGCTGTAGGGCGAGGATCGGGAGCCCGTTTGACCGCCACCTGCAAACACGTTGTGGGGCGTGAAAAGGTTCGTTTGTTGGCTTAAGTGTCAACAAATTCGTTTATTTTAAATGCTGAAATCCAGTATCCCCAACCTAGTTCACGTAAGGTCAAAGGTAATAAATGTCTGTGGAAAACATGAGTGTGAGGGTGTTGCCTGGCTTTGGACCACACTGACAACTCTGGTCGGTTTTATTCGGCAGTCTGCGCGTGAACTTGGACATGGGCAAGGCCGCGTACGGGTGGATGATCATGAAGGACGAGAGCATCCCCGGCACAGTCGTGCGCACCAGCACCATCCCAGAAGAGCTGGGACGCCTGGTGTACCTGCTGACCGACAAAACAGGTACCGAGCTGGCATCCAGTCCGTAGTGATCCTGTGTGTCCACGTGTGTGCCCGGGGTGTGTGTGTGTGTGTCCACATGTGTGCATGGGGCATGTGTGTGTCCATGTGTGTGTGTGTGTCCGTCCACGTGTGTGTCCACATGTGTGCACGGGGTGTGTGTGTGTCCATGTGTGTTCACGTGTGTGTGTCCATGTATGTTCAAAATGTGTGTATTCACATGTGCATGGGTGTGTGCGCCCACATACGTGCACAGAGCATGAGTGTCCACGTATGCTCACAGGGTGTGTGTCTACTGTATGCACGGGGCGTTTGTGTCCGTGTATGTTCAGGGGCGCACATGCTCGTGTGTGTGTGTGTAGCAGGGTATTGAATTCATTCACATTTAGAATTTTCCAGACCTTGCCCTGAACACGGGCACACAACTAATCTTCATCTTGGAATATCATCAGAATTAGCAACATGTTAAATCCTTAGAGATTTAAATGACGTGCCTGAATATTTTTAATTCTCTGCAGCCTTACAGTTCTTTCTTTGTTTTAACTGCCTTTACGACATCTCTGTGGAGGGGACGTAAGAGGAAAAATTGCTTGTTTATTACAGGATGGTACTTTTGAGCTGTTGGGAGGGTACGGCGATGTGTGTATGGCTTTGGTATTTTCACAGTAACCCTCCTAAAGAGCCTTACTAGAAACTACCCCATCAGGTCTGTGCCCCAGATTTTATATTTTTTTATTTCACTTTTAACTTTCTTCATCAAAGAATTCTTGTCAATACGTAACATATTCAATAAAAGACGAACTGAATCCAGTACGATAATAAAAGTCCTATCGACAGGTTAAAGTCCCTACCTGATTGATCCATTCGTGGCTTAAATTCCCAGTAATTCTTGGTGAACTGAAAATAAGAGAATACTTCTATCACATGGTAAAATATGTCTCAAGTAAAATTCAACATTATTTTTAACAAAATGTGAGGACAAGCTTCATCATAGGAAAAGTAAAGAAAAAAACTAACGTTGTGACTTAGCATGTGTCCTAGACGTTGCAGTAAGACAAGACACAGAAGTCAGCCGTACCACCAAAAGAATAAGCAAATATTTGTAGATGAAACAATGAACCAAGGAAGCCAACTGCTAAAAATCAGTGAAGTGGCAGGTCACAGGGCAGAATGACAGAATGGCTCCCTGCGCGTCAAGCAGACCGAAGAGTAAAAACCCGCTCGTGGCGGTGCGAGGGAGCATCAAGCGTGGGCGTAAATGTGAGGGGTGCGAAGGTGGTCAGACCTTCCAGAGAATCGTGAAGGAAGACGTGACCCAGTGGAGAGACGGGTTGCGGTTCCCAGCGAGAAGACTGGGTGTTTCGCAGTCGTCCACCTTCACGAGGAGGTGAGGCGCTTACCGCGGTTCGGTCAAAATCCAGCTGTCAGGTGGCGTTGACGTCCGGTCTTCGTGAGGGCTTGTCTTGGTAGCATCTCCAGGAACTTGCCGGTAAGTTCATGCATGGGTTGTGAGATCAGAAATAACGAGGAGCTTGGGCTCAAGACGGTACCCTGGGAAGATGCCTTCAGATTCCTCCTTCCCACCCTCGCGGAGCTGACGGGAGAAGATTTTAAGAACAAATCTGTAACGGTTGTGGCGAATAAGCAAAAGCGCCCTTACAGAAGTGAATGATTTCTGGAAACCGGGTGGAGTTATTTTGATGGAGAAGCTGGAGCCAAGCAAACCCAAACTCAAAATGGTTCCTAGAGTGACCCTGCGGAGATGCCGGGACGTCTCCCCAGAGCAGCGTCCTGGAGACACACGGAGGGGACGGGTGCGGGCTGAGGTGGGCGAGGGCCTCAGCTGTCCACAGGCGGTGGGAGGGACCCGCCCTCCACAGCCCACAGCCTGCTCTCTAACCGCGGTCTGACAGATGAGAACAGCTGCGTGCGCTGGGACCTCCAGCGCGAACAGGCCTGCTTTCCCCGAGAGCAGGGGTTCCGTGACAGTTTACCCAGAAAGAAACCCAAAGGAGCCGTCAGGAGAGCGTCTAGAATTACGGGACACCTTAGGTACACCTGTAAATTCATCCTTAAAATTTAACTGCATTTCCTATACCAGTAACAATGGGGGCATTTAATTCCAAAAACGCCAATTAGAGTAGCAACAAAAAGTATATTAAAAATAAATTCAAACAAAACCCGTATAAGGCCTATACGGATGTAAGTTCTTACATTCTGGAAGACCGAAGTGGTGGATGGGCACACTGTGCGTGAGTAGGCGTCTTCGTGCGGTGGAGACGTGGCTTGTCCCCACGTGAAGACCCCTGACCTGTGAGGGGCACACCGTGTCGGGCCTTCTCTCCACTGCGAGTGGGAGTGTTACCTGCTGGGCACTCGTCTGGGCAGGCTCCGCACAACACTGCCTCTCGGGAAGCAGCTGCGTGTCTGAGACAGGAGACGACGTAAGATGGTTCACGGCATCGTTTTGGAAAACGAAACCGAACAGTGTAACACCGGAAAAGCAGTCACTGGTACAGCGTAGAAGTTATGGAGCATTATGGGGCTCCCGGGTGGCACCGTAGGTAGGGTAGCTGACTTGGGCTCAGGTCATGATCTCACGGTTCGTGAGCTCGAGCCCCGCATCGGGCTCTGTGCTGACGGCTCAGAGCCTGGAGCCTGCTTCATTCAGATCTCGGGTCTCCCTGTCTCTCTGCCCCTCCCCCGCTTATGCTGTGTCTCCCTCAAAAATAAATACAAACGTTTAAAAACATTTAGAAAGCAAAAATAAGTAATCTGGGCTCCTGAGCTTTAAAAAGAATTACAAAAAAGTACATAAAGCACGTTAGTGAGAGGTGCCTGGAGGCTCAGTCGGTTAAGCGTCTGACATCGGCTCAGGTCACGGTCTCACAGTTCATGTGTTCGAGCCCCGCCTTGGTCTCTGCACTGAGGGTGTAGGTCCTGCTTGGGGTTCTCTCTCTTTTCCCCTCCCCTGCTCATGAAATAAATAAACTTGAAAAAATCTTCTGCATTTCATCCTCCGAAGGCCTTTTTGTACCAGAGGTCACGGGAGGGGATTCCCGCCGTCACTTCCTGTTTTGAAGACGTGGAGCTTGAAACATGTTTTGGATTTAAAACAGTTTTCGGTCTCGACCTTTCTCAGAACCTTTGTCGGTAACCACAAGGTGAACACCACTTACTGAGCACGTCTGTGTGGCACACGCGGTGACAGCCGTGCACTGTCCTTGTCCCGGGCCGTGTGGCAAGTCCACCCAGTTGCAGGTGATGGAAATGGGGGACAAGGTGTGGAGTCCCGTCACAGCTGCGGGCACATCGCAGACACGGCACTGTCCCCGCTGTGACTGTAAACGTGCTTGTCACACAGGCAGATGGGGGCACTGGCACACGGGGGCTTGAGCCCTCGCCGCTGGGCGCCGTGTGGCCTCGGGCAGACGCCGGCCTTCTGGGCAAAGCCCCGTGTTGTTGGCCAGGCAGGTTTTGTGGTGGGCGTTACGCAGGGGAGGCGAGGGCAGTGTGGCCTTGCTCGCCTTCCAGAACCTGCCGGCCCACCCTCTCCCTGCAGCGCCCTCCTGCGGCCGGTAGGCCGCTCTTTGTTCCTTCCTCTGTCGTGGGACTAGGTTGACCCGAAGTCAGCCGGGGCTTAGCAGTCACGGCGGGTGGCTGTGGAGAATCCGGGGTGTGAGTTTGCAGACACGGTCCGCCCGCGTGATTGCGACCAAGCTGTGGTGTGACAGGCAACTGGAACCGAGAGGCGCCAACGTAGCCGGGAGGCGGCGCTCGGCGTGACCGGGACCAGGCTTGGGCTCGGTCGACGAGCGTTCTGATGGGAAGCGACCATCGCGCCACGTGTCGTTGGCCACAGCCGAACGGAAAATGCAGTCCCCGTGATTGCGTTCCCGCTCTCTTCCCGTGGACGGGAGAGCAGTGTGGTGTAATTAGCTGTGATTAGAGTGCACGTTTCTGGTAAGATCTGAAATTAATGATGTTGCCATAGTGACACGTGTGCGGCCGCCAGTGCGTGAAACGTGAAGTAATTCGCTCGATGAGAGCAGACATCTGTTAGCTGCCGGGATGCAGACACCGACAGGGAACACCAGGCGTGCGCTGGACCCCGGGACAGGTCGTGGGTACTGGCCACAGTGAGGCCACCGTCCCCGCTCTGGACAGCGCCACCGCTCGTGCGACCGGACCACGGAGGGCTCGGTAGGCTCAGCTCCAGCCAGGCTGCAGCCTCTTAAAGCAGGACCTTAGTCCCTTGTTGAGGTTCTGATCTTGACGTAGAACAGAGCTTTACCAAAACACCCCCCGATACGACAGGTTCTTCGGGAGGCACGCGGGGGTCCCACCACCCATTGCCCCACGTGCCCTGCGTGCCCTGCGTTCCTGCCCCGAAGGCCGCCTGGTCTGTGGCGGGTGGCAGCAGCGGAGCGTGGCACACGTGAGATTTACGAGCGGGCGCGAATGTCCTGGGAGCCAGGGGACAGCGCTCTCCTGCCCAAGGACGACAGCCCGGCCTCGGCTTTCACGGGGCGGAGCGTCTGACCAGTACGGGATGCTCGGCGCATGCACCCGCCTGCGGTTTGCAGCGTGCACCGATGGGCGCGCGGACACACGCGGCGCTCGAGCAGACACGTACAGTCCCGGTTATCGTGACCGCTTGACGGAAAGCCCTGTTTACAGCAGGTACGGTGTGGGACTCAAGTTCAGTAGGTGCGACGCTTTGCAGAATCGACGTGTCCTTGACGGTGTGGTAACTGAGTCTTAATCCCTTCCGAGTTTGGTTTCCCTTCCTTCTTTGTAAGGTCTGCCCAGCTAGGCCCTTCACAGGGAAGCCCGCGGGCCACCGCCCTCACTCTCCTACAGCAGATCCGGGGCGAGGCCGCATCCCAGCCCGGGAACAGCTGACCCGAAAGCTTCGCGTCTGCCTCTCCAGGGACGTCTCCCCCGGGCGGTTCTGGATCGCATCTGCCGATGCCCCGAGGTGGGCGCCCGCAGGACTTTTCCCTTAGAAACTAATACCGTCTCTGCGCGCTTTGCTCCTCGTACTCCGGGCCGCCTGCCTCAGTGAGGGGCTACACCTCTCCCGCTTTCCAGGAGTCACAGACCTCTTCTCAGAAGATACTTTCTGTCCCCGGCGCCATCAGAACGCCAGGTCAGTGGGAAGCCCTCCGGTGGCTTCTGTCTGCCCCTCCCGTTGCCGGCCCCTCCTGCTGACAAAGCTGCAGATTTGGGACATACTAACATGTGTTGTATTGAGATGACAGAAATTGTCAAAACTATCAGCTGGTCGAAACCATGAAATTGTTTGACTTGAAAAATAATCTTGCGTTGCCGACTCTTTTTTTTTTTTTTTTTTAAGTTTATTTGAGAGTGAGTGCATGCGGTGTAGGGGCAGAGAGAGAGGACAGGGAGGGAGAATCTCAAGCAGGCCCTGTGCTGACAGAGCCCGCTAAGGGGCTTGAAGTCCCAAGCCGTGAGGTCACGACCTGAGCCGAAACCCAGAGCTGGACGCCTGACCGACAGCCTCCCGGGTGCTCTCCCCCCTACTCTTTTAGTAACTGATTGAACCCTAGACTTTCCTGCTGTTTGAAAGGGCATAGGAAGTCTGAAACCAGCCCTGAATTCCCTGCTCAGCATTTCAGAAACAAAACACAACTGAACTTTAAAATGTGCCTTTCGCGTAAAGGAATGTCTTTAACGCAACAAGATGTGAACGTATTTACTCAGGTGGCCAAATAACAGCCAAATATTTCATTGTTTGATGAAATGAGAGTCGTCTGTTTGAAAACATCAGTTACGGCCTCCTTAAAACATGGGTTATTAGCACTGGGAAGTCATACCAGGGGCAGGATGTGCCACCACCCGGCGTTTGACTCCCGACGACAGGTCCCCAGGGCAGGCTACTCTTAGCATTTGGCACAGCTGCTGGGCAACCGTCACTGCAGTCAGAGCCTAGGACGCTTTTGTCCCCCGCAAAGCCACCTGATACGCACCAGCAGCCCCCACGCTTCCCCTTCCCGCACTCAGCCCTCCGTCACCTCTGACGACCTTCTGCCTCATCAGCCTGACTGTTCTGGATTTCTCACATGGATGGACGCACGTTGTGTGGCTTTTTGCGTCTGGCTTCTTTCGCTCAGCATAGCGCTTTCCACGTTCAGCCACGTTGTCGCATCTGTTCGTACTTCATTGCAGAGTAATAGTCGTGCGGGTCGACCACGTTCTCCTCACCCACCTGCCCTTTGAAGGACATCGGAGTGGTTTCTGCTTTCTGTCTGTCAGGAAGAATGCCGCTGCGTCCATTCAAGGCTCGAGCCAGGGCAGGTAGGCGAGGAAAAGAAAAAGGCATCCACGCTATAAAGGGGAGTAAGACTCGTGTGTGGCATGGTCTTTACACAGAAAATCCTAAGGAATCCCCTAAAAGTCTGTTAAGATCAATAAATGAGTTTAGTGAGGTTTAAAAGACAAGACGAATACACAAAAGTGAACTGTGTTTCTACACACTAGCAGTGAACTATCCCAAAATAGAATTAAGAAAACAATTCCATTTACAATGGCATCAAACAATAAAGTCGGTGCCTTATAGGGTTACGATAGCAGCAGGATTCCCCAGATTGATTCATGCACTCTACAGAGTCCCTTTCAGTCCCAACTGCCGCCTTCGTGGGAGTTGACAGGCTGACCCTACAACCCCTGTGGAAGTGCAGGGGACGCAGGGTGGTGTCAGCAGTCCTGGGAAAAGAGCAAACCGGGGGACTCCACAGTGCCTCATCACAGAGCCTACCACCAGGCGGTCGGGGTCAGACAGGGTGGTGCTGCCTGTGAGGGCAGACGTCGGGATCAAGGGAATGGAGTCGAGACTCCGGACATCAGCCTGACAGCGGCAAGTGGCTTTCAGCAAGGCTGCCTCGATACACTGGGGGATGAAGGGCGCCTTCCACAGGCCGTGCTCGGAGAAACCACACGGCCACGTGCAGAAGAATATCTGGGACCCCTGCCTCACACCACACGGAAATCGGCTCAACGTGGATCACAGACCTGTATGGAAGCTCTAACGTGACCATTCTTTTAAACTGGTTGCTTCCAGAAGCTTCTCAATTTATTTTCTGTTCCGTTCTCCTTGGCTACGTTAAGCACCAGAATAAAGAGCTTTTAGGTATTTGCCTCAATGTAACATTTGGGTTATAAACACAACCCGAAAGGAGAAAGAAGTAGTTCAAATCTGGATTTAAGTTATCTTTTAATTGTTTTAAACTAAATTTTATTTTATTTTATAAGTTTTTTTGATGTTTATTCATTTTTGAGAAACAGAGAGACAGAGTGCACTCAGGGGAGCGGCAGAGAGAGAGGGAGACACAGAATCTGAAACAGGCTCCAGGCTCTGAGCTGTCAGCACAGAGCCCGACGCGGGGCTCGAACTCACGGACCGCGAGATCATGACCTGAGCCGAAGTCGGACGCCCAACCGACGGAGCCCCCCAGGCGCCCCTACGCTAAATTTTAAAATCCAACAATATATTTACTATTCCAGCATCTGCTTGTATGTGTCCGTGGGAATGATGTGGGCTCCCGTATTTTCGAGGGATCTGGGCACGTTACTCTAGAGGTTTCTCCAAACAGCAGCAAGAAGCAGAGTGTAACGGCACAGATGGCGTCGGGGTCCCAGAACTTGAAACGCTGTCACCAGGCTAACTGGGGACAAGTAGCTAAAGCAGCCCGTTAAAATAGCAGTCACTCTTCAGCCCCAGATTCACTGTCCAGAGATAGTCTGTGAGTGGCGCGGTGGTCATGATGTGCCTTTGGTTGTGGAAAATACTTGCTGTCCGCGTGGAGCGTCACGCTGGGGGATGCCTCGTAGTTTCTGCCGCCATCACCTGTTGTGTCCCCCGCCAGTAGTCGAACCCCGTTTTCATCGTGTATGAAACCAGGGGTTTGGACCCGGCAGGTCAGTCATGGTCTTCATTTGATTTTTCGCAGTAAATGCTCCTAATAGAGGAGTTTGTTGTACTCTAAAATATATCACAGCTCGTTTAATGAAGGACACAATGTTGCTGAATCAGATGCTTGGCCATATTTCGCCTGGATGAAACCAAACTGTCACTCAGTCATTACATCTAACGCTGTATTTAAATCCACGAACCTCGGAATTATTTCCAGCTTTGCAGTCACGAGGCAAAGATTGATGGCCCGTGACACAAGGGCCACGCGTGTGAAGAGCAGAGATGTCCCCACCGTCAGGTGCACAAGCTTCCAGACGCCAGTAAGGGCGTGTCCCGGGCTCCCGACCCAGGCCTCCCTGCACGGCTGTGCTTCTCCCGTCGGTGTTTTCCCTGCTGAGTGGAACGTCCCCCACAAAGGAGCCAGTGTCGGGGGGATGGTGCGCGGGACGGCACTGAGACCCGTGCCCTGGGCACACGTCCTCGTTCACGCCCCAGAGCCCTGTTCCTCATCCTTGCATATGTTTGGTGAGGTGGCGTTCAGAACAAACCGTGCAGGTTTCTCTGAGTGACCGGCGTGTGCCGTGCAGGAGATTTACGCGGCTGAGGGATTTGGGTTCCGTTGTCATAGTTGGCCTTTAAGCACTTTTTGTATTCCTCGCATCGTCCAGATGGCAGGAATTGGCACTCGTTTGCCCCGTCCACCTGCTGCCTGGGCATTGTGAGTTGAGCACGTGCATACGCGACCCCAGGCAAGCTGGCCGTTGGCTGTGGTGGCTTCCTCCCGTCCGGGCTACTGCGGGATGCTTCTGGTCAGCGGTGTTGTGTCGCCTTGCTGATAACAGCGACATTCGCGTATCGCTGTTCCTTTTTCCTTGATTGGATACGTGGGAAATGGAAAAGGGGATATTCTCCTAAGTGTGGTACAGTTGAGACGACCGCGGAGATACGTCTGGAGGGGATGGAACGCGTTCAGGCACCGTCGTTGAACTTGCTTTGTGCGGTCATTGGCCCTGATCCGTTGGCAGAGCGTTTAACTTTGAAGGGGAAGGCTTGCAGTCAACCGGGTGGATTGCCAGAAGTGTTGAGTCCAAACGCCAAGGCGCAGAGACGTGGGCTTTACGTTCCGGTTATTCTCCAAAGTGGATCCTTTCCCTCGCTCCATACGCTGCATGCAGCCAGCATTCTCTTGTGGAGAGAGTGGTCCCCAGACTTCGGATCTTGTGACCGGCTTTCTTCTCGGGCGCTCTCATTCAGGCGATACAGGGCTGCGACTTGGGCTTGGGGACTTAAGATCTCCCAGGTCTCCTGGGTGCACACAGTTAGATGCTGAGCCACCCGGCCCGAGTGCAGCGTCCACATCCTGTTGGTCCGAGGCCGTGGGGCAGGAGACCTAACCTCGTGGGCATCTTGGACAGCTGACAAGTACCAGTCCCCCCCACACTACTGCCTCGATGTAAAACAGATGTGATCTTCAAAGAAAAGCATGGGAAAACAAAATGTTTTATTGTAACAACGTGTAATCTCGCGACTTCTTTAAGTACATGAGCATTAGCCAGTTATATGTGAATAGAAGTTAATATTTTTTTTTAAATAGGAAACAGGTATAAAAGTTAATTTATCACTAGGTAAGTGAATGTCTAAAATTACATCTCAAGAACGCAATCTACGGCTAGTGCCTCTGAACTCCTCTCCGATCGTGACCTGAAGCCTGTCGATGCCATGGCTGAGCATGCTGTGTTGGCGGTGGGCACCGTGACCAGTGTAACCCGGGGACACATGTGTGGCACTGTGTGTAAATTCAGACTGTGCTCTCCGAAATCTCACCTTGAAGAATCTACCCTACAGAAATCACGTTTTTATAGCAAAAATTGTAAACCGTCTGAGTATCCATGCTTGGGAGACTCGCCCGACAGAATGTGGTATGTTACAGTGAGTTTGTGGTACACCCAGTACAGATTCCATACTCCTGTGTGTTGTCACGTGAGAAAGTAGTTTATAAACGTGTACCTGTCTCTGTCAGTGTCCTGTGATCGTAGGAAAGCGTAGGAGAGCTTCCATACCGAACTAGGCGATCCCAGAGTGTTAGGGGGTGAAGTGAGCCTTTACAGTGTGTTCCAATAAAACCTAGAGCCTCCAGTTCCGGAACAGGGGAGCAGATGCCCTTCTCCCCGTTCCTCCTGCTGATGTGACGTATGGAGCACACACAGGGGGCCCGTGAGCGCGGAGGGAAGCAGGCAGGCTCGCAGGGCCCCTGGGACCCCAGGAGTGACGGTGCTCAGTTCCCTGCTGGTCTGCCTCCGGCCCCAGCCCGGGTGCTGGAGAAGCCAGCGGTGCAGAAATGCCAGCGGCACGACGAGCCGCAGGACCAGCTGGTGGGACGGTGGACTCCTACGCTTCCGTTCCAGCCCTTCCAAGAAGGTGTGCGTGTCAGTGCAGCGGGTGTGGCCCCATGACGTGCCGGATGGAGGGGCCGGCCAGCGCGACCTTGGCCGTCGCATGCCGCACGTCAGTCTGTCTGGTCGGCCTGTCGTACACCTGAGACTTGCAGCATTAAATTCCGTTTTGTGTCAGTAAAGCTGACGGAGGATCTGTGGCCCCACCCTCTGCCCCCAGGGTCCAGTGGGGACCCTAGACTTGCACCCTTGCCCGGCCATCCGGAGATGACCCAGCTCCCGGTCCGGCAGGTGGAGACCTGACGCGCTTGAGCCAGGGCAGGGACGGGGGAAGGGTGGACACGGCCGCAGGCGAGGGAGGTGCTGGCGCAGACCCACACGCGATGGTGACGCGGAACCACACGCACCGCCAGTGCTGCGCCTCTCAGTGTAGCAGAGCAGCCCGTGGTGAGGGGGTGCCGGGTGGCGGGCACGGGGGGCCCCCTCTGTGTATGTGTGCAGCCTTCTGTGAATCCATGATCCTTTCAAAATCAGTCGGAACAGAACCCAGCCACCCTTCCTCAGGCTGCCACATCTGGGAAAGGTCTTCGCTAAGGCCCTGCTGCCCCCAGCGAGAAACACCACCTGTGTTTGCGGGGTGGCGTGCGTCCCCGTAACCGCGACGTCCCTTGGTCTTTGCGGGGGAGCGTGCGTCCCCGTAACTGCAGTGTCCTTGGGAAAAGCACATTCGCTACTTTTTCCTGTCACTGCACTCATGTACCTGACGGTTGTTAACTTTTGAAAATCTAGAACTCTCATCCTGTACTCCTCTAGCGTTTCCAGTACCCCGAATACAAACACAGGCCCCGCCCGATTCCAGCAGCAGGGATGCGCACTGCTCCCACCGGTCTGTGCTCCTCTGAGGATCAGGGAAGATGACGACTGTGAAAACAGCGGACTTGTAGAGCTCAGTGTCAGACCGTGGAGCGTTCCAGCTGGAGGGTCCACCCCGCACGACAGAGACCGTGTCCTGGGAGGACGGTCCGGCCGGAGCTCAGAAGGCCCGGGGGTCGCAGAGGATGTGTGACAGAAGCAGCAGCTTGGGTCGGTGCCTGTTCTGCCGGCGTGTTTCCTCTGCACGTGCGGCCGTATTTCTCCCAGACGCTGTCTTGCTTCGGTGACCGGGTTTCAGGCCGTGTGTCTGTCCCGCCATCGGAGTTGCCGGTGTTGGACGGATGGGGTATTTTTCCCATTCACTGTGACGTGAGTGCGTTAAATGTTGTGATTATTCTTGACAGTTTATAAATTTTTTTTTTTTCAACGTTTATTTATTTTTGGGACAGGGAGAGACAGAGCATGAACGGGGGAGGGGCAGAGAGAGAGGGACACACAGAATCGGAAACAGGCTCCAGGCTCTGAGCCATCAGCCCAGAGCCCGACGCGGGGCTCGAACTCCCGGACCGCGAGATCGTGACCTGGCTGAAGTCGGACGCTTAACCGACTGCGCCACCCAGGCGCCCCTATTCTTGACAGTTTAAAAACCTGTTGAAACGTACCAAATGCAGCCCAAAAGATCTTTCTAGAAATGACTGATACTTTCTCCTACAGTATAATTTTGATCTGCTCTGTTTCCTGAAATGCATTGTAACCTTAAATGAATCTGGTCTTTGAACGAAGCCTCATCCCCCTCGACACAGGTTAGCGCAGCACGGAATCTGGTTGCTAGCTAGCAGCCGTCGGACTGAGGCAGGTTGACACATGGAAGACAGAATTTGTCATCTCAGGATCTGAGTTCTTGTCTCACTAACGTACCGACAGTCTGACCGTATGCGGCTGGTCCGCTTTCTTTGTGCCGTGTTTACTTCTGCCTGGAACGGGGACGGTGCTTGCCTGCCCTGGCCGCTCGGCAGGCTGTGGCAAGGGGCGTCCGGCAGGCTGGCACCTTTAAAACCACGAGCGAAGGGTCTGTGGTTTCTGCGGAGCCCTGCCGTGTGCATGTGCCCAAAGCTTGAAGGGGTAGGAGGCTCAGTACGGCGGGCCCCGCTGCTCCGTGCTGGGGAACTCGGGACGGGGACACCATCAACAGAGCACAGCCCCCGGGCATGCCGGGCCCCTTCCCCGCCAGCCCTGCGGAGCCCAGATCCCCGAGCAAACTCCCGGCCTCTCCAGCCTCTGGATTTGCACCCTCTTGTCTGTCTCCAGCCCTGCCACCACGTCCCTGGTCTCCTAGACCTTCCTCGACTTTGTCCTCCACCGTCACCACCACTGTGCTGATCAGTCACTGTGATCCACGCGGGAGTCCCCAGGACGAAGTCAGGCCCTGGATGCCCTCGGTGACGGGACACTCGTCAGTTCTGCAGCCCTCACTGCCATCCTCCTCCAGCGGCCGAGGCCGCAGACCCCGCACATCTGCCCACCGTGCTCAGCGTCCCCTGGGAGCAGACCTGCTCTGTGCGCTTCTCTCTGCCTTTGCACCGCAGGGTTCTTGAGCGAAGGGACCCCCAGTCCTCGTGCTTCGGGCTCTTCGTACATGATCTTACTCACCCTGTGCCACAGCTGGGCAAGGTACGTGGTCTTGTCCTTATTTGCAGACACACTGAGCGTGACATTCCTTGGCCCACGGGAACAAACAGGGCGCACACCCTGATCCGTCAGCCTCCAAAAGCCAGTGCACAGCGATGCCTTTAAGGGAGTTTTTTGCCAAACGCATAAATGAATGCCAAGTGTGTTAGAAATCGATGGGAATGTGAGGGTTGATGGTGTTTGGAGAATGGTGGCTGCATCTTGAGGCCGTGCGGCCACCGGAGCCTGTGGCTGATGTAGGAGGAGTGTGTCTGGTGAGGATGGTGTGGACCCGTCGGGGGAAGGGGAGGCCAGGGGGATGGGAGGAGGGGGGGCGGTGTGGACCAGTGGGGAGAGGGAGAGGAGAGGCCAGGGGGGATGGGAGCGTTCCATGTGGACCGATTCGGGGAAAGGAGGCCAGCGGGGATGGGGGGTCCATGTGGCCCAGTGGGGAGAAGGGGAGGCCAGGGGGGCATGGGGGCGGGTCCATGTGGACCGGTTGGGGGAGGGTAGGCCAGGGTTGATGGGGGGGTCCATGTGGCCCAGTGGGGAGAAGGGGAGGCCAGGTGGGGATGGGGGTCCATGTGGACCGGTTGGGGGAAGGGGAGTCCAAGGCCGTGCTGTGCATCCAGAGCACAGAACAACCATCCTAGAGGAAGAGTGGGAGGAGCTGGGCGCTACAAGATCGGGAAATGGTGGTACCTTAAACTCTAAAAGGTCAGCAAAGCCACAGTCCTAGCAGCGTGGCACCGAACAGACCAGTGGAACAGTCAAGAGCCAAAAACACCCACGCACATGAATGGCAGCTAATGTCCAACAAAGGAGACAAGAACACAGGATGGGGAAGAGACTGTCTCTGCAGTAACAGCCTCGTGCAGAAGAAAGTACTGGACCTTTTTCTTATACCCACAAAACTAGCACAGAACTAAAGACCAGAAACTGCAAAAGTTCTAGAGGAAAACACAGGCGGTAATCTCTTTTACCTTGGCCTTAGCAACATTTGTTTGGATCTGTCTCCCCAGGAAAGGGTAACAAAAACTAAAATAGACCAATGGGATTTCATCAAAGTGAAAAGCTTCTGCACAATGAAGGAAACTGCCAACAAAACGGAAGAGCAGCTACTGAATGGGAGGAGGTATTTTCACATCCACCGTCTCACAGGGGTTAATATCCACAAATACGTAAAGAACTTAGACAACGTAGCATCAAAAAAATTTTTTTTAATGGGCAGGGGCGCCTGGGTGGCTCAATCGGTTAAGCATCCGACTTCGGCTCAGGTCACAATCTCGCGGTTCGTGGGTTTGAGCCCCGTGTCGGGCTCTGTGCTGACAGCTCAGAGCCTGGAGCCCGCTTCAGATTCTGTGACTCCCTCTCTCTCTGCCCCTCCCCTGCTCATGGTCTGTCTCCCTCTGTCTTAAAAATAAATAAAAACATTAAAAAAATTTTTTTTAAATGGGCAGAAGACACGAATAGACATTTCTCAAAGAAGACACACACCTGGCCAACAGACACATGAAAAGATGCCCCACGTCACTCATCAACAAAACACAAATCAAAACCACGATGAGATACCGCCTCACACCCATCAGAATGGCTAAAATCAACAGCTCAGGAAACAACAGATGTTGCTGAGGATGTGGAGAAACGGGGACCCTCTTGTACTGTTGGTGGGAATGCCAACCGTGCAGTCACTCTGGAGAACGTGTGGAGGTTCCTCAAAAATTTAAAATAGAACTACCATGTGATCAATAGTCGCACTTCTGGGTATTTAGCCAAAGAAAACAAGAACACGAATTCAGAAAGCCGTCTGCACCCCTGTGTTCCTAGCAGCGTTATTTACAGTGACCGAGACACGGGCACAGCCCAAGTGTCCACCGACAGATGAATGGTGAGGAAGATGTGTGTATATACAATACTACTCGGCCATAAAAATGAAACCTTGCCATTTGCGACAGTGTGGGTGGATCTAGAGGGTACTATGCCAAGGGAAACAAGTCAGAGAAACTCAAACGTGTGCAACCTAAACAGACAAACAATAGAGAAACAGACTCCCCAGACACAGAGGTGGTAGCCAGAGGGTGAAACAGCTGAAGGGGATGAAGAGGGACAGACTCGCAGTGACAAAATAAGTACGTCCCGGGGACGAAGAGTGCAGTACGGGGAGCGTGGTCGATGGTCCGGTAGTAACGCCGCATGGCGCCCGGTGGTAACTGCACTTTTGCAGATTATTTAGGGGAGCGCAAAATACTGAGTCACTAGACGGTGGCCCCGAAATAGATAGTATATGTCAGTTTTACTTCAGTGTTTACAAAGAGAAGAAGGGGTGAACGATTAATACAGAAGCAGTAACGGCGCAGAGTGAACTCGCGCTCCCAAGTGCCTGTCCCCGCGGTCCCTGTGGCGTAAGACAGCGAGCGAGGAGAAGACGCATCTCTTTACTTAGGGTCTTCTGTGACTTGCATCTAGCGGTTTAAAGACCTAAAGAAATAAGTTTACTCCTGGTAGGCGCTGTCAGGCCATGGTATCCTTCTCTTTGCCACATACGTAGAATCGCTAGTAAGAAGTCAGGTTAGGAGAAGAATTATTCGTCACAATCCCACTTCTGAACTGCCTCATTAGCGCAGCCCTTTGTAAACCAGTCTCACGTTCAGTGTGTATCAGAGAAAAAGTCGACAGGAAATTCTCTGATTGTGTCAGTCTGATAAGTAAAACATTTTTTATTAGAGCAACATTAAATAATTTTTCAGAGAACTCATCCGGGCACACATAATAGAGGTGAACTTTGTGCTTATTCTAATAGGAATTAACGTATGATTTCATTGTCTTGATTTCGGATAAGAGAACTGTCGTTTTCATCTCAAATCTCTGATAGAAATCATTTCTAGAACTTCCCTTATTTCATTTGGAGGCTGACTTGTTTTTAATTACGTTGTTTAATGTAAGCCACTATTTTAAGCTAATTCTATTTAATGACGACATAACCCAAAAACTGTCCTTCTCACATAATTTTGACTTCAGGAAACTTGGGTTCCATTTATTCAAGGTATTAAAAGGGTTAAAGACAAAGTTTATGAGACAAGCACCCGTGAGAGTAGCTGCTCTCTGAAATGCATGAAGGTCTGTCGTATGGTGCCCACTGGTGCAGGAGGACTGACGGAGCCACCCCTAACACCGTGACGGGCAGCACGGGCTTTCCTCTTACCTGTCACGTTCAAGTGGGCTCCGTGTCCTGGTGGGAGTTCCGAGTTGGATGACCTATTTTGTCTTGAACGCTAGTTCTCACTAATGTGTGTGGAGTCAGGGGTAGATAGGAAAACGCTTTGTATTTTCAATGTCACGTGTGCCAAAGGAAGCAAAAATCAGTTAATATCTTGTGGGTGTCTCGTAGCCGTGTGGAAAGCCCAACTTTTATTATCACCGATCGGCAATGGGGTTGTTCATATTCACGTTTGTAACGACCTCAGCCCGTGGGTGGTCCTTCCGTGTGCCTTGAAGTAAGTGCAGAAAAGCCCAGGGAGGCTGTGTGACAGCACGTCATTGCAGCACGTGACGAACACGTTCACAGGCGTCCGCGTGTCCCCAAGAGCAAGTAAGCAAAAATTATATGCACATGTTCTATGTATATTTTTATATCAAGTGATATATATTCACAGAGTTTGGGGTTTCCAGAGTCATGATGTGTAACAAGGTGAATTTGTGTGTCACTTTTAATGAAAACTCACCATGTTTTTGAAATAATGTTCTGTCTCACTGCCTTTCATGAGGTTACTCACTGTATTCGGCTGTATACGTTTCTGATAGGAAGCCAGACCCCGGGAGTCTCATAAACCTGACCTGTGCTCCTCTCCTGACTGACTTCCTCACACGCCGGGAGTGAAGTACTTACTTGTGCGCAGGCACACGTTAGTGGCGGGCACACGGGGACCGGCAGTCCCCAGGGGTGACCCCTGACTGTCTCTCTGGAGGGTCCTCCCCATCTGCGGAGGGCGCTGGTCGGAGACCCAGCTCGGGAGAATGTGCCTTCCTGCCCACGTGCTCTCGCCCCACGTGACACAGATGGACGCGAAGGGTTAAATGCATCTGTTTCTGTTCAACGGAAATCATCTGATTTTTCAAAATTGGGTTTTTAAAAAACCAATAGGCCTGCTGATCGGGGACTGGCTGATGTCTTTCTCAGGTGGCGTCCTCGGGTGTGACTCCGGAGACCGGCCGTGTCTTCCCCTTCCTGCCTGTCTCAGAATGTGGCAGGACTCGCATGTGGGCCAGGCCACGCGCGTGAACTGGAAGGCGGAGTGCGCCCTGTCTTCAGGCAGCCACCGCGGAGGGAGCTAGGACAGACGCTGGCCCTCGGCAGAAGGACAGTTTGGGCGCTGGAGTTGCAGAGCGTGCTGAGGGGAAGCCTGAGCAGGGAGGAGAGCGTCCGCCCGCGGGTGGAAACGCGGGTGGGGAAGTCTTGTGTTCGGCCTGCCGGCCTCCTGTGTGTGCACTGATTTTCGCCTTCGCCACTCCTGTCGTAGGAACCCTCACCCAGAACGAGATGGTGTTTAAGCGGCTGCACCTGGGGACTGTGTCTTACGGAGCAGACACGATGGACGAGATCCAGGGCCACCTCAGGAATCCGTGCCCGCAGGTGAGCTCGCGCGCCCTGGCGCGGACACGGTCTGCGGAAGCCAGCCTGAGCTGCTGTGTCTATTCGTGCAGCAATCGGCAGACTTCTTTGAATGTCCCAAAACATTCGGTTCTAATTTATAAATCAAGAAGCAGTTTGGGACTTATTTTATTTTATTACTATTTTTTTTAATTTTTTTAAATGTTTGTTTGTTTGTGAGAAAAAGAGAGAGAGCACAAGCAGGGGAGGGGCAGCAAGAGGGAGACACTGAATCCGAAGCAGGCTCCGGGCTCCGAGCTGTCAGCACAGAGCCCCACGTGAGGCTCGAACTCACAGACAGGGAGATCATGACCTGAGTTGAAGTCGGATGCTTAACCGACTGAGCCCCCCGGGTGCTCCCTCAAATGTGTTTCTTAACAGTCCCTCTGTTTCCCTTCATAATTAATAAGACTTTCTCATATTTTTTTGCCTTTTCAATAAATAGCAGTGGGCACACCGTACCGTGGTGAGCCCGTCGCCCTGTCGTCCACGTCAGCAGGTGTCCACGCACAGTGGGTTTTGTTTCATCCATAGCCCTTGTCCTTCACCGTGTTTGTAGTGAACCTCAGATACCACGTTATCCGTCTGTAAATGTGTGGTCTATATCTGGATTACGTAGGGCGTTTCTGTGGGAGAGGGGCACATGACCTAAGTCCCGTCTTCTCACCGGGGCCTCAGGAGCTGAGGTTGTGAGAAGAGGAATCACTTGCCTTCCCACAAGGTTGCAGCCCAGTAGTCGCAGCACCTGCCCGACACTTTGTAGGCGGCAGGATCTGCAAGTGACACACGTGTGGTGTGGCCCGGGACGGTCCTGACGCTCCAGGTCCCGACGTCGGGCCCACGGGGCCCTGTGCGTGCACAGATCACAGATCGCGAGCGGAGGGACGGCAGACATAGACCATTTTCCAGAGTTTTTTTCAGGCTGCGTGGTTCCTTCCCACAGACTGTTCCCAGGTAGTGTGTGTGTTGCGCTCGTGTGGACCCACTGATTCTGTGTAACCGCACCTCACACCCCTGGGGTGTCTATTTAAGGTCCTCGCATTGAAGGCTGCGGTTGCCATGGAGGACCAGTCACCGCTTCCGAGGCTGCTTCTCTGCCTCCTCGCCAGTCTTTGGTAGGGTTTAGTCACCACGTAGTATGTCAGGGAGAGGACCAAGTCTCCCGCCCACCAAGGACGAGGGGCTCACGTGTCCGCAGGTTCCCCTGGGCCCTCTGGGAGGCTGTGGACCGTCTGTGTTGGCCGTCGTGCTTCTGACCTGTCTTCCTCACACCTGCCCCGAGTGCTTTCTGCTCTGACCAGATTCCAGTGGACTGTCTGCCTTGCGTTTAGTTTGTGAAAACCTTCTCTTTCTTCTGTAACACTTACTAGAATATCGTATACTTTACTTTCAAGACGCTGTCAGATGAGAACCATGATGCGTGTAAGTTTATCGTATGTACTGATCACTTACGCAAGCTCAAGTACAAACTGGAAACCAAACGCTTTACTGAGTCGGACGTCACTCATTTCAAGACAGAGTATTCTGAGTGTTTATTTATTTTGAGAGAGAGAGAGAGAGCACGAGCAGGGGAGGGGCAGAGAGAGTGGGAGAGAGAGAGAATCCCAGGCAGGGGGATCTATGCGGGACTCGAACTCATGAACCACGAGATCATGACCTGAGCTGAGATCAAGGGTTGGTCGCTTAACTGACTGAGCCACCTGGGTGGCTAAGTATTGTGTAACCTAGAATATTTATTAACAGAAGGAAAATCTAAGAAGGAAAAGGAAAAAAGACTTCTCTTCTAGTAATCTTTGTCTAGTTGGAAATAGTACCGGGGAACATCTTTTTTTAAAAAAATAACTAATTTACATTATCCATTAGTATGATTTTAATAGCTCCAAATAAGCTATTTTACTAGAAGAATCAAAAGCAGAAAGGATAAGTCACTGTATAAAAACAACAAATATTTAATACTTATTTCCATGTAAGAGTTCTTTTAAAAACCTTTTTTGTTAGCTATCTGTTGGTTAGACAGTACTTTTTATGTAAAATTGATTTTATTCCTTAGATTCTGTCTTTTTATTAAGATGATAATAGTCTACCAGGTCCAGTGTAAGGTAACAGATCTTTCGTAATCTGATTGTGTTTCCCCACTGGAAGCATTTGGTGATGGAGGGCATAGTTTTTAATGGCATTTGTGTGAAATTAAATCATACAGCCATCAATAAACATGACATAATTCATAAGGGGGAGTCGGCCGTGGTCTCTGCTGTGACGCAGCCATGTGAGCAGCACGCAGATGTGGGTCTGAGTGCCAGCTGCTGTGCCGAACAGGCAAACCCTTCATTAGACAACCCTGTAATTTGATGGGCAGAATGTTCATGGTTCAGCGGCTCTACACGTGCCGTCCGAGAGCGGGAGACTCACTGTCTCGGGAGGACTCAGGAGCGGCTGTGAACTTAACTGAGGAATGTCTGAGGTCCTATTGGTGGCGGGGGGGGGGGGGCATCCTCCTCCTCCAACTCCTCCTCCAGGATGGGGGACAGTGAGCAGCCGCCCGCCTTGCTGGCGAAGGTGAGCTTCCCCGGACACGGCTGAGTGCGACAAGAGCCAAACACGGTGTAAATGGGGAGTCACCTCGAGAGGGCACGATTTTGAAATCTGACACGGGGATCATTCTTCCTCAGAACGCAGTGTTTATTGTGTGTAGTGATTGTTAGGCACGAAATCAGACCCTAACTTCAGAGGCTGTCACGAGATGGATTAATTTATCGTACTAAAGGAAGATGCATAAGCATTTGCCTCCTGCTTTTAGCTTTACGCCCCTTGAGATACGGCACTTTCAAAGGAAAGTGAGAGCACTTACAAGTCTACTGTTTGCTCTTCAGCGAACCCCATCGTTAGAGGGAGGGTCAGCACGAGTTATTAAGGACTTAGCAAGTTAATGCCGTGGCTCAAGTGAATCTAGTCAAAGGAAACGCCCAGATTTCAAGTATTGAAACAAAGATTTTGGTATGTATGACAACTGTAGTAATAGCTGTTCTGCAGAAGGGAATCCGAATCAAACCACATAATCAAACCGAGCTACTTTCCTTCCTTCCTTCCTTCCTTCCTTCCTTCCTTCCTTCCTTCCTTCCTTCTTTCTTTGTTTCTTCTTTCTTTGTTTCTTTCTTCTTTGTTTCTTTCTTTCCTTCTTTCTTTGTTTCTTTCTTTCTTTTCTTCTTTTTTTCTTTCCTTCTTTCTTTCTTTCCTTCTTTCTTTCTTCTTTCTTTCTTTCTTTCTTTCTTTCTTTTCTTCTTTTTTTCTTTCCTTCTTTCTTTCCTTCTTTCTTTCTTCTTTCTTTCTTTCTTTCTTTCTTTCTTTCTTTCTTTTTCTTTCTTTTTGGTATTTTATTTTAGAGAGATTGAGAACATATACATGAGCAGGGGAGAGGAGTAGAGGGAGAGAGAGAGAATCTCACGCAGGCTCCAGACCCAGCACAGAGCCCAATGTGGGGCTCGATCCCATGACCTGAGCCAAAATCAAGAGTTGGACACTCGACCGAGCCACCCAGGTGCCCCAAGCTGCTTTTCCTATCCCTAGCTAACTAGCTTATAAAAATAGCATATGCTAATAACTCCAGCATCAACTATATTGTATTTTCAACTTTATGACATTCCGTATTTTACCAGATGCAGTCCCAGGCTGGCGGAAACAATGCCAGTTCAACGCCCCCGAGAAAAGCCCAGTCTTCAGCTCCCAAAGTCAGAAAAAGTGTCAGCAGCCGAGTGCACGAAGCGGTGAAGGCCATCGCGCTCTGCCACAACGTGAGCCCCGTGTACGAGTCCCGAGCCGGTGTGGGCGGGGAGGCCGAGTACGCCGAGGCAGATCAGGACTTCAGCGACGGGAACCGCACCTACCAGGCCGCCAGCCCGGACGAGGTCAGTCGGGGCCTCTTGGAGAGTCAGAGTACAGAACTCATCACCTTGGGTTTCAGTCTGGCGCAGAAGGCGCGAGAATGAGTTCTCTCACGGGGTGAGAGGCGAGCTTTACCATAGTTCTAGCAGGCCTTAGCTACGGGCCGGGGGCCACGCGGCTCTTCCCGGCTGGCAGCCCCTGGCGTCAGGGTCCTTTCCAAGACGGGCCCTTGGTCGCAGTGTGTCCACATCTCCCAGAAAGTCTAAGTCCGTTACCGGAAAGCACATGAGAGAATCCAGAACTTTTGTGACCAAGTCCCATCTTCCTGAAGCTGCTGAGACTTGGGCTGTTCCTGCCTCATCGTCCTCTCTCTCCTCCAAGTAAATTTCCAGGGCTTTTTGGGTTTTTTGTTTTTGTTCTTTTGCCAGAATTGAGATATAGTGTGTCTATTTCAAAAGAGAATTGGGATGCAAATCGTCTCAAAACTCTGCAGAAGACAAACGAAACAGTAAAATCCTAAATGCAGTAAATTAGTCATTTCTAACTTTGCATCATTTTTTGATTTTTAGATTGTTAAATTAATTTGTCCAATTCCTGTACAGCCAGTATATTTTAAACACAGTTCTCTTATGTATTGTTTTCTACTCCGGGTTCTTCAGAGATGATTCTGTCATCAAACCGTGGAAGCAAACAAGTTTCTTTACCTGCTAAAACTGGATCATACAATAACCCCCAATCACAGGGTGTTTTAACCTTTATTTATTTTTGAGAGAGAGAGAGAGAGACGGACAGAGCATGAGTGGGGGAGGGGCAGAGAGAGAGGGAGACACAGAATCCGAAGCAGGCTCCAGGCTCTGAGCTTTTGGGGCCCAAACTCACAGACCTGAGAGCATGAGATCATGACCTGAGCTGAAGTCAGGGGCTCAACTGACTGAGCCACCCAGACGCCCCAAAATCACAGTTTTTTTAAAAAAGTCTGATGTTTTAAAGAGAGGAGCCTGGTGATTCTCGTTATCAAGGTTATTTCAGAAGCGCAGGGTCCTTCCACTGTAATAACATCACTGCAGGGAAACTGGGTGTCGCTTTGCTGCCAGGGTGTCAGCGTCGGGGAGCTGGTGAGGCCGCGGACGCTCAGGGCCACAATGTGCAGCCGGGAACGGGAAGTGGCGGGTGCTCCCACACGTACCCCGCAGAGCCTGGAACCATTGCGCCCTGTTTCAGTGATTAAAATCAGTCAGGAAGTCACAAGGTAAGCGGTGAGTTTAAAGTGTTAGGAAAGGCGTCCCAGGAGTAACGGCCGAGCCAGCTTGTGGCTGCGGGCAGAGAGGACCGTGCAGCCTGTGTTGCGGGGCCGAACGGAGGAGCCCTGGCCAGGCTGGCACGTCTGGAAGGGGCTTGTGTCCTCTCCCTGCAGCGGGAGAAGGCGGGTTGTGACCGTCCTGATGTGTCTCGTTCCCAGAGGTGCCCTCAGCCCTTGTCTGTGGCCTCCTGGGGCGCCACAGGTGGACACATCGGCACCCTTGATCCTGTCTGCACATCAGGTGCGCTCACACCTCGATTGTCTTTTTTCTGTTTTGTTTATCTGCCTTTTTCTGCGCACGGGGTCAGTTCCACCGGTGATTGTTGGGTGGGCCTCGTGGGGCTGGACGCTTCTCCATTCTGGGGACGCGCTAAGGTGCACCCACGGCTGAGAGCGCCCGGGTCCTGGCCGTCTTCCCGTGGCCCCTCCCAGGGCGTGCTGCCAGCGCCCGAGCCAGGAGCCAGGTGGGCCAGTGGTCTGAGCGGTTCCTGGGCAGCGCCCTCCAAGGTCCCCCAGTGGAAACAAAGACGTGACTTCATAATGATGAAAACAGCACCTACAGATTTGTGGTGTTTTACAAAGCTTTATGCACTGCTGTATTTTCCGGAAACCAAATTCATTTTTGCGGATTTGGTTACATTGGCATTTCTTCGATTATTTAGTCAAGAAATTATCTGATAGTAACCAGAACAAACGAAGTTAGAAATTAGGGCAACACGTCGTCTCTCGTGTAAGAGCTTAAAGGCGGTGAGAAACCAGCCAAAAAGGTGGAAGTTGGGTTGTTTTCCTTTCGCCCAGACCAGGCCGCTGCCCCCCTCCCCCCTCAAACTCACGCCTGGAGCCCCCTCCTGGTGTCTGTGCCCACAGCCGCACGTCCTCCCTCCTGCGGCCGCTGTCGCGTCCCTCGCACCCCTTCCCCGCAGGGTCCTCCCACGGCGCCCCGAGTGCCGCACCCCGACTTCTGCCCGGGCGTCTTCGCCTGCGCCCACCAGGCGCCCCGTCCTTGGTTCTCGTTGATGAGGACGAGATAAAGGGAGCCCTTACTGTTTCGTAAGCACCGGTACTGTTGGACGGCTTTACAGTAACTCTGTTGCTCTTGGAATTACTCGTTTTCTTACACTGAAAAGAATGAAAAAGGCTGAAGACAAAGCAGGGTCTCAAATCCGCTTGATCCTGAACCCTAACCTCCACGGCGTCCTGTCTGGGTCTCCCTCTGGCACGTCCCGGGCGCAGGGTACGTGGTGCTGCAGGGGTGTGGGGGGCAGGCTGTGCTCTTACTGTGCCTCCTGGGACCCTCGTCTTCCTTCTCGGGTGTGTGGGTCTCAGCCAGGCCCCCCTCCCCCCTGCGGATGTGGGGTGCACGGGTCTCAGCCGGGCCCCCCCCCGCGGATATGGGGTGCATGGGTCTCTGCCAGGCCCTCCCTCTCTCCCACAGGTGTGGGATGCATGGGTCTCAGCCGGGACCCCTCCACTTGCAAATATGGGGTGTACGGGTCTCAGCCGAGCCCCCCCTCTTCCGTGGGTGTGGAGTGCACAAGTCTCAGCGGGCCCCCCTCCCCCTGCGGATGTGGGGTGCACAGATCTCGGCCAGTCCCCGAGGCCCAGGCCGTGCAGGGAGGTGTGGGGAGCAGACCTTGGTAATTATCCAGAAACCAGTCTCCTGGCAATATCAGGCCATGACATCAAGTGGGAACCAGAGCCCTGGGGTTTGTAGCCTTTCCCTTTTCGATACCTAATGAACTGTGATGACTGACTGCATCTTTTTGTGAGTCACAGTGTCACCCCGCCCTCTCATTTGGGGGGTATTGGCTCAGGCTGTGAACGTTGGATTAGCGGCGGTGCTGTGGGTTGTCGAGAAGCTCGAGGGTGTAGCTCGTTGTGTACGGAGGAGACTGGGTGTGTGCAGGACCAGGCCCCCCACTCCCTCAGGCGCAGCCGCCTCCGGGTGTCAGCGTCCTGTAACACCGGGAGTGTTACATTCTGTACGTAGATGTAAGAATCTGGTGCGTGTGTGCGTGTGTGTGCGCGCGCACATGTGTATTTGGTAACAGGAAACGTAGGAGAAACTATAAGATGAATAGCTAAGATTTATAAGATCTAGAAGTTGCCGTCTCAGCGTTCCGGTGGACACTTGGAGACAAGTGTAGGCCACTGGTGACTGCTCCGTAAAGGAGATGAACCACATTCCTTTTCACGTAAGGAAAGGGTTGAATACATCGTGTTCTGTATTATAACATGCTAGAAATTGTCAAGAATCCCATTTGATTATGGATGAAGAATTATTTCTCAGTCTTAAGCACAGGAAGCTGAGACCACAGATGTTTCTCAAGAAAAATTGTATTTGTTTTAAAAATATTATATTACATATTTCACCTTAATACCTGCCAAAAAGAAATATGAATTTCCTGAAACTACATGGGATTTTGGGGGTGCCTGGGTGGCTTAGTTGGTCGAGCATCTGAATCTTGATCTCGTCTCAGGTCATGATCCCAGCATTGTGGGATCGAGCCCCACGTCAGGCTCCGTGCTGAGCGTAGAGCCCGCTTGGGATTCTCTCTCTCCCTCCCTCCCTCCCTCCCTCCCTCCCTCCCTCCCCCACACTCCCTCACCGCTACCTCTCTCCCCTCCTCGCTGTCTCTAAAAAGAAAGAAAGGAGGAAAAGAAGGAAGGAAGAAAAAGTACATAGGGTTTTTTATCTTTGGTTTTTTATATAAGTCCTAACACTTTTTAAATCTTAAATTAGGAATTCACAGTAGAGAGGGATTTCGTTGATTCCAAGATTACGAGAACTAAATAGAACTGCTAATCTTATAATTAAATTCTTTACTTGTTTACAATTTTCCTTCTACTTTGGAGATTGGGCAATGATTAGAAGTAGCAGCATGTTAAATAACTTAAAAAAATCCCTAACAGATTTTAAATCTGAAAATGAAAAAATAGACTTTGTCATAATTTTTAAAGAGCTTTATTGATGCAGTGTTTGCAAATCCCCGAGGCCCAAGGAAAATCATCTAAATGGTTCATTATTTAGCTTATTGAACTTTGCTGCAGTTAGGTTGACGGATGATGGCAGTGTTCCCAATCACCAAAGCACCGTTTTAAAAGCATTTTTTATTGAATAAAGTGCTTAGAATATTGCACCCTGGAGCTTTGTTCAGGGAAATGGCTCAATTGATGGTTTCTGTCTGACCTCAGCGTTGACCTATCACAACATGTGTGGTTAATAAGCAATGCTATCGCTTGGGAGCTTTGTAGCAGATTCTGCGTCAGCGCTCCGCCCTCACGGTCCCTGCGTACTCACGGCTCTCGCGTCCTCTTTGTCTTTCGAAAGGACGCGCTGAAGTCACACGTTCCTGTGTCCGAGTCTGACGTCACAGTTGCATTTCCTCACAACAGAAGCGGCCTTCCTTTCCATTTCCCTGCAAACAGAGGGTCTTTTCCCTCCCTGCAGGTGTGCACAAGTGAATGTTTCATACAAATAATTGCATTCTGGGGCAGCTCATGTTAAACTGAGGTGCAGTCGCTGAATACTTGTGGCGACGTGTGGTCGTGGAACGTGGGTGATACTTTAAGGTGCGGCAGGTGGCAGTGCTGGAGTGTCAGCAGCTCGTCTCGTATTCATCCCGTGGAGCCCCGATGCCCTGTCCCGTTCCTTATGATGAGTGATCGATGGTTCATTTTCTCTACGAGAGTAGAAAGTTTCACTTGCCCGTCGCTTTGTCTCCACAGCGTCAGCAGAGCAAATTGCAGCTTAGTGAACGGTGGGCGTTGCCTGGAAATCCCTGGACAGAGTTGCAACCCAGCCCCCTCCAGCTGTCCTATGTCCAGCGCAGGTAGAGGAAGCCAGGACCCTGAATGTCACGAGCAGTCCTGGCGGGTACGAGCTCAGTGGGCAGAGCCTTGGCGTTGGAAGGTTGTCAACTCAAGCAATCAGGGCATATGGTGACACAAACCTTGAAGGGCTCTGGTGTCTTTTGGTCCAAAAAGGTCAGTCGGCTGTGACTTTAAGGACTGCTGACTTCTGAACACTAGCTACTCGCTAGCAGTGTTCTTGTCCGCACCGTGGCCTCATCCTGCATGTAGGCGAGGTCTGCGTTTGCATATTATTTTCAGGTGTAGATGTTAGCTCCTCACCTGGACATTCCTTGGTAAGAATCGGCTAAAATTTATGCCAGACTACAAGTGGGTTATTTAAACATAGCAGAAGATCGCCTCCTTACCGGCACTGCTTCTGGGCTTACCGAAGCGAGCCGTCCCGCGCATGGTGTGCTCCCGTTTCACACTCACTGTGTCGCGGGTGCTCCTCACAGCGGGACGGACCGTGGCGCTTGTCAGCACGTGTGGGCTCAGGTCCCTGTCAGCGTCGGAAGTCCTGCTCTCAGGAGCAGCAGAGAAGGCGCACGCACGGCCCGCCGTGACTGTTGGGGGCAGTTTTTCCAGCTGACCAGCTTGCCTCTCGTGTTTGTGACTCCGTTCGGTTATGAGCGTGCTGGTGGGACCGCAGTGGAAGATGTGTGGGTCAGTGATCGGGTTGCGATTTCAAAGGTGCCTGGTAAGAAATGCATCCCTGGGCAGAACTGCCAGGCGTGTGTGTAACTGCCAAGAGGAGAAAAGTAATGTCCCCCAAGCTTTTCGTTGGTAATAGCAGAGAAATTTCTGGATAATGGAATCGTAGGGAAAAATTAGTGATCAGACCTTGCCTCATATTCTGTTTTCTCTCATGCGGTAGGACCCTGGGAATACTTTCCTGTACTGGCTCCTGAGCATGGAGAGGTGACCGTGTGTTCATAAGTTGCCCGTGACAAGGGTTGGATGTCACTAAGCGGCCTGTGGCTGACATTTAGCCCAGGCTTCCTCCAAATGTAGTTTTTATATTCACGTTTCAAGTCTCTTTACCTTTGTATTATTGTCAGTAGTCACGTTATTAGAAATTTCTATAAGCTCGGTAATCCTAGAAATAGTCATTTGAAATGTGAGCCTCTGAGCTCTGTTCACATATCAGAGGAATACCTCTCAGGATCACATCCTAGTACGTCAGCAGCCGCTTCCGTAGGAACACGGCAGCACCCGAGGAAGATGTGACAAACTAACCCCCCGCGTGACACGGCTGCCCGACCACATGAGATCATGTGGAGACCGAAACTTTGTTACTAAGGAGCCCACGCCTGAGTGCCAGGAAGGTTTCGTGTTCTGTGGGCCGCGGATACGGGAGCCGGGGTGCTAGGTGGCCCACACCATCACCGAGAGCACCCCCAGGGAACAGGGAAAGCCGCGTGCCCTGCTTCTGCCCACGGAGGGGGCCTCACCGGGATAGCGGGCAGCAGCGCGTGACCTGCTCCTAAGAGAGATTCTGAGCCGGAGACCTGACAATTTCTATCCACCCTCAGCAGCTTTGTGTGTACGTCCTGTTAGTGTGGGGAATAGGACCCGAGAGAAGCCATGGTCAGGAGAGGCCAGGGACACGGCGTGACCTCCGTGGGGACACCGAACAGCTCCTGGTCGCACCGTAGCAGGTGCAGTCGGCAGACGAAAGTCCGCTTCTGCCAGAGGGCATCCTGCCGAGCACCCTGCAAGCCAAGCCGGAGGCTGTGCTCACCCGTAAGGAGAAGTAAGTGAGCTTGCATCCAAGCAAACAATTCAGAAGACAAAACAAAACCGAAGGAAATGAAAGGAAAGGAAAACAAAAAGGAATGGCTGAGAAGGCAATAAATTCAAAAGCTACGTAAAATGGAAAAATGATTGGCAAAATTAGTAAAAATGATACCAAACAGTGAATGCAGACTAAGCATGCACACAAAATTTGCACGTGAGGACTGTATACCAGACAAACAGGCTTGAATTTTTGTGAGTGTATTGAACGGCCCCAATGCTAATATGTTTGAAAAGCTCACTAAGGAACCATGTTCGGGAAAAATATAAATTAGCCAAGTGGAGTCTAAAACACCTAAAACCTGAGTAGACCAGAGACAAAATTCAAAAAGTTGCCAAAACCACTTTGGACCAGACAGTTTTATAGGCCAGTTCTTTTAAGCCAAAAATAAACCCCACCCAAAACTTTTCTGGAGCAAGGAAAATAGTACAAAGCCTTCTAAGTCATTTCATAAGGCCAACTTGCTCCTAAGTTCTAAAATCTGATCAAGACACACAGTATAAATATACACACAGTAAAAAAGGAACTCAGAGATAAATCTTATAAACAAAGATCCAGAAATCCTGTAAGGCCAACAAAGCTACAGGACTACTGAATGACCGTGACCAGGTGACCTCTTCCCCAGGGATGCAAGAACGACTGACTGGGAGATGTGTCCGTACGGCTCTGTAGAAGTTGAAAGCCACTTGATAATCTCACTTCCGTTAGAGACTTTTAAAAAGGCATTTAAGTTAAAACCCAGTACCCATTCCAGATCAAAACAGACACACTGGCTTCCTCTCCAAATCCAGCAATAGCCCATTGAAAACAGACAGATCTTTCTTAACGTGATCCACGCTACCTGTCTTAAACCGATACTCACCGTCACACCAGGTAGACTGTGCAGTCCTTCCCAAGCAAAGGATAAAACGAAGATGTTTGCTAACATCAATGCCATTTCATACTGTCTGTCCCGGATGCTCTATCCAGACAGCACGGCAGGGAAAAATCATGACAGTTAGTACAAGAAAATAAAATTACCCCTTAAGACATGGTGTGACTGTATATCTCGGCAAGGATTCAGGAGACCCCAATAAAAATGCACAAACCCATACACTCTTCTGTATCGACCACAGCCTGTTACATTGAAGACAGTGTCCCGTTCACGAAACCACAACAATAAAAATATTTAATCATGAACCTACGTAGGAACATGTCGTGCGGACGGAAACAACTAATTTTAAAGCTAGACTTTAAAGCACACTTATTAATGCTTTACCTACACTCTAAATCTTCTCTGAAAGAGGTGTCCTCATTTATGAACACAAGCAAGCGCAGAAAATGCTGGCATCTCATCCAAGGCCAAGGGAAGTTTTGTTTTTAATGCCGGAATGATGGTTCTGGTCATTATCAGCCCTGGACCGCCTTTGGACACATTTGAGGAGTTCTAGACCCCCCGATGTCTAGATTTCTCCCCAACCTACTGAAACTAAATCTGCAGAATCAAAAATCCTTCTGTTGTTCCTTATATTGTTTCTAATTTGTCTGTTTTAAAAACAGTTTATTTCAGGGCACCTGGGTGGCTCAATCAGTTAAGTGTCCGACTTCAGCTCAAGTCGTGATCTCACAGCTCGTGAGTTCGAGCCCCACGTCAGGCTCTGTGCTGACAGCTTGGAGCCTGGAGCCTGCTTCGGATTCTGTGTTTCCCTCTCTCTCTGCCCCTCCCCAGCTTGCACTCTGTCTCTCCCTCTCTCAAAAATAAATAAACATTAAAAAAATTTTTTTAAACAGTTTATTTCACTGTTAAGGTTGCAATATACGTTGCTTAATAAATTAAGTAGATGCACATCATCCCGTTAGACTGTTCTATGCATCTGCCTTTTGCCAGTGCAGAAGAGCGTCCCGTGAAGCGCACTGCTGCAGGGGCCCAGAAACCACGTACCCGTGTTGGCCTCAGTTGCCCAGCAAAAGAACAGGGCGTATGCTCATGCGCATATCAGTAATTTCTCCTCCTCTCCCCCAGCTCTCTCACGTTACTGAAAACACCCAGAGCCATCACAGCTCTTGTATCTAGTCAAGAAATTTCATTTGCAATTACACACCTTTCCACATCCAGGGCTAGGTGGCTTCAGGTGAATTCTACCAAATGTTTAAGAGGAAACAATACCAATTCTGTACAGACTCTTCTGGAATACAACAGGGGAGGAAACGCTTCTCTGGTGCTAAAGTGATACTGATACCAGACAAAGGCATTATGAGAAACTGGAAACGTAATCACTTATGAACGTAGATGCGAAACTCTGTTACAAAGTAGGAGTGGATAAAGCCTGGCAACAAATAAAAAAGGTAATGCATCGTGATCAAGTGGGGCTTATTCCAGGAATGCAAGGTTGGTTCAACTGTGATGAATCAATCAGTGTAATTTGTCTACAGGACAAAGGGGAAAATCCGTATGATCATTTCAGTAGCTTCAGGGGGAAAAACACTCTTGACTGAAATCAAACATCCATTCCTAATAAAATCTCTCAGTAAACTAGAAATAAAAGAATTTGTTCAACCTAATAAGGGGCATGTGTGAAGAATCCTGTCATTAGCATGATACTTAATACTTAACAATAAAAAGTAAAGGTGGGGTGCCTGGTGGCTCGGTCGGTTAAGCGAGCACCTCTTGGTTTCAGCTCAGGTCATGATCTCACAGTTCACGGGTTCAAGCCCCGCGTGGGGGTCTGCACTGAGTGCACAGAGTCTGCTTGGGATTTTCTCTGCCTCTCTCTGCCCCACCCCCCCCCCCAAATAAAGAAACATTTTACAGTAATAATAAGACCTTAAGAATAAGGCTCGGTGCTTCCTTCAGACGACTGGCGTCTTGTGGGTGAAGAAATGGTCTAAAGGCAGACTGGTAACTTCCAGGGAGACCGTCGTTTCTTAGCTCCCAGCCCCGGTGATGCTGGGGGGGGGTTGCTCACCAGTCTCCTCCCAGAACTGGGGAGAGTGCCTCACACAAGCAGGTGCTCAGAACAGCCCCATTTATGCACTGGCATCTGTGTCAGGTGCCCCAGCAGCTTTCCACTCCTAAGTCGCTCCGGGTAAGAGACCATCCGCTCTCTGTGGCTGGAGGACCGTCCCGTGCTGGCCACACGAGCGCCTCCGACGTGGAAGTCCCAGATGTGCTGCGGGTTGGGGTGCGGGACGTGACCAACAAGCAGACCCCCGCACGTATAAGTGTAGGTTGTCACGATGGCCACTCAGAGAAGAGTGGATACACCCAGAGGAGCACAAGGGAGGGAGCCAGGACGCAGCACCTTAGGCAGCCCAGGGAACCTTCCGGAGCAGTGGAGGCGGGAGAGAAGGCCTGCTGTGGCATGGTGGAGAGGGGGCGTCGGGCCGGCTCGCCAAGCCAGCCCTGAGCACAGACCTGCGACGGGCAGAGGCTGGGGGTCCGTGGGTCGGTTCCAGGTGTAGTGTCCACGTCCGTCGCCGCACCTCCCTGGGCAGAAGCCAGGTGGCCATTGCCGCACAGCAGGGCTGTGGATGCAGCACTCTCACCGTGTGTGTGCACGTGTGTGTGCGTGCATGTGTGCGTGTGCATGTGTGCGACTATGGTCTCCAGCCCTCACGCTTGTAGCCCCCCCCCCGTCCCGTCCCTCATACAGCAGGCGAGGCTTGCAGGCTTTCAAAGAGGACGTGTGTTTTAACCGCTTACGTGTCTTTAGGAAGAAAACAGAGCCAAACGCCAACGCCTCTGAAATTTTAGTTAATTTCTACATTTAATATCGCTGGATTTAAGCTGTTTCTAGGAGGCCTTCTGGACGAACACTACTGCTCTCTTGCAGAAATGAGAGAGTTGGTATGAATCTGACCAGGTCCCCTGCACTCCCAGGGTGCTCTGAGACGAGGTGGGAAAGCTCAAGGCCAGAGCAAGACCCTCTGCTCACCCTTCACTGAGCAACTCGCATTAGGGCGGTGATTAAGGCATCTGTCTTGTGGAAGGGGTCACACTCCTGGTTGGTGTCACGTGGAGACTTAGTCCTCGAAACGATGATGATTAAAAACAGTTGTATGGGCACCTGCACTGACGTGACGCGGTCACAAGCCGCTCCCTGAGGCGGGTTGTGCGGGCACGCGTACAGTAAATGGCACACGGGTGTGAGTCCTCCGGTAGAGCCTGCGGTCCTGACTGGGGGGCCCAAGGAGGTGATGGGGCGTCGGCAGGAAGAGACCCTTGACGGATCAGAACGTCACAGTTGCCCTTCACCTGGGGGGTGTGGGGCCATTTGTGGTTTATATCGAAGTTTTATAGGAAAAGCGTGTCCAGTGTGCGCTTCCTTTCCCACCCGAGGTGGGCTGCAGAACCCACTATCCCCCGTGCTCCTCCTGTGACGGCCACGTGTCTCTGGGGTGCTCTGATTCAGTGCCGTGTTATCCGTGGCGTGGTTTTAGGATCTTGGCAAACTCGAGGAGCCCGGTAACACACTTGAAAACCAGACGATGTGAGTTCTAATGCGAGCTGCACAGTGACTCTGGTTAACGCTCAGCACGCCTACAGGATGCCGGACTGCCCTCCAGCCCGGCCGCTCAGCTCAGGAGCAAGAAGGCCCACACGCGTCCCTGTGCCTGCACACACGCCCAGAGCAGGGCCGGGGTGCGGGAGGTAGAAAAAATGCAGACTGCTCCTGGGGTGTGGGTCGGGAGTCTGGGGCTCGCCCAGCCCTCGGAGGGTCTGCCCTGCCATCCCCTGCAGCGGAGAGTGGCCACGGGGTGGAAAAGCGTGGCGGGGAGGCCACCGTGGCTGCCCCGCCCCAGCCAGTATGGCCGGCGAGACCACCAAGCCTTTGCTCGGCAGCCTGTGTGCCTAGACTGCGTGGGGGGCCGAGTCGGTCCACCCCTGCCATGGGCAGGAGCCGAGAGCGTGTGAGCGCCTCCTGCCGCGGGAAGACCCGCCCTCCCGCCTTCAGGTCTGCGGCGTGGGGCTGTGCCGCCTCGGCCTTTCCCCCTGGTCACCCGGGTTCAGACACGTGGGTCCTTCCCCAGGATCAGAGGTGTGCCCTTCCCAGATGGCTTCTACTCATTTTTAAAAAGGCAGTGAGAAATCCCAAATCAGTTCAAAGGTTATTTTTCCTCTCTTTATTCTCCACCCAGGGCAGTGCCACATAACGTCCGGGCCTCACTACTCGGCTTTTCCGTTCTCTGCGCGGCCCGGGGCCCCTGCTCCCGCCCTGGCTGGGCTCGCTGGGCTCGGGGAGACTCACCTGGAGGGGTGTGCTGGCATTTGCTGGACCCCTGGTCCTCACGCGGTCCACACAGGGCTCCTGCCAGGCAGGGTCTGCAAACGTCCCTCGGTTTGGTGGTCACTGGCAGGAGGACTGTGCTCAGCTATCAGACCGGCCCCGGCTGTGACCACGGAGGGACAAAGATTAAGATCCACCAGGGAACCCATAATGGCACAGCCGCACAGGCCGGGGTCCCCCAGAGACCTGCCGTGCGCTCCCGCTCGCCCCCGCCCCGAGGGTTGTGTGCACCGTGCGTGCTTCTCCAGCGTGTCGTGTGACGTGTGCGCGGCACCACCAGGGCCGGAAGGCCACTGAGCCTCGGCATCAGGGTTTTTACTGGGTCTTTCACGCAGACATGGTTGACCCCACATGGCTGACCTGTTTCCTGCCCCTGCAGAGGTCGGGGTGACCATAAGCCCAGCTCCCCTCCATAAGGCACACTGATGGTGCAGACCGTGTGCAGCCCACTCCAGGGCCCGTTACCGTGGTGGGGACACCCGCCCCCAAGAACAGAGCCCACAGTCCTCCCTGCACGATGAGGCAGTTGCCCCTAAGCAGGGCAGTGTTCTGGCCTTCCATTGACTCCCCGGCAGAGGTGAGGGGTCACAGCATACTGTCCTGCCTCTGACCCCGTTGGCGGTGGCTTTGGTGGGCAGGTTCCACTAACAAAACGTGAAAATCACGAACAAGTCCTGTCGACACAGCAGTCTGTCACAGTATCGGACAGACATTAAGCATTTGCTTTGTGACTGTTCGTATAATTTACCTTCTGGAAAGGAAGAACAGTGATCTTACTGAAATAGTTCATCAAGTAGACAAAAGTAAACATCTGCTCATTTGCTTTATTTCCCCCAAAAGGGGGAGAAGCATCAGTTGCACATGGGCAGTGGGGGCTTCAGGCGCACAGCAGGTAAAACGCTAGGTGATCCCATGAACAGCGTGCTCCCAAAAGGCAGCAGGAGTGAGTCCAGCACTTGAGACGTGGTCTGACCAGCCCAAATGTAATACACACTGAGGGCTTCTGACTTGTTCTTGGTTTAGGTTTTGCCTTACCGGTTTAAATTCAGTACTCTAGCCTGTTGGGCACATTGTCGAATTCGATCCGAGGTTTTGGAGAGCAAGCGGGTCTCCCCTGTGTAAGGACGCAGGCACAGAGAAGGTCAAGGTACACACAGCAGGAAAGGCTCAAGGTCAGAATTTCCCCTTCAGCGGGACGCTTCCCAGCAGTGACCGCTGCGCCACGGGGCAGCCCCCCGACCCGGGGCGTCCGTGAGACGGCCTGTGTGCAGGGCCGGCCGGCGCGTGGACGGGTTCTCCTTCTGGACGTCAGAGCCGATTGCGCAGTGCTGCTCACACGAGATGCTGGTTCTGCACCGTTGACTCTCTAGCTGGCGACCTAATCCGTAACATGGTGCTGTCGCTAATGCTGTGACTTCACTAATTTAAACGGAACTTGTGTTTTTAAGGGGAGAATCGGGGAGGAGAAATTTGCACCCCGCACGTAGCCGTTCCCGCCTCAGCAAGCACACTGTGCCCCACGGGGGGTCGGGGACCAGGCGTGGGCAGTGGGGCCGGGCAAGGGGGCAGGAAGTCTCCCCTCAGGCACCGGGCGCTGACGGGCCACAGCGTCGGAGCGCAGCTTGCGCACGGCGGGCCGCCTTCGGTCCGCTCGAGAATGAGACCTCTGTGTCCCATCCTTGGGAGTAGGAGGTGGCACCACGGTCACTGCCTGTGTCTGGCACTCAGACGCCGAGCCCGGGTGAGAAAGTTGCTCTGAGCCCTCGGCCTTTCTTCTGGGAATGCGTTACTATCTGCGAAGTGATCCAGTAACGCGGGGTCGTTACTACCGTTTCCCTCCCGATCCCGCTTTTCTGAAATTGTTCCGTTCCGTTCACTGTGGGCTGACTCTACCAGGTAATCTTTGTAAAAGATGCAAAATTTCTGCCACGTGAATTCTGGTGCATTGACCTATGTTACTTACTTAAAAAAAAAAAAAAAAAAAATGATTTTAAACCGTGTGTCTTTACTACCCTGAAATTTTACCCCCTACCTGTCTGTTTGGCTCCTTTACGAGATCCTAACATTTGGGGAAATAAAGCCCACCCACCCCCCGACCCCGTGAAGGAGACGGACTGCTGTCTGTCAGGGATTTCTTTACGACCAGCCCGTGGAGCGTGGCCGTCGTGCCCCGAACCAGCCGCCTGGCTGTAGTTCCTGCCAGCACAGCACAGGCGACTCGTGCTCTTGGCTGTGTTCCGGAACACGTGCCGTCCCAGACGACCCTTCACTTCCACGTTCTCCTGCCTTCCTGTCTCCGGCCACTCGCGGCCTCCCCAGCACACACTGGAGCAAACAGCCCCTCACCCTCAGTTGGCGGTTGTGCTGGAATCTTCCTGTAGTTAGAAGTGTGGGGGCCACCTAGGAAACCTCACCTTGAAAGGGATTCCCGTTCTGTGAGGGAGGGTGACGGCGGAACCCTGACACCCCAGATACGCTTTGGCGTGCACGGCGGCCTGCCCGGTGGCCTGGCCGCCACGGTTGTCCAGGTGAGGAGTTGGAGTGGGGGCGACCCGAGCGTTCCAGCCTCGGAACCAGGGCTGCTGGGCCTCATCGCGGCCTGTCCCCCCGCGATTTCACAGGGAACGCTCAGGCCCAGCGGTAACGCTCTGCTTGCTGGGCAGAACTGAGTGGGTGCACTCCTCCGGCCCGGGGTAAATGCTGGGCCTGTAGTGGGTGAGTACAACCGCAGGCCTGAAGGAAGGGGCGGGGGGCACGGGAGGAGCCCGAGCCCCCCAGCTTGCGAATGACGGCCCTTCACCGAGCAGGGGGGTTGGGGGTGGGGGGGCCCAGCGGACCACGTTCTAGCTGATGACTGTTCTCAGGTGGCTTTTAAAGACAAACTGATTTTTTTTTTCCAGAAAACACTGTCATGAAAACCACTGTTCATAAATCAGCTTTAAAAATTATTCTTCTGTTTATGATCTTCACATTTTAATGCTAGATAATGAACCGTCAATAAGAATACTTCTGCTTTTGAGGAATGACCGTGTGCCAGGGGACTTTGGTCATTTCAGCGTTAGAACAGTTTGCAAGTCTGTTTTCCTCCTGACCCAGGGGTTGCTGGCAGCTGAGCTCAGTTCAGGTGCTCCAGTAGACGCACCAGCTGTCCTCGGTCACCCGTCTGGCTCTCATTTAGAAGGAGAGCAGGGCCCCATCAGGGACGTCGCACTGGCGGGCGGGCGGGAGCTCTCGGGAGGCCCCGTCGCTCACAGCCCGCTCTGCGCCCAGGCCGGCACCTGTGTGGGTTTTAAAGCCCCACCTCTGGGCAGCCGAAGACACAACGGGCAACAAAAGAATGATCGGTAATGGATTTCTTGCTGGAAAGCGAGACCGAGGGACCCGACCACAGTGCCAGGTCATCAGCCAGAGAGTGGTTGTTCCAGGGTCAATACTTGACACGGCGCCACCCCAGGAAGGTTCCGGACAGCGTAGGTGTCATGAATTGCCGCTGCCGGTCAGCTTCCTGACCGCCGGCCTGCCGCGTGCCTTCACGTGTAGCGCGCGGCCTCACGTCTCGCTGGTCTCCTCCAGGTGGCCCTGGTGCAGTGGACGGAGAGCGTCGGCCTCACGCTGGTCAGCAGAGACCTGGGCTCCGTGCAGCTGAGGACCCCCAGCGGCCAGATCCAGACCTACTGCATTCTGCAGATGTTCCCCTTCACGTCGGAGAGCAAGCGCATGGGGGTCATCGTCCGGGTAGGCGTCCGCCCGTGACCCAGGCTTGCGCTCCGCTCGGGGCTGTGCACGCCAGGCTGGTGGCTCGGGGCGGTTCTCTGCCAGTGCTTCTGTTTGCTGCAGTTCTCTGTCTTTAAACAAAGTCCAGACTAAGGATTTATACCGAGAAGTTAGCGAGGCTCTAACGGCAGTGGTTTAAAGGGCAGAATAAGTCAAAGGTGTTAGCTGGTAACGTTTGAAATCCGCTACAGCTGTTGGGGTCTGTTTCTGACGGCAGTAGCACGCCAAGGAGCTCTGCTGGAGAATGAGTTATGACGATAAAGCTGCCGACCTACACCCCTTTTAGATGTTTCCAGAAAATTCCAAAAACATATCCTGGAAGCCGGCTGACCAAAGAAAGCGTATTTGATCGGGCACTGAGAACTTGAGAGGATTCACCTTCACCTTGCTGTCCGAGGCACGTGTTGCCAACAGGTTGCGTTTCAGCAGCCTCGGCACGGCCTGTCGAGATCTGCAGTTAGTTCTCAGTTCTCATTTGCCTGAACACCCAGGAGGGGAGGCTGATGCTGCCTGCACGGGAGGATATTTGAGTAGCTCAGGCCCAAGGAGCACACTCGGGGCAATCGCTTCTTCCAGCGCGTTTCTAGCCAGGCAGCTGCCATCTGCAAGGCGCGGTGTGTCCTTAGCGTGCCTGTGCTCCCTCCCTGCGCAGGACGAGTCCACTGCGGAGATCACCTTCTACATGAAAGGGGCCGACGTGGCCATGTCCTCCATCGTGCAGTACAACGACTGGCTGGAGGAAGAGGTAAGCAGCCGGCTCACGCGTGCTGCCGTCACGGGGGGGGGGGGGGGGGATCGAGACACCACGTTTGCGGCCAGACACCGACAGGTTTCTGGACACGGAATTGGCTCTCCACCAGATTCTTTTTTTTTTTTTTTTTTAACGTTTTCTTTGTTTTTGAGACAGAGACAGAGCATGAACTGGGGAGGGTCAGCGAGAGGGAGACACAGAATCTGAAACGGGCTCCAGGCTCCGAGCTGTCAGCACAGAGCCCGATGCGGGGCTTGAACTCACTGACCGTGAGATCATGACCTGAGCCGAAGTCGGCCGCTTAACCGACTGAGCCACCCAGGCGCCCCTCCACCAGATTCTTTTAAGCGATTCCAGTTCCTCTCAATTTCGTAAAGCAGAAAGGAGGGGGTGCTGCTTAATTGCAAATAGTTTACTTTCTGTATAAATAACTACTCGATTTGGTTTTTGTGGGGATGCAGGTAGGTATGTTAGTGGGCCCTTACGAATAATATTTGTTTCCAGTAGTGAAACAGTAGCATTACTAATCATTCACTAAAAATTCTGAAATAACATTGTATTATATTACATGTATTATATTTTCATGTTTATTTTGTAACCTAAGTTATTTGCAAGATTTTAATTAGAATTTTAATCTCATTCTAATGTGTACATATGAATCACTTTAAAACCAGAAAATACTGGGGCACCTGGGAGGCTCAGTCCGTGGAGGGTCCAACTCTTGATCTAAGCTCAGGTCATGATCTCACGGTCGTGGGTTCTAGCCCCACTTCGGGCTCTGTGCAGGGCTTGGAGCCTGCTAGTTAATTAGTAAATAAATAAAAATAAAATAAAATACGAATAAAATCAATTCTCTATTTTACCAAATTCTCCCTATAGAAAACAGGATTTATGTTTCGCCTCATGAGGTTATGTTATTGTTTATGTTTGTGTGTTAGTGAAAAAGTTGGATTTCAGAGTCCATGGAACCCTTGTGGGTGTCAGCACAGCCCTCTGTGGTGCTCCTGGGTCACCCGCTGCTGCCCACACCCCACACCCCACACCCCGCGTCCGCGGCAGCATTGGCAATATGAATCAATAGCTCCTTCAGGCGCTTGGATTTAATCAGGCCCATGAATAAATTAAATTCCCTGAAGACCTAGTAAAATGCCATAAAAATTACTTTTGGTCATAATGATGTGCCATTAATTATAAAATACTTGTTTAATTTATTTAGCTTTATGAGGTCAAATCAATAAATGTCTTGCAACAGACAGATAATGTCAGATTGTTTTCCACAAAGATAACTTTATTAAAAATCCTTTGTGCATTCAGTGCTCAACTTGACATTCCCTTCCTTTAGATAAATGTTTTGGTCCTCCACCCGTGTCTTTGCAGTAATGCTCTTATAGTCTGACGGCCTTTACTTTATTTACAACAAAAACCAAAAAACACGCAGGTTGGGAGAGCCTGAGCATCGCTCCCCACATTGGATTCTTGGCTGTAAACTTGTATTCTCCGCTTATTAAACAAAAGAAAAACAAGCCACCAACACTCTTTACTCACCACGTAACAGAAAGAGCCAATTTTGTCAGATCCGTGACGTCAGATTGTGCAGTGTGCACAGACCTAGAACAACCGCGCCCTGGACGGCGAAAGCGCTCGGGCACCTGGCCTCCTGCCCTCCACGCGCACACGTGGAGCGAGGGTCAGAACTGGGGATCGGGGAAGGCGTGAATGAAGGGGTGCGGTGACCAGTGCCCTGCCGTCCCCAGAAGATGTGTGAGGCGGGGGCGTGGGAGCTGTGCCCACAGTCCGCTTCTCCGTGAGCATCAGACCTACTCAAGCGGCCAGATTAGAAAGGATTTCAGAAAGTCTGAATGGTTCATACTCCGCGTTTGCAGACTTGAGCATCTCAGCAGCAGTCTGGCAGGTGAGCTTTGTGAGACGTGAGCGCCCCACCCAGACAGCGAGCGAGCGAGAACTGCGGTTATCTGGAAGCGCCAGCCTGTGCCCTGAAGGGACAGCGGAGGCTGAGGTCTGTGCGCACGGCCGGGCAGGGCAGAGCGCGCGTGCAGAGTCGCGTCTGGACTGTTGATCAGTGAGTGCGGGCACTTGTCCCTAGTGATGTGGGGTTTCCACTCACGGAAGGTCACACACTCCAAGTCCTGGCTCCCTCAGTGGCTGTAACTGCCCGTCTGCGTGGCTTTGTGGCTGCACGCAGGGCTGGCATCCGGGCTTTGGCACGCACTCCAGGACGTCCCGAGCAGGGTCGCGGGGAGCTGTCGGTGTGCGGTCCCAGCGTTGGATACCCAAGCTTACTAGTACCCAAGTTTCTTTATGAACCAAAAAGCAGCCGATTCATTTGTCTGGGATGCATTCGCCGAAATGCGTGACTACGGTGTCCGTTCTCATTTGCAAGTACACATTGTGCACGTCGGGGATTCTGTCTGTGGCTGTCGCATGGCTGAAGTGTGGAGCCCTGCACCCCTCGGGCTTTGCTGTGGACACTTGAAGAGACCTGCCCGTCTCTGCGTGGCCCGGCAGCGAGCGAGCGGTCGCACACCCAGGCACCACCTCTGCCGGGCCCCGGCCCACCGCACCTGCCCCACGAGGCTGTCCGTGCGGTCCGGGAGCCCCTGCTGGGGCCGGGAAACACTCCAGAGCGGGGTGAGCACGTGGCCCTGTGCCTTGTCGACCACGAGTGCCGGAAACAGGCTAAACATGCTGCAGGTTAAGCTTTAGAAAGACGCTCGGCCTTCGAAACAGTTCCTCAGAGTTCGAAACTTGAGAGCGTCAGCAAGAAAGAGGTGAAGGGCTGTCAAGCAGCAGGCCTTCGGAAGCCCGCGGCCTGGAGGAGCCTTGGCTGGTGGTAGTGTTCTTGATGTGTAGACAGCGTGGCCGCAGAGAACGGTACAGCTTAGCGCTCAGGTTGTTTTTTACATTTCGTTTACATCAACACACATCACTCCGAAGCGCTGCTGTTGACGCCCGAGCTTGGGCCTCTTGGGCGCTTGGTCCTCAGACTTCCCGTGCGTCTGTCCCAGCGGCCAAGGAGCCGGTGCCCCACTTGGCAGCGGCCTCCACGTCTTCTCCCGGACGCTCTTCCTCTCCCTGCTCCCCCTGCTGTCCACGTGGGGGCCCCCTGGCGCCCACGTGCGCGCCAGGGACACTGCCCGGTTTGCTCGGCTCAGAGTCCAAGGGCAGTGACCGGCGGGGGCCCCTCTCCCGCCTCCCACCCTGCCTGGTCCTCCAGGGGTGGGGCCTCTATTTGGGGCGAGACAGCTGCTCGCCCCACAGGCCGCCCCCTCCCTGCAGACCGTGGTCCCACCTTTCCAGGCAGCGTTTTGAGGATGTCAGTCGGTCTCCACGCCCCGTGGCAGCTTCACGGCCTGAGGGAGGGACGCGCGGTCACAGAAGGAAGCGGCACCCGCTCTGGGGGTCCACGGCCGGGAAAGCGGCGTGGGCTCCTGCTCCGCCAGCGTGGCTGTGTGCGCGACCTCGGGCGTGGCTCCTCGGTGCCGGCTGGTGTGCATGGGCCGTGTCCCAGCTCCGGGCCCCGTCCCCCGGAGGAGCGCCAGGCGCGCCTCTGCAGGTACCGGGTCCGTTTCCAGCAGTGGGATTTGTGTCGATGGCATGTGCAGCTTACGGTGACAGGAGAGGCCCGTCACCAGCAGATAGGTGGGCGCGGGTCAGGCTGTCCCTACACCCCGTCGTCAACTGAGGCTGCCCGGGTTTGCCTCCAACAGGAGAGGGTGTGTTTGGGTGGTCTCTGAGCAGGAGGACGGGACAGCTTCTCACACACCTGTTGAATGCGTTTCCGTCTCTCAACGGGAGCGGGGCCTGTGGTGTCTCTTCAGGCCCCTTTCCCTGCAGGTTGAGACTACGCCCCAGGGGCCTCGGGGTCTCCTCCCCAACCCCCCCACCCCTCCCCCGGCACCAGCGGCCTCCTGAGACCACCCCTCCTCCTCCTCCTCCTCCTCCTCCTCCTCCTCCTCCCCCCCATCCTCCTCCCCCTGCACCTCCACATGAGGCCTTCCCGCTTCCCGCCCTGGCACCCTCACTTCCTGTGTGCAGACAGGTGTAGACTTGGGGAACATCATGCTCCTGACACCATCTTGGAAAGCCTGACTGGAGGTGGGAAGGTGTGGTTGTTGCCCGAGAGCGTCACCGTGACGGCAGCCCCGTCCGCCCGCGGAGAGCAGGAGGGGCAGAGCCGCCCTCCCGACACGGCTGTGACACGGCTGTGACAGGAGGCTGTGTTTGCCAGGTGTCCGGGGGGACACAAGCCTGAGAAGCTGGGCGGCGTGGGGCGCACCGACGGACACGGGGACCGCGGGGCCCATGGGCCGGGGACCGGTCCTTCCCGCGGAGCGGTGCCCGCGGATATGCCGGGGACCCGTCGCCCCCGCGGGCAGCCATCGGGGCCGCGTGTGACCCGCGTCTCCTTTTCCAGTGCGGGAACATGGCCCGGGAAGGCCTGCGCACCCTCGTGGTCGCCAAGAGGGCGCTGACGGAGGAGCAGTACCAGGACTTCGAGGTGAGCCGACCCCTGCGGGCACCCACCCCGCACGACCGCCCGCCGGACCGAGGCCGGCCCCCCTGACCGCACGGCCCCTGTCTCCTCAGAGCCGCTACAGTCAGGCCAAGCTGAGCATCCACGACAGGGCGCTCAAGGTGGCGGCCGTGGTGGAGAGCCTGGAGCGCCAGATGGAGCTGTTGTGCCTCACGGGTGTGGAGGACCGGCTGCAGGCGGACGTGAGGCCCACCCTGGAGCTGCTGCGCAACGCGGGCATCAAGGTGCGGGCGCGGCCCGGGCCCGGGGGTCCCTCCTGGAAGCGCCCACCGTGCCGCCGGGGTCGGGGACGCAGGACCCCTTCTTCCCCCCTGCAAAGTCGCCCCGGCCCCCCGCCTGCCTCCCACCCCAGCGCACGGTTTGTCTCTCTCGCTAGCCGCCCGCCACCCTGCCCTTCCCTGCCCTTCCCTGCCCTTCCCTGCCCTTCCCTGCCCTTCCCTGCCCTTCCCTGCCCTTCCCTGCCCTTCCCTGCCCTTCCCTGCCCTGCCCTGCCCTTCCCTGCCCTTCCCTCCTCTTCCCTGCCCCACCCCAGACCTTCCCTGCCCTACATCTACCCCACCAGACCCCCTCCTCCACCATCCCTTGCCCTTACCCTGCCCTACCCTGTCCTACCCCACCAGACCCCCTCCTCCACCATCCCTTGCCCTTACCCTGCCCTACCCTGTCCTACCCCACCAGACCCCCTCCTCCACCATCCCTTGCCCTTACCCTGCCCTACCCTGTCCTACCCCACCAGACCCTTCCCTTCCCCCATCCCTGCCCTTCCTGCCCTGCCTCTACCCTTCCCTACCCCACCCTACCCTTTCCTGTCCCACCCTTCCGTACCCTTCCCTTGCCCTGGATGTCCCGGCCCACCTGGGTCTCGGGCTCGCCCGTGGGGCAGCTTCGTCCCGGAGACTCTCGTGGCCCTGGGCATCCATCGGGTGTGAGCTCGGGACAACCCCGGCCTCCGAGACCTCGGGTCCCACCCAGATGGGGGTGCCCCCCCTCGTGCCACCGAGCTTCCTGCTCACGACCTGATACGAAGGCGAGGGCCACTCGGCACTGCCTCGTCTGTTCGTCGTGCTGTCGTGGGGGGGGGTCCCCGTAAGCCACACGACTCGAGGCTGCGTGGCGCTGCCTGCCGGCCCGCCCTGCCTTTTTCTTCCTGGTTTGTCCCCTTCGTACAGGGGAAATTGGCGCGTGGTGGCGTTGAGCGTTAGCTTTGAGAGAGGTTCTTTCTGATCCCACGTGTTCCCAGTGAAGCCCAAAGTTCGGTTACAGGATGGGAGAGAAGATTTATCCCGAGGCTGCCCTGAGGACCGGGCCTCGCGCTCAATGGTGAAAATAACGATCAGCTGGCGTTGGTAGGTAGCTAGTTGGAAGAGAACCAGTAGGTAGCTAGTTGGAGACGAGGAAAGCGGCTCCCGGCATCCGACCGGAACGCACGCGGCGGTTCTGACGAAGACGCGGCGGTGTGTGCAGGGGTGGGGAGGGGCGGTTCTTGCCTCCAGGGGTCCAGGTGGGAGACGAGAAGATACGTCCCTCCGTCCCGGACCTCGGCCGAGTCAGGAGGTACATCTGGCTTCGGAATCACGCGAGAGCAGTTCAGACCCCGGGCTCTTACGTGATGGAAGCCTGACTGCTGTGCAGCAAACATTGGCGGGAAGAGCTGTGACCACTTAGAAGCAGGGCCCCGCTGGTTTTGTTGAGGTTTTTCGTAAACCTCCCCCAGTCTCGGTCGTACGTGCACGGTGGTCGGGGGGGCTGCCGTGGTGCGTGTGCCTCGGGTGTGGTGCGGGGGCGTTCACACTGATCGTTCTCTAAGCTCGTAAGGGTTTCTGCCCTTACACCCCCGTGTCAGGAAGGAGACCCTGTACCTCCGCGTGGCGTGAGGGTGTGATTTCGAGGCCACACGTGCCCCTGTGCTGCACGCGGGCTCACCAGCGGCCGGGGGTCCGGCCCAAATCGTTCCCAGCTTTGTCTTAACGACGCGTCCATACATCGTAGTCTAGGTCCAGGCTCCATGAAGGGAAGCAGTGTGGGAAGTAAATAAACCGCTCAAGTCCCCAGACGCCGAGAAGACCCACAAGTCTCGTCAGCGGGAGTCACGCCTGAGAGAACTGGTGTGCCACGAGTTGTTTGCTCTTGCCAAAAATGCATATTTGTACACGATACACAAAACACTTGAGGAATTCAGATGTTAATGAGAAGTGTTTGCCTCTTTGTGACTAGGTGTGCAGACCATCCAGTTGTGTATTAGATGTCCCGGTTGTGTTCTCTTTGTAGTCTAGGGATGCTTACAACACATAGCACGTGTTTATGTAATTCCTTTTTAACTTTATTTTGAGAGAGAGAGAGTGCACACACACACGGGTGGTGGAGGGGCAGACAGAGGAAGACAGAGAATCCAAGCAGGCTCCACACCTTCAGCGTGGAACCTGACACGGGGCTCGAGCTCACACACCGTGAGATCATGACCTGAGTTGGAGTCCAGAGTCAGATACTCAACCGATGGAGCCACCCAGGCACCCCATTTTTTTCAGTAAGAGTAGTAGTAGTTGACATTTTTTTAAGTTCATTAATCTTGAGAGAGCGCACACACGCCAGTGGTGGAAGGGCAGAGAGAGATCAAGCCATCGGGGGAGGGGCAGAGCGAGGGAGAGAGAACCCCAAGCAGCCTCCGCGCTGTCGGCACAGAGCCTGACGCGGGGCTTGACCCCACGAACCGCAAGATCACGACCTGAGCGGAAGTCAGGAGTCGGATGTGTAACTGACTGAGCCACCCAGGCACCCCTCACGTGTTTTATTTGATACAATTTTTGGCTCGACTCTTGCCCATTTAAAATCCATGTTGAACCTCAGTTTCCAGTGGAAAAACCAGCAAGTCGAGCAAGGATCTCCAGGGGGCTCCTCACCGTGCAGGCCCCGCTTGTTTGCACACAGGCTGTGTGAGCTCTGCCCTTGGGCGTGTCCAGGTGCCCTTGTTAGCCTCGGTCCTGACCTGCCTCAACCCCCGGCATTCCCGTGCCTCCAGGTCTCGGCTGCCACGTCTAACGTCACTTTGCTCCTACTCGTTTTAGATAAGTCGGCAGATTCTTCATACGGTGGTGAAACGTACGGCAAGTAGCAGTTACCATCGTAGCCACTCTTCAGTGTGTAGCTCACGTCACTGAGTGCGTGCCCACTGTCGTGCGCCCGTCCCCACCGGCTGTCTTCGGAGCTCGTAAATCTGAGGCTCAGGCCCCATTAAACGCTAACCCCCCCCTCCCCCCGCCCCAGCCCTGGTGTCCACCCTCTGCGTTCTGTCTCTGGATGCAGCAACGCCAGGGACCTCCTACAAGTGGGATCACACAGCGCTTGCCCTTCTGTGACGGGCGCGTTTCACTGAGCGTAGTGTCCTCGGCCGTCCCTCGTGTTGCGTCTGGCGGAATCTCCTTCCTTTCTAAGACCGACCGCTATTCTGTGGTGTATGTGCCACGTTTTGCTTATCCGTCCGCCCGTCCGTGACACTGGACAGCTTCTGCGCTGTGGCCGGTGCGCGTGGTGACGCTGTGCACCTGCGCGTGCAGGCGTCTGTGTATGAATAGGCACTTGCAAGAGACAGAAGTGTGCTAGTGTGGAAGCTCACCACCGTCACTGGTCTCCTAGATATGGATGCTGACAGGCGACAAGCTCGAGACCGCCACCTGCATTGCCAAGAGCTCGCATTTGGTGTCCAGAACCCAAGACATTCACATTTTCAGACCAGTGAGTATTTGTCTGAAAGCGCTTTGGTTTACCTGTTGGTTTTGTGGGGATGTACGTGCAAGTGTGTGTTAATCCCTCAGTACCTCCACCGAGAGGGAAACGCCGTCATTTTTTACTCCCGTCTATAAACACGTTGAAAACGGTTTCCGTCAGCCGCCTACCTCATGATGAAAAAGTGACGTTTTAATGGAGAGAAAGGTCTAAATTCACACGTACTTTCCCGTTGTCCTGGGAGGTTCATTTATTCACCGAGTTTCTATTTTAACACCGATGCGTTCATTTCCTGTTCAGTTTACAAACTGTGTGTTGGTAAAAATTACATTTTTATATTAGTTACACCCTAGTAGGAATGTACCTTTATAATCTACCGCAATTTTCAAATGAAATGCCCTTCCTTAATTAATTCAAAGAAAATCAATAAGATGGTCCAAAGCTTGTGTTTCCTGTATGTATTAGTTATGACTGTTTGTAATTCAAACAAAAGTGAAATTTCCCGGCTCTGGACTGCCGCTGCGAGACCGGACTGCGTCTTAAGTCACGTGTCCACAGAGGTCGCTGTGATTCATACACACGGGCTGTTTGTCCCTCCGACTTGGATAACACTGTAACGTGGGTGCCTCTCTCTCTTTTGTGGAGGTGACCAATCGGGGAGAGGCCCACTTGGAGCTTAACGCCTTCCGGAGGAAGCACGACTGTGCTCTGGTCATATCTGGGGACTCGCTGGAGGTGAGGCTGCTCTCTGACCAAGCACAGGTCTGTCCATCTGCCCGTCCGTCCCCTCCGCGGAGGCGAGGCCGCTCTCTGACCCGGCTCGTGTCTGCTCCCCCGCTGCGGACCAAGGGCTTCCTGGGTCTCACCTGTGCTGCTGGTGAAGCTACTTCTCTGGTAGCAGCACTTGTGCGACCCTGGTGAGCACTTGTGGCCTGAACACGGGATAACTTGTTCCTTCGTGTTTTAGAGGTCGATCCGTTTCCGACTTACAGTCCTCTCGAGGCGCTAGGCCTCATTCTCGCGGTTGATAGCACAGCCGCTTTGGAGCCTCCAGTGTGGCGCCCACAGTCTGGACCTAGAGGTGCCCAGACCGGCATTTCCAGGACTGCGCCCCGGGTCACAGGAACAGGAGACAGGCTCGCGGCCCCACAGGAGGGGCTGGCACGGCTGTTCCTTCCCGAACCACACGCACCCTGAGGCCGGAGCCCGGGGCCCGTGCCCCGAGTCCCCGGCCTCCTTCCTGGTTCCTGTCCCCGGGGGCTAAACCCAGCCTCTGCCAGGGCCGGGCTCCGGGGGTTCTGTGTGTCTGGCCGTGTGCGGGCACCTCCCTGACGCTCCGCCCCGGGCATCCGGCGGGGCAGCTGCTGCGGGCCCCGAATCCGCGGACGGGCGGGGCGGCCGTGACCCGGGGAGGAGGACGCGGGGTGCGCCCGGCACCCGTCCGCGCGGTGCTCTGCGCCTCGGTGCTGACGCCGCTGTGTCGCAGGTGTGCCTCAAGTACTACGAGCACGAGCTGGCGGAGCTGGCCTGCCAGTGTCCCGCCGTGGTGTGCTGCCGCTGCTCGCCCACCCAGAAGGCCCGCATCGCGAAGCTGCTGCAGCACCACACGGGGAAGCGCACGTGTGCCGTCGGTGAGCCTGCCGCCCTGCCGGGCCCGCCCCCCCCCCCCCCCCCCCCCCCCCCCCGTCCGCCCCCGGGGAGCTGGTCCCGTGTCTCCGGGCTTCCGTGCCACCTCCCGCTCCTGTGCCCGCAGGTGACGGGGGAAACGACGTGAGCATGATCCAGGCGGCCGACTGCGGGATCGGGATCGAAGGGAAGGTACGTGTGCCCCTTGGTCCCCGCGGCCGGCCCCGAGCGACCCCTTCGGTGGTGCGGGGAGAGAGCGGAGCCCGCCAGCGCCGGGCCCCTCCCGCGTCCCCCAGGAGGTGTGTGGGACCAGCCGCCTGCAGCCTCTCCCGCGTCCCGCGTCCCCGCATCCCCGCGTCCCCCAGGAGGTGTGCCGGACCAGCGCCGGGCCCCTCCCGCGTCCCCGCGTCCCCGCGTCCCCCAGGAGGTGTGCGGGACCAGCCGCCTGCAGCCCCTTCCGCGCCGGGCTCCATGCGTGCCACCAGAAAACTTTCCTGCCGCCCCACACCCCGTCTCCCCTCACGTTGGCGCAGGCCTGTGGCGGGGGGTTCGTCTGGTGTGGGAATGAGCCCGGTGCGTGTCTCGCTTTCCCGACAGCTGTGCGTCAGGTGGCGCCGTTTAGAGTCCCGCCCCGGCACAGCTGTGTGGTGTGGCCTGCGGCTGCTTAGGGGCCCCGGAGCCGCCGTGCGGGCCCGATTCCCGCAGGGCCCACGGGCTCCCGGGTCCCGGCCAGCGGCGGGTGCGCCTGTCCCCTGCGGGGCCGCAGGGACAGGCCTCGGTCCTCGGGCGGCGGACGCCGAGAGGCGCTGGGTCCGAGCGGCACCCCTGCTCGTTTCAGGAGGGCAGGCAGGCCTCCCTGGCAGCGGACTTCTCCGTCACGCAGTTCCGCCACATCGGCCGGCTGCTGATGGTCCACGGGCGGAGCAGCTACAAGCGGTCGGCGGCACTGGGCCAGTTCGTCATGCACCGGGGCCTCATCATCTCCACCATGCAGGTAGCGGGACCGCTGCGGGCGCGGCCGTGTGCAGCCGGTGCAGCACGGAGGGCCGGCGGGGCTGACGGCCGCTCTCCTCCCCTCCCCTCCCCTCCCCTTCCCTCCCCTCCCCTCCCCTCTCCTCTCGGCAGGCCGTGTTCTCCTCTGTCTTCTACTTCGCATCCGTCCCTCTGTACCAAGGATTCCTCATGGTGGGGTGAGTGAGCCATGCGCAGCGCCGTCTGGGTGACTCCGCGCATGGTCGGCGTCAGGAGCTTGGACCCCCTTGCGATCTGAGCAGGGCGTCTGTTTCCCGGCGGGGGTTCGGGGCACGGTAAGGCGGGTGGGCGACCGTGACACCCCCCCCCCCACGGGCTGGAACACAGGTGGACGTGCCGGGGACGTGGCCGGGGACGTGGCTGGTGACGGCCCCACAGCAGACGCCCCGGGCCGGGACCCGGCGCCACACCAGACCCCGGGAGAGTCTCCCCGCTAGCCACCACGTCTCTCCAGATCCCCCACGGCAGCAACTGCTGCCAGTTCTGCCCGTCGAGCCTGGAAAGCGGGAGTTTTCTGTTACAGTGAATGAAATGGAGCTCCTCTTCCCCTCGTGCTTCAGAGTTACGCCAGGAAATAAAACCGGCAGGACCGTCGGCGTGGCGGTGAGGTCCAGGTTGTGCCTCCCGGCACCACCTCCCCCCTGCTCCTGCAGAGCCCGGCACCCGCTGCCCTGCGCCGCCCGTGTGGTTGCTCCCCGGGCTCCATCGCACAGCATCCCTGCGGCGCAGGCATCAGCGGCTCCCCCGTGTCACGGACAAGGAAGGACACACCCAGGGGCTGGGGAACGTGACAGGCAACAGCTCGTAGGGGCAGAGTCGGGGCCTCACACAGCCCGACCTGTCTCCTGCGGTGTTTAGCGGCTTTCCGGGGCAGCAGAGAACGAGCCCGTGAGCGCCTCCAGCCCTTGGGGTTGGGGTTGTTTTGAGTACATTTCATTGACACGTGCCCAAATGCCAAGGTCCCGGGTGATCCGAGAACCCAGGCCGGCCCCCTCAGGCTCCCCTGGACACTGATGTCTGGGAGTCCCCAGCGTCGTCCCAGCGCGAGGCCAACGGCAGCTGCTTGCTGCCCCCCCAAAGCCGCACCCGCCGGGGAGGCGGACGGCAGGCAGACCTGAGCACTGCTCCAGGGGCCCGGGCGGGGTCGTGCGTGTCCTCAGTGCGGCCGCGGGGCCCTCCCACCTGTGGTTGCCTCGGCCTGGGGCCTGGGTCCTCCTGCAGTCACAGGGCCGGCTGTGCGACCCAGCCTCACTCCTGATGGCCCAGGCCCGGGGACGGTGACCAGTGCTGGCGCCCAGAGCGGCACACAAACGGGCAGACCCTGAAGGTGCAAAAGGTTTCAGCGCTGTTTCACGTTTTCCGTTGCCTTGGCCTCTGCGACGCGCGTCCCATGACTTGCTGTCGGGGCACGGGGTCCGCACACGACGTTGTGACAGCTGGACTGTTTCTGTGGAGGCCAAAGAAAACAGTTCCCACTTTCTTTCCTGCTGTCAAACTGTGGACTTGAAACACGGAAAGGAGAATTTAAGGGACAGCGGCGATCCCTTCCTAAATGACACTTGCCCGAGTTAGCGAAAGCGCAGCTGTAGGCCTGTCTGCTTTGATGCGTCCCACCACAGCCTGAGCCCTCGTCAGCAGAGGCTGGCACTTCCGTTGGCTCTTACTCAGAGGTAGTTTCTCTGCAGTCCACGAGAGGCATCCAGAATTTTCTCGAGCCTCGGTGCGCTGAGTCTGTTGGCAGTGGAGGAGAGACGCTTTTGTGTTAAGCTTCTTGAAGAGTAAACAGCGAGGTCAGTTTTGCCCTCACCTAGAAAACAACAGTCAGAAGCGGATGTGAAGGAAGCTGATTTTTATCCAAGTCTAACAAGGCCAAAGTAACGTCCTGAGATCGGAAACCCAGCTACAGGAGCTGCAGGACAGTTGGTACAATTCAACTCCGAATATTTCCTGGCGTTGCCCCACTTTCCTCTTGTCGGCTCGGCAGGGGCACCCGTGAGGTCCGTGCGTCCGAGGCGAGGCAGCCGGGCAGCCGTGGGTGCCCCCCCTTTCCCCCCATCACAGGTCCTGGAAGAAGTCGCGCCTGCCCCTCCAGAAAGCACGTCTCAGCACAGTTCCCCGGGAGCGCGGTGTTCCCAGCCCCTCTGAGAGGCTCACGCGCTCACCAGCAAGTGGAAGTCTCGGTGAGACGCCTGGTGGAGAACCCGTCCCACGTTGCCCGGCCTGCCGGCGTCTCCTGCTCCGAGCAACATCCTTAGGGCCAAGCCGGCCTTGGTCAGTGGGTCCCTCGTGTGACGGCAGCTGCCGCTCACAGGACCTGGGGGCCCTGTGTCTGCAGGCACTGTGGGGGGGAGCAGCTGTGCCCCCGTCAGCTCCTAAATCCTAAGGGGATGGGAATTGTTCCCAGAAGGTTGACAAAAGTAACTAGAAATTTGGAGGAAAGGTAGGGCCTTAAACCAGTTTAATTTAACCCAGAAGTTAGGGGTTCGATCTGTAGGTAGCTCCTGTGACCCCGCTGACCTCCGAGAGCACAGGACGGTGGGCAGTAGCCGGAAACACCCTCCCTGAGAACGTTCCTCCCCCACAGCCCCGCAGTGACCCTGGGACCCGCGCCGGCAGCTAGGCGAGGTGGCTGGGGTCACTCGCTGTGGTGCTCGGCCACTGGCCGACCTCCCAACTTGAACGCTTTGTCACGGATGAAAATGTGAAACCCGGTCCTGTTTCGGGAAAGTCAGAGGTACTTTTCTTCATCCTTCTGCTAAGCGTAACCAGAATCTCACAAACGTCGTACACAGGACACGCGTGTGGAGACGTGAGAGGGAAGAGGAGGGCCTGGGGCAGCACCACCTGAGCCCCGGGGTCCTGCCGTCCGTGTGTCCCCCCCCCCCCCCCGGGACGGACGAGCTGGCAGCTGGAGATGGCCCTGGTCCCAGGGATGAGGACCCCCAGGAGCCTGTGCTGCGGCCGAGGGACAGGAGGGGGCAGCCGGCCGGACAGGGAGGGTCCCTGCAGCAGCCCCCATGCCCCGTCCCTACCTCCCTGGAAGGCACGGTAAAAAGCAGTCCTTGGGCGGCATTCAGGGCGGGCGGGGGTGGCACAGCTCCAGGAGACCCAGGCTGCACGGCACCCGAGCGTCCAGGTTTCAGGAGAAAATCACTCGCCACACCAGGAACCAGGAAGGTTTCCGAGTGAGTCAGAGAGAATGGATGCCAGCCCCGAGGAGCCCGGGTTAGGTGTGTCTGACGAAGGCGTGAAGCGGCTGTGCAAAAATACCGTAACGAGAGACGGGAGCGTTAGAACCAACGGAAAGACAAGACTCGGCCAAGACGTAGAAAAAGTGAAGCAGAACCAAATGGAAACGGACCGGAGCGCAGGGCCCACTGTCGGTCGGGACGAACGGCCCAGAGACCCGCGGCCTCCAGGACTCTGGCCTTGTGCCCCCGGAGCCCCAGAGGGAGGGAGGACAGAGGGCAGGGCTGAGGCGACAGAAAGGATGGCTGACAGCTCCCCACACATGGTCTATCCAGGGACATCCACACCAGGATGCTTCAGCCTGAGACTTCAGGAGACAAACTCCTGGGCAGCGGAGAGCTGGGGGGCGCGGCCGAGGACAGCGGGTTCTCTGCAGAACCCGGTGGGAGGGACGGTGTCCGGGCACACAGCCGCCCAGCAACACTGCTCCCAGGGGAGAGGGCGCACGGGCAGGGCCAGCAGTGTGTTTGAAAAACGAAACCTTCTGCTACCGAATCCCCCAGCAGTTAGGCTCCTGGGCTTACGACCCCAGGCGGCTCCTTTCAGAAATAAGCGACAGCTCAGTTCGACACGAAGACCCGTGCAGTGAGTATTCATAGCACTTCTATTTGTGGCAGCCGGAAACGGGGAATGACCCCACTGCCCTCCCGTGATCGACGGGGCCGCGGAGGCAGGCACCCCCACCGGGCACACAGGGGGTGCCCGCGGCTGCAGTGGTGCCTGGAACAGCCTCCGGGGGGTCAGGCTGAGTGCGAGGCACGAGTGTGGCCTTGCGATGACAAAACTGTAGGGTGGGGGGCAGGTTAGCGGATGCGCGGGGGCAGGGAGGTGTGGGAGGGAGGGGCGTCAGGGGCCCCGCTGCTGCCGGTGGAGGTTCTGACCGCCGGCGCCCACACGACACCCGGGTCGCGGGACGGGGCTGCCACCGCCGGGCAAGCTGGGTGAAGCGCACGGGGGTTCTCTGTGATTTCCTACAACTGCCTGTGGGTCTGCAGAGACCTCAAAATACAAAGCGTAAGAAAGAAAAACGTGGACCTGTGTGAGCATTCGTTCCCTACAGGCTGTGTTATTTGGGGTGAGCATTAAGTCCCAGGAAGAAGCCGAGCCTGGTTTTGCTGTTCGGGATTTGGGGCGCCAGCCCCTGACCGCACAGCTGTGTCGACAGGGGTGCGCGTTCCTCGCGCTAACCTGACTCCCTGTGGGTTTTAGGTATGCGACCATATACACCATGTTCCCGGTGTTCTCGCTGGTGCTGGATCAAGACGTGAAGCCGGAGACGGCGATGCTGTACCCGGAGCTGTACAAGGACCTCACCAAGGTACCCGCCCGCGGCCGCGCCTCCCGGGACCAGCACGCCCGCTCCTGGTGTTCCAGCTGAGCACCTGCTGTGAGGACGTGTGCCAGCCGTGACGCATTTCCAGGCAGGCTCTAAACAGGGTCTTCTCCATTCTTCCGCATGTTTTTCACTTTTCCTAGTTGTTAACATTTTCCTTTTGACTTAAACGTCAGAAAGGGAAAACCGTTTTCTCAGATGTTTGCAGTCAAGCTCTGTCGTGGTGCGTACGAACGGTTACAATCGCAAAGAGGCTCTGAAGCATTGGGGGGACTTTGGGCAGCTCGGCAGATGGACCCGGGTCACCCAGTGGCCGGTGCGCCCTCGTTGCCTGTTCCTGCGGGAAGGACGCTTACTGGCAGGACTGACTTCCCGTCCACTCGCTGCCGCGTCCCAACACTGTGCACGTCAGAGTCCCGTCTGAGATGCGACGGACAGTGTGTCCCTGTCCCCAGGACCCAGGGCTGTGGTCACAAGGATGCTGCGGAGGAAAAGTCCACCCCCAGAAAACACCACTCCCTGAAAGTGTGCAGTACGTACATTTATTTGGCCCCAAACCGCGCTCTGTTCAGATCGAAGTATTCCCGCACGAAGCTCCGCTGTGTCGTGTTTTTTTATGAGACCATGTTTTCATAACGTGGAAAACAGGAACAGCCCCCAGCTCTCCAGGCACAAGTTACAGTGACCTTGGAGTTTTCCAGAAGGCTAGTCTCCTGAAGGAACACTGAGAACAAAACCCACTAACCCCCAGTTAAATCCAGGTTGACAATTGCCAACCTGATATCACCAAGTCAGATCTTTAAGACTACAGCCGTGCGGAGAAGGAATCTGCTGGTGTTAGCACAGACTCCGTTCAGCTGACGGCTGACCCCTCGGAGAGCGCTGGCCCCTTAATGTTAATTAAAGGACATCAATCTTTGGGCTTGGTGGGTTTCTTGTGGAGTTGGAGCAAAGCAGATTTAAAGTTCCTTGGAAAAAAATACAGAGTGCTCACGTTACTTTCATAGTCAGGACAAAAATAAAGCTATTGCATCAGTATCGTGTAAAATAAAATATCAGTCATTATATTCAAGAACATTTAATTTGATAATAAAATGCAAATATAAAATATATACATCAAGCACTAGTATCTTGGTGGCAATATTATTGTGAATTACAAGGAAAACTGGTTTATTCTAAAACGGCAAAACCGTTATCATTCAGTAAAGCGATACAGGATCAAAGACCCAAAAACTACAGGAAGCTTTTGTGAGTAATTAGAATTTTAGTAGGTCGTGTGTTTCCTTATTTTCATAAACTCCAGAAACGTTTACTTAAATGCCACCTCACACGCCTGAGGCGGAAGCAAGCTTTTCATGTAAGAACAAGACTCCGTGAGCTACTCTGAAACCACGGGCAGTTGGTGGCCCAGCCGCCCACGGCCATTGCAGGTGGGCCCGGGGGCGTGGCCAGACCATGAAGGACTCAGAGAGTGCGGTCTTGACCAGCTGGACGGGGTCGCTCACGGTTGTTCAGGATGTCAAATGCAGATGCCCTAAGTTACCTAGTAACCAGAATGTGTTTACAGGGTCACAGGTGGCCCACAAATCCGTAAACTCCCCATTAGCTGATGCGTTTAAACACAAGGGGACTCAGGAAACGATGTTCAGTTCTGACTGAGTTGGATCTCGTTACGGTACTAGTTTTTCATTTTTGTTAAGGTGACCAGTTTAGAATATTTCGGTATCCTAAAGTCCAGACATCGTTCCTATGTTATTTTGACAAGAATTCAGCCACTTATCTTCCCGAAGCATCTTTTCCCTGAGATCTAAAATCCGTTCCTTTTGTGTTTATGGTATATCTTTGTAAATCTGAGAGCCTTCAAATCCTTTGAAAATGAGGTAGCCTTAAAGTACTCAACCACCTAACTTGATAACAGTTGAGTCATGTTTTCTTACTGAAGCCAGGGAGATATCTTGAAGCTTCACGTTGCTTCGTAACACTTTGTGGATGACTCAGGAGGCCGGCGGGCCGGCCGGCCGTGGGCAGGCGTGGAGTCTCGGCCACTGGAGGTAGCCGGCTAGGCTCGCAAAGACACACGAAGCCATCACTGGTCCCAGGAAGCCACGTGCAGTCGGGAGAGAAAACAGGAACTCAGATTAAGTTAAACGACACACAGCACAGGACGGCAGCACGAAACGAGCCACAGACGGGTGTGAGCCGTCGTCTGCCGCGCTACATGTCCAGCCCATTTTGAGCCCAAGGTCACGATAAATTTCTCAAATACTTTCAGAGGAAATCGAGGGAAGCAGAGTACGGATCCCTTGCAAAACAGACAGGAAATCCTATGCTTGAAAAGAAAATGCCCTGTTTTTCATACTTCCTTGATAACCAGTCTTTTTATTCCTGGAGTGTGAAGGATAAAGCGTTCACCCCTGACTGACTTATCCTAACGGGGTCAGCCAGCCTGAATGTAAATGTCCGCCCTGCTCTGCCTGCAGAGCCTAAGCCCTACCTGGAGTCGGTACCTGTCCAGTAATTGTTTGTGTCAGCGACGGGGTGAAGGACTCCCAACGAAGAGGCCGCCTTCCCTTCTCCTTCCTAAATCCGTATTCTGTTCCTGGCGCAAAGTGCGGTTAATGTTTTGGTGTTCCTCTTTTAAAGGCCAGACTCCGCTCTGAACGCCCACACTTTACTCAAGAGGAGCAGCCACTTGCACGGTCCCGGGCACGGCCGGTGCGTCAGGGGCCCTGCGCACCCCTCCCTCTCCCAACTCTGCAGACGGCTCGATTTATCCCAGACGGTCTGTGGCCTCGTAGGAAAGGCCACGCGAGCCGAGATCAGGGGTCAGGACTAGTAAGGTGACCCAGGCTCAGCTCAGCCAGCCCCCATGGTCGTAAAATATCTCAGACCTGTAGCTGTGAATTCTGAGTCCCAACACATTGTTCCTGTGTATTCATGATAAATAACCTGCTAACCGTGGAGGCATCTGGGTTATGGCTGCACTAATTGTCAAGGTACGAAGCCGGTAATACCATACAGTCCTTCATAAACAACCTTGACACCGTTAGATGCTCAACTGTTAGGATTACTTCACTATTTTCTTACTTTCTGTTGAATATTCTCAAGATGCCTTTAGCTCTGAAATGTATGTATTCTTCCATAATTTAGAAATAATAGTGATAAGGCAAGAAAAGGAAACTAAAGACAGAAATCAGGGAGGATCCTTTTGCAGATGAAGTAATCATCTCTGGAAAATCCCGAAGCATCCCCAAAACCCTTCTAGACTAGTAAGGTTAGTTACCTAGTAGTAACTAACTACTAGTTACTAGTAGTTAGTTAACTAATAGTTAGTAGAAAAATATATTTAATAAGAAAGAAAAAATATATTTAAAATAGATTTTAAAATATTTAAGAATCTATTTAAAAATATATTTAATCATTTGTAATTCTGTATATTAGCAATAAACAGTTGAAATCTGAGAAGAGTTTTTAAACTGCGTTTGCAGTGACATAAAGTTGGCTTAATGACGAAACGTGTGTGGGGTGTGGATGCTGGAGGCTGTAGGGTGTGAGAGGGGTCTTTAAAGGTCCAAAAGAGGGGTGCCTGGGGGGCTCAGCCAATTGAGCATCTGACTTGTTGATTTCAGCTCAGGTCATGATCCCAGGCTGTGCTGACAGCACAGAGCCTGCTTGGGATCCTCTCTCCTTCTGCCCTTCTGCTCCCCATCTCAAATTTAAAAATTAATAAAGTAAAAGTGCAAAAGAACGTTTGTGACTGGAAGGCAGCGTGGCCAAAAGCTGACAAGCTGATTCCAAAATTTACATGGAAAGGCAGGGGAACTAGGATTATTGAAAACGTTTTTACAAAGGGGAACAAGGTTGGAAGACTCAACTGTACCCGATTTCAAGACTTTGTATTCGGTAGTAACCAGTGCACCAGATAATCAGCAGACGATGGACATGTGGGCCAGTGGGGTCGACAGCCCGGAGAGAGAGCCACCGTGTCACAGCTGATCTTTGACAAGCGTGAAGGGAAATCCAAAGGAGAGGGGTCGTCTTGTCAACTGATGTTGTCGGAACCACTGGCAGAAATGGAGCCTCCACCCACTCCTCACATTTTGGGGGAAACGCACTCAAAATGAGTCCTAGATTTAAATGTAATACTGTTAGCCTTCCGGAAGAAAATGGGGAAGAACCACGTGCATGACCTTGGGGTAGGCATAGTTCTTAGATATGGGGCCAGATGCATGATTCAGAAAGGAAACACTTGGCAAGTTGGACTTTATCATAATTGAGAACTTTAGTTCTGTGAATGACACTGTTAACAAAATCAAAGGGCCAGCTACAGACCGGGGGAAAATACTTGCAAATCATGCAAGACAGAGGACTTGTATCCAAAATACATGAAAACCTTGGTCTCAGCATAATTCGTTTCGGAAACATGCTTGTAATCCAAAGCACTTGTGTATCAAAGCGAATCTCCCCATGAGAAATAATGGAAAGTCAGATGATTCATTCCACAACCCGAAGATTCATATAAAAAATTATTATAATACTGTGATATAAGATAATAAGGAAAATACAAAATAGAAAAATAAATTAACCTGCACTTACTTTGAAAACCTTTGGGTCTGGTGTGAGGGAGACAGGAGGGAGGAGGGTTACTGTGTAGGACGACTTTCACTACCACTAGTGGAATCACTGCTATCTGTTGACTCGATGGAATCTTTCTCTGCGTGGGGGCCATTGTGTACGCTCGCCCGGATCATGACTACGGTGCAGTATTAATAAACTCTCGTCATAGACTGTATGTAATGTAACTGGCAGTAAGGCAGCAGAGGAGAGGGTCTATATCTGCAGGCAGCCTGACCTAGAAGGAAGCAAAGGACTGTCCATAGGTGCTTGGCACACGAGTGCCAGTTGTGGGCACCTTCCAACGTCCTGAAAACTCACAGATTTCTGCCAAACACCGAGGCCTGAGACCCAGCATCCAAGCATATGAGACGATCACCCACAATCCGCAGAGAGAGAGAGAGGGAGAGAGGAACCCTTGGCTCAGTTGTGATCATGTGACGTTCTGCATCTTGCTCTACTCACAGCAAGACATCGCTCATGTATCAAGTTAAAATTTGTTAGAAATGTTTGATCGTCTTGCGGGGCACTAGCAGGACAAGTTCCTCGCCACCCAAGGTTTTATTTTGGATAAATATAAAGAGCCCTCAAAACTCAAAAAGAAGACCACCCAATTTTTTAAACGGGCAAAAGACGAACTGACGTGACACCCAAGGTCACGACATGCAGGTGGCAAGTGAGCCACCCACCACCGTGAAACTCCCACCACCGCTGTTGGCTGGGGGGCCGGCGACGACCCCCCGGGCAGGCAGGTCCAGAGCGTCGGCTGCAGCGCGGGCTCTCCCACGGCTGACGGAACACAGGATAGCACAGCCGCCCAGACGGAGCGTGGCTTGGAGTCTCTTGTGAAGTTAGACACGCGCTGAGCACGGGAGGCAGCAGTCCTACTCCTGGGCCTTCACCAGAGAGAGATGAAGACTCGTGTTCACACGGAATCCTGTAGATAAATGATTACGGGAGCTTTGCCATAATTGCCCAAAACTGCAGACACGCACTGGGATAGTGTTCAGCAGTGAGAAGAAAAACCATCAATCCAGCAACACGGATGAGTCTTGAATGCGTTTTGCTACACAAAAGAAGTCAGGCTCAAAAGTCCCTAAGATCCCATTCGCCTGCCAGCCTGGGAAGTGCAGAGTGATGGGGACAGAGGACAGGGGGGTGGCTGCCCAGGGTCCAGGTAGGGAGGCTGAGAGAGGCAGCTGGGGGCAGCTGAGCTGATACGGTGTGGCCCTTTGTCATCCCTCGGTCTCAAACCACATGACCTTCAGGTGGATTAACCTTTCCCAAAATTTGCTTGATGTTATTTTTTACAGTTTGGGTTGGTGTCTAATAGAAAAGTACTTTCGGGTCTTTAAGATTTCATGCTTAAATATTTAAATATAGTAACAAGCATTTATTCAATACTCAGTAGTTCTGGCTTTATGCTTGCTGTCTTCTATCCGCATGAGTATGTGCCATGATCATCTGTATTCACTTGGAGGAAACCACTCACCCCGAGGTTAGCTATGTGCCCTGGGGCGTCCCAGGCAGGACTCAAACCCGGGGCGGCCGGTCCTGAGCAGTGTCTGCCTGTTTGCCCGGACAGAGCTCCTGCTGAAGGAATATCCCGTGCGTGTGTGAGGCAGGGGTGTGAAGAGCTCCACCAGTCAGTGACAGACACGTTCTTCCTCTCCCAGAACCGAAGGGAAGGCGTGTGTGGGCCCACGAGAGCCGCTGGACGAGTGGAATGGAATTGTGTTCGTGCACGGCACACTTGTACCCCCGAGTACGGCGAGACTCTTGCTTTCGTCTTTCAGAGCCATTAACAAGCATCACATCCAGAAGCTAGTGGTTTATGCGTATTTTTCAGGTTTTGTCTCCAGTTTATTGTGTCGACAGTTCTTATGCCCATCTTGTAGCGTTTTGCCTCAGGAACCTACAGCCTGCTTGGATACAGGAGCTCCACGCACACTGATACGTTCTCTTTGACAGACACCGTGTGATGACTTTGTCGCTTCCAATACAAGAAACAGCACAGATACCCCTTTGTGTCTTTCACTATGTAAGCTGATCGTCGTGTCACATACATAATGTTGAACAGATGTCAGCAAATCTGGCTACAGACTAAATCTCTTAGTTTTACATCAAAAAATTTAAGTTCTCTTTTAAAATACTCAGATAAAATCGGCCATGTGCTTAATGACATGTGCATTTTGTTGAGGATCAAACACCCATTGGCGTCCAGTCGGAGAGGTGTGCTTGGGAAATCGGCACTGAAAGGACCTGTGTGACACAGGTTAACGTTCTCTGCCTTTTTTAAATCAGCATTGCCTTTCAAAAATACCTGTTGTGGGGCGCCTGGGTGGCGCAGTCGGTTAAGCGTCCGGCTTCAGCCAGGTCACGATCTCGCAGTCCGTGAGTTCGAGCCCCGCGTCGGGCTCTGGGCTGATGGCTCGGAACCTGGAGCCTGTTTCCGATTCTATGTCTCCCTCTCTCTCTCTGCCCCTCCCCCATTCATGCTCTGTCTCTCTCTGTCCCAAAAATAAATAAACGTTGAAAAAAAAAATTAAAAAAAAAACAACAACACCTGTTGTATCTGAACCTTACTTTTCACACGTACGTATGCTAAGGACTCGGGTTTGGCGTGTAACTCAGGAAGGTGCTGGAGTGGCCACACGTGTCTCACGGCATGCGTCTCTTCTGTGAAGTTGTCACCTGACTCTAAGTGATCACGGCTGGGATGCAGACTGCTCTGGAGGTCGTCATGGAAACGCCCCCCTCCATCTCCCATATTCCTTTGCTGGCATCTGACGGCACTTTGACTCGGAGACCACCCACCTCCCCGGGCAGGGGGACCCTGGTCACAGACACAGCTTCGGACTCTGGTCATTTGCAGTTGACTCTTGAACCTTGGGGGGTCAGGGGCACGGACACTCTGTACAGTCAGAAATCTGCAGATCACTTTCGACTGCCCGACACGTAACTGCCAACAGCCTGCCGTTGACCAGAATCCTCACTCGTCACGTAAACCTTTGATTAACGTGGGCTTTGAATATCATGTGTTATATACGTCACACACATCACAATAAAGTAGGCTGGAGAAAAAAACGTTAAGAAAATTACAAGGAGGGGCACCTGGGTGGTTAAGTTGATTGAGCATCTGACTCTTGGTTTTGGCTCAGATCATGATCTGTTTGCGGGTTTGAGCCCCGCATGGGGCTCTGTGCTGACAGCTTGGATTCTCTCTCTCTCTCTCTCTCTCTCTCTCCCTCTGAAAATAAACTTAAAAAAAATCATAAGGACAAGAAAATACATTTTCACTACCATATTTATTTAAAGAAGAACCCTCACAGTTCAAACCCATGTCAAGGGTCAGATGTACACATGAGCACAGCTACCCTGCAACGTGGACTTATGGAAAGCCCCAGGCTCTCTGTGTCTCTGCATCTGTGAATGGGGACGATGTCTGCCCATCTCACCACGACGCTGCATGGATGAGAATGTTGAAGCAGCGGTGTGGAAGGAACGCAGTGGTCTGTGAGCACACGCATCTATCTGGTGGTGGCCCCGAGGGGCTCTGTCCGAGTGTCTGTTGTTCTCACGGCCTTGTCTAAGGAGCATTGCCTTGGAGCAGCCCTTAGCGCCAGCAGGTCAGTGCGGTTGGTTAATGGCCGAGTCTTCCGTCTTGGGTGTAGATGTCTTCGGGACGGAAGTCAGGCAAGGCCGCAGGCCGTGCTCCACCCTCCTGGACGCATCCCGAACGGCCCGGTCTAAGTTGCGAGAGGGAAGGTGGCTGTACGAAAACCACTCTGTCTGTCGCTCTTGGACTCGTTTCCAGAAAGGATCTCAGGGTTCATAAGCTCCAACTTGAGCAGAGATAGACCGTCCGTTTTTATCTGGAGAAACTAAAAAATAAACATGGAGATGTTTGTTGGGAAGAAGTAAGGGCGTAAATGAAGTTGTTTTTACGACAAAGAAAGTCTTCATCTGCTAGTGCGTTTAAGCGTTTGCTTACGCACATCCACTCCGAGCGTGTGGCTGCGGGTCACCAGAGGTCAAACGAGACTTGCCTGTGCGCCGCAGGCGCACACGGGGGGCGCAGGCAGGTTGTGGGGGGCGGGGGGTTGGGCCTCGGGGGCCTTGTAGCATTTGTGCTCATTCCTGGCTGTTTGAAAAGCTGTGTGTCACGCGTGTTCCACTCTGCTAACTAAGATATTCCACTGTTTACCCCTAGGGGAGATCCTTGTCTTTTAAGACCTTCCTCGTCTGGGTTTTGATCAGCATTTACCAAGGTAAGACGGGCCTGCCTCTCCGGACGGACGCGGCGTGTCCTCTAGCAATGCTGTTCTCACCCCGCGGTTCAATTCCAGAAGGTCACAGTTCCATCAGCAGCCCCGGACCCCTGCACGCTGCAGTGCGGCCTGATGTTTTGACTGGCGTGCGTCACCTAAAAACTGACCTGTTTTTAATGAACTGTTAATCCGGGAACATGTCCACACGCGCCTACACATTGTGTGCCCCACGCAGTGGTTTCCCTTCAAGGGCGAGAAACCTCACTTGGGTGGACAGGAGCCGGCAGCCGCCTGGGCTGGGTGCTCCCGACGAAGGGGAGGTCGCGGACGGTCAAGTCACCCCGCGTGCGTTCCCTCGAGAGCAGACCTGCCGGTGGGAGGGGCGACGCGGCCTTTCCTCCAGGTTGCAAACGGTTCCCGCGCCGCTGCTTGGGGCCACGTCTTGTTTCATCCGTGACCGTCAGTCACCGCGACGTGTGGGGTGCACGCAGTCCCGTCTTTTAGGTGTGACTCGGGTCAGGCGCTGCTTGCGCGACGCTCGTTTTGCAGCCCGATCGGAGCCGCGTGTCCCCCGCTTGTGTGTTCCAGGTGGCATCCTCATGTACGGGGCCCTGCTCCTGTTCGAGTCCGAGTTTGTGCACGTGCTGGCCATCTCCTTCACGGCGCTCATCCTCACGGAGCTCCTGATGGTGGCCCTGACCATCAGGACGTGGCACTGGCTGATGGCGGTGGCCGAGGTCCTCAGCCTGGGCTGCTACGTGGCCTCGCTGGCTTTTCTGAATGAGTATTTTGGTAAGTTGCCTTGGAAATCTGGTTTGTTCAAAGTGTTTCTGAACATTTTTTATTGTTGCTTCTTACCACGTCGTCTTAAACCACACGTCACAGTAAAACCCACGTCAGAACACTTCACGACACAAAAAGCTTGTTTTCGTGGAAAGATTAAAGTCCTTGTCATAATTTGAAAAATTCAGATCGTCAGCACGCTGGCTTCTTAAAAGACACTGAAGATGACCGTTCCCACAAGTCTCCACGGTTTGTCCCTCTTCCCAGGGGACGGGCGGGCTTGCCCCCGACACGGAGGCCACAGGGCCCCACGGCGGCGGCAAGAAGCGCCGGGGGCACTGTAATGGGGTCACTGGGCACGCTCACCCCCACCCCGCTGACCCTGGCCTAGCGACCTTGACAGGGTGGCCTCACAGAACCTGCCCCCACACGTGGCTGCTGGTCCACACTCAGACTGTGGCTCTGGTTGCCACCAGGCTGGTCCTGGTCACCCTGGCGTACAGATTGGAGGGAGAGTGGGCCGGAGTCACCCTCACCTGCCCCCTGATGCCACCTGCCCGGGACCCGCCCGACTGCCTCGAAGCGCTTCCCTCGGGAGGGACTCCTGCCCGGAGAAGCCCCACGCGGTCCCTTCGTCACATTGTCCTCACCACACAGCAGCTCCTCCCTCCCTGTTGCCAGTCTCGGGCCTTTCCAGCCGGAGGTGGACGCCCAGTGGCCAGTTCCGTCGGGCGCCGTCCTGGAAGGGACTGATGTGGCCTTGGGACTGCAGGGGTTTTAGAACTAGGGCAGTGAGAAGACAGGATATGGTCAGATGAGCCCAGAGGTGATGTTGTCCTCGGGCATCACCGTCAGGTGCTCGGGCCTCCCCCGCCCTGAGCCCCGGCCCCCGCAGGGTGGAAACGGTCCTTGGGTCCACACTGCACGTCAGAAGCTCAGCTCAGTGACTGCTTTCCCGATCCGACGTGGAACTTCCCAGGGGACTTTGAGAAGAGGGAACACTGCGTCGTGTCCCTGGTGGTTTCGTCAGCGCCAATAACCACAGCAAAAGACGCTGCCTGTTCGTACCCGCCGTCGCTGTGCCAAGCCACTCAGTCGCACTCTCGTGTGACCAGTGCAGAGGACTTCCCAGCACCTCCCCCCCCGCCCCCAGAGCAACAGAACTGGGGTTGTCGCCTCAGGGCCTTGTGACATCAGCCTGTGGCTGGCCTCCCAGCAACAGTAAACCCGAACGGCCTCCAGACAGCCCCTCGTGTGACTGTGGTCTGTGCAGGCCAGCCCTTCCTTTAAGTTCACTCACTGAGGATTCAGTTCTGTCACCTGCCCCACGCGGCTGGACGCCCAGCCCGACGGGCGCCTGACACACCCCACAGAGGTTCCCAGCAGCGCATCGTGGCTCCGGTGAGCGGAGAGCAGACAGCTGGGGAGGAGCCCTGGCAGACAGACAGCCGCAGCCCCGGAGTGGGGCACAAACCTCAGAATGAGAGGAGCTGTGTCCGGTGGCCCAGAGCAGGGCGGGGGGAGTAGCGTGATAACAGAGACGTCGCAGGAGTGGGAGGTAACGACCAAGGGGCCCTCCCCGAAGGTGAGCAAAGAGGCGGAGAGAGAGTTCGTGGGGTGCAAACCAGGAGGAGCACAGGTCCCTGCCCTCGACCACCGGGATTCCCAGGAAGAGAACACACAGCATGGGAATGAGTTCGGAAACAGCACAAGAAAAAGCCAGATCCGAAGTCCCTGTGTCTGCGGGGGACAAGACGGGATGCACACCCGGACCCACCTTCCTCGGAAGCTCCAGACGCCCCCGAGGATGGGAAGTCCCCACGGCTCCGAGGGAGAGGCCAGAGCAGCCTCTGCGGGCGGTCAGGAGCGTGAGCGGGCCCTGCAGAGGTGTCCGGGGAGTATGAGTCGCTGCCCCAGGTTCCGAGGGCAGCGTGCACGGCTGAGCGGGAGAGCGGCTCCGGCCTGGCCACGGGGAGAGGAGGGGACGGAGCGGATGGACACGCGCGCTCCGTGAAAGCCACTTCTGGGAGCACTGTCCGAGGCCGCCGGCCGACGGAGGCTGATTCCCGGGCCCGGCCTGTCTGCAGAAGAGCCGGGGGCTTCCAGAAGGTCTCCGTGTTGAGTGGCCTCTTTGGGGGCAGGTCACGGTCCTGGCAAGGGCTGTGCTCTAGGGCAGCACCGAGGCGTCGAGGGCACCGCCGGGCCCGGGTCCAGGCTGGCCTGCGCGACTCCAGCCAGCGCCTGACACCCGGGGCGCGTGATGAGGCCACGTGCCGTGGGCGCACCACCCCTGTGGCTTCGCGGGGCATCGGGGCAACTTGCTGCCTGGGCAGGTGCAGGACCCCGCGGGAGGGAGCTTCACGGTGAGGGGCGCGGGGCGTGGGAGTCACTCAGGTGAGTGCCTCCGAGAGCCAGCGTCTTGCCGTTGGCGCGTGTGGGGTTGGGGCAGGCGGGAGGAGGTGAGAAGGTAGAGTGCCGTGTGGCCCTGGGGATGAGGGCGGGAGGACGGCCCTGGAGTCTACGTGACTTGCCCCCCTTCAGATGCTGGCGGGCCCTCCCTGATCAGCCATCGGGTCAGAGCATCGCCTGTGAGTATGTCGACGTGTGGCAGAAAATTCGTCTTGAGGCAGAAGCCTTGGTCCCTGAAAATCAAAACGGCGACGTTTTTTCTGTGAGTAAGCAGCGTTCCAGGCCACACCATGAGTCTTTGGGGCAAAGTTGTCTCCACCGGGAGAGAAAGAGAAGAGCCTCAAACTGCTGTGGAAGAGTGCGACACAGACACAGTCGTCTGGGGTGAGGACTGATGGTCGCGCACAGCAGCCCCTCCCGGAAGCACGTCTGTCCTTCGTGTCAGGACCAGTCACCAGCGACCTTCGTGTCAGGTGCGGGACCTTCCAGTAGGCATGTGCACACGGCACCTGGGGAAGCGCCACACACAGCGGGTTTTGCCTTTGGGACTAAATCCCCCGGAACCTTGAGGTCTGGATCCTATAGGGAATGTTGGGGGATGCGCCTTAAAGTTGCAGTAAGTTGGGGCGCGTGGGGGCTCGGTCGGTCGATCGTCCGACCCTTGATTTCGACTCAGACCGTGATCTCACAGTTCATGGGATCCAGCCCCACCGCCCTGACAGTGCGGCGCCTGCTGGGGATTCTCTCTGTCCCTCTCTCTCTGCCCCTGCCCTGTCCGCACTGGCTCGCCCCCTCAAAATTAGAAAATAAACAATTAAAAAAAGAGTAAGTTGCCATGAGTCAGTTATTGCCTTTCAGTTATGGTTTAAAACATCTTACGGGGCTCCTAGTGGCTCAGCCGGTTGGCCTTCTGACTCCTGATTTCAGCTCAGGTCATGATCCCAGGCCGTGGGTTGGAGCCCCGCATCGGGCTCCTCACTGGCCGTGGAGCCTGCTTGCAACTCTCTCTCTCTCTCTGACTCTCTCTTTCTCTCCCTCCCTCTCTCCCTCCCTCCCTCCCTCCCTCTCTCCCTCTCTCTCTCTCCCCCTCCCTCCCTCCCTCCCTCTCTGCCTCTCTCCCCTGCTCACGCTTTATCTAAATAAATAAGTCAACTTTACAAAAAAGCAACACTGTGTGCCGACACGACAGGCAGGAACACGAAAGCACTGAAACCACAATTACAGATGCATTTCCCATGGTCACGTTTACCGCTGACAGCTTGCGAGGTCCTGGTACCCCCTTCGCCTCTGCTCTGTCATCCCTGTTCCTGGCCTGTTTTCAGACAGGTGCAGGCAGAGTGTCTCCGGAGCTTTCTTAGCTGATGTTCTTGCTTCTTTCACAAGGACACAAATTTAGCAGAAGAGCTGGAGACCGGAAGTGATGACCAGTCTCCCTCGGTTTCTCGCTGACTCTCCTTGTGCCACAGGCTGGCGTTGGGCTGTTCCTCGCTGAGGTTCCCCCACCTCTGCTGGGTGAGGGCGGGTGCCCAGGCCTCTGCGTCTGCTGCTGAGAATCGTGTCCGTCAGGGCGCCGTGCATCCCTCCCTGTGGCTGGTTTTGCTTTTCTGTCTTTAGTGGTTGAGGCCCTGGAAAACACTGGTAGGGTTTTTCAAAGCATGGTTGAATCCAGACCATATCCAGCCGTCTGCGGGCTCGGCCCTGCCATCGACGTGTGTGGAATCCGTGAGTCCTGCCAGGGCGAGAACGAACACTGAGTGTGGGTTCCTGCACGCGCCTCCTCCCAGGACGCATCCAAGTGGGAAGGCGAGCCTGCGGGCCCCCGGGGCTGACGGCCCCACCCGCCAACACAGAGATCGCGTGCGGGGGTCACCTCCCAGACCGGGTACGACAGACCGTGCCGAGCCTCCACCCGCCGGAGGGCATTTGGGGACGTCGTACTGGGTCTCTAAAATCTGGTTTCCGTTTCTTCTGCTGAAAGAGCCCTCACGCCAGGTGCGCAGGCCCGTCTCTGGCGTCTGCGGGGACGCGCCACGGCCGCGGGTCTGCGGCTTCGGGCCGCCTCTTCAATCTGTTCCTGCCTCTTCCCTACAGATGTTGCCTTCATCACGACCGTGACCTTCATGTGGAAAGTGTCGGCCATCACCATGGTCAGCTGTCTGCCGCTGTACGTCCTCAAGTACTTGAAGCGGAAGCTGTCTCCCCCCAGCTACACCAAGCTCGCGTCCTAGGCCGGCCACGGCGGCAGCGCGGGGGCCGTGCGGGGCTGCGGGGAGGTCGGGAAGGGACGAGCCCGAGGGCCCGGGGCCCCCGCCGCCTGGACGCTCCCGGCCCGCGTGGCGAGTCGCGCTCACCGCTGCTCACGACTGCGTTTCCGTGTCAAACCACTCGCGTTTCCTTCGAAAAGAGGCCCTGCTTCTCCCACTGTGGCCGTAAAGCATTCGTCTGACTCTCGTGTTCTGAGAATTAAAGTGAAAGTTTATTTAGCATTTGGCCGGTTCCTAACATTCACATTCTTTCTCCGATGTCACGGTAGAGAAAGCCCCTTCACTTAACCAGAATAAAGGCTAGACGCCAAACGCTGGTGTCTGTGTTTGCTGCCGATGCCTCCCCGCCGGTCACACTTCCCCGCGGGGACTCGAGTTCCCAACGTGGAGGGCCGCGTCTCCACACGCGCTGCAGCCAAGCCGGAAGAGGGGCCGCGTCTCTGCACTAAGTCCGTGGCCGCCACCAGCGATGTGCGGTCGAGGGCGTCGCCGCTGGGTGAACCCGCTTCTAACGGGGAAGCCCCCGCGCCGGGTCTGGCAGTGGGCGCCGGCGGTCCTGTGCGCTCACAGCGCTGCCTCGCCCGCCCCGACCCTGCTGGTCCCGGCGCTGGGGTCGTAAGCGCGCGCACGCACCCGACAGCGCCCGGCTAGAACCAGCCCGTGTGTTTCCGGCTGCCCTTGGGGTTTCGTGCGCCCACGCAGCTGTGTTCGTCCCATGGGGCGTTTTTTCCAGGCGCGGAGGCGGCCCCCGCCACTCTGTGGAGCGCCCTGGGTGTCACTGGTGACCCCCGACCCCCCGCCCGTCACCAGGAGCGCACTGGGGGGTCCCGAGCGGGGGGCTCTTGGCTGGAAGGGCAGCTCCTCCCTGTGTCCTGAGGCCGGGTGCCTCCCGCGCCAGGTGGTTCCGGTCAGTTCTCACCCTTCAGCTCGGCCTCCCCCAGCACGTGGCCCGTCCCCCAGTCACCACGGGGTCGTCAGCCACCGGTGGAGCCGCACGCCGTGTCCTCGGGCACCACCCACCGCCCGGGCGCCCCTGCGGCGTCCTCCCAAAGCAGAAAGGCAGCAGCTGCGAGGAAGGAGCGCGGGCAGGAAGCCGCTTCCGCGGGGGGCCAAGCGCTGGGGCCCCCGCTGCCGGCCCGACGTCGCCATTTCCGGCCGCGGCGCCGCCCCGCGCGCTGTGGGCTCAGGTCCTGGGGCCTCCGCGCACGCAGCCCGTGGTGGGGACGGGAGCACACCCGGAACTGGGGGCATCGCAGAAATCTCAGCCCGTCCACGGCCGGCGGCCTGTGGGACACGCAGGATGTCCCAGAGCAAATGGGGGGGTCCGCCTGGGAATTGCTTAGTTCCGACATAATGAGTTGTGAGCGACCAGAAACCTGAGGAACCAGGAAGCGCTGGGAATGGTTCTGCAGAGTGATTTAAAGATCCAGAGGGACCCCTGGGTGCCTCAGTCGGCTGAGCATCCGACTCTGGGTTTCAGCTCAGGTCATGGTCTCTCACGATTCGTGGCCTCAAGCCCTGAATCGGGTTCTGCACGGACAGCACGGAGCCTGCTTCGGATTCTCTGTCTCCCTCTCTCTCTCTCTCTCTCTCTCTCTGCCCCTCCTCCACTCACACTCTCCCTCTAAAAATTTTAAAAATAAAAATAATGAAAATAAAAAAGTACAGAAACTTCCCCAAGCCATGGGGTCTTAGCTGGATTCTGACTAAGCAGACGGAGTTCGACCTGAGTCCTGAGAAATGAAGGTGCATTATGTCCGAGTTAGACTCCAAGCTCAGGTGTGTTTTCATCTGCGAAGGGGGAGCGATCTCTGCCACCAGGGCTGAGTGACATGACAGTGGCAATAACAGAAGCTCTCCGTGGGCGGCTGGCTCACGGCGGTGGCACGGGCGATGTCTGTGACTCCAGCCCTCTGCCAGGTGACACAAGGCAGCTGCCCCACGAGGGTCACCCGGTCCCAGTCAGGTTCACGTTTACGAACCAGCCCTGCAGAGACGGGCGGCGGGGGGGGGGGGCGAGGGGGGGCGCTGCGCAGGGAGGTGGCGGGCAGCGACCGTCCCCGCGCTTGGTCCCCGGCCCAAGTTGCCAAGCCCCGTCAACTCCATTTGCGAAAGCTGTCTGACCCTGTAGGACTTCAAGGTTGCTTTGCCGCCTTTTGGGCGTGCAAAGTGCGTTTTAATTGATAGTGTAGCCGTGTTCTCCCTGTCTGCTGTGAGCCGCACGCAGTGCGTGGTGTCTGTTGTGCGCACAGTGGGTGTGCACGGTGCCCGTGGTGGGTGCCCGCGGGGCAGGTGCTGCCCTCGCAGGGATGGGCCTGCTCCCCTGCCGAGGAAACTCGCCGAGGTGGAGAGGCGCGCTCCGGAAGCCAAGGGTGGGTGACCGGCTCCTCCGAGGAGGTGAGGCCCACGCTGAAAAAGAAGCGACAGCAGCTTTCTCCAGGCCCTGTGGTGGGGGAGCTCGGCAGGCCGGGGCGGGACCAGAGGCCCACAGCTGGCAGGCAAGGCCGACTCGGCACTCGGACTGTGTGGCCCAAGCACCTGGACAGATCACGAACGCTTTGGGCGGAGGACGACACCGCACATCAGACAGCCCCAGGAAATTGGACGAGCGAGAGGAAAGGGTCTCGAGGTCAGGAGGCGGAGGGCGCGTGCGGAGGCCTGTGTGTTTACAGACCGTGACAGGCGGTCAGGACAGCCCACCGCCAGGGAATTTAGACCAGTTCATGTTAATGAGGAACATGGGCACAAGAGGGGCCTGGTGTGAGGAGGTGCTGAGTGTTTTACGCCAGTGCCTCACTGCCACTGGAGCTCTGACGCGTGCAGTAGGGTGGACAGGCGGTTGAACGGGCAGATGGGTGGGCAGGCGGGTGACGCGGTGGGCAGGTAGATGAATGGACAGGTGGGAGAAGGGGTGGATGAAGGCACAGTTGGGTGCATGGATGGATGACAGGGTGGGCAGGCAGGTGGGTGGGTGGCCAGGTGGATGAGTGGAAGGATGGGTGGACAGATGGGTGAATGGACAGACGGGAGGACAGGTGGATGAATGGACGGATGGATGGACAGGTGGGTGAACGGGCGGATGGGAGGCCAGGTGGATGAATGGACGGATGGGAGGCCAGGTGGATGAATGGATGGATGGGTGGACAAGTGGGTGAATGGACGGATGGGAGGCCAGGTGTATGGATGGATGGATGGATGGACAGGTAGATGAATGGACAGATGGGTGGACAGGTGGATGAATGGACGGATGGGCAGGTCGGTGGATGCCCTCTACAATTTTGTCCTATTCCAGACAAGCACCTATTATCACGTGTTTTCCTCAGTATTTCTGAATATTGAGGGCTGAGCTGCGTTAGCAAAGCCTACAGACTACACCCCAAGGAGCCAAAGCAGATTGCAGAAGTGGCCACCTGTTCCTTGCTGCTTAGGCCAAAGAGGCCCCTCGTCGAAGTGGGATGGCCCTGGAGTGACTGCCTCGGACCCTGTTCATCCTGTCCTGGCTCTGGGGGCATGAAGGCTCAGGGTCATCGGGCAGGGGACCCCCAGTGAGGAGTGGACTCCCACCTGTGGAAGGAGGCCACGACTCCCTGCACCTTGAGCCCCGTTGGGAGGCCCCCGTGGGCTCTTCTTGTCTCTCCCCTGCCTCCCGCATCACTAGGGAGCCCAGGCTGCTATTCAGGGACACAGGTCAGGGTCTGCTGCCCTTGTCACCTGGGCCCCCGACCCACAGATCTGCCTGCCTCACTCGGCGTCACCGCATCTCACCTGAACGCTGCAGACTCAGCCCAAGGGGCCGGGCCCCAAGCAGATGCCAGCACCCCCCCCCCCCACCAAATTCCTCAGGCTCTGAGGACGAGGAAACCCACAGAAGGCCCCCCGTGTCCTCCAGAGGACATGCTCCCCCCGCCCCAGAGATGGGGTCACCTCCCTCCACCCCAGATCGTGTCCACCTGACGTGCACCACAGCCAGTGCCTGTGAGCAGGTGGGTCACCCTGGATGGCCCGGGCTTGACCGAGGCCCTGCCCTCCTCCCTCCCGGACTTCCATCCAAGGAGGTTATGTCCTGGGATTCCTTCGGTGGAACTGGAAGAGAAACAGGTAGGCACTGACCCGGTCTGGTGTTTGGGGGCAGAAGGACACCTGAGTTTAGGGCTGTTCGGGCATGGCCACCGTCACGTCCCCCTCTACCAGTTCTCCCCTCAAGTCCTTGGGGGTGGGCTGGCCTTGTCCCCCTCCCAGGACAGCAACGGTCACCTGACGCCTCTGAAAACTTTTGACAGGGTGTGTGGAGAAACCAAGGCACAGGGAAGTTTAAAGTGATTTCCCCAGAGCCCGGGAGGCCGTCCGCCCCTTCCTGGCATTAACCTGAGGCCGAGGTGCACGAAGATCCCTCCCCAGACGGTGCGGTGGGGACTCGCCGTGTTGCCCACCCCCAGGGCGAATGGTCAGGCTCCGCCCCTCCCGGTGGCCCCCTCCCAGGGCGGCAGCCACCAGGACAGACAGAGCGCGGCAGGCTTTCCCGCCAGGACCCCGCCGCCAGCCTCCGGGCCGCCCTGTGTCCCCACATGACGGGGCTTTCTGGCACATCTCCTGAGAGCTTTCGTCTTGGAATAATGTCGGACCAACAGAGGAGCTGCAAAGACAGTCCGTCGGAGCCCCCCTTTCCTCCCGCAGCCTCCCCGGGCAGAGCGGCCTCCCCTACAAGGGCTCTGGCCCACTGGCCCAGAAGGCCCCTCGTGTCCCTCCGTCCTGGCGGCGGGGAGTGCCAGGTGGAGTTGTGGGGGCACCCTGAGGCAGGAACGTGGCACCGACGTGCGTCCTCGGGCATCTCCAGCCCCTGAGATGCAAGATGCATGGGAGGCTTCGAGCAGCGCCTGCTGGTGGGGGCCCTCGTGCCCTGGTGCCAGCCTCAGACCCGCTCCAAACACACAGGAAATGCCTCAGCATCTGGCGTACCGCCGGGTGTCATTTCAGAAGATTCCAGAAGGTGGTGCTGGAAGCTAAGAAATGACACCCCGCTGGTGCGCGGCAGAGGCTGCGGCTTGGGGACAGCAGAGAAGAGTTCTTATACCTGGGTGTCCTCCCTGAGCTGCCTCGGGGCCCACGGGCTTGTGTATACATGTGGTGCCCGTTTTGTCTGAATGGGAGCCACGGGCTCCTCCTCCCAAACAGGTGAGAGGCAGGCCCCGTGTGTCGGGCGGGGGTCTCCTGGTCCAGGGCAGGGCCCCACGAGAGCTTGCCCCGGCCCGCAGCCCCCTCCCTGTGGACAGAACCTCCTGGTGGGTCTGGAAGTTTCCGGAGGCCGAGTTGGCCGAGCGGAAGCCGTGGGGACCAGCAGAACCGATTCTGTGTCCTTTCTTCTGAGTCTTAAAAATACTCAGCGGTGAGAGAACGAGAGAGAACCCAGAAGCGCCCTGTGTCCGAGGCCACTGGGCAGCGGGCGGGCGGTGCGTGCAGGTGCCGGCTCTGGGGCCCCAGAGGCGAGTGACACCAGCCTCGCGCCCTGAAGAGAGGCGGCTCCGCATCAGGGGCCGCGGGGCTGCTCCCAGCATCCTGGCACATCCCCACCATGCGGGTCCTCGTCACGGGGACCCCTCCGGCCCCAGCCCTGCTGCCCTCCCCTGCTCTCTCCTCCCCCCGCAAGCCCGGCGGGGGCCCGGAGCAGCGACCGGTCAGAGGTGGGCAGCCGTGTCCACCCCCAAGGCCCGGGCCCGTCCGTCTGTCCGCACCCCCCTTACCGGGCTGCCCGGTGCTCCACCATCTGTCCAACCGGGGCTCGTGGGGAGTCCTGGGCCCAGCCCGCAACCTGTGCACAAAGAAGAGGAGAAAGACCCAGACCCACCAGGGGCGCCCTCAGGGACCAGGGCACCGCAGGGCCCTGCGGGGGAAGGCCCGGGTCACTGGGCACAGCGGACGGACCCCCAGAACACAGCCGCACCTCCTCACCCCATCCACGCTCAGCTAGGCCACCGGCAGGTCTGGGCCCCTGCCCTCGGCAGAGCCCAGACAGGGTCCCGGCCAGAACCCCAAGGCTCCGAGAGCGGGGCCCCCGTCCTGCCAGGGCCCCGAGACGCTGTCCTGCAAGCCAGGCGTGTGCGACAGCAGATTCCACCCTCGGTTCTGGGGGCCTCGTGTCAGAGGCCAAAGTGCCCGGGGCCGTGTTCCCGGGGCGTTCTTGGGCCCGTGGCCTCATGGCTCCAATCTCTGCCCCCGTAGGCGAGGACACCTGGTAGACGTGAATTTGCGGGGACACCGCCCAGCCCGGGACAGTGGGGTGACCGCTGGAGGCCGGAACGGTGTCGGTGACATAACAGCCGCGTGTCGTCCGCCGAGGTTGCTCCTTCTGCCTCTACCCGAAGGCGCCAGGGTCTCAGCAGCCCAGCAGAAAGGTGGTTTCAGCTGTACGACTAGTAATTGTGTGTCCTCGGGCGCTGTGCCCGCCCCCCTGCCGCGGCCCCCGGCGGACACGTTCCTGAGAAAAGGGAAAACCTGCAAGTTTGTGTCAAGTCACAAGCTCTCGAGAGTTAGTGGTGGGGTCTGAGTGCAGCCCTTGGGGGTCACGGGGCAGCCCCTGGGGGCACCGTCCACACACACATGACCTGGACTTGGCCTCGGGCGTCTTTCTGTCTTGAGCGGCGCTGTCTCTCTCCTCTCAGACTCGGTTTCTCCTGGTGGCTCCCAAGCGAGTGGCCGTGACTGAAGAGACTGGGGACAAGCAGGGTTCTCTGAGCATCTGGACGCTGTTACCATGGGAGCAGCTTTGGGTTCTCGCACTGGAGAAGGGGGCGCTGCATTCTTACTGTTTTCCTCAGATTAGAGCCGAGAAGGGGCCACACCATCAAACCCGCAGCACGGACCTTACCTTGTCTGGGGTCCCCTAAGCGGAGCGAGGACGCCTCCGGCCCACGAGCCCTGGGGGGGTCATCACTCCCTCCTGGGAGGTGCCGACGGCCTCCGCGGTCCGGAACAAAGTAGCCAGCTCCCCGCTCCCTGGCACACCTGTTCCTGTCCAAGCATCCTGCGTTTAGGGCAGGTTCGGTGGAGAAGATTAGCTTGTCGCAAGGAGGACTCACACCATTACCTTCCAATTATGCATCCGACTCCGACGTCCCTCTGATGTGCTTTTAATTGTCTGTATTTCTCTGTCGTTCTCTAAACGGTCCATTTGTGGTCCCAAGTTGGGAAGCTGACGTTCCCCGCCTGTAGGGGCTCGGGGAGAGCAGTGCCCCTCTTCCAAATTAAAGTGGTTATTGATAAATCCACACGGTACATCTGGCTCCGTTACCCGGACGAGCCGCCGGGAGCACGAGCCCTGTCCTCCCGGCCCCCACCTCCAGCCTCCCTCCCACGAGGACCCTGAATGCACTGAGCCCACCTGGAACCCGGCACCGTCCCAGCTCAGAGTCCTTTGTCGCTCCTGCCACGAGAGACGACAGGCCCCGGGTTCCTGGGACGAGGGCTGGACGCCTGCGGGGCCGTCGTGACCGGGGTGGAGGCCCGTGCACGCGATGGCTTCCTTGGGCATGCCAGGGGCAGGACGCCACCCCGGCACGTCAGGGGCCAGCCCTGGCACCCCAACTGGGTTGCCCGGCTCTGCCTGCCCCTCGGACACCAGCCAGGGCTCTGTGTCCGCTCAGCTCTCACCTGCAGGGGCACCGTCTCAGGAGATACGAGCACTTCCCACAGGGCGTCCCCCGCGGGTGCCGGGGCCTCCTGCCAGCTCAGAGGACGCTCCAGGTTGGCCACCTGGCCCCCCAGAGGTGCCGCGTCAGCCACGAAGCAGGGATGCGGACGCCGGGACAGCAGCCACCAGGAGAAAGGGGTGGGGCAGTAGAGCGACGGGAACCCACCGTCCAGGGCCCTGCTGTCCCTGGGAAGAAGCTGGCGCCCAGGCGGCCCCCTGAGCACGGCGCCCGCGAGGGGGAAAGAGGCCCGGAGCCCTCGAGGTCCCTGCTCTCACTCCCTTGCTCTGCCCGACACGTGCCCAGCGGGAGAGGACCGGGTGCACAGGACGGCAGACGTGAGGCACACTGCAGGGCCGTGCGGGTGACCCAACGCCTGCGGGGCCGGGGGGCGCGTCACAGCCACGGCGGGGGCTGCCCCCCCACACCCCCGCCACCCCCTACTGCACCGCCCCGGACGGACGCGGCCGACAGCCCACCCTGAGCCCCAGGGACCCTCACGGTGGCTTCCGCTGCTCTCCCTCTCCCCTCGGCCCCCCTGGGCACCCCCACCCCGATGTGTGACAGAAGGAGAAGAAAGCGACACAGCAAGAGACGGCGGGTGCCCTCTGTCCGCTCCTCCACCCGCCGGCCGGGTCTCGGGACCGGGGCACCAGGGAGATGGCCGGCCAGAGCAGGCACGGAGCCCAGGGGCGTGCGCGTGAGGCTGCGCAGGGAGACCCGCAAACACAGAAGCCCAGGCAGCCTCTCCTCACCGGCCTCCCTGGGCCCAGCAGCCCAGCCCTCGGGGGACACCTGCACCCCATGTTCGCCGCAGCACGGTCACGAGAAAGGCACAAGCGAGCCCGACATCCCTCTGTGGACAGACGGATACACAGAGGGTGGCACACACACCTGGAATATTCTTCAGCCTTGGGGGGGGGGGAGTTCTGCAAGATGGGGGAGGGTTGAGGACTCTCGGAGGGGGGGGCGGGGGGGGGGGCAAGCAGGAAAGTCCCCAGACTCAGAAGCAGGGGGACAAAGGGTCGGTCACTTTGCAAAACGAAGGGGTTCTGGGGACCGGGGACTGCCGGAGACCTGCGCCCCTGAGTGGCTGCTGGTAAATTTTTATGCGCGTTTTACCGCAGTTGTAAGAAAGGGCACCTTTGGAACACTGTCGCCGTCGGAGTGCCGGAGGCCCAGGGGCTGGGGCGGGCACCGCTCTGCCCCGCGTGTTCCGCGGCCCCCCTCCCCCCTCCCCCCCTCCTCCCCTCCCCCCCTCACGAAGCAGCCAGCCCAGGTGGGCGATTCTGATCCCTCACAGGGCACCGCCCACCCGCCACCCACGGCTCCAGGGGCCACACGGCCCGGGGCCGCGGCTCGCGGCGTGGGGTTTGAAACGGCATCGGCGTTCGCTTACGCTCTGGCAAGATGCCACTTCCTGTTTCTGAGAGCAGGCTTGTAAAAACTGCCGTCTGCCGGACATCAAACGGCTCCCGCACAGCATCTTGATGAGTTAAGTGTAAATGAATCGGAAGCTCATGGGACTAAATTTCCCTTGAAATTCACTCTGGTTTGCAAATTAATGGAAAAAGCGCCTGGCAAAACTTGTTTAGACCTTTATTGAACCAAAAACACTTTAAAAATAGTTTGGGGAGCTCAGCGAACAAGCCCGGGCTGGGCTCCACGTCTTGCGTGGATTTTGGGTGGATTCCACTCCATTCCCTGGGGTTTGGAGCCAGGACGCTGGGAGGAGCACCCGGCTTGTGCCGCGGCCTGGGCCTGGGGGGGGGGGGGGCGGTCCTGCAGAGCCCCCCCCCCCCGCCCCCCAGCAGCACGGCACCGGGCCTAACAGGGAGGTCGCGGAGAATCGAACAAGGGGATGAAGACGATCGGCATCCCTGTCTAAGACCGGGGATAAAAACACTCCCGTTTCGTTGCCGCTTAATTGAACAGATCCAGGAAGCCGGCCAGCTTAAGGGACGCGTTTCAATGCTGCCATTAGAAGACATTGTGAACTCACAGGTGCAAACCCAAATATTGTCAGAAACAAAAGGCGGGAGGGTGACAAGAGCCAAGGCCGCAGCGTGAGGAAGTGGTCTCTCCTCCCTGGACGTGGCCAGAAGGACCCTCTCAGCCCGGGGCACGTGGGGCCGATAAGGCTGAGGCCCCCCGTTTGCAGGTGCCTCTCGCGTGCTAGAAACTAAGGTCAGTTAACGGGAGCGTGACGTCTCCGGGAGCCTGTGGCCGCCCAGGGCTGGCCGGGCGGGGAGCACGGGCGCGGGGGGCCCGGGGGCCGCTTGTCCGGGCCGGCACAGGAGCCCCCGCGGTATTTCAACAACCTGCGCCGCCCGACGGGCACACGCCGTGGACCGCCGGCTCGGCCCAGTTTGTGTTTCCCAAGAGTATTCCAGGTGCAGAGCGAGGCAGCGTCCTCTGTGGGCTCCGGCAGACCACGCGGCCCAGCACCTCCTTCTTCCTGCCTCTTCCGGGCATCGCCTGGTTCTCATCTGCCTCCGAAGCTGGGCCGTCCCGTCCGCACGCAGGAGGAGAAGATCGTGTCTGGCCACGTGCACTTGCTGTGTCTTGTACGCCGCGTGGCTCCCGTAGCCGTGGCAGCACCAGTCAGACCGGCCTGAGCAGGAGGGGAGTCGTGTCCTCAGCCCGGTGACACGCTCACAGGCCTGCGGGCCCGGCTGGATCCAGACGCTTGAACCGCCCGCAAACCCGCCTGCGGATCTGCTTCCCTCCACGTCGGCCTCGGGTGGCGGAGTTTCTCCAGGAGGAGCCACGGGCTGGCCCCACAAACCCCAGAGGAAGAGACGCCTCCTTCCGGCAGGTGCAGGAAGGCTGCGGGGAGTTGGGGGGGGGGGTCCCATGACCCCTCAGAGACCGTGGGCCAGGCCCTGAGGCAGAGGCTGCATGACAGGGGAGTGCTGGTGGCCATGGCTGGCGGCCACGCTCCCGCGACACGTCCTCTAGGGAGCTGGGTGGCATCCAGGGGAGGGGGGCCACGGGACAGGACGTGGGGGACATCCCAGAAGGAGATGAAACCGCACGGTGTCCGTGTCCACCCCTGGGGATGCCGGACGGTCACCTCGGCCGACACCGCTGCCAACCCTCCGGAAGTTCCGAGTCGAAGCACCACTGGGCTGTGGCCCTCGCCAACCCGTGGGGGCCCTCCCCGTCTCTGCCCAGCCCCATGTGCTGGCGGCACCTGGCACTCCGGTCCCTGCCCTCCGTCACCACGTGGTGATGCCGCCACGTGACCCCTTCTGACAAGGACCCCGGTCACACTGGGTTGCACACCTACTGGCCTCCTCGGAGCCAATCACGTCTGCAAAGACCCTCTTTCCGAATAAGCCCCCGTGGGCACAGACCAGGAGCTAGGGCTCTGACCCATCTTCTCGGGGGACGTGGTTCAACCCGTGACCATGCTGCCCCGGAATAAAGGGTCCAACATGTTGAGTGACCAGCGGGAGGCATCAGTGACGTGAGCGGCACCGTCTCACATCCTCACGGAGGCAAAGACCCTCACGGCCGCGCCCCTGGGGGGGGCAGCGGGGACACAGACCGGGTCGATGCAGGGATGCCGCCAGGAGAGCTGCAGGCAGCCGCTGAGCCTCTCCAGGTGGAACCGGAGGACACGCTTTCAAACAGAACCACCACTTGAAGCCTGTGGACGCGGTCCTGAAGGCAAGCAGCACATGCAACATCTATCCGAGAAAATCTGGGAAAATTCATTAGGAAAGGCGCGAGGCAGCGGGGTCTGAACCAGGACCGCCCCCGCCCTCGGCTTCGTGAGGCAGAGACTCGCTCCGGAGGCTGCAGCCCGGCACACGGGGCCCCTGCGCCCGCCCCCCGCCGGAGGGCTTTCCCCGCAGGAGAAGCAGGGCGCAGACACCCCCACTCTGGCCCCTGGGAGCAGCGTCAGGGGCTGGACACCCCGGGAGGGCAGGAGACGTCACTAGATGATCCAGTCACTGAACAGATAAGCAAGCGAAGGACAGGAACAGGCCCCCGATGGGGGGGGCAGAACCCCACGTTGCTACGATATATTATCTAGAACGTCCAGTTTCCAGTAAACAATTATGAGGCACTCGAGACGCAGGAAGGCACCCACACGCGTCGGAAAGCAGGCGGGCAGAGAGGCCGCCTGGGGGAGCCGGCAGGTGCCAGACTTCACAGAAAAGTACTGCCGAGTACCCACCGCAGAACCCCAAGTACCGGGCAACTCAAGGCAGCTGCACTCGAGAGGCGAAGGGATGTCACGTGAAGGAGACTGTGGAGGAAGAGGGAGAACCCATAGCAAAGAGCCAAGTGGAGGTTCTGGAGTTGAAAGGCACCGGCACTAAAGGGAAAGGTACACGAGAGCGGAGGACAGAAGACCGGGACGGGCAGAAGAAAGAATTCCTTGGCTTGAAGACAGACCAGTGGAGATCGCAGCCGAGGGGGCGGAAACGCAGGGAAGAAGACACAGGGGGCGTAGAGGAAGGGGGTCACGGCACCAAGTGCGCAGCGGGAGACGGAGGGCAGAAGGAAAGAGAGAAGTGGGGGCCGATGTCCCCGACCTACCACCGAATAGTGACGCAGGTGCCCGGGAAGCTGGATGGGGATAAGTGTGGACTCAAACCCACACGTGGCCGAAAAGGAGAACGCCGAAAGCCAAAGACAAGGAGAAAATCCTGAAAGTAGCGAGGGAAAAATGCGCCCCTTACGAGGGACTGACGGTGACGTCTCGGCAGGGCCTGCGCGGGCCCGGAGGCGGCGGGCCGCGTGTGCAAAACGCCTGTCAAGCAACAGCACGATCGTCAGCGAAACCATCTTCCGAAGATGAAGGGGATGAAGACTTTCCCAGGTTAAAACAGCACGCCAACAACGAGACGGAATTCGCCGCCCGCAGGACCCACCCAGCTCGCAAAATAGAGCAGGACGCGCCTCAGGCTGAAGGCAAGCGCCCCAGACAGAGGCTGAGTCCGCCCGAAAAGCCAGATCGCCGGTAAGGACAAATGTACAACATTTCTCCCTCCTTCTGTAACCAATTCAGAAAGCGGTTGTGTAAACCAATGTGTCTGTGACATGACATTGGGCCTATGATTAATACAAATGTGATAGTCGTGTAATACATGTGCGATAACAACCAGAGGAAGCGGGTAGGGCAGAGCCGTGTGGCCTAAGGAGACGGGAGAGCGATAATTATCGGAGTGTCGCCAGGACCGGGTGTCACGTGATCTCGTAAACTCGGGAAAAGGGAGTGAGCGTACCTGGGACTGAGGTTCACGCCAGCGTCAGAAGCAAGCGAGCATCTCGTGAAGCGGATCGTGACTGAGATGCCGCATTAGGGAAGAGTCGGCCGGCATTTTGAAAAAGCAACAGAAGGCAAGAGAAGAAGGGAGGCACGAGAAAAGCAGAAAACAGCACCGTAGACGTAGAGCCGACCGCATCGATAAGAACATTAATGTGGATCGACCAGACGATCCAGTCAAAGGGCAGAGATTGTCGAGTGAAACAAACAGAAACCCCACCATCCGCCTTCCAGCTGGAGACGGAGGGCCCCTAGGGGTCAAAGGCACAAATGGACGAACGCGGTGCAAGACAGCGTCTGATACGGGCCGGCAGAGGCGAGAGGCTCGTGCGAACGTCAGACAGAACAGACTGTAACACGAGGGTGCGATGAATGACCCAGAGGGACGCTCGATACCCGACCCGTCAGGAGGACGCAGCCGCAGAGCTCCCACACACAGCGAAGAAACCCCTGGAAGGAAGGAGAGACAGACAGTTGTCCCACAGTAGTCGCGGACGGCATCGCCCCACCGTCCACGGCGCTCAAGCAAGCCGAGCGAAGGCCAGCAAGGAGACAGAAGAACTTCACCGCATCATCAAGCAGCCGGACCCGCCAGGCGTGGACAGACAGTCCACCGCGACAGCAGGGGGGTCGTACTTCTCAGGTGGCACGGAAGGTTCTCCAGGGTGCGAAACAAACGGGCTACCACGTGAGGCCGTCACGCCAGGAAGTGAGAGGGGGCTGTGGAGGCGGGCCGAGACTTATCAGGGGGAGGTGAGGACCCTGGGCAGGGGCGGCAGGCGGCTTGGAGGAAGGTTCTGGTGCCTGGCCAAATACAGGTGGGGAGACGGTCCTCCAGGCCCTGGGACTGAGGCTGGTTTCCTGGTGAGGAGGTCCCCCAGGGCTGCCCCAGGTGTGGAGCGGGGAGAACATCAGGTGCCAGGCTGACCACTTTGGCCTTGACCTTGGTGCCCTGGGCAAGTGCCCCGGGCAGGGAAGGTGAGTGAGTCTGTGACGACTGAGGTTTTAGACCTGGCGGTGCCTGGACCGGGTGGTCGGGCTGCGTCTGGGCAGAGAGACAATAAAAGGGCCTCTGAAGGGCCCCAGGGGAAGGGGGTGGGTTACAGAGAGACTTTGTGAGTCAAGTGCAGCGGAGAATCTCAGAAGCCCACATTCACGGAGCTCTCGAACACCTGCACCCGGGGGGGGGGGGGGTCCGAATGCTCTGACACGGGTGCCGTCAGAGGGCACCCCGTCTTCCCCAACTCCAGGAACAGTTGTGAGACTTATCTGCACTGGCAATTTTTTTTTTAATTTTTTTTTCAACGTTTATTTATTTTTGGGACAGAGAGAGACAGAGCATGAACGGGGGAGGGGCAGAGAGAGAGGGAGACACAGAATCGGAAACAGGCTCCAGGCTCTGAGCCATCAGCCCAGAGCCCGACGCGGGGCTCGAACTCACGGACCGCGAGATCGTGACCTGGCTGAAGTCGGACGCTTAACCGACTGCGCCACCCAGGCGCCCCTGCACTGGCAATTTTTAAAAACATCAGCAGTTCACCTGAAAGCCAATGACCCTCTGTAGTTGTGATTTCTTAGTAAGCACCATCTCCACACTCTGCTGGATGTCAAGTTCACCCCAAGCTCGAGTCCTGGCAGCTCTGACCCGCCTGGGTGCCCCCTTCCTGCCGGCGAGAGGTGCCGTGAGGAAGGAGAACCCCCACCCGCGGCCGACAGGGGTCAGAGGCTCAGGGCCCCTAAACGGAAGTGGTTTCAGAGTGGCCTCGGCTGTGGTCCGGAACACAGGTCCAGCAGGAACCACGCTCTCCCCTAACTCGCGGATGTCCCAGGTGACGTCCAGGAGCAAGAAGTGACTGGTTGCCCAGCTGAGTAACAGGAAGAGGGGCGGCCGGCCGAACCCCCTGCCCAGGAGCGCCTGCGCTTGGCCGGTGCGGACCGAGGCGGCCGGGAGGATCGGACCCCGCAGGCCCCAGCGGGTCCCCCAGGGCAGGGCGCCGAGCCTCGGCTGCAGGGCAGCGCAAGCAGGCCCTCCCGGCCCGGCCCGGCCCGCACACATCACATCTCGGCTGCACTCGCGCACAAACTCAAAGCCAGGCGACAGGCACGGCCGGGCTCGGGGCGCTCGACACTCCGGTGCGCTCCAGGAGGAGGGATCTGGCGCCCAAAGGGACTTTGAAAACGGTCAGCTTCCCTGGGTGCATCGCCCCAATAATCCACAGAAACAACAGTAATCTAAAAATAGTCTTGTTTTCTGTCCTCAGCTCCTTTTAACTTCGTTAGTCACCGATCCTTAAAATAAAACCCGTGTAGCGTCTCTCCTGGTAGCGGCGATAAACACACCCGCGCGCAGGCCGCGCCGACGGGCGGAAGGCAGCGCAGGGGCCGCGGCCGGGGACCGACCGCGGTGGCCCCGGGGTGGCCGCAGGAGCCGCCCCGGGCGGACCGGGGGCGCGCTGGCCGAGGAGCCGCCGCCGCCTCCGGAACTCCCTGCGCCCTGGCGCGCGGCCACCGTGGTCCCGGCAACGGCATTAAACAGAGGGAAACAGACGGGGATCCCGTCACCGGGCGGGGAAGAAGGAGGCATTGAGAGCAGACAGGAAGAGAGCTTTTCTGGATGGAGTGAAAATTATTTGCTGAAGGGGAGGAGGGGGGAGGGAGAGGGGGGACGAGGTGGGGGGAGGAGGAAGAGGAGGGAGGAGACTAGGAGGAAGAGGAAGCGGAGATGGAGAAGGAAGTGGGGGAAGAGGAAGAGGTGGGGAGGAGGGAGGGGAGGAGGGAGAGGAGCGGGGAGGGGGAAGGGGAGGAGGGCGAGGAGCCGGGGAGGGGGAGGAGGGAGAGGAGATGGGGAGGGGAAAGGGGGAAGGGGAGGATGGAGAGGAGGGGAGGGGCTGGAGGGAGACAAGAAGGAGGAAGAGGAGGGTGGGGAAGAGAAGGAGGAGAGGTGGAGGCAGAAGATGTGAGGAAGGGGAGGTGGGAGAGCAAGAAAACGGGGAGGAGCCTGTGTGGGAGGGGCGGACAGGAAGCGATGGGGGTCAATTTTTGTTTTCATGCAACTTGTGAGACCTTCTTGCCCCGGTGCCCGGACTCTGCCCTCCACCCTCCCCGTGGCCCCAGATGTGGGCCACTAGGACCCCCGGGCCGCACGATCTTGGTAAGGGGCGGGGCGAGGGAGGGGCAAGGGCTGTGAGGCCCTGGCGCCCCCTGGCGGCCTCCCACGCAGGATGCGCGCCCCTCCCCCTCCCAGCCTCAGAGTCTTCGCAGGGTCCCCCCAGCCTCGCGGCATCCTGATGGGGTGCCCCCAGCTTCAGCATCCTCGAGGGGTTCCCCCCCCCCCCCCCCGGCCCTAAGCCATAGTATCCTCCCCCCTCCCCCGCGTCACCTTCTCCCCGGCCCTGGGGCACCAAGGCACGTGCCAGGCCCAGTTCACCGCGTGGGGGCAGATCTCCAGGTAGGGGCACCTGGGAAGTGTCCTGACAGCCACCCAGACACCCGCGGGCGCGCGGCCGCCTGACCGAAGAGTGGGTGGAAAGAGGGATTTCAGTTCTGTCCCCAACGGGCTGGATAACCCAACAGACGGCGGTGGTGACGGCTTCCGTCGGGCACCGATTAGCCAGCGAAACTCACCGGTTGGGGCAAATGTTGCACCCCCCCCCCCCCCGGGTCCAGGCCCTGGAGGCTTGTGGGGCGTCCGCTGCCTGCAGGCCTCCTGAGTCCGCGCGGCAGACACAACTTTGCTTTTGGGGTTATTTGAAACCACATAAGGGTGTCGTGCAGCAGATTTATGATTTTTATACACCAGACGTTTTAACCGCCCTGACGCCCCAACCCCTTCCATCCAAGGCCAACACGAAAATACGGTCCGGTTTTGGCAGCTGAGCCGCGCCGAGGAGAGGCGGGGGGGGGGGGGGGGGGCGGGGGGGCGAGAAGAAAGTGTAAAGTGAACCGGCGGCGTTCGAGGGGCCTTCCCGAAACCAGCTCCCGGGCTCAGACCCCTCCCCCTCGGCTGGAACCCCAAAGTCCCTCCCGGGGCGGCTGGGAGCCCGGGGGCGGGCGTGGGGGCTGTGCCCGGGTTCTCCGGGACCCCCCCCCCCCCAGCTAGCTCACGCGGCAGGCAATCTGGGTCGCTCAGATATTTACAGAGTAAAATGACAATACGTCCACGTCCCGGGACTGCCGTGCAATCTGTTAGTAATTTAGCGGGATGGGAATTTCCTTTCTCGGGCCTGCCAATGGAAGCGCTTTTCCAAATTTCCACAGCGGGGGAAGCCTGCGATTTTACATAATGACTTCAGCATGCAGGGCGCTCTCGGCCCCCTCGTCTCCGCTCCCTCCGCCCCCTCTTTAAAGCAGAGTGTGACTCCCTTAGGACACGGGCTGGACCCCGGCGTCCCGGCCGGCTCGTTCTTCGGGTGCGCCCGGGTGTCACCCGGTGCGCCCCCGCCCTCCACGGGCGCCCCCGCCGACACCCCCCCGTGCGCCCCGGCCCTCCGCGGGCGCCCCTGCCCGCCCCCGGCGCGCCCCCTCCGGGGCCGTGCGCCCCTGCCCGCCCCCCGTGCGCCCCGCGGGCCCGGCGAGCAGCGGGCCCGGCGGCGGCGCGGGGAGGGCAGGAGCTCGGCGACTTGTCCTCCGGGCCCTGCGCCGGCTCGGGCGGGGGCGTGATGTCACGGCAGGGAGGGGGCGCGGGAGCGGCCGGGCCGGCGGGGAGGCGGGGGAGGTGTTTTCCAGCTTTAAAAAGGCAGGAGGCAGAGCGCGGCCCTGCGTCAGAGCGACACTCAGAGGACTCCGAACTCGCCGGCACAGTCACCGCGCCGGGTCGGGCGGCCGGGCGCGGGCACCGGGGCGCGGGAGCACACCGCCGAGCCCCCGCCACCCCGCCACCCCGCCACGCAGCTCGGGCCCCAGGGCCGCGGCTCGGCCCGCCACGCGCGCACACGCCCCCCAATGACATTTGTCCGGGGCGGGCGGCGCTGAGCCGGGGGAGAGGTCCTTGCCTTCCCGGGAGACCCGGCCGGGGCGGCGGCGCCGAGCGCCTCCCGCTCCTCCTCCCGCTCCTCCTGCTCCCCGCCGCCGCCGCCGCCGCCGCCGCGTGGATGCCAAGTACCAGTTTTCCAGTCCCTTCCAAGTTTCCACTCGGGCCTCCGGCTGCAGTCTGCGGGAGCGGAGAAACTTTGGGGCCCGCGCCGCCCTCCGGCGGCACCATGAAGTCGGCGGAGGAAGGTAAGCCGGCGAGGCCGCCGCCCCCCCTCCCCCCGCGCCCCCCGGGGTCCCGGCCCGGGAGCGGCGAGCGGGCCGGGCCCGGGTCCGCCGCCGGGAGGGGCGCGGGCGGCGGGGCGCGCGGCGCGGCGCGGCGCGGCTTGGGAAGCGGTGTCCCCCTGGTGTTTCCCCGGAGCAGCCCTGGTCTCGAGCGCGCCTTCCTGCCAATAGGTGTCTCCTCTCCTCCAGCGCTGAGCGCAGCCTCGCGGCGGAGCCGCTGCACAAACTGCGTTCAAACGCAGGCGGTCCGGGGACCGGGCGAGGTTAGGGCCGTCGCCACCGCAGGAGACGCCTTGCGACCGAGCCAGGAGGTTTCTTTGGGAACGAAGTTCGGCCGGTTTCGTCCCCAGCGGGGGCAAGGCCACCCTGCGGCCTGGGAGAGCAGCCACGCGGCGTGAGGTGGGGGTCTGCGCCCCTCCGCGAGCTCCGCCGGTGGCGGGCGCCGTCTCGCCCCCCGCCCCCCGCCCCGGCTCTGCCTCACCGGTGGCTCGACCCGCAGGACTCCAGGCATCGAACGCGCTGTCTGGACACAGCCCCTAATTCAGAACATTTTGCAACCTCGTAGAGGGCGAGTTCCAACCGTAGAAAAGGATTCAGGATAGTTTGAAAAGAGACCGCCAAGTTTCAAGCCGCTTGTTTATAGTCCCAAAAGTGCGTAAAGTGAACGAAGCCTGGGGATGGCGACTCCGCTCCCGACAGGGAGTCTCACGGAGTCCCCTTGGCCCGCTGCCCTTAGAAGCGCCACCACCTCCAGCCGGGCGGCCTGGAGCGCCCACCGGCTGTGCTCCCGCAGGTGTCTGAAAACGGCCTCCCACCGGGGTGACCGGCATCCTGCCGGGGCACGGGGACGGCGATTGCACCCTGGGAACCGGGAGACACCTTCCCAAAGGCCTTAGGAGCGCCCGATGTTTATTTAAATTATTTTAAGACAGCGGGCAGACTTGCTAGTGAGCTTTTGGGGCGGACGTGCTTCCGAGGACCAGAACTTTCCTGCGGCATTTGCAGAGCAGACTTAGAGCCGCGTTCTCGCCAGCTTCGAGAACCTACGTTCTTTAACAGAGAGGAGCCCAGGCCAGTCGGTGCGCTCATCAAAAGGAGATCGATTATCTGCCGGGTGTTTTTGTGTGGTGGAGGAAGACGTGCGTTTCTTGCCATTTCGTCCCAGTTGAGGGGCTGTTTAAATGTAAATACCAGGTGATGGTTATGAGCCAAGCTCTCGCTATTGGAACAGTTTCTAAAAAGTGTGCTGAGGTTTTGCTGTTGGATTCTGGGACACCGTTTTCCGAGTGTCTTCACTTGAACAGCCGGTGGCCCATCCTGCAACAACCTCTCTTCTTTCACAAGGAAAAAAGCCATCTGGGGGGGTGGGGATTCTTCCTGTTTCCTGCATTTGACAAAGGGCCTCTGCAGACAAGACAGCAGGCCAGGTGCAGCGAGGCCTTTGGACCAGGTGAATATCAGTGTATGTTGTGAGAACTGTGAGGCGAGGCAGCTAGAAAGCGTGGTCGAGTCCTTCAGGGAGACAGGCGCTCCGTTTTCTGCAGGTCAACGCCTGCCCAGCCTAGCGAGCGCTGGAGGACGCGTGATCTGTCCCCTCCCCAAGGCCTGACTAAGGCGTCAGCTGCCCCTGTGAGAATCTGCGTGATTCCCCGGCACTTCCCTCCAGTTTAATGAGCATCTGGGTTGAAGCTCATTAGGCCTGTTGTTTCTGAAGGCCTTGTGCTTGTTTTTCCGCGTGGAGAGCGCAGGGAAATGCAAGGCCTGGTAGGTAGCCACCCACCCACCCATTCCGAGGTTGCTCCACACAGAATGCCCCCGGGGCTCTCCGGAACAGAACAAAGCTCGCTCTGTTCTCCCGACACTTAACTTCGAGCCGGCCGCGCAGTTTCCTAATCCAGATTAGGAGAGGCCCTGCTCTATCACACCCAGGGCTGGAGCTCTGTGCTCCCACACCCGCAGCCTCAGAGACTAAGCGCCAAGCTAAACATTTGCATCAGGACAGGAGTGTCTGCTGAGTTGGCAAATAGCTCCACACCATCTACAAGTTGAAAGGCACTCACCGGGAGGGGGGTGCTGGTAAGGGGAGAGTTTAAAAACCTGGCCTCCCCATGTGGTGGCTTTGGTTGGGGATCTGAAACTAGGTTGGGGGCGGCGGGGAGCTCAGCCTCAGGCAGGGCAGGGCCGAGTCCTGGTCCGGTGGCCCAGGTGGGAAGCTGGTGGGCACCCGTGTGCGTGCGGAAGTGCGAACCCACTTTCTCTGAAAGTGGTCGAACGGTCGACCAAAAAGTTTTCGTCTAAACAGATGACAAGGGCTGTTGTGTGTACATTTTTGGTGGGGACTAGAAGGTGGCTGCAGAGAAAACAGCTGGAAAGAAAATGAAATGTTGCGGCTTCTCAACAGAAACAGACTTCCATTTGCCCGAAGGTCAGCAAAAAAAGCGAACTAAAACAAAACAACCCTCCAACATGCATCTCAAAGTGAGCACTATTATTAGAAACTAAATCAGGCCAAAGTGAACTATAGTTTATCACTGGAGAAAACCAGGCATTTTGAAAAGGGTCAGGGGAGAGAATCATGGGGGGGGGGGTGTCACGTGATTTGCAGCTTATTTGCTTCCGGAAAAAGCAGTACCCCCAGGGCAAAGGGCCCGCAGGGCAGAAAGGAGGGCGCTTGTTCCTTAGCGGACCAGCAGCAGTGGCTGTGGTCCCGCGCCCTCCCTCTCTTGGACGTGTCCTTCTCCGTGGCTGACGCTCACTCTCCTGTAAAGTTTGCGTGTTCTTGCAGATGCCAGTTGTGCGTGGCGCTGAGACACTGGGGACAGTCAGAACGGACGGCTGAAGCAAAGACGTAGGAGACAATGGTGCCCAGACCTGCCTTGTACACTAGATTTGCTGTGCCCGGCTGCTGTGTCCTAGCCTTGGGTTTCAGTCCCCACACACTGAACCTTTGAAAGCTTTGCAGTTACTTGTGGACGCGTAGGAGTGTGCACGTGTGTTTTAAGAAGTTGCAGGACTGAAGCAAACGGTGTTGCAACGAAGCTAGGTGGCAGGTGGGCACGAGCCTGTGAGGAAGACGCCACAGCACAAAAGGGCTGCTGTGTGCCAGACAGCGGCGGGTAGATGTGCGCAGCCTGCGGGCCACAGCAGAGCCTCCCACTGTACGGGAGGGCGTTTCCGGTCCCTGCGGAAACCCGCACGTTGCCTTGGCATTTGCGGGTGATTTAGCCACGGGGGGCTGAGAGATGGTGCACCCCCCGCTGCCTGTCCAAGGGGCAGGCGGGTTAGAAAGCGAGCACAGCTATCCAGTGGACTGCATCCGCACTGAGGCGAGCGCCGGCCTCTGGCAGGACGTGCATGTTGTAGACTCAGGCAGCAACCAAATCCTCGCTCCAGACGAGGCTCCGGCAGTTTGAGAGATTTTTTTTTTTTTTTTTAAACTTTTACACAAATTTAGCAGGCGGGACGCAGTCTCCCGTCTCGGTGGCACGCAGTTTTCCATCTTTGGGCCACTCGGTGCCTGGGAGCGGCGCCCTCTCGCCCCCTGGGACCCGGCGGGTCCGCGGGCGGGGGGCGGGGGTCCCAGACGCCCGCTCTCCGCCCGCGCCCCGCCCCCCCCGCCCCCAGCCCGTCGGGCGCGGGCCGCGGGGGGTCTGGCCGGGGCGCACGTGGACCCCCGGACGCGGGCGGGGGGCGGGGGACACGAGGGAGCCGCGTGCGCCCCGGCTGCCCCGGGAGTTTATTTAAAACTCGGAAGCCGGCGGCCGGCGAGCGGCTTGTTTATGTCAACCCGGAAACGGCAGGGGGGCGGGGGAGGGGCGCGGGGGCGGGCGCGGGGGAGGGGCGCGGGCGGGAGTCACGTTACCCGAGGACGCGCGGCCCAGCGCCGGGCGCAGCCGAGCCCCGGGCGGCGCGACCACAGGTGCCCGCGGCCGCGGCCCCGAGCCAGGCCGCGACCCCGACCCCGACCCCGACCCCGACCGACCCCGGCCCGGCCCGGATCGGGGCCAGGGCCCCGCCCCCCTCCCTCCCAATCCTAGACCGGGACCGCCACCGCCCCCCCCCCCACCCGACCCTGACCGGACCTTGACCCCCGACCCCAGACCCCTACCTGACCGGCCCCGCACCTTGACCCCAGACCCTGGGCCCCGAGCCCGGATAAGGACCCCAACCCCGACCTGGCCCATCCCAACATGACGGGGCTGGAGGAGGACCAGGAGTTCGACTTCGATTTCCTTTTCGAGTTTAACCAGAGCGACGAAGGCGCCGTCGCTGCCCCAGGTGGGTCCGCGCGGGGCCTGCGGAGGGGGCGCGGGCGAGGGGGGGCGCAGGGGCCGGAGGTGCGGGGGCCTCCAGTGCTGTGTTTCGGGGTGCGAGGCCGCAGGTGCAGCACCCTGGCGGTGCAGGGCTGGGGTGGGGGGCGCAGGAACCAGATTGAAGTCAGGAGGGCTGGCCTGGGGGGTGTGCCTGGGGCCCCCATCCTGCCCCTAGGGCGCCGAGACCCAGCTTAGTGGGGAGTTGTGGGAGGGTGGGACAGGCCATGTCGCCAAGTGGCCACAGGGAGAGCATCAGGCCTCCTGCCTGCGGGTCACACTGTGGGGTCTCTCGGGCACTCATGCTGGAGAGGCGGCTTCTCCAGGGTGGGGGTGTGCTGCTTCTGCCAGGGGACACGAGTGTCCGAGGCCCTGGACTTGGACACTGTCGAGGGACAGGTGGTGAGCGGCCGTTGCCAGAGGGCAGGGGGCCATGGAGCCCCTCCAGACCTGTCCCTGAGCGCCCCGGAGGCCCCTCCCGGAGGAAGGGAGGAAGGGAGGAAGCGTTAAGTGAGTCTGCCCTCAAGAGCGGGAGCCTTTGTCTCTTTCATTTTCTCCTCTGCAAAAAGAAAGGTTTCAGTTAGACAAACAAATAAACGAAACCTCCAGCCTCCCGGAGTGGATGCTCTTGAGTCAGAGTCAGAACTCGAGCTGAGCTGTTGAATGTTCACAGCCAGCTCCTGGTGGCAGGCGCTGTCTGCGGGGCAGGAGGGCTGGGGGGGGGGGGGCGGGTGCAGGACCCCCAGAGCGGGCCCCTCACCTCTCCATTCTGGCCTGCCCACGTGGCGCTAAAGCCAGGAGGCTGAAGGCAGCTCTTGGCGCTGATGGGACGACATTTCTGCGATGATTGTATAATATTTTCCACGTCGCTCACCACCCCTCCTTTAAAAACTGCAACGTCCTGTTCGTTTTTAAAGAATAAACGTTGCAGCCAGGCAGAGGCGGCCTGAATTTTGTCATCTGCACCCCGTTTTCGTCTTCCACGGCTGTGGGTCTCCAGGCCTCCGGGGTCAGTGGGAGCCAAGGCAGTTCAGGAGAGGCTGGGACTGGAAGGGCCCTCTTCACTTTCTTCCCTGAGTCTGGCGGATTTCCAGCCCCCGGTTTCAGGCACTCAGCAAGTGTCTTTGCCAAGAGGCACAAGGTGAAAGTGGGGGCCGTGCCTGTGACCCCCCCCCCCCACCGTGGTGTAAAGGCCCATCCTGGGCAGGGCCTCCCAGCACTGTCCTCCCACCACTGGGCCCTCAGGGGTGCTGCTGTGCCGGAAGGCTGGGGGGCACAGACCCCGTGTGGCTTCTGTGGTTGGGGGCTTCCAGAGCTGGGGAGGACCTCGCCGCCTCCCTGTGCCTCCCAGAATGTCTGCTCCACACTCGGAGCCGACCCTGAGCCGGAACCTTCATAAGGCTGCTTTTAATCCTCAGCTCAACATGTGCCCCAGCCCCCAGGCTCCCAGGGGAGTACGATCCAGGGAAAGTCTCCTGCGGGAAGGCTTCCAGGGTGCCGGCACCTGGGGCCCAGCATTCACCAGGCTTTGGGGGTTGGGCGGTCCCGAGCAACTTGGAGATAGCTCTGGGCAGAGGAGGCCAGGCAGAGGAGGAAAGGCCTCCTTCGCATCATCACGTGTTAGAAAGAAGCGTAGGAAACGTTCCTCTTTTAACGTATTTTTGTGAGAGATACTCGTGTTTTGTTTTGTTTTGTTTGCATTTTGCTAAGACTGTCTTTTAAGAGCACTTTTAGGTTCAGGGCTGAAGGAGAGGAAGGTGGAGAGATTTCCCCTAGGCCCCCCGCCCCGTCCCGCCTCAGCTGCCCTGCCATTTAACACCTGCCCGGAGAGGGCACCTGTTACTGTGCTGGACCTGTATCCTCACCCACAGTCCACAGTGGATGGTAGGCGGCGCTCTTGGTGGTGCACGCTCCGTGGGCCTGGACACACGTACGAGGACACGTGTGCACCGTGACCCTACCTCACAGAGCACTGGCACGCGAGGACACGCAGGCAACGTTCCTGCACCCCACGGGGTCCTTGCACGGCCCCAGACACCCTGTGGGCTCCTTCTCCTCCAGCTCCTGGTGACCGCTGGTCTGTACTGTCTCCGTAGTTCTGCTTTTTCCAGAATGTCTTCCAGTTGGAGTCATACAGGATGTAGCCTTTTCAGACCAGCTTCTTCCACTCGGTGATGCGCGTTCCGGTTTCCTCCGTGTCTCTTCGTGGCTAGTGGTAGCTGATTTTTTTCTGGTGCTGGGTAACAGTCCCTTGTCTGGATGGACCGGTTTATTTATCCATCACCTGCTGAAGGACATCGGTGATTGCTTCCGGGTTTTGGCCATTATTTAATGAAGTCCCTCCTCTTTGTGCTGAATAATTGACGTATCATAATTATTAAATGTTAAAATATCACGGTGTTATGGTAAGCTGTTACGTTAAATTCTCCAGCCTTTACTGGGTGACAGAAACGGCTTCACGTTCGCTCTGGAACGAGCCTGGATGTAACTCCGGGAATGGGTAGCTGCCCCTGCGCTGGGCTGCGAGGCCCGGTAACGCGGCGAGACGGGCGCCCGGCCGCAGGGGCGCGGGGGCACGGACCGGGTCTTTGTCACGGCTCCCCCTGCCTTAGCGGCATCCCCCACCCTGAGGAGTCGTGGGTGGTGGGCCTCCACCCCCGTCACTCTCGTCGCCTCGTGCTCCCGTTGGGCAGGAGGCATGCACACGGCTTCCGTCTCGCCTGGCGCTTGAAGGGCTGGGGCGCACAGAGTTCCTTGTCCCCAGGCCGCTCGGCAGGCCCAAGTAGTCACCGTTTGTTGAGGGAAGGGAGAGAGCACGTTTAGAACGTTTAGAACCATTTGCCCCCACTGAACAGGAGGGGTGCTTGTGCTCACAGGGTCTCTGCACCCCCCCACCCCCGTCCCAAATCTGGCGGCCCCAGCGCCCCCCAGAAGGCTGGCGGGGCCCCTTTCTCAGGCTCAGGACGGAGCTGCCGCGTCGGCCGGGAGGCGGGCACCGCCCTGCTTCCCACCCGGGGCCGGAGCCCGGCTCCTAAGTTATTTTGGCCCCGAGCTGCGGTGCTGTCGCTGTGGCAACTCGGGAGGAAGTCGGCCAGGCCTGTGGGCCCGGGCTGGAGTGTCCCCGGCAGAAGAGGCTCCTCCGGGCGTCCAGGCTGGCGGGCGTGGTGCCGGGCGCCGAGGGTGGTGCGTCCCAGTGCGCACAGAAAGGAGACCTGTCTGCAGGGACCTTTGTTCCTAAGTCCGTTGTCAGGAAGGTGGCGGTGGCAGGAAGAGACCCGGGGTCTCTGGTGCTAGGGGCTCGGTGAGTGTGGGTCCTGCACCCTCAGGGGGCCTCAGGGGGGACCCTCAGCTTGTGGGACAGGCGCCCCTGCATTCAATGTGGGCGGCCCACCGTCCGCACTTTGTCCCGAGGTTCCGGGATGTTCCATCAGAATAGTTACTGGCACGAGGGTGTTTTCATTCAGGGCCTTTGTCAGAGGAAGACTGCAGCTGATAATGACAATTCCTTGAAGACAGGGAATGAGAAGGTGAGGGCCTGAGGGACAAGAGGTGTGCGGGGCGCCCGCGTGGCCCGGGGACAGGGGCGCCGCCGCCGTGAGGAGGCCGCAGAAGGCTGGGGGGAGGGGCACCTTTGGGGCGGGTGGTGGTGTCGGTGCGAGACCTTCCCGGGCAGGTTGTGGGGCCCCGGGGCTTCCTCGCGGTTCCGTGTGTGCCCCGCGGCCGCCGGGCCTGGGCCGCTGTGGCGCCGCCTCTGTGTGCTCAGGAAACAGGGCCGGGCGGCAGGCTCTCGCGTGGAGTGTGTTTCAGTTTTGTTTTGCTCTGTTTCCGTCACCTGGGAAATTGCCGTCTTGCTGCCTGGTGGCCGTGGGGCCCCGGGAGAAGGTCTGGTCGGGCGTCTTGGAGGACAGGACCGGGCGTCACGGGTGTGCGGTCCTCTGTCCAGCCCCGTGCCCTGCGGTCAGGCCCCAGCAGACGCCAGGGGGTGGGGGGGGGGGTCCTGGAAACGGAGAGCATCATTCTGTGAAGGACGAGGGGAGCCCGGCGGGGGGGGGAGCCCGCCCGTCCGTGCCCCGCCCGTCGCCACCTGCAGGGGACGGGCCGGCAGGGCCAGGCCGGTGGCCGGGATGATGCCCAGAGGCCGTTGGCTTCAACACAAGACACATGGATATACTTTTCTGGTGGTGGTTCGGAAGTGACAAAATTGTCTGGTTCTGAAATAGATTCTTTCTCAGAACGGGAGGAAATAGTTCTGACAAGTCCGAGTGCCGGAGAAGCCTGGGGGCGGCCCCCGTCCCACCCGGGCGTCCCTCCTCGGGGACACGCACCTGCGTGGGGCTGGGACTCCAGTGCGGACGGCGGAGGGGCGGTGCGTGTCCTCAGAGGACGGGCCACACCGCTGTCACTCTCGCGTGTGGAGCCTTCTGAAGGTCCCCACGATACTCGCTCGGACCCGGGCGCTGTCTTTCGCGCTCCCCTGCTCTGCAGGTTACTGAACGCTCGTTGGCAGACGGCCAGGTCCCAGAAGCAGCGGCAGAAAGTGACCCTAATGGGTGTTGAGCGCCTCGGCGGCTCCTGACGGACATGAATCAGCCTGAACATCTCAGGGTTGTTAAGAAAGTTACTGGAAACATTTTCACTGAATCGCTAAGTAACGCAGATTTGAATACGGCTTAGGTGGGTCCTCAACCCAAACGGAGTGGGGAGCAGGCGCGAGCCCCCGGGCGCGGCAAGCAGGGACGTCTCCCTTGATGTGTTTTTGCCCCGGCAGAGATACCTCCATCATCCAGCGCCCAGCCCCGCCGTTGTGGGGCCCTCACGAAGGTCAGGCATGTGGCTTTCCGTCTGTCATTTGTTTAATTAGGGAAAGTTGTGTTTTAGATGAGTCTTTTTTTTTTTTTTTAATGAGGCTTTTTGCTTTCTCTTTTCTCATTGACTCATGTTTATTGACAGTGTTTGGTTTACATAAAGTCCCCTCGGCAGTTCCACAGCCCAGGCCCATTGTCTGCTCCTCCTGGTCTCTTCCAGATCCTTCTAGAAGACGGCGCTCCTGGGGCACACCGGTCAGACCGGCCGCGCCCCCACCCGCCGTTTCAGCCAGAACCCGCCTGTGACCCCCCGCACGCCTCCACCGGCTGTGCAGTCAGAACCTGGGGCCCAGGCACCTGCTGGGGGGGGGGGGGGCGCCCAGTCCTGCTCGGCTGTTTGGTAGGATTTGTTTTTTAACTCTTCGATTACCTTCTTGCCAACAAATGCTAGCTCAATTGTGGGCTCAACCTTCCCTCTTTTTTACGTTTATTTTTAATTTTTTAAGGAACCTCTGCCCCCAACAAGAGGCTCAAACTGACGACTACGAGATGGAGAGGTGTTCACTGCACTCACTGAGCCAGCCGGGTGCCCCAACTCTTAAACTGTGGATGCACCGTTTTACTTTTTTTTTTTTTTTTTAATTTTTAAAAATTTCCTTCTGAGAGAGAGTGAAAACGAGTTGAGGAAGGGCAGAGGGAGGGAGACAGAATCCCAGGCAGGCTCGCATGCTCACCGCAGAGCCCGATGTGGGGCTCGATCTCGCGGCCCTGGGATCCTGAGCTGAGCCCAAATCAAGGGTCGGCCGCTCACCCGACTGGGACGCCCGGGGAACCCCACCCATAGTGCTCTTTTAACCGGGTCAGGGAATAGAGGGATCGGTCCATTAAACTTCCTTTGAGGTCTAGACAGCCTGGGAGCTGGTGGGGGGCCCGTCACAAGGGACACCACTTCCTTGCCGGTGACCCAGCACGTGGCTTTGTGACACACATTTGTATTTGTGGCGTTTAACATTCCCCCTCAGCCCCGCGCCCGGTGCTCTGTCTGCTGGAGGCGGTGATTCCCTTTGAAATGAAAACACGTTCCTCACCGAACGCTGGGATGTCATGTGCGTCACGGGTCCGAGGGCTCTACGGCAGGGCCCACGGTCCGTGTGGGTGTGAGCGCCCCAGCCACAGGCGGGCCAGGGCCTGGGGGCCTCGTCCACCGGGAGGGTCTGGCGAGGTGCCCCTGTCGTCGGGACGTTGCCACCCGGAGCACAGAATGTCGAGACCGCGCTGGTCCTGGGAGCCCTTGGACCTGAGCCCACAGGCGGGCCACACAGTCCGAGCTGCTCCAGGGAAGGCAGAGCCCCTCATGCCTGTGGCTCAGGGCTCGCTGGGGGCCCCCAGGGGTGTCTGGCCCCCCCGAAGGCCAGAGGGGGCCGAGACCACAGGAGAGTAGCAGCGTGGCTTTCTCGGTGGTCTGGGAAAGTGTGTGTCTGGACAGGTGTGACGGCGGCGCGGGCAGGTGGCGCCCAGGGCGCGGACGTGGGCGGGGATGGGGCGTCTGCAGACCTGCGCTCACTGTCCTGCGGGCGGGGGCTGCAGGCGCCCAGAGAGGCGTGTGCGGCCGGCGCCAGCGGTTGTGGGCTCGGCGCTGCCGGCTGGGCGCCTGTGGCAGCCCAGGAGGCAGGGGCTCCGTGGCCGGCAGCGAGCCGGGTGCCGGGGACCAGGACAGCCGAGCGTGTCTTTCACTCACACTCAATTTTGCAGTCTGCCAAACACACTAACGTCGCTTCTTGACGTCTGATTACTAACACTCCTGTCCTCTGAGTGTGTAAAACGGACTCACGCTCTCCTTGCTGATATTCTGCTTACTGATAACGATACTAATACGCGGGGAAACGTGTTTAGTACACGAGAAGGCGTGTGGCTGCGAACAAACGTTTTCTGCTGAGACCCCGTTCCGTGCGGAATGGCCCGGGTGTTGGCGCCCCTGCCGCCCCTGCCTCGTCCTGTCTGCTGAGGATCCAGAGTCTGGGTTGGGCCCTCCTTCTGGGGGCTTGTCCCCTCGCGCCTGCCCGGCCCCTCCCCCTGATGATGTCCCCCTCGGGCACCTGTGTGGCGGTTTGCCGGGTCCGGGTGTGGGGATGTGCACACGTGTCCCCGGGGGACACGGCCGCCATGCCACCTCTTCCTCAGGAACCGTGACCTTCTCCGGGAAGTTCCTTTCCAGGGTTGTAACTTCTTGATTTTTACCAAGACTGTAATCGTATTTGTAACTTTTGATTGCAGTTCCTGTGTTCAGGTGTCAGTGGCCACGTGGGGAGCATGGGACACGGTCCCAGGGCCGGCGGCCCGCGTGGGCCCAGCTCCCCACCTCCTGCCCTGGGGAGACGAGGGGCTGGTCTTTTCCCCGCCTTCAGCGTCCCGGGTCCTGCTTGCCCGCAGGGCCGTGGGAGCAGGTGGGGACCGAGACAGGAGGTGGGCGGCAGGGTGGCTGGGCCGTCCGGACGGGATTGCGTCCTGTCGCTCCCAGCGTCCGGTCTCCCCAGGGGCAGTGCTGCTCTCTCTCCCTCGGCAGAGCTCTGCCCACGCTGCCTCCGCCAGGGCGTCTTAGCACCGCTGCCCGCCGAGCACCTGGGGTGCTCTCTCGGGAAGGGGGTGGGCCTGCGCGCTCTCCCCAGGCCACCTGCGAGGGGCCTGGAGGAAGAGAGGCCATTTGGGGAATAGCAAGCAGGTTTTCCCGGGGGGCATTCAGAGCAAGAAGGCAAGAACTTCTTGGGAGCAAGGACGGCAAGAGCCTGGGTCTCCAGAGAGCGTGGTTGAATGGCTCCTTCTGGAAAAAATAAGAACAGCTGTAGACCCTTCCCTATTTAGGGTGCTAGACTGCTTCCTGTGAGCAAATACGATGGGGCTCGAACCTGTACTTTGAGACCCTTGATTCTCCAAGGTCGGTCCGTGTGGGTCTCTGAAACACAGCACAGGGGCGGCACCCTCGTCGAAGGGAGTGTCTTCCAGGCGGCAGTGCCCTTAAACCAGGGGACGGTGTAGGGTTCCATGCGTGCGTTTCCATTATTCAGAGACTGTGCAGTACTCCTCTCCAGGCCAACAATAATGAGGCACCAAGATGTGGCTCCAGAAATGTGGCTTTCCTGTTAAAAATGACTAATTACACTGGTAATGATTTTTTAGAAACGTTTTTCATTGAAGTTATAATTAGCATATAATGATTCTTAAATACAGCTATGTGCCACTGTCATCTGCTTCCCAGGCCATGAGAGACCCCAGAAAAGGTTTCTGTCGGATCCTTGGGTGTTATGTCTGTAGCCAGTAGTTAGGACATTTGACAGCGATTAGCTCATTGCATCTCTTTACATGTCCAGGTTCCTATAGCTAAAACCCACCCACCCGCCCACCTGTCCATCCACCCATCCTTCCATCTACCCACCCACCTATCGATCCACCCACCACCCATGCGAACGTCCAACCGTCTACCCACCCCTCCTTCCACCCACCCACATTTCCATCCACCCATCCATCCATCCATTTGAACAAACTGAGGACCTCATCTGTGCCGGGTACAGTCATAGGCTCCGAAGACAGCCAGGAAGCAAGCTAAACTAAAGCAGGCAAGGGGTCCTGCTGTCACGGAACTTAGTTCCTTCTGATCAAAGAGGTGATGACCGAGGCGATGTTAAGTGCCGAGGAGAAGAGATCGACTGGGGTGTCTGCAGGGAGAGCGGTTGGGATGGGGACCGAAACCTGGGGGGGGTGGCCGGGGAAGGGGGCGTTTGCGTGGAGAGCGGAAGGGAGGGGGGAGCGGACAGCTCTCTGCGGGCAGGAACTTGGGGCAGAGGACGGCCAGTAGGAGCGTGAAGGCGGTGTGAGGTGCAGTGGGTGCCCTCGTGCCGCAGGGCGGAGAAGGGAGGGGAGGCGGGGTCGGTGCCCGGGGTCCCGGCCCGGGGCTGCGCGGCGCCGACGGGCTCGCCAAGCCGTGCGCATGCTTTCTGACGACCGGCCCCTCACGCCGTCTTCTTCTCTGGCCCCTTTCTAGAGCACTACAGTTATGCACCCCCCAGCATCAGCACCGCTCTGCCTCCCGGCTCGGCTCACCCCTCGCTGCCGGCTCTGTGCCACGACCTGCAGAGTGCCGCCCCGGGCATGCCGGGCGCTGCGGCCGGCCAGCCCCCGGGCTACGGGGGGGCTGTGGACAGCGGGCCCTCCAGCTACCTCCTGTCCTCCGGCCACATCCGGCCCAACGGAGCCCCCGCCCTGGAGAGCCCCCGCATCGAGATCACCTCGTACATGGGACTGCACCATGGCAACAACCAGTTCTTCCACGATGTGGAGGTGGGAGACGTCATTCCCAGCTCCAAGCGGCCCCCCTCGACGGCCACCCTGAATCTGCCCAACCTGGAGGCCTACCGGGACCCCTCGTGCCTGAGCCCGGCCAGCAGCCTGTCTTCCCGCAGCTGCAACTCTGAGGCCTCGTCCTACGAGTCCAACTTTTCGTACCCCTACGCGTCCCCGCAGACGTCCCCGTGGCAGTCGCCCTGCGTGTCCCCCAAGACCACAGACCCCGAGGAGGGCTTCCCCCGTGGCCTGGGCGCCTGCGGCCTGCTGGGGTCCCCCAGACACTCGCCCTCCACTTCGCCCCGCACGAGCGTCACGGAAGAGAGCTGGCTGGGGGCCCGCACGTCCCGGCCGTCGTCCCCCTGCAACAAGAGGAAGTACGGCCTCAACGGCCGGCAGCTCTCTTGCTCCCCGCACCACTCGCCCACGCCGTCCCCGCGCAGCTCGCCGCGGGTCAGCGTCACCGACGACACCTGGCTGGGCAACAGCACGCAGTACACCAGCTCCGCCATCGTGGCCGCCATCAACGCCCTGAGCACCGACAGCACCCTGGAGCTGGGCGACGGCGTCCCCGTGAAGGCGCGCAAGACCGCCCTGGACCGCTGTCCCTCGGTGGCGCTCAAGGTGGAGCCGGCCGGCGAGGACCTGGGGGCCACGCCGCCCACGTCTGAGTTCCTGCCCGAGGAGGTCCCCCCCTTCCAGCACATCCGGAAGGGCGCCTTCTGCGACCAGTACCTGTCGGTGCCGCAGCACCCCTACCAGTGGGCCAGGCCCAGGTCCCCGACATCCTACACCAGGTGAGCGGGGGTCGGGGGCGTGCAGGGTCCGCGGGCGGCGCAGGCGGCTCCTCGCGGCCTGGTGGCTGCGGGTCGGGATCCGGGTGCCCGCGGGGCCGCTGCCTTCTGGCGCTTTCCGGGACGCTCTCGCGGCCGCGGCAGCCTCAGGGTCTGCCGTTAGAAGCATCACGCGTTCCCTGGGCCTCAGCGCCCTTCTCCCCGCGTGGCTGTATTCAAATCTGCTTCTTGTAAGGACACTCTCAAACCTCGTCTTCACTTAGTTATCTCATTAAAGGCCCCGTGTCCCAACAAGGCCACGTTCTGAGCTGCTGGGGTGGGGTGGGGGGGGCTCCCGCACGTGCGTTCACGTGGGGACCCGCCGGCCGTAAGGAGGGCGCACATGTGTGCGCTCAGCATTTTTCCATAAAACCAAACGATCCCTGTTTGTGTGCTTCCCTCCGCTGCTCACCCGCTCCCGTTCTCCCGCCTAATTGCCACCGTGGCGTCGCTGCAGCTGGGGCCTCGGCGCTGCGGTTCCCCAGAGCCGCAAACCCCGCTCCCCGCGGTCCTCGGAGAACAGCGCGGCCTCCCGTCCCGGGAGAGCGGCGCCCGCTCCCCGCAGTCTGGCGACGGGAGCTCAGGCGAGCGTCTCGGGCTGTTGATTTCACTCCTCAGCGGCGTGCGGGCTGCGCCACTCCGCCGGGTCCCCTTATCCAGCCCGGCGTTTTTATTTTTAACTAAATAGCCTTCCCGACAGGTGGGCCACTAATGCCGCCTGGCAGAGTGCTTTCTGCACCTCGAGCTTTACCGGCACGGAGACGGGCTTCCCTCGCAGCGCGGGGCGCCTCCCTGGACGCCCCCGTGTGTCCCGTGTCCTGGGCTCGCTGTCCCGTTTCTTCCGTCCCTGTTCTGTGGGAGGGCGTTCCGGAAGCGACACTGGGGAGCGGCACCCACTGGCTCCGGCGAGCGCGTCCGCAGCATCGTTTGATTCGGAATCTGCCCTGCTCAGAGCCCGTGTCCGCAGCGAGAGCCTGGGGTGCGGCCGCAAGGGGTGATGGGCTCGCGGGTGCCCGGCGAACCCGGCTGAGCCTGGAGAATGTTTGCGGTGGGAAACCAATATGGCGTTGACTGGATTCTTTTTTTAAATGCGTATTTATGTATTTTGAGAGAGAGAGAGCGCACACGCGTGAGCGAGCACGGGGGGAGGGGCAGAGAGAGGGAGAGAGAGAAGCCATCCTGAGCGGGCTCCGCACGGACAGCCTGACGCGGGGCTCGATTTCAGGATCCGAGGGATCGTGACCTGGGCTGAACCGACCGAGCCCCCAGGCGCCCTGTTGACTGATGGCCTGTAGAGCGTTGAGCTGGTGGATGCTGCCTTCCTGCCAGCGTGCTGTTTAGGGTAGGAGTCGGTGACGAGAAAACAGGAAAGCTCGAATCACCGCGGACTTTTCTTGACTCGTGTCATTTCTGTCCCAGCTTCTACTGTGCACGGTACAAGGCTTAACGAGCGGTTGTATTCAGTTATCATCAAAACAAATGTATTTCAGCACCTGGATTTAACTCGTAAACATGGGAGTTTTAAAAATCCATTTGGAGGCATTTAAAAATTTTTAAGAACCTTTTATGCCTGCTGTCCTCTCCATAATTTTCGAGTAAAAATAAGACTATGTCCAAGCCAACGGCCATAAGCACACAGGCTCACATATTATAGTCACATATTATAGACCCTGAAGGCCACGGTCTCTCACTGGACTCCTTGGGCCAAGGCCACAAGCATAAAGGAAACCGTGGCTCAGGGTAAAGCGTGACGTGTCGGTGACCCTGTGTGCCGGTCTGTGCCCTGGCGGCGTAGGCGACAGACATTTGTTTCCCGGGGTCAGAGGTCAGGGCGCCAGCGGGTTGGCTCCTGAGCCCCGTCTTCTTGGCTTGTGTCTGTCCAGATGTCCCCTAGTTACAAGGACACCAGCCACTGGACCAGGGCCCACCCGGTGACCTCACTGTAACGTGACCCCACGTGCAAACACAGTCACATTCTGAGGTCCTGGGGTTAAGACTCCGGCCCAGGAATTTGGGGGGGATGCAGTTGAGCCCAGGGCACCCGACGTGGCCTCCGCGTGAGGACGGCAGGACGCCTTCGACGATGGCTCCCCCTTGGAGGCTCGCTCAGCTGCGGGGCGTCTGCAGGAATGCGGGTGTCCCTGGCAGGTTGCTGTGGGTGCGGACCAGAGGAGTCCGTCCGTCTGGTCTGTGCTCAGGGCCCCGCAACGTGCCCCTGTCACAGCGCCCGGTTGGGAGCGGGGGAGGGCGCCCGGAGTTCCTGTGAGCTCGGCGAGCAAACACGGCACGTGGGGGGAGGGTGGAAGCTAACCTTTCCCCCTGTTTTGGTTTCACAGTGAAATATGTTTCCTGGTCCCTTGTCCTGTTCCCATGCTGTCCTGTCGGCTGGAGCCCCAGGGCAGTCGGGCCACAGGGATAGGCCGTCGTACCCGCGGGAGAGGGTGGCCGCATCAGGCTTCCTGTCCCACTCTGGCCAGCGCCTGGGACGTCAGCGGGGTCTCGGCTGTGCAGCCCCGGGGCCGAGTTTGTAACAGTCTCTGGAGTCTGGGATGTGGAGAATTCATCACAACAGATGTGCTGGGTGCACTTTTAATCCCATCCTGCCCGGAAAAGGAGCTTTTTAATGAAAAGTGTGCAACACTAGCCTTTCCCAAGAACTCTGGATGCTGTGGGATTCTCTCCCTTTTGAGGTCTTCTTTTGTCCGTACATTTATGGCAACCCCTCCGTGCAGAGCGTCCTGATAGGCCCACGGCAGTCAGAAAGGATCCTTGGTTCTTGCTACACTTGAAAAAAATGTGACACTAGCCATAGTGTTTCATAGAACTTCATTGCTTTATAGTTTTGACATGTTTTAGAGTTTAACAGAACGACACTTCTGTTCTCAGAGCTTGGGAAATACACAGAAACTGCATCAATGTGTCTGAGTCCCTCTAAAATCTAGAATTTTCTAAGTCTTAGAGGCAGGCTGTGAGCCTCTTCAGAAAGGAGAGGGTGTTTGCAGTGATGATGCCAGTGATAACCGCTTCCCAGGTCAGCCTAGACTCCATTGCTGAGGCAGCTGGTGTGTGTGCAGAGGCTGGGGGGGAGGGGGCGGGTGTGCGGAGGCGGGGCGGCTGGGGGGGCGGGTGTGAGAACGCGGGGGGGGGGCGTGTGCGTGGAGGCAGGGAGGCTGGGGGGGCTGAGTGTGCGGAGGCAGGGGCGGTGGGTGTGCGAACGCGGGGAGGCAACGGGGGGCGTGTGCGCGGAGGGGGGGGGGTGGGCGTGCGCGGAGGCGGGGAGGCTGGGGAGGGCGGGTGTGCGCGGAGGCGGGGAGGCTGGGGGGGGCGGGTGTGCGGAGGCGGGGAGGCTGGGGGGGCGGAGTGTGGGGAGGCTTGGGGGCTGAGTGTGCAGAGGCCGGAGGCTGGGGGGGGTCGGGTGTGTGGAGGCGGGAGGCTGGGGGGGGCAAGTGTGTGGAGGTGGGGAGGCAGGGGGGAAGGCAGGTGTGCGGAGGCGGGGAGGCTGGGGGGGCGGAGTGTGCAGAGGCGGGAGGCTGGGGGGGGTCGGGTGTGTGGAGGCGGGAGGCTGGGGGGGAGGCAGGTGCGTGGAGGCGGGGGGGGGGGGGGGGCGGGTGCGTGGAGGCGGGGAGGCTGGGGGGGCGAAGTGTGTGGAGGCGGGGAGGCAGGGGGGAAGGCAGGTGCGCGGAGGCCGGGAGGCTGGGGGGGGCGAAGTGTGCAGAGGCGGGGAGGCTGGGGGGGGGGGGGGGCGGGTGTGCAGAGGCCAGAACGGAATGAACATCTGAAGGCCTGACTTACAAAGACACTAGCTTAGGCTTGGTGACTTCTAGACGGTAGATGTCAGAGGGCAGCTTCTAGAGGCTTTCGCGGTGGCACGAAGGATCTCAAGTTTCGGTGGGTGCTCTTGACTCCTCGGGTCACTCGGCGGACCTGGCGGGTGTCCGTCCAGTCAGTGCACAACCGCCAGTGTTGGGGGTTGCCTCTGTGCGCGTGAACCCCTTTTTTTCTAGGACAGGCTCACGGGACGTGTCAGCTTACAGGGTCTTAACGCCTTCGGCTTCTGCACCCAGAATCATCTGAATTTGCCCTCAAAGTGGCGTACTTACGTGAGGAATATAGACGGATAAGGAAACCGGTTTTGGAAGCGCAGAAGCGTTCTATTTGAGTTTGTTTCAAAAATTGTGTTTCTGGGCCACCTGGGTGGCACAGTCAGTTAGGCGTCCGACTTCAGCCAGGTCACGATCTCGCGGTCCGTGTGTTCGAGCCCCGCGTCGGGCTCTGGGCTGACTGCTCGGAGCCTGTAGCCTGTTTCCGATTCTGTGTCTCCCTCTCTCTCTGCCCCTCCCCCGTTCATGCTCTGTCTCTCTCTGTCCCAAAAAAAAAAAAAAAAAATTGTGTTTCTAAGTAACGTCTGCATCCAACGTGGGGCTCAAAGCCGCAACCCCGAGATCGGGAGTTGCACGCTCCACGGGCCGAGCCAGCCGGCGCCCCTAATGCGATCTTCTGTAGCATCAACTTCCCACTTGCAGAACTGAATTCCTACACGGGAAACTTGGCTCTTTCGATTTGAGCTCTTGAAGAGATTCACTAGGGGGCCAGGTCACCTTAATGACCGTCTTTGCTCAGAGCTGAGCTGGGTCAGGGACCTGGGGAGGCTGTGCGTCTAAGGCGGCGTGCTTGACATTTCTTTCAGGTTTTTGGCTGCAACACAGGTGATTTTCATAGCGTCCCCGGCCCTTGTGCCCGGCGTTAGGTGCTGGCTTCTGGAAGTCTGTCGACCCCGACTGATTTTATGTTTTCTGAGTGTCTCAGAGTGTGTCCTAGCTTGGCGTGAGATTCACCTGTAGGCTGGTAACGCTTGGGACCATCGCGGTGTCCCGGGGGTCTCGCCCCTGTCGCACCCCTGTGGGAGCCCTGGCCCCGCGCCGTCTGTGCTCAGGCGGTCTTGGGCCAGCCCGCCGGCGTGTCGGCATGTGTGTGGCTCGTGGCACAGCAGCAGGCCCCTGGAGGAGGCTCGCCGACACGGAGCTTTAAGACAGGAGGGAGCCTGCTGGGCCGTGCCGTGGGACCCCGTGGGGACTCTGTAGGGTCCCCTTTGTGCTGGCAGGACGCAGGTGCAGTCGGGGACGCCCGTTAGGGCCCTGGCTATCGAGGGGCAGAGCCAGAACTCGGCCCGTGACCCTTGACCGCTGCTCCCAGGAGACGTGTCGTGGAGGGCGGGGTGGGCGTCGGGACGTGCCCGGAAGTGACGAGAACGCGTCCTGCTACAGGACGCTAGCGCGCTTCCGGGGCGGGCGGACGCCCGGCACACAGGTCCCGGGGAGGCCGGAGATTAACCTGAGGCCCAACCCCTTCCGGGGTGAACCCGGCATCTAGGGGGGAGGATCCAGGCGCCGGCTGTCCCCGTCTGGGACGCCGAACGCGCCGTGTCTGCCTGCCACACAAGCGCGTGGGCCGAGAGGCCCGAGCTTGAGAGGCTTTGCGGAGACCCGGGCCTCGGCCTCTCGTGCGGGTTCTTCTCTCTGCTTTTACCGAGCTCACGGCCGACACCTGGGAAGGTGCTTCGCGGCCAGTACTGCCTCTGCCTTGAAAGGTGAGCCTGCCGTTGGCGAGCGTAGTTAGCGGCTGTGTGGGGGCGGGGAGGGCAGGGCGAGGCGGAAGAGGCTTCTGCCCACCTCTGCCATGCTTGTCCCGGGTGCGTGTGCAGGACGTGGCCCTTAAGTCAGACCACCGAGATCCGGACCCTGGCTCATTTCATAGACCGGTCAGAGGGCGGGAGGAGTTACGCGTCGAGTCTGACCTGTGCCTGGCCTGGTCCTGCTCCCGTCTGTCCCGTGCACACGGGGCCTTCACGGGACCCCAGTGCGGAGATTTCCCAAACAGTGGGAGCCCTGCCGGGAGCAAGCGTCCCGTGACACCCTGTGTCGGTGACCGCAGACAGATCAGAATTGATCTCTGCTCCGGCCTTTCCCTCTGAGGAGAGGGTGCGGGAAGGGGGTCGTCCACCCCCGGTGTGCGGTGTGGCCTGCCGCCAGGCCAGCTCCTGCCAGAGACCACGGTTGTGCCAGAGACACATTCAGGACTAGACCTTCCACGCAAAGCAGTAGGACCTGCTTGCCCGTGTTGTTTGGTTTCTTGAACAGAAACTACTTGCGTATCACGATGGGGTTCGCTTTTTTATAAATAGTTCTAAACCGTCGTCTGCGAGCTGGGACACACAGTATTCGGTCAGTTTTCAGTAAACAGGCAACTTGCCTAAGGTCTCGCTTCTGACGCAGGTGGTCTGTGCCCTGCGTGCCGCCTGCACGTGGGCCGTGGGGCAGGTGCATTTCCGGACGAGGCCGCTGCCCTGAGAAAGTGCACGCAGCAAACCCCACCTGTCAGGCTGCCTTCCGCTCCGTGCTGCAGGGACTCGGGGGCCAGGGCGTCTCTGAACCCCGGCGCCACCCGCACACTAGGTTCCCGGCTCTGTGGGCACTGATCCCTGCCAGCCCCGGGGGGAGGGGCAGGTTCTAGTCCTAGCGTAAATAAACGCTTCTCCTCCGTAGCTCGAGCCGCCCACGCAGGGACACGCAGGGTGCAGGAGCAGGGAGTTACCGCGTGGTGCTTCCGTGTTCAGTGCGGTGACAACTGTACGACTTTATCTCCGCTGCCGTGTTGTTGCGACGGCCCGTCGAGGCGGACGGTCCAGGCCTTTCTCTGGTGCGCAGGCCGCTTGTAGGTTTGAGTGGACAGTCGCCAGAATGTGGTGGTTCATCCCAGTGCCCGTGATCTCACACACGGTGAGATCGTGCCCAGTTCTCCAGCCACGTGGCAATGCCTCGATTTCCCTCGGCATCACTCCCCACAGGTGAACGTGGCCATCTGCGGGGTGGGGGCACGGTGACGAGTGCCCCCCTTCCACCGGAGCCTGGGGTCCGGCAGGGCTGTCAGGGGCGAGCACTGTGGCCTGAAAGCCTAATGTGCCCCTCCCCAGGGCCCTGGACCCAGGCCCACAGAGCTCCTTGCTGTGGGAGGCCGTGTGTGGCGATTTCCCAATTTAAAATAAAAGAGTAAGAAGCCACCAGGTCCCGTAAGGTTCTGGATGGCACGGCTGCTCCCTGGAGGGCTCTGTGCTCTGAGGCCACATGCGGATCGGGGCCCCCGTGCTGGCGTCTCGTCCCAGCCGGGGCCTGGAGCTGCTCAGCTGCAGGGTGGGGTCTCGGTTCCCATCACGGAGGGGCGTGCGGGCACATGGGCCAGAGGCAGAGGCCGGGGGCGGTGGCCGATGCTTGCAGAGAAGGGGCCGTCAGCTCTGGCCGAACTGGGGACAGGCGCCGGGACCCCCGCAGGCAGGGCCCGGGACCACGGTGATGTGGCCGCGGCATCCGCTGGCACGGGGCTCCCGTGGCCTGAGCACAAGGGCTCGGCCCCAGACAGCGTCCCCGGCGTGAAATGCTGCGCTTGGACGCATCCCTGACGCGCATCCTGAACCGCTGGGTTTCTAACTTCACGTTAGAGAAAGAGTGGTCGCTATTTGATGAGTATCCAGGCTGCGGGTCCCCTATTGGAACTGAACGCATTGAGCGACCTCGGCCGTGTGTCTGTCCCTGCCCGTCCCGCGTGCTCCGCCCGGTGGGAGAGCCTGCTTCACGGCACCTTTGCACCCCAACCTGCGTGAACTGGGAGGTCCCGAGTCTCTCGGTTTTTATAAGCAGCGTGTGGCTGGTGGTGTTCTGCTGCCCGAGTGCCACAGGGAGAGGTGGTCTGTGTCCACACAGGTCCAGTCTGGTCCCGGGGGGGCGGAGCGCAGGGGCAGGAGTGAGGCGCCAGTACAGAGCTCCCTTCTGGGTCGACGGTGGGTCCCTCGTACTTGTTTCCGTCTGCGTCCGGATTTCTGGACAAAGCCTCCTCCTCTCTGCCTCCCTGAGCAGCCCCTGCCTGGTGGGACCGTGGGGAATCTCTGGCATTACTGGATCGGTCTGGGCTGTTCTGGAGGGCAGGGGGCTGGCGGAGGCCGTGGGCTCTGGGCCACCCCTCCCCATCTGAGTGCAGGGCGGTGAGGTCAGGGCACAGTCTGTGGCCGTGGGGGCCGTGGAGGCGTGTCTGCGAGTTGGGGGCAGAACGCGGGTGATGTGGGTGCCCCGGGAGCTAGAAAAAGCCCGGGCGGTGGGACTCCTGAGGCAAAGATTATCAGGGAATTTACCGAACGTGTCAGTTTAGAATCCGGCACGAGTATGGAGTACGGCTCGCGCGCCGTAGGTTCCCAGTTTGTGCTGAGTGCGAATGGAGCTCCTGACTGGACACAGCCTCCCTGGGCTGCTGAGCCTGCACACGGGGCACAGGGGCAGGTCAGGGCCGAGGAGGCGGTGTCGCTGTGGACGGGCCTCCTGGAGGGGGTCCCAGGACCGTCACGGGACGCGTCGCCAACCACGGGGAGGGGCGGGGTGGGGGCAGACGGCTCACCCGGGAGTCTGCAGACGGTGGCCTCCCTGTGCCTTTCCTGCATCCTCCGCGTGACCGTCCTCCCTGCGGCATCTGTCCCAGGTCCTGCTCCGAGTCCCCCTCCGTGACGGGGCAGAGGCAGCCGTCGGGCAGCGAGGGCCCAAGGCTCCGGGAGCAAAGTCCTGTGCGAGGTCTCCCCCGGACTTCTGTCCCCGCAGAGGCGAAGCCCCTCCTTCCCGGGGGGCCACCCTGTGGGCCCCGACGGTGGGCGCTGCAGGGAGGACGTGCGCAGGGAAGGGCGCCTGGCCCTGGAACGCTGGTGGGCGGTCAGCCGGGGTTTCATCACGGGTGGACCTACCTGTCCCTTCCCGACAGGACTCAGCCGCCCTCCGGGAAGGTCGACCTCTCGGGTGTGGGAAGAAGCTTCCCAGCCCAGAGCCGGGCGGGGGCGGGCGGGCCTGTGCCAGGACTCCTGTGTGGTCCCGGGCGCACCCTGTGCCCGGATCCCGGGCGAAGGGCCTGAGAACCGCGCTGATAGCCCGCTTTAAAATGAGAGGGAAAACCAAAATAAACAGATGAGAGGAGAGGAGGCCTTTGGCCGCGACCCTGAGAAAATGTGTTGTGTTAAAACTTTGATAATTTCATTTTCCTTAAGTTTCGATTGTCCTTCCTTTGGGCGGGCCTGAGTCCTGCCAAGTTCAGAGTCTACGGCTTCGGCTACTCTAGGAAAATCGGGCTCCTAAAAGCCGTTACGGCCTCTTCTTCTAAGCGCTCAGTACCTGTAAGCTGTGGGTACGCAGAAAGAGACGCGGATCGCGTGGCCGGGCCCCGAATACCACAGCGGCCCCGGAGCACTGTCGCCTCCCGTGAGAACCCGGCCCCGCCTGCTACTTGGTACCGCGGAGAGCCGAGGACGCGTGCGACAGAGTCCCCGCCGTCCCCTCCTGGCCGTCCCACAGCCCAGACGTCGCATCATCTCATCTATGCGTTCGGCGGGCGTCTCTTTGGAGCCACGGCCCCGTCGGCCATCAGGGCGTCCCCCAACCCGGGCCGGGTCTCCCTGGTGCCCCCGTGGTGTTGCTTTGCGGGCTCTGCTGTCCTGGGTAGTCCCTGTTGTGTTCTTTGTTTCTCAGACTGGCGCCGAATTCGGTCATCTGGCTTCGCGTTTTGGCAAAATGGCGAGTGCACGCCCCTCGGGAGGCAGACGTCCGGTGTCCTTCTCCGGCGTCAGTGGTCGCCGACGAGGTGATTTCCATCCAGGGTCTCGGGGCTTTGGAGGTCTGGCCTGAGCCCTGCCGTGGCCCCGCCAGCCATGGGTCTCCCAGAGCGCCGGCCGGGCGGCTGACTGTCGTGTGAGCCGCGCTGAGGCTTGGAAACTTCTGTGCGCCCCGGGCCCTGGCAGGAGCAGTGCGGTGTCACCGAGGTCGCCTTGGTTTTGAGTTCCAGTGCAAACAGCCCCCCGCCCCCCCCCCCCCCCCCCCCCCCCCCCCCCGGGCCTCAGCGGTTCTCCCGGCGGCTGGGCCTCTGGCTCGTCGGGTCCCCTGCACAGAAACGCTGGAGGGCCCCGCAGAAGCCACGTCGCTGTCCGGCTTTGTGTGCGAGGCGGTCAGGGCACCACGTGTCACCGAATACCTGTTAGGAACGGGTGCTGTGACACGAGGAGGCTGTGTTGTGCAGCAAAGCACAGATGTGTGGCTCGGCGGACGGCCCTGCGGACGGTGCTTCTGGGCAACGTCGCCGAAGGGAAGGGGCCGTCGACAAGGTCCTGCGGGGTCTAGAGACGCCGGCCTCTGCCCATGCGGCCCGCGACTCCGGTGAGGGGCGGAGCTGGCGGTCCGGGTGGGAAGGGCTTCTCCGGGGTCCCGGGCCCGGCCAGGCAGACGCAGCTGGGACCCGGCCGGTTCCCTCCTCACAGCCTGGAGGTGCCGCGAACCCAGCATTTAAAAGAACCTCCTCAGGAAGACTGAGGTTCAGTGAGAGTTGAAAGGCGTTTCTCGTGGGAAACGGGCAGCGGCAGCCGCTGCGAGAACCGGGTGATTCAGACTGGGAGCGCGAGGCTTCCTCTCCCCACGGGAGGCCTCGCCCACGCTCGGAAGGGGCGCCGGGGAGACTGTGACTGCTCGAGGGAAGCCGTCACACGGGGCAGTGCTATCTGGGCCCCTGGCACACGGCGGAGCTCCCGGCGGAAGGGGCCCCTGCCCCCCCCCCCCCCCCAGGCGACTGGCACTGACCCGGGCCCCAGAGCCGCTCTGGGGGGAGAGGGGGGGTCCGCATGCGACAGCAGCTCGGGTAGTTATGATAGTAATGGGCACGTGATTCGGAGCTATGTCTCCTGAGACGAGGACGACCGGTTTTTTTTTAAGTTTATTTTGAGAGAGAGAGAGAGAGAGAGAGAGAGAGAGAGTGAGCGGGGAGGGTCGGAGAGAGAAGAGAGAGGGAGTGAGCGGGGGAGGGAGGGCGTCCGCAGGACGCTGCTCCTTCGTGGTTGCACATTTCCCAGAGTCCCCTCTGCGCCAGGCCCGGCAGCTGAACCTCGACCTGTGGTCTTGGGGGACGAAAGGAGTTCGGGCTCTTCAAGCTAAAAGCAGCTTTGGCCAACTGTATACCTTACACGGGGCTGGTGTTCCCGTGCCGTTTCACCGGTTTGTGCTTCACACGGAGTTGACAAGACCTGTGTCCTGCGATCGTGAAATCATTACGTGTCACTTTCAAATGAGTGTGAACAGTACTAAGGACGGTGACCGTCAACCCGGAGCAGATCTGGAGGACGCGGCAGGACCAGGCCGTCTGTTGGGCTGGGCGCCAGGCCTTCAGGCCAGGGGTTGGGGGCACGCGTTGTCTTCGGAAAAATGCGTATGAGAAATCAGACGATGGGGCTCCTGGGGGTTCAGTTGGTCGGGCGTCCGACTTTAGCTCAGGTCATGGTCTCACGGTGTGTGGGTTCAGGCCCCACGTCGGGCTCTGTGCTGGCAGCTCGGAGCCTGGAGTTTTTTTCAGATTCTGTGTCACCCTCTCTCTCTGCCCCTCCCCCACTCCTGCTCTGTCTCTCTCTCAAAAATAAATCAACATTAAAAAAAAAAGAAATCAGACAGATATGGAGCCCTCCTGAGATTTGCAGAGGTTACTGCTGCTGGTTTGAAGTGTTTGTTATTAGTATCTAACGGGCTGTTTTGCACTTGGTGTGTCTGTGACCATGAGGCCCCAGCAAGGTCTTTGGTGGGATGTGTTGGCAGGATGGGCGCACGTTCTCCAGCGGGGTCATGCGCATGACCCGGCCGATGAGGGGCCTCCCGGAGTGTCTCGGGGCGACGTCTGGAGACACATCCACAGGTTCAAGGGTTTGCTGCCTTTGATGTGACCAGGAAGGTGGCCTAGGCCTCTCACTTGGCCGTTCACCTCGCTGGTGATAGCGACAAATTGGAAACCACCCAGAATCCGAGCAGCGAGGTAGCAATCAGTTACTTATATGGCAAAATAGGATACTGGGATCGAACCAATTTTTGACAGTATGCCAAAATGCTGAACGTCTTTAATTAAAAAAAGGCAGGGTATCCAGTTACATATTTTACTTTATTAAAATACACCCTTTTTTAAATGAGAATACTCCCAGATACACATCCAATTGTGGAGATCGTTTCTGGGGAAGATTTTGCGATGTTTGAGCGCGTGCATATAGAGAGCTTCAGGTAGGCTCTACGGGTCACGTGCATCTTACTTATGGATTCAGCCACCTTTTTCTTGCTGCACTGAGAGGATCAGATCAACTCGAAGATGGGTCTGAAGTACGGAGTTATCTGCTACGTTCAGCGGGCCCAGGAGCCGGGGCCGAGGCCGGGCGGCAGCGTGGGGACCGCGGAGCTGCGGCCCCAGGGCCCCAGATATCTCTCCGGGCTCGGCCCCGTCTCTGAGCCGGAGACGAGTTTGCATCTGTTGTCGCGCTGCCAACGCCACGCCGGGAATTTTCAGTGACTGTAACCGCGTGTAGCGTAGCACTTTGTGATCACGCGAGTCCACGCGTGCCACGCGTGTGCTGTGGGCACACTCGCCCATGACCCAGGGCGGGTCGTTCGGGCACATTTACTCTTCGGTCACGTTCAAGTACGCAGGAGATTAGAAAGCGCCTGTGCCCAGGCCCACACTCCAGGGACCTGCCGCGGTGCCTCCCACCCCCTTCCTGCCCCCCCCCCTTTCTGGTTTTACCTCCGGGAGGCAGGTGGCCCCCAGAGTTTGTTTCTCTTTCTGTTCACCTGGGTCGGTGGAGCGGTTACGGTCTCACGGGGCTGGTGTGTGGGACACTCTGAGCGGAGGCGCCCTCGCCACAGCGGGGGTGCGGTGTTTGCCTGCGCGCTGCGCCGTGCGGAGTCCGTCCGGGCGGGGGAGCAACCCGCCGACCCCCTTCCCGCCCTCGACCCCTCCCCAGAAGCCCTCCCGGATGGCCTTGCCTTCCGCCCTCGGTGTCACCGGAAGCCGGCGCTCGGCTGATAACCTCGTCTAGGAAATGCCTCTGAGCCACCAAGGCGTTTCCTTCGTCAGGAAAAGTCTCATTTGACGGCTGTGTGAGCCCTTTAGAAGCGACACTGGCATTTCACGCCAACTTTGGCCCGTTTCAGTCCTGGGCAGATTCCCTGCGCCCATGTGTCTTTACCCCACTCTTAACTGGTCAAGTTGCTGGATCGGTTTCTCTAGAGATCCGTGAGGTTTGTCTACACAGCGAGAGACCCTGGGCCTCAGGTTTCGTCTCAGCATCTCGTTACAATGGAGTTGACGTGCACACAGCAGGCAGGGGCGTGAAGGGGAGACAGGGCCCCCCGAAGCGGGCTGTGGTTGGAGCGCGGTGGCCGGTGGACCAGACCCCGGTCCTGTGGGGGGGACACAACGGCCAGCACAGGTGGCCCAAAGCTGCTCAGGGCTGAGCGTCAGCTTCCTAAGGGGCGGGGCCCTGAGGCATATACTTCGTCGGGAGAGCGGGACCTGATTTCAGAGGGGAAATTGCCTCCTTTGCAAAGGTCGCCAGCTCTGCAGCTACGAAACGGGGCTGTTAAAGCAAACCTCCGTGCCACGAGGAGACAGCGTGGTTCCGTGGCTCTTAGGATGGGATCTGGCAGGTGCACACGCTTGCCCTTGCCAGCGCACACATGTGACCTCGTGTGACACTCCCGGTTTCCCTCTCTTCTCCTGGGTCTGCGCCCTCAGCGAGCAGGCCGTCTCGTTTGTCCTGCGTGGGCCCCTGGGTCGAGGGGGCTGGGGTGCGGTCGCCGCGAGCCCTGGACGGCCGGCGAGCGGGGCCGTGGCCTCCCGTTCCTGCGGTCAGGCTCGTACCTCCGTGACTTTGAAAGGATCTTCAGTGAGTTCCGGAACCCGTCCTGTTACGGAGGATAAATCATTTAAAAAGGCCTATCCCGACGGGAGGCAACTATTTTGAGGTCGTGCGCGACGTCTGCATCTTGTCCAGAACCTCGTCTCGAGACCCGACGGCCTGTGGCGTGCGTCCCGGTCACGTGACCGTTGGCCCCACGGGGTCGTTCCCCTGCCCGACGGGGACGTCGGACGTCGGACGTGGCGGAGCGCTGCCACGGCGTGCGTGCGAGGAGGCGCGTGGCGTCGCCATCTAACGCCCTGTGTGTTCTCCCGCAGCCCGTCCCTCCCCGCCCTGGACTGGCAGGTGCCCTCGCGCTCGGGGCCCTACGAGCTGCGGATCGAGGTGCAGCCCAAGCCCCACCACAGAGCCCACTACGAGACGGAGGGGAGCCGCGGGGCTGTGAAGGCGTCGGCCGGAGGACACCCCAGCGTGCAGGTACCGGTCTGCTGGCCGCAGGACGCGCCGGGAGCCCGATGGGGCCCCTGGTCCGCCGCTCGTGGTGTTTCTATCTGCGCTTCTCTTTTTCTCTTAAAACGTAATTGTTCTGCCCTGGCCCCTTCCGCCGGGAGCGTCAAGTCCTGCTTTCTTCCTTCGTGAGACAGTGGCTGGCAGTGGACGACCACGTGGCTCTCGGCTCCGTGGCTTAAACCCAGCTGTAAGCAGCTAAGACTGTGTGCACGTGGGATTACTTTCAGGGATTCCCAGGGATCTCTAGGGCCGGGGGTTGCCCGTGTGGGCCTGGCCTCGGGCGGGGGCCGGGGGTCGTCCCTGTGGGTCTGGCCCTGGGTGGGGGCCGGGGGTCGTCCTGTGGGCCTGGCCTCGGGTGGGGGCCGGGGGTCGCCCGTGTGGGTCTGGCCTCGGGTGGGGGCCGGGGGTCGTCCTGTGGGCCTGGCCTCGGGTGGGGGCTTGGGGTCGCCCGTGTGGGCCTGGCCTCAGGCGGGGGCCGGGGGTCGTCCCTGTGGGTCTGGCCCTGGGTGGGGGCCGGGGGTCGTCCCTGTGGGTCTGGCCCTGGGTGGGGGCCGGGGGTCGTCCTGTGGGCCTGGCCTCGGGTGGGGGCCGGGGGTCGTCCTGTGGGCCTGGCCTCGGGTGGGGGCCGGGGGTCGCCTGTGTGGGTCTGGCCTCGGGTGGGGGCCGGGGGTCGTCTGTGTGGGTCTGGCCTCGGGTGGGGGCCGGGGGTCTTCCCTCGGGTGGGGGCCGGGGGTCGTCTGTGTGGGTCTGGCCTCGGGTGGGGGCCGGGGGTCGTCTGTGTCCGCGTGGGCCTGGCCTCGGGCGGGGCCAGAGGTCGTCCCTGTGGGTCTGGCCTCGGGCGGGGCCAGAGGTCGTCCCTGTGGGTCTGGCCTCGGGTGGGGGCCAGGGGTCATCCCTGTGGGTCTGGCCCTGGGTGGGGGCCGGGGGTCGTCCTGTGGGCCTGGCCTCGGGTGGGGGCTGGGGGTCGCCCGTGTGGGTCTGGCCTCGGGTGGGGGCCGGGGGTCGTCCATGTGGGTCTGGCCCTGGGTGGGGGCCGGGGGTCGTCCGTGTGGGTCTGGCCCTGGGTGGGGGCTGGGGATCGTCCTGTGGGCCTGGCCTCGGGCGGTGGCCAGGAGTTGTCCCTGTGGATCTGGCCCCGGGCGGGGGCCGGGGGTCGTCCCTGTGGGTCTGGCCCCTGGCGGGGGCCGGGGGTTTTCCGTGTGGGTCTGGCCTCGGGTGGGGGCCGGGGGTCGTCTGTGTGGGTCTGGCCTCAGGTGGGGGCCAGGGGTCGTCTGTGTCCGTGTGGGCCTGGCCTCGGGTTGGGCCAGGGGTCGTCCCTGTGGGTCTGGCCTCAGGTGGGGGCCGGGGGTCACCTGTGTGGGCCTGGCCCTGGGTGGGGGCTGGGGTTCTTCCGTGTGGGCCTGGCCCCTGGCGGAGGGGGGGGGCCCACCCACTGCTGGTGCCGGCAGGTCCCCGCTTGGCGGCCACCCCCTGTGGCGTGTAGGTCGTGTGGGTGGCAGGAGCCTTGCTGATGCCGCGTCCAGTCGGATGTCTGTTCTCCCCACGTCTTCCTAGGCTGACACGTTTGATTCAGACAAGACGTTAAGAGGAGGATGAGCCCGAGGGCCGGCCTTGCTTCCCTGATGGCACCCGTGGGCAGTGTGCGCGGTGGGCCATCTTCCGCACCTCTTAGGAGCCGTGACCCTGGCTGTTACTCCTTCGTTGAGGGTAAACGGAGAGTGAATTAAATATAACCTCGGAATCAAAATGTTTTATTTTTGAGGAGCTCTTCTGTAAAAGTCTGTAAAGTGTCAGCAAAGCCAGGGCGCTCTTTACGGGGCTCTGCAGAGACTTCGCACCCGCCCTGTCCCGCCCGCACTCACGCTTGGCCCCGTCCCGCCCGCTCAGGTGGGGGCGATGAGGAGAAGGTGCCCGCAGCTCCGGGCCGTACCTCTTGCCCAGACCTCGCTGTCCCTGGAGCGGCGGCCTGGGGAGACCTCAGCCGCCCCGCGTCCATCCAGGGCGTCTCTAACAGCAAATCATTAGGAGCCAACAAAAGGTCCCCTTGGCCACTATTTAAGTGAATTCCATTCACGTGACGCTGCTTTTGGCTTGGGTATTTTCAGTGGTTTCAGTGGTTGGTTTAAAGACTTCCTTCTTTCTGAAGGACAGAGGTTCTCAACATGAGGGCCCTGACCTGGGAGTCGCTAGAAATGCAGGTTCTGTGGCCCACACAGGCCACGGATCGTGGAGTTCCTGGGTGGGCCCGAGGTCTGGTCCCCTCGGCTCCCTTATGTGGAGCGGGCTGTGCGCGGTCTGTTCCTTGCCACGTCTTGGGGATCCTCAGGCCGGACACGGGAAGAGCAGAGGATGTGCCTTGAGGCGCCTGGGCATCAGGGAGCCCCGCGCTCCCCAGGAAGAGGCGCCACGCACCGCCAGGCCGTGCTGGGGTCTCCTGCCCACGTGTCGGGGGTGACTGCGGGTGCTGGCCTCCCAACTGAAAACACTGGACGGGAAGAAGATTCATTTTGCTTTAGAGCTGGAGCGTTTGTCACTGGTGTTCCGGGGGCACCTTGGTAACTGTGACGGGGACAGGTAGTGTCCACCGCCCGAAGGCATCACCCTTCTACTCAGGGAGTATGTGTGGCCACAGAGCGTGGCCGCTGTGTGACGTCGGTGGACTCCGTTCCTGACAAGCTTCGGCCCTCCTGCCCGGGCCCGTCGCTGTGACTCTCGGGCCCCCGTGTGGGGTCGGGCTTGCTCTCCTGCCCAGAGCTCCAGGCGGTGGATGGGGAATGCTTGGCTCTCACCACGAAATCAGGAGCCCCGACCGGTCACTGGGGGAAGGAGGCCAGCCGGAGGGCGCCTGGCAGGGCACGGCACGCTTTTACTTTATTCCGTTTCGATAAACAGAAGGCCTGCCAGGGAAGGAGCCCCCGAGAGAAAGGCCATCCGCCCAGACGACAGTCAGCAGCTGGAGTTTGCGGGGACCGTGCTTGTGGCCCTGCGCTTCATGCTGACTAGTGCTTGCCTGCTTGGCTGCGGGACGCACACACCGCGGCCAGCTGGGCGTTCTCCGTCCCGCCTTCACGGCGGGCTGAGGTCGGGGGACGCGGGCATCAGCCCGGCTCTGTGACTACAGACATTGGACTCCCTTTCCCGCAGCCGTTTTCACCGAACAAAAGTGCACTGCTGTGGACAGGAAAGGCCGCGGAGCAGCTCACGGAGAAGAGAGAATCCGGCAGCAAAACACCCCCATTTCTTGAAAGTAAACGCAGCAGGGGGAGCGGGTCCTGCAGTGGGGACAGCCGCGTGCGGACGTTAGCGCCTTCCGCGTGGACGTGCGATGCCCGGGACTTGGCGCGCGTGATTGAGGATAGTCCGCGGCCGGCGGCCACTGTCCTGGGGGTCGGGGAGGGCGGGCAGCACAGCCCGGGTCTCCGGGTGCTTTGCATCCGTCCGCCTGTGCCCGTCGCCCCTCGCGGGACCCCCGCCTCCAGTCTCTAGTGTGGATGTTACGGCGAGGATTACGGAACTTGAAGTGGCATTTACAACATCTGAACGATTGTTTCAGATTAGATGCAAGAGTGGGTTGTGGGTTTGAACGGGCCGAACGCCCCCCCCCCCCCCTCCAGCCTCACGGGGGAAATACAGCAAGAAAATGGTGCCTAGCAGAAACTGTCAGGTGCTGAGAGGGTCTCTCGCGGGTGAGAGATGAGCGACTGAGGCTTTTCTGATGGATCCGTGGCAAAGTGAATTCCCGTCTGTGCACGTATGAGGTGAGCAGTTAAAAAGAAGGGGTTTGGAGGGTTTGCTCTCTTTTTCAGTCGGTGGCCCGCACACTGGGTGAAAATGGCGTTAGTGTGTAGTTACAAAACACGTGAAAGTAGAAAATGCTCTCAGGTGCCGTGAAAGCCTGCTAACCACAGGTTTTATCCTGTGGGGAGTCATTTTAGCGCATCCTGACACGGAGCCCCAGCGCCACGCCCGCTCCTCCCTTTTCGGAAGCCGGGTGCCCGCCCTTGCCACCAGGCCGCGCAGGGGCGGTTCCTGGGGAAGCCTGATGGCAACATGACGTCCCCGTGCCAGCCGCTGACGACCAGGCTCTGCCGCGTTTCCAAGTCTGTGCGTCGAATCGCAGCCCCTGTGCAGAACGGGACACCCAGCCGTGCCCCAGGGCAGGACCTGCTCCGGGTCAGCCGTGTCCCTGACTGTAGGAAGGAGCCGCCCGGTGCACCTGCCTCCGGGAGGTGCCTCCTTCCCAGGCACGGGCCGGGACTGGAGGGTGGGAAGGGACTTCAGCAGTCACGTGGGCTCTGCCGGCGTCCGTGTCTCCCGAGCGCCCACATTAGTACCCGTGGCCTCCTGGGCCAGCCTTGCCCCGGCTGTAGTCCCGGCCCTGGGAGGCCGGCGTGTGGCCGTCAGAGGGTCCGGCAGAGCGAGGCCCCCGAGCCCCGGGCAAGGTGGGAGGCGTCGGAAGGGCCTGCGTGAGACTTGCCTTCCCAGGGGGCACAGGAAGGCTGGCCCTCTTCCAGTGTTGCCTCTGAGAACCCAGAGGATTCTGCCCTGAGGGTCCCTCCTTCAGACTGGGCTCCCGGCCAGACGGGTTTGCTGACCCTGGTTTTCTGTTCTGTTTTCCTGTGTGACCCCGCTGCCTGCTCTCCCTGCCCTGTGCTGTGCCCGGTGGCCCGTCTGCAGAGAACCTGTCTGTTCCCGGCTGCCCTGCAGGGGCCCAAGGAGCAACCTGGGGGACATCGCTGACCTCTGAGCCAGGGGTCAAAGAATTAAGCTCTGTTTACCAAGCTCCCGAAATAACTGTCTGATAGCATCTAGCCCACCACACAGGAGGCCGGGTCTGCGTGAATAATTAATAGGTCACTGAGACGAGAAGCCTTGGGAAGTCTCGCGAGGTCGTAAGCGGCACTTTAGACTTGTATTTGGTGTTGTCGGTTCCAGGCTCCCGGTCGGTGACGGGTGGTTGGTGACCGGTGGCTGGCATCGGTCCTGCCCGGTGATGCCGGAATCGGCCCTGGAGCCGAGGGCGGGGGTCTCGAGGGACCCGGACACCACCCTGGCCTCAGGCTCAGGCAGGCTGCCCCGGGTGCATCGGGGCTGAGCTGTGCCCCAGCAAGTGCGTGGCAAGTGTCCCTGTAATGTGAGGCCTCTGAGGCCTGCAGCCCAGGGACAGACACACTGGGGAAGAGCCCGCGTTCTCCCGTCCTGGAGGCTGGGCTGGCAAAGTCTCGCTGCTGTTGTCTCACCCGCCTGAATGGTGGGGCTGCAGAGCTGTGGTGTGCGAAACCTGGGCGTGAGCGGGCGGGTGGAGAGAGGCTTGCCCGGGCCCACGGCACGGTCTTTCACCCAGACGTGCACCCCGTCGTCTCCTACCTGGCTTGTCACGGCAGGTGTCACTTCTGTCCCGACAGGGCTGCTAACCTGGAAAGCCAGGATTTCCACAAAAGGCAGAGAAATAGATGTTACCGGAATAAACTAGTACTTGATGACAAACTTTCATGGGCCTGGCTGGGTGGGAGCGTCGGCATCCACGGAACAGCCCCTCCCACGGAGCCCTCGCGCAGCGGGGATTCAGATGCAGTTCTGACCCCAACCCAATGTCAGCCGGCCCCGCAGTCCAGTCTGGCCGACTTGGAGGGGGTGTGGACTCACGTTCCTGGGGCCGCCCATACCCTTGCAGCATGCCCAGGCGGGCGTCCAGGGGGGCGTCCAGGCAGGTGGTCTGCTGAGTACACACAATTCTGTAGGTCCCGCCCTGTCCTGGTCAGGCAGGGGGGCCATCTGGCCCCCAACACGGGTGGGTCCACAATGGTTGTACCTGCCCAGCACCCTGAAATGTGTTACCAACTTTTATGACGACGAGGGCTCGTCCCTCTTAAGAAAGCCAGAGACGTCCGCTGGGACTGTGCAGAGAGGTGCCCCAGTGCCTTGTGTCACTGTAGTAGTGCCATTCAGGTGGCCAGTCTGTTGTCATCTCAGTTTGGGGGGGGGGGTCCTTGGAATATTGTTGCCACCTGCTGGTGTGCAGAGAAGGCAGACGGACTCAGGCGGGCTCCTGGACGCCCGTTTGAGTTTGGTGTTTCCACCAAGCTGATGGAAGCGTGGTTTTGGTTTCCATGCCGCCCAGACATCCCCCTGGGAATAAAGTCTGTGAGTAGCGTTGTAGTGGAAGCCGCCAGAAATCTTGATTCAGCACTTGAGCTTTCTTGTTGCACGCTGTGGAAACTGTAAAAGAGTGTTCTCAGGCGGTTTTCTGAAAGGCCCTCTGAGGGCAGAGCAGTGTGCGGGACTCTTCCACGTAGAGATGCGTGCCTGTGCCTCAGAAACGTGACATCAGGCGCATGCGTGATGGGGGGGAGGGTGTGATGGGGGGGGGCGCCAGGCAATTTAACTGGAGACAATGGTGAAGAATTATAAAAAGTTTATCTTGAGAGAGAGAGAGAGAGAGGGCGAGCAGGGGAGGGGCAGAGAGAGAGGGGGGAAGAGAGGATCCCAAGCAGGCTCCACGCTGTCAGCACAGAGCCTGATCGGGGCTTGAACTCACGAACCGTGAGATCATGACCTGGGCACAAATCAAGTCAGATGCTTAACTGACTGAGCCACCCAGATGCCCCAAGAAATTATCATCTTTAATAAACATGTCAAAATTGGGAAATCCACATCCCAGCTGTGCCTCCCCATGGCGGCCAGGTGACAGGCGCCTGGTGCCCGCGGGTGGGGCTGCGCCTGGCAGGGGGTCCCTGCTCCGTGTGCTCTGAGGTCCGGCTTCGTTCCCACTGGCTGGCCCTTGGCCTGTGGTGCCTGGCGGGGCTGGTCTTCGGCCTGTGAGCCAGGCTCTACCCCGGTTGTTGTCCCCCAGGGGCCCCACCAGTGCAGGGCGACACAGGGAGAGGGACGTGCTGGGACCTACAGTGTAGACCCCCGTTGCGGGCCGCAGGTAGCTCAGGACTCAGTGCTCCTGCACGCCAAGGAGGCGGGTGGCCAGTGACCAACTGTCCAGATGCTTGGGTTTTTGTCTGTTGCCCTGTGGTTTTAAAGTCTGTCCCGTGTTTGAGAGCAGTCTGTGGACTGGAGAACGCTTCCTTCCTGAGCTGCTGTTCCGTGACTGTCCCTGAGAGTCGGCCGCGTGTCCCGGGCTGGCAGCCGCGGTCCCGCCGAGCCGGGCTGCCCCCAGTCCCTCTCCCTGGTCCGGGAGAACACTGGGCTCTGCTCCGCGTCAGCACAGACGACGCTCGGCCCAGCTGCGGCCTGAGAGCGCCAAGGTGGGACCCGCAATCGCTCCCTGACCGGCCTCGCGGGCGGTGTCCCCTCAGCAGCACTGGGTGCAGGGAGGAGGGCTGTGGGCAGCAGGCTGTGCAGCACCTCCATCAGCCGATGTGCTGGGGCCCTGCCCTCGCTGTCCTTTGGGTCACTGACGGCAAACACCGAGGGCCTGGCCGGGGGGTGAGTGGCCTCTGCGGGGGGCGGGGGCCACCCCGTGGGGCCGGGAGGTCCTGAGGGGGTCCCAGACACCCTCTCCTCCAGGGGCAGGCCACCAGTGGGCAGGTCCGTGAGTTGATGGGAGCCCGTGCCTGTGTAGACGCCACACCTACCACACCGCTGGATGGGCCCTTCTTTGAAGACGGACGTTTCCAGAAGTTTTCTCCCCCATGGCCAGGTTCCTGGGGGTGCTCTGGGTTCTGGAGTCACTGAAGTTATGTTTGCTGCTGTAGTTTAACATTTCCAAATGGTTTCTGAGGCTCTTATGCGCTCTGTTTCTAGATCATTTTTCCCTCAGCAGAAAGTTGGGTCTTCTCAGCATGTTTTTAATTAGAAACACTAAATGTAGTGTTTCCGTGCGAAACGTTCTTTGATCCAGAAGTAATGTAATTTCTCTTTTCTGGATGCTTCCACGCGTGTCTGTGTGAATCCCGCCCGCCGGCTCCGTGGGTGACGTCTCTGGGTCACTTCAGAGCCGTCCCATCTGTAGGGTCAGCCCGCAGGGGGCGGGGCTCGGTGGCCTCGGCTGCCCTGCTCCCGTGAGGGACGACGCGCCTGTGTGTGGTGGGCTAGCGGGCGGCAGGTGCCCACACGGCCACAGAGCTGCCGCCCAAGCCTCCCTTCCCTCCCTCTGGCCTCTGCCCGCCCGCGCTCGGCTCAGCCGGAACCAGCCTGGAGACCGTGTGTTCCACTCAGCGCTCACACACAACCACTGTGCCCTGTAGCCGTACAAAGCCCCGGGGATTCTGCGCGTCTCCCTGCCCTTGGCCGGAAGCTCCTCCTCTGTCACTTGCTGGATGGGAACCCCTCGGAAGGAAGGCTCACGGTGACGGCATGCCGGAAAGTGGCGTCCCGGGAAACACGGCCTGCGGACTAGGACCTTATCTCTCTCGGCGTCTGGACGTGTCCTTGAATTAGGGACACGCGCGAACCGTGCCTGCGGACTGGCGGGGGTCCCGGTGCCAGGTGAGCCCCTGCGCTGACCTCGTCGGACCCACGTGTGTGAGCCCTTCTCCCCCGTCATCAGTGGGGGCAGGTCCGAGGTCTCGACGGGGAAGAAGATGAGCCCCGTGGCGAGAGGCGGACGTGTGCCTGGCGCCCCTGACCCCCTCGAATGACAGGCTAGCTTTGCCAGGGCCCGAGAACAGTGCACAGCTGCTCTTGAAGCCCCGGGGGTCGTGCGTTCAGGTAGTTTTGCAGGCTGGGCGGCCTTGAGACCAAGTCCCGAGTGAAGACGGGACCTGTTTCTTACAGTCAAGTCTGGAAACCGAGTCAGCGAAGGCCTCACAACTGCGGAGCCACGGGACGCTGCCCACCTTTTCCTCTCAAAGCCCCTCCCTCCTGGAGACCACGTCCCGACCCTGGGACGCAGCGGGGTAGCGGGGGGACGCGTGACTCCAGCCCTGCCTGGCGCCTGCCCCATGCAGCACCTCACTGGTGGGACGGGACGTGCTGGCAGGTGTTCCAGACCCTGCCTTCGCCCTGTGTGCGCGTCCAGTGAGCGCCCCGGGCCCCGGGAGAGGGACAGCCGAGCAATTTCATCCACGTCTCATCCAAGATGCACACCCACGCTGACGTGAAGTAAAGTGTAGGGGGTTTTGAGTGAACAGTTGGCCATTCAAGGCCTTGAAAAATTTAAAATCTGTTGTGAAATATAACCGTCCCATTAACGGAAGTGAGTATGAGCCACAGAGGCAGCGACTGTCCCCGTGCCGCCCACGGGCGGTGGCCGGTGGTCCTGGGCGGGCACGGTCTCTGGGTGTCGTGTGTCCTGAATACTTAGACGATGGACTCGTTAACCACAGCCCTTGGCTTGTTTATTTTGCGCTTTTTCAGAAAGGCAGAAAAATTCCATACACCCAACGTGGGGAACCCTAGAAATGAGCTTTTTCCTGAAAGGAACCTCGTGCAGCCCCCCAGAGCCGTTTTGTTGCTAACCGTGTGTGACTGTCAGCTTTGAAAACCACGGCTGGAGGGCTTCGTGGGCTGGCGGCGAGCACCTCTAGATCTGGCTCACGCGGCAAACCTCGTGCGAGTCAAGGGAGTCCCTCGCGGGAGGAATTCCGAGAACTTACGTAACACCGTGCGGTGTAAACCCAGAAGGTTTGCTGGGTGTAGTGCACACGCAGACACACACATGCACACATGTACACGCTCACAGGCCTGCGTGCACGCACAGGTGGATGTGCCCGAGTGTGTGCACATGTGTGAGCCTGTGCGTACTTCATGTGTGTGCACATGCGTGTGTGTGTGTGTGTGTGTGTGTGTGTGTGTAGGGAGTGGGCCCCCCCCAGCTCCCCTTCCGTGGCACAGGGTTTGGGGCGTCCATCAACAGGTCTATGGTCCGTTACCTCCAGACTGGAGCCCACGTCGCGTGGGTCCGTGCCCAGATCTGGAGGTGCACTGGGCACCCGGGGAAGGTGCTGGGAAGATGCCAAGGCTGCAGAGCCCGGAGCCGCTCACGGCTCTGTCCGCGGGCCTCTGAGCCACGTTCCCCGCCGTGGATGCTCTTTGCTCCGATTACCGGTTCTTCAGATGTGGCCCCAGGACGGTGTGCGCAGCCTCACGTGGCACCATTCGCTGGTGTCCCATCTCCTGCCTCCCATGGAGTCTGCTGGCCACACCCCACACCCACCCCAGACCCCGCAGCCAGGCCCTCCGGCACGGTCACCCTAGGCATGGCGGCGAGGAAAGGGGACAGAGACAGACGGAGACCAAAGCCCCCGGGGGGCCCTGGGGCCCGGGGACTGCTGGGCGGGCTGCCGTGGTCTGTCAGAGGTTCTGCTCCTGCCTGAGCGCCCCCCCTCCGTTCCATCCTCTGTCCCCCTCTGATGGCACAGCTGCTTTTGTGAAGACGTTAGACTCACACATAATTGATTTTCCGGTGAGAGCCACAATCCTCCGTCTTCTGTCTCCCTCGGACGTGTGCCAGGACCCACTTTTGTCTGTGACTCTAGGTCCTTCTGGACCTCGCTGGGGCCAGCCAAGGGGCCGGCACTTTCCAATCTTCGGAGAGAAGGGAGGGCCCGCGTCTGGGACACACGGTGCAGCCACTCCTGGCCCTGCCTGGCTGGTCACACCTGCTAATCACTTCCCTGGCCCCCTGCAGACAGGGACAGATGGACCCAAGAGCGTGTGGACACAACCACAGGTGACGGACATCTGACCCCACGACCTCGGGCGTTTCTGCCCTCCGAGAAGCTGGGCCTCGAGGCGATGAGGTGCCGTGTGCCCCCCCCCCCCCCCCCCCGCTCAGGGCCACTGCGGGCAGCGGCTCCGAGAGACCCGGTGCGGTACACGGTCCTCATGGTTACCGAGTCTCCCTTGGCCCTTCCCGAGAAGGCAGTGTGGTGCCAACGTTAACAACATCAGAAAACAGCCTGTTTTAGCTGCTTTCCTTGTGTCCCTGAGCTTTTTTCCAGGAGAGACTACAAGTCTTACATTACGTGGTTAAAACGGGTCAATTTTATGCCGTGGAAAACGTTGCCTCAGTAGAGCTGTTGAAAATGACTTGTGGCGTTGCCTGCGGGAAGTCTGCCTGGATTTCCTGCAGGTGTTTGGGGGCTGTGGGGGAGGGCGGGGCCTGCACCTGGGCCGTCACCTCGTCCTGCCCCACCCGCTTCTCCACGGGATAGCCACCCTCTCTGCCCACACCCGGCACACCTGCTCATGCCTCCCCACAAGCACGCGTCTGCACATGCTCACACCGTGTTGCGAGACACGTGCTTCTGCGTGTGTATACTCGTGCACGCACAACACCGCCAGCCTCTTGAGTTCTGTACTGTCTTTGTCTGGCGGCTTTATCCCAGGCATCGTGGTGAGGCAGGGAGGCTGCGGCCCCTCGCACACTTACTTTTCAGCAGAGGCACAGCTCAGAGATAGCTCTGCCCGCCGTTTTTTAGCAGCTGCCTGGAGGCCTGGCCGAGAGAGGGGGGGCCGGCTGCTGGGAGAGAACAGGCCTGTGTGGACCCGTCACGTGTGCTCAGTCGGGGCTTCCGCCAACCTCGGCCCACGTGTTACGCGGTGGTTCCGTTCTCATTCGTGGTTTTCTCGTCTCCCGCTCCCCTTAACGCGGCCTCCGGGAGTGGGGGGTCGGCGTCTGACGGCAGCGGCCATTTGTGTGCCGTGGTGGTCACAGATGTGAGTTGGCGTGACGGCCGATCCCCAGGCCCCGCCGTGGTCAGTGTAGCGCCGTCCCCTCCCGTGTCCAGTGATGGTGCCGGCGAGCAGACACGTGGGATTTTCCTTCCCGTTATTTGGCAGGAATTTGTGTGGATGTATGTAGGACACCCTTGTGGGGGGCGGGGGAGCAGCGCGGGTGCAGGCCGTGAGGATTCGGGATCCGGTGTGACAGCCGCGCTCACGCCCCGCGGGCTCACAGGGTAGCATGGTGGCCAGAAGCGTGGGGGTAGCAAGTGAATCCCGTTTGGGGGCCGGGTCTCCCTCTCCACACGGCTCCTCTTTGGGGCGTCGTGTGAAGATTCGGATCTAACACCCAGATGGACGTAAATTTCCCTTCGGACGGATGGTTCTGCGCGAGCGGCTCGCTCGGCCCCACCTGCCCGAGCGCGAGTGGCAGCGCGAGAGGACTTGCCCCACTTGTCACCCGCCTGTCACTGCCCCACAAGTGCTGAGCTGGCACAGGAGCTAAAAACAAACACGCACGTGTAGAAAACTTGGCGGCTCTTATACCTTGAAAACGGAATAATGCATTTTGTTTAGTTTAGTTGAAGCAAAGAGAGGCCATTGTTATGACAGGTAATTTTATAAATAGCGTTTTACAGATACTAAAACGTGCCAGAGGCAGAAAACCCATGCGGCGGAGCACGTGAAGTATTTAAATTACTTTCTTAAAATGAACTTCGCGTTTTAAATAATAGATGTTTATCTCCCAAGCTAAACCTTAAGTATTCCCATTTTCACTGAAGTAGCATGTTTTTAAAAGGGGAAGTTATACCCACAGTCCGCTGCGCCCGCGTGCAATCAGCAGTGCCAGCGTGGGTCCCGGGGGGGCTCTAACCTGTCATTTCCAAACCGCCTGAGTGCCACCGGGCCCTCCGCACGCCACCGACCCGCCTCAGCCGCACGAGAGACCGTTTCGGCCAAAGACTCATTTAGGTCTTGTTGCGTTAGACGTCACAGAACGGAACACCGAGGGGCAAAATTTGCCCCTTAATCAGCCTCTGATGTTACTTTTATGTTTTCTGTTACAAAAACATAGATTCGAGTCCAGCACGGAGTAGGGGTTTCTCATTAAAGCTCACGAAATCGGCCGAGGCCCGAAGGCGCCCTCCCCACAAGGAGGCGAGAACTTCGGTGGCCGCTGCCGTCCAGACCCAACGGCGCTCCTCTGGGGACGCTCGTGCGTGCACACAGGAAGAGCTCTTCGGTTCAGAGAGGAGAGGCGTCCCTGCGGGATTAAGCCGCATCAGCAGGAACGGCCTTGAAAGGGGTCGTTTGCGGGTTCTCCGTGCGCGGCCACGGCGAGGCCCCCGGCGAGCGGACGGGCAGGGCAGGGAAGGCGCCCCTCGGCCTCTCTGCCCACGCGCCCACCACATGGCTGTGGCATCTCCCGTCCCTCTGCGGAGGCCCGGGCTCACGTCCGTGCTCGGCTCAGCCGCGCTCCCTGTCTGTGTGCACATGCCTGTCAGACGCGTGTTTAGTCTGTGTGCGTCAGGCACCCGTGGATCGGGACGGAAGCACGATGATTTTACATGAAAAGGCTGCTTTGGTGATGACCACGTCCACAGACACGTGGGACCCTGTCGAGGCGGAAAAGGATGCGTGTGTCCCTGCCGCCGGCCGGCAACGAACCTTCCCAGCCAAGCACAGCGCTTCAGAGTATGTGGGAGAGCCCCGGTGCGAGTGTGTGTGTGTGCGTGGGCACGTGACTGTGTGTCTGGGCACGCCCTCCTGCACTGAGCGCCTCTGTCTCCAGGACGTCCCACAGGTAGTGGCCAGCGTCTCTTGCATGGAAGTTGTGACGTCACGTGGACGGGGCAGCCTGGCCCTCCACACGCTGGCGGCCTTGACCACGCGGTCTCCTTCCTCCTGGCCCTCAGCATGCTGGCGGGGGGTGCGTGCGCCTCCCGAGCCGTCCTCGTTGGAGGACCCTCTTCCGAGAACCCCAAGCTTGCAAGCACCGTGCCGTAATTAAGTGCAGTGACAGTCACTTAACGAGTCTTCTATCAGCATGGTTCCGGCCGATGGTTCACTGCTGATTTCAACTACTGTTTGCTCCTCAGGGTTAACGGATTCACAGGGTTGGATCCCATTTTTAATCTTAAACTTGACGTTCCGAGTGCTTGTGTTGGAGATCCCGGGTCCGTTGAGGGTGACGGCGTTCGCGTCCCTAGAACAGGTCTCGCGACGCCCTGGGTGGAGCTGTTGATCTGCTCCTGACAGACAGCAGGACGTCTGGCGCTCGGCCGTCTGCTCGTTCCCAAGCCGTTGGGCGTCCCAGGGGTGGCACAGCCCGTCACCCCGCGTGGAGGACGATCCACTTTGCACAGGGACACCTGCAGCCTCCAGCGAATGAAGCCTTTGCTCAGACTGCTGCCCGAAGCCGGGGAAGTGGCCTTTGTACCTTCTCGTGGCAGCTGATGAGTGTGCACCACTCGCGGGTGCCTCCGATTCCAGACAGAGCGGTGACGGGTGCAGACAGGAGCGAGCCCTTAGCCCAGGGCCTTTGATCGTCCGATGCTGTCTTGCTGGCCAGTGCCTGGTCCACCGAAGAGTCCGTGAAAATTACAACAGGCAGCCGCCTGCATCGCCCCAGAGGCCGCGGCTGTGCCTGGAGAGCCGCGGAGACCAACGTGAAAGACGCACACAGGTCGGCAGGAGCCAGCATGGGGACTGCGGGAGGTTCTGAAGGCCTCCTTCCCTGCTGGACGCCCCGTCCCCCGTGGAAGCTCTGTCCCCTTCTGGACACCCCATTCTTCTCTGGACGCCACCTCCCCCGCTGGACACCCCCTCCCCCTCTGGACACCCCTCTGGACATCCCGTTCCCCTGTGGACATCCCATCCCCTCTGGACACCCCGTCCCCCTCTGGACGCCCGGGGACACTCCCAGGGACACTCTCCATCTGTTGGTCGGTGTTCGCTGCCTGTGCCTGGTCCCTGAGGGCACCTCTTCTGTCCCCATCATCAGGGCCTGTGCCGCTGGGCAGGTCCTCGGGGTGGGTGAGGTGACCTCATGGTGGACGTGTCACGGGGCAGAGGTGGAGCCTGGGCAGTGCCGCGGGTGCCCTCAGGCCCACCCTGCCCACGCCCCCTCCGCACGTGCCTTGTCTGCCCTGACCAGGTGCTCTGGCTCACTCACCAGGTGTGCGGCTCTCACGTCGTGCCCCGTGGGCGGGACGGCGAGGACGTGTGTCTGTCCTTCCGGGAGCTTCTCGGAGAACCGGCGGCCCCGGCCCCCCTGCACATTTGGAAGGACTGGTGGCATTTCCGTGCACCGGTCACTCGCGTCTGCGGACTATAATGTGCCGTCGGGACAGGTTGTTCAAGAAGCAGGACCCCAGCCTGCAGGCTGCGGGGCCTGAATTCCTCGGGAAAGGCCTCACCCCGGGTGTCCGGTGGCACCAGCCACACACGGTCCTTACAACAGATGCTGGGCGGAGTGTAGATGGTGCTCACAAGCTGCCAGGGAGGAGGGTGCTGGCATGCGGGAGCGACTTAGCACTCAGCACCCGGTGTTCCCATCGTCTGTCACAGAGCGGAGGGGGCGGGGGCGCGGAACGACTTAGCACTCAGCACCCGGCGTTCCTGTCGTCTTTCACGGAGCGGAGGGGGCGGGGGCGCGGAACGACTTAGCACTCAGCACCCGGCGTTCCCGTCGTCTGTCACGGAGCGGAGGGGGCGGGGGCGTGGAACGACTTAGCACCGAGCACCTGTTGCACAGTTTCCGTTTGAATCAGCCTTCGCTTATAAAAATCTAACCGGTTCTGAGCAGTCTGCATGCAGGGTGCTTGACGGGGGACCTTGTTCTGTCGCCAGCTACACGGCTACTTGGAGAACGAGCCGCTCACGCTACAGCTGTTCATCGGGACCGCTGACGACCGCCTGCTGAGACCCCACGCCTTCTACCAGGTGCATCGGATCACGGGCAAGACCGTGTCCACCACCAGTCACGAGGCCATCCTGTCCAACACCAAAGTCCTGGAGATCCCGCTGCTGCCGGAGAACAACATGAGAGCCATGTGAGCTGCGCCCGCGGGGCTGGGGTGCTGGGGGCCGGCTCGGGGGTGTGGCCTGCGTGCCCTTCCCTCCTCTGCATCTCTGCCCTCCGCTTAACACCTGGGCAAACCCCAAACATTTGTGGCGGTGGATTTGCTCCAGGGCGCCGGGCGCCGTGGGCCTTGCGCTTGGACGGTTCGGTCCCCCGCTGTCAGCGTGCCCCCGTGCCTGATTCTCCTCCTGAGCGCGACGCCCGTTCATTCCTGAACACGGCCACCACCAAGGTGCACGGGCCAAGGGGCAAAGTCAGGCCTGCTCGCTAGTTCCGAGGGACTGACCCGTAAACTGAGGACTGACCTCCTGCGGGAGTAGGGCCTCCGTTCACAGCCTCCCGTCCTCCTCCTGCCCGCACGTGGCTCCTAGGGTCTCGCGCGGACGGTGGGCCTCTCGAGGGCAGGGTGGGACGCCCTGGGCCTTGCCCCAGGGACTGAAAGACGGTCTGACCCTTGTTTCCGGCAGCGTGGACTGCGCCGGGATCCTGAAGCTCAGAAACTCGGACATCGAGCTGCGCAAAGGGGAGACAGACATCGGGAGAAAGAACACCAGGGTGAGGCTGGTCTTCCGGGTCCACATCCCGCAGCCCAACGGCCGGACGCTGTCCCTGCAAGTGGCCTCGAACCCCATCGAGTGCTGTGAGTAGCGGAGCTGGCCCCGTGCCACACGCCCTCCCGTCTGTGACCTCGCACAGACTTTTCCCATCAAGTGTGCCCATACCGATGTGCAGCTGCTCTGCTCCCCGCCTCTCGTGGGTCGTCCCCCGAGGCCCTGACCTCTCTGGCATTCAGGTTCACGGGCTCCGCCCGCCCTGCTCCTCGCACCCGCGGGGATCACAGAGAGGAGAGTTTGTCCTGAACCCCTGAGATGGGTGCTCTCGCCCCATTCGAGCAAATCCCTAGGTTTTCAGAAACCTGAGCGGTGGGGTTGGGGCGTCTGGTCCACTGGGCTGAGCAAACCTGTTTCTCAGTCCTTCTATGACAAGCCCATCTTCCCCGGCAGCTCCTGGCTTTCCCTCGTCTTGTCTTCCAGCCTTGGGCCTGAGTCCTGTGCTCCTGCGGGGGCTCGGCCGCGGCAAGGGGTCAGGGTCCTCCGGCAGATGAGGTCGTTGGCGGACGCCCCACGAACGCCTGTCCTCAGCACGGCTTCTTTCCTGGGCCTGGGGGTGGGCACCGGGAAGCATTCTGTAGGCCTGCCACACCCACTGGCCGCTGCCGGAACGTCACCTTTCCAGGGCCCGTCTTCTCTCACCCGGTCGTGGCTGTCTCAGGACACTTACCCGTGTCCCTGGCTCACCTGCCCGCCCATCTCAGTGGGGGTGTCTGGGTTTGGTTCCCTCACCTCAGCCCCCGGGGACCCCGTCCCCCTGATGGCTGTCTCATGACCCCTGTGTGGAGCCCCACGGACACCTGTCCCCACGCCTTGGCGTGGCCTGTGGGTTAGCTGCAGGCGGCTCCACGTGTCTGAAGTGTGGCCTCCTCCCTCGGGCCCACTGGTTGGGTGAGAATGCATAGTGGCCAGGGAAGTGGCCACTATTTGTGCCCGGAACAGCCTCGGTTCCCCCTACCCCGCCCCGCCGCCGCCCCACGTCCTGTGCTTTCCAGACGGCTTGACTCCTCATGCTCAACGCCTTGCTGCCTGGCCTTGTCCCAGCAGACCCCCGCCTCTCTTGTCCGCCACACCTGGCTGTGACAGAGCCTCCACCGCGAGACCCCACCCCTCAGTTCACGCTGGGCCCGCTCCCCCACGGCGCCCAGGGTGGGGTCTCGTGGTGGCTCCCAGCTTCCAAAGCCCACACCCCGTTCCCACCATGACAGGGTGTCCCGAGGGGGGGTTCCTTACCCGGGGCGGTGTGTCCTATCCAAGCAGAGGCCGGGGTCACCCCGGGGGGCCGGCACGTTCACCGCACAGAGGCACGCACTCAGACTGCACAGACTGCACGTGTGTGCACGCACCACTGAAGTCGCGATCTTTGCGCACACACGAGCTGATGCGCCTTCGCCCCTGTGTGTGCGTCATCACGCGGACCTGCCCTGGAGCAGCAGCCGTGAGGGCGACCAGCTGTCGCGTGCGGTCGCCCTGTGTTCCGAGTGCGTGATGCCCCCCCACCAAACCCCGAGGAGCCCGTGGGAAGGGCCCGTTCCTGACCAGCCGGCTGACCCTGGGGCGCCCTCCCGGGGCTGTGGCACGAAGCGGGGCCGGGGCTGCAGCTCATTCTCCCTGTTGTGACCCCGCGCAGCCCAGCGGTCGGCCCAGGAGCTGCCCCTCGTGGAGAAGCAGAGCGCGGCCAGCTGCCCCGTCCTCGGCGGGAAGAAGATGGTCCTGTCCGGCCATAACTTTCTGCAAGACTCCAAGGTCATTTTCGTGGAGAAAGCACCAGGTATCTCCTCTATAACAGACTGTCCGCGTGTTTCCCGCTTTTGCCGCCGGGGTGGGGGGTGGCTCCCAGGGGCGGAGCGGGGCAGCTCTGGGGTCTCCACGCCGCACAGCAGGAGCAGATCACCGAGCTCTGGGTCAAGGCCTGTCCTTAACGTGGCCCACATCAGCGGGTGTGGGGCCGCCCCTTGCTCCCTGGCCGTGGCGGGCCCTTGGCCTGGCCCGGGCACACGTCTGCTTCCTGGCATTGGGTGGCTGCTGCTCAGGCCGTCTCGGGAGGCGCTGTTCTGCCCTGTGTAGATGATGGCTTCTCGTGTCAGAATCACCGCCTTGGGAGGTGAACATCCTGATGCTCAGTGGCCGCAGCGGCCGTGGGACCCGCACTTGGCTCGGCGGCCTCCCCACACCCCCGTGGCGTCCTTCAGGCCCCAGAGATGCAGAGGCAGGTGCTGCTGTGGGCTCCCAGCCGTGGTGTGGTGTGTGTGTGTGTGTGTGTGTGTGTGTGTGTGTGTGTAGACTGCTGGGTGGCAGGTGTAGTCCTCCGCATGCAGAGCGGAGCCCAGGTGTGCGGCAGGGCGGATGTAGGTGTGTGCACGCCCGCCCCGCCCCAGGAGAGGCCTCTGGGCGCTCATGAGAGTAAAGCAAGGCGGGGGTGGGGGGGGCAGGTGACAGTGCGTGTGGCCGGTCCCTCCGGAAGCTCTGGGCAGCTGTGGTTTGGAGGCCGGTCCCCACTGAGCTGGCCAGGCAAGTGCCCCCCACGGTGCTGCCACCGCTGGGCTGCAGGGGGTCGCGCCCCCGCTCAGAGTTTTCCAGAGAGCACGGCTGCAGGACCCACGCTGATGCCAGAAGCCACAGCGGTGCCCCACGTCCACAATGGGGTCTTGATTTTGTGCAGGAGGCTTAAGTGCCTCCATCAAAACGGGCCGGCAGGTCCTGTGTGCTCAGCTTGTGCCCGTGTAATCACGCACGTGATTGGAAAATGTTGTGAATTATGGAGAAAATCGGACCAAATGTGGTGATGATGAGGAGAATTTGCATTGCTGGACACTGTTTTTCGGAGGAGGCTAATTTTGAAACGATTTAACCTTTTGAGCTTAAACACACGCGAGTACATGTGGGGGAGGGTCGCCAGGCGCTGTGCTGCGACTTGGCCTGAGTCACTGCTTTTCTGGCTGCTGCACAAGTCCACGCGGCTTTCTTCTTCCTTCCTGAACAGTCGTCACCTTGGCGCCATGGCAGGACCTTCGGGTGCCTCCTGGGTGCTCCCCGCCTGGTGGGCACCGTGTGGCTTCTTTGGCGGGGCGGGATTCACCGCCCGGCCGTCCTGATCGGCCCCCGCGTGCGTATCCACTCCAGGGCCTCGCGTGCCGCGTGGAGGCTGGCTGCGTGGGGCCCTCCCCCCCCCCTCCCGTGGCAGCCGGCGAGACGTGGGTGTGGGTGGTGACGTGGTCACAGCCTGTGGCCACCACCAGCAGGTGTAAACACTGTGCTTTCACGTCTGGACGCTGTCGGTGGCTGTGTGTTCGTATTTAAGAAGACGGCTTGCGCGTTCACACGTGTACGTGAAAGTCACGTTTTCAAAAGAGAACGTTCTTTCACCTTTGACTCCAGGCACAGGTGGCCATTGTGCCACTCCTAACGCATCCCGACGCCCACTGCAGCCGTAACTGGGCTTTTCTTAGTTGATTTTTTGGAGATACCGCTAAAGCCAATTTAGGTTAGGGCCGAGCTGTTCTCTAGGCTTCCGACGAGGTCACTGCCCTGTTGTGAAGTTCAGTCCCTAAACCACCAAGGCCGGAATGTGAGCGGAGAGACCTTGTTGTGGGAGTCCTGAATGCGGGCACTGTTCTCCCAGCCGCTGGGGCGTCTCCGGGGCGCCCCCAGCCCCTGCACCAGCAACCCAGACCTTTCTGAGGGTTTCACGGGGCAGTTCCTGCCTGGCGGGCCAGCCACAGCGGCTACGCCTCCATGAGAGAAGGGGGTTGGAGAAGGGTCTCGTGGCACCTGTGGCAAGAGCAGCAGTCAGTGCACGGGAGCCAGGCGTCCCGGTAGGTGGCTCTGGGCCTCCGGTGGGCGTCAGCGGGTCCCTAGGGGCAGCCCGGGCAGGATGAGGGGCTGCAGGGACATCAGGATGTCACACAGGACGTGACAGCACAGAGCTCTGGCCGCGTACGTGATGGTGCTTTCCAGAAGAGCCCTGTAGTTTTGGGGGGGGGGGCTTTACTGTGTTTTGCAAAAGGCCCCGGGGTTAGAAGAGCCTTTCCTTTGAGGACTGGGGTCAGTGGCCGTGGCTCGCACGTGAGACGGCGCTGCTGAGCGTGTGAAAACCTGAACGCACTTACCCGGCGGGGCCGAGAGTCCAGTGCTGGACGGCTGCGTCGAGGGCTCGCCTGCGGACATCGTGGACATCCCCGTGCGGGAGTGAGACACTGACCGGCCCTCCCCCCCCATCCCTGGCAGTGAAGATCTCTGGAGCTGCCCTCAGCGGTGTGGATCGAGCATGTATTTGAACATGCGTGTGAACGTTTGAATCAGCCCAGAGGACCCTCACGTGTCCCACACGTGTGAAGACGTCGCGTGGAACGTGAACTCGCTCTGCTCTGGAGGCAGGGCTGAGGTGCCAAAGCCGAACGTGTCACTGGTTTGGACGTGCCAGATCGCGTCCCTGACACCGGGGCTGCAGGTGGCTCCGAGCGGGCTCCTGCCTGTTCCGCGGTGATTCCTGAAAACCGCAAACAGAGCCTGTTTCGGCTTCTTGGCCGCACAGCAGACCTCACCCAGACTTAGAGGCTTCAAGAACAAGCCCTTCCTTTGCTGGCAGTTGTGTGGACTGGACTCAGCCCGTGGCCGCGCCCGTGGCCCCCGTGGGCTGGCAGGTCGGCTGTGTTCTGTCTGCACGGTCTCGGGGCCCTGCCTGACGTCCTTAGCTGCTGCCACGCCCACACGTGGGGCCTCTGAGGTGTAAACGTGGAAGGCAGTTCATCGGGTCGCGGTGTGAGCACCCTTCAACGCTGGATCGCTCCCTCGAAACCTCTTCGTGGGGCACTCAGACGCCCCCCCCCCCCCCACAAGGCCCCAAGCCCCAGGTGGCTCTGCTGGTCTCTCCCATCAGCGGCTCCTCCTGGGCTGAGCCGCTGGCCAGTGGGTGCTCTGGGAGGCGGCACACGTCCCACACCTGCTCCCGGGTGGGGGATGGGCAGAGGGGCTCTTGATGGGTGCACCCGGTGGACTGGACGGTCCGTGGGGGCGGCAGCGGCCCCCACGCCCGTTCTGGGCCCGTCCGGCAGTGGGCAGGGAAGGCGCTCAGCAGGCGGTGAGCCTGAATCCCCGGGCCCCGCCCCCGGCTGCACCTGCACACGCCCCTTTGTGGTCCTCACCAACCTGCTTCTGAACACCCCTGATCCTGGTGCTGTTGTGAACAAAGTCCTTTCGGGGGTCCGGGTTCAAGGTGGAGAGGCTTGTGGGAGGGAGGGGGCTGCGGGGTCAGCACACCTCCCTCCCACGGGTCGGAGATGTGTCCGTTTGCTCCAGAAATAGGACAATGGCCACTTTGCTGGAAGAGGGTTCTTTGGGTGCGTCCTGGGGGCTGAGTGTGGAGGGGGAAGTGTGGGCCCCTGGCCCGTGGGCTCCCTGAGCTGTCCGTCCTGGGCCTGCGTGTGTGTGCGTGTGGCACGGCTCACTCCTCACCTGTGCCTCCCGGACGCTCTCAGACCATCGGCACAGACGATTTCGTGTTCACGGGCGAGGCTTCAGGCCGTGGCCCAGAGCAGCGGAAATCTCACCTCCCAGCAGAGGGGGTGTGGGGGCCTTAGGTGATGTTTCTTTTTAAGTATGCACCCGGTCACAGTACAGGCCTGGACTCCAGCGGCCGGTTTAGGAGTGGTGTGTGCAGGGTGCCTGTGTCAGGGCGTGTGTGAGCAGGTGTGCGTGTGTCAGCGTGTGTGAGCGAGCAGGTGTGTGTCGGCATGTGTGAGCAGGTGTGCGTGTCAGCCTGTGTGAGTGAGCAAGTGTACGTCGGGGGTGTGTGTGTGTGAGGTGCGTGTGCCTGTGTGTGAGCCCGTGTGTGTCAGAACGTGTGTGAGTGAGCCCGTGTGTGTCGGTGTATGTGAGGTGTGTGTGTCAGTGTGTGAGAGCCCGTGTGTGTCAGGGTGTGTGTGTGAGCGGGTGTGTGTGTGTCAGCGTGTGTGAGCGAGCAGGTGTGTGTCAGGGTGTGTGTGAGCAGGTGTGTCAGAACGTGTGAGTGAGCCCGTGTGTGTTGGTGTATGTGAGGTGTGTGTGTCAGTGTGTGAGAGCCTGTGTGTGTCAGGGTGTGTGTGTGAGCAGGTATGTGTGTGTCAGCGTGTGTGAGCGAGCAGGTGTGTGTCAGGGTGTGTGTGAGCAGGTATGTGTGTCAGTGTGAGTGAGCCCATGTGTCAGGGCATGTGTGTGAGCAGGTGTGCGTGTGTCCGCGTGTGTGAGCGAGCAGGTGTGTGTCAGGGTGTGTGTGAGCAGGTGTGTGTCAGGGTGTGTGTGAGCAGGTGTGTGTGTCAGTGTGTGAGCCCATGTGTGTCAGAACGTGTGAGTGAGCCCGTGTGTGTTGGTGTATGTGAGGTGTGTGTGTCAGTGTGTGAGAGCCTGTGTGTGTCAGGGTGTGTGTGTGAGCAGGTATGTGTGTGTCAGCGTGTGTGAGTGAGCAGGTGTGTATCAGGGTGTGTGTGAGCAGGTGTGTGTCAGTGTGAGTGAGCCCGTGTGTCAGGGCATGTGTGTGAGCAGGTGTGCGTGTGTCAGCGTGTGTGAGTGAGCAGGTGTGTGTCAGGGTGTGTGAGTGAGCAAGTGTGCGTTGGGGTGTGTGTGTGAGGTGTGTGTGTCAGTGTGTGTGAGCCCGTGTGTGTCAGAGCATGTGTCAGTGAGCAGGTGTGTGTTTCAGTGTGTGTGAGCCCGTGTGTGTCAGAATGTGAGTGAGCTCGTGTGTGTCAGGGCATGTGTGTGAGCAGGTGTGCGTGTGTGAGTGAGCAGGTGTGTGTCAGCGTGCGTGTGGGAGCAGGTGTGTGTGAGCCCGTGTGTGTCAGAACGTGTGTGAGTGAGCCCGTGTGTGTCAGGGCATGTGTGTGAGCAGGTATGCGTGTGTTAGGGTGTGTGTGAGTTCACGTATGTGGTCCGTGGGTGTGGGTGTGAGAGGGGGCCGTGTGTATGTGACGAGCCTCCTGTTGTCCTGGGGTGTGGCCGCCCCCCCCCCCCCCCGAACCGCACAGCGTGGCAGTGACAGTGTCGGGAGCCCTGGGTGCCCACCGCTGGGCAGAGCCTGCAGGGTCGTGTTCTGCTCCCTCTGGTGGTGGCAGCCACGCCTCCTCCTCTGCCCTGCGCTGTGGCCATGGCTGCAGGGCTTCTGGTCCCACTAGCTTGGTGTGTTGGTTCTGAAGCGTTTCCGGAAATTTCCCAGGTACGGATGCCTCCAGCCGGCGGTGCGGCTCGCATGCCCGCAGGTCATGACTTGGCGAGAAAGAAAAGGGTCTCTTGGCGTGGACGTGGGAGGGACGGGAGGACGGCCGTCCACACGGACAGCCACTGCCACCTTGCTCCTCTGTGTCAGCGTGCCGAGGGGGTGATGTCAGGCAAGTGTTCTCAGGCAGCCTCTGCGGTGAGAGTCCCGCGGGCCTGGGGGCCCACGCGGGCACCGGCGTCCCCGCACGGCGTCACCTGTGACCGTTCCCAGGGCTGGTGGTTCTGGAAGGTGCCCGTCTCCGCTGAGCAGAAGGAAAGCGGCAGACCGGAGGGAGCGCCGTGCTGTGAAGGGTTTTTCCTTACGCTGAGGCCTTGGACTTGAACGCTGGCCCCACGGTTACACTGAGACGTTTTGAGTGGTCTCAGGAGGAGCCCAGCCAGAGAGGAAAGTCAGCTGGGAGTGTGGCCGGTGCCACAGGGCAGCCGGTCCCAGACTCACCCTTCTCCTGGCTCAGCTTCCCTCTGCTGATGTCCCGGGAGGCGACCTGATGCCCGTGGGGAGACACGGCTGCAGCCCAGCCCGGCGGGCCTTCCGTTCCCCTGCAGGGCTGTCCTGTGGGGTCCCGCCATGGTCTCTGGGGTCCACACCCCAGGGATAGGGGCGGCCAGTGGAGGCTCGGTGTGACCTCTGTGCCTTCCGCAGTCCCCCACGGGGCTCCCCAAGCCAGACCAGAGGCCTTGCGTCCCTGCCGTGAGAAGGTTGTCACCGAAACTTCTTTTCTCTGGGCTGGTGACCAGTCTTTCCCTGAGGTCTGTGCCAAACCACGCCCAGCCCCCCACCTCCGATTCGGCACCCCGGGGACATCCAGGACATGGGCACACGTCCCTCTGAAGCGGGGAGGGAGGCAACTGGAGGCACCCGGGGGGGTGGCAGCTTCCCACCTCAGTCTTGGTGGGAAGGGGAAGGGCACGGGAGGGGGCAGGTGTCGAGAATGTGAAGCTGGACGGAGGGGGACCGGCTGCCTCTGCTTCCTCCGAAGGCCGCCTCGGAGCATGCCGCACGCAGCCCTTGCACGACTTCTGTCTTGCGTTCGCTTTGTTGAGTCACAGCTCACAGAGCACACAGCTCAGCCACTTAAAGTTCAGTGGCTTTTGGTGTGTTCAGAGCCAGGCAGCCATCCTGCTAATTCCAGAAATTCCCCAAAGAGACTTTACCTGTTAGCCGTTAACCCCGTTCTCCCCAGCCTGGCCGATTCAGAGCTGACTTCCGTCCCCGTGGCTCTGCCTGCCCCGGACGCCGCCCTGGAAGGACAGGGCCTTGCTGTGCGTAGCTCCTCGCGCCCACAAAGAGCGCGCATCAGGACTCTGTCCCCTTTAAGGCTGGGTGGTTTCCTGTCTTGTGGATGGATGGCGTGCTTAGCTTCCTGCAGCGGCCGGACTCTGGGGTTGTGCCCACCTCTTGGCTCGTGTGCTCCAGTGACTGCCTGTGCACGCGTGGGCCCCCTTCCTGGGGCACGCACCCAGGAATCCCACGTTCGGCCATGTGAGGAAAGCCCAGGCTGAGCCCCAGGCCGATGGGTGATTTCCTTCTCACTCTGGAGTCTTCTGCAGGAAGCAGGCTGGTCGGAGCAGCTCTGGGGGTGCCCCAGGGTGTGAGGCCTGGAGGGGTTTGGGGGGCCTGGGGGGGATGAAGACAAGCTGTGTGGGGACCCTCCCACTGACCGGAACAACCCCGGAGCCCCCCGCCCTGGCCGGCCCCGACTGCTCCGGGGTCAGGGTGCCGTCTCCCCCGTGGCACCCACGGGAGTGCAGAGGGACCTCCTGTTTGCACCCCGCTCGCTGCCTTTCCTGCCAGCCGGCAGCCCGGGGACAGGGCGCTGCGGTGCTGGTCCGCGCCTGTCTGGGCTGAGCCCGCTCCCAGAGCCGGCAGCCAGGCGCGGAGGGGACCGTGTGCGCGGCCAAGGGCCCCAGGGAACGAGGTCCCGCCACTCAGGCGCAGGGTCCTTCCGACGGGGGCTCCGTGCTGTTTCCATTCTGGCCGTCGGCCAACGCTGTGACTCGGTCGAAAGCCAGTCACGGGTGTCTGCGCCTCCTGTGTGCCGGGGACTCGAGTGTGCCTCCGGAAAGCAGCCGCTGCTCCCGCGGAGGCCGGGGACCTCCACGTGTGGCCCCGTCCTCCCCGAGCCGCCCCGGGAGGTGTGTGACTAAGAGCCGTGCTGTGGAAGCCTCGGGGCGGGTGTGGTGGGGAAGCCTTTCTGATGACTCACGAGGCAGGGAGTTCCCTAATGGTTTGGAACATTTTTCCTTCTGGGCTTGCGCACAGTTTCCCCGCTGAGGCCCGCGGAGCTCTTGATAAGGCCGCAGCTCCGAGGCCGTGTGGCGCCCGCCTACCCCGTGCAGGCTGAGGCTGTGCTCAGCCAAGGAGGACGCCCCGAGGCCGGACGGCAGGGCCCCACGCCCCCAGCTCGGCGGGGTGGGGGGGGGGGCACCGGCGATGGGGTCCTGCTGGCACCCTGCCCCCGGGAACCTGTCCGTGATGATCAGCCACGCTGAGTGGCCGCGAAGCTGCCATCCTGATACACAAGCGGACGGCCACTCATTTAGGGCCCTTAGTGGAAACAGAGGGACCACGACGTGCTTGTCCCCATGGGCTGTGATTCAAACAGACACGAAGACTCAGGGAAAACAGGGCCAGAGCCCTGGGCCTTTGAGACCGCTGGTTCCCGCCCTGCGGGGTCTCGAGAAGCCCGGCTTTAACCAGCGTGTCCGGATGGGCCTATACTCTGTTAGTGCGTGACTCTCGGGATCGGTGTCTGGGGAAGCTGACACGCGGCGTGCACGGTGGACCGTGTGGCTCGCCGACCCCGGGCAGCTGCTCTGACGGGGGGACCCTGCCCCTAGGCCCAGGAGGGGCTGGAGGGGCCGGAGGAGGCCTCTGCTGGAGCGCTTTCTTGGCCGGCGGGCCCCACAGAGCCTTCCGTCGGTTTCCTTATTCGGATGAGCCTGCAAGGTGTTCACAGGGAGGCCGAGTCTGGTCTGACCCCTCAGGGAGGACAGATGGGGTGCTCGGCCCCCTTGTTGCCGTGTCCCTGGCCCCTCATGGGCCTCGACCTCCCTCTTGCCCCCTGTGTGCTCTCTGCGCCTCGACAGGAGGCCTGGCCACACTCGAGAATTCCTCAGGGAAACTCGAGCCATGGTTACCACCAACGGGCAGAGACTGGGCAGTGGCCAGGTTTGTCCCCGCTTGTGACTTCCACAGCTGCGTCCCTCTGAAGTTGTTTTAAGAGGCACAGGAACATAGGAGCTGCGCTTACAGGAAGAGTAATTTTGATTACCTTAAGCAAGCAGCGGGTGGGGACCCTGCCCACGGGGCCAAGGCCCGTCTGGCCTGCACGGCCCGGACGAGCCTGCCCCGTCCCCGAGCTCGGCCCCTGGAGCCGCATCCCTGGCTCACACAGCTCGGGACCTTCCGCCAGCTCAGGGACCGGGGTTCACAGAGATGCTTCCGCACCCGCGCCCTGGGCTCACGGGGCTCCAGAAAGTTAGCTGCTTTGTGGGTCTTGATGCCTTAAGAACAGCAGAGTGTATTTTTAGTTTCCTGTTATGTTTTTCTGGAGGAGACGTGGATGCTGCTCCCTTGGGCCGCTGGTCTGCATTTTATCACCGAGTGGGTTCATCTGGTGGGTAATTTGTGCTGGGACTTCAGGCGTCCCGAGAGGCTGGTGTGGTCCTGGCACACAGACGCTGCTCCGGGCTCTGTGTGACTCACATTTCCTCCCTCTGTCTCCACCCTCCACCCCTGCCCGCCCGCACTGTGAGGCAGAAAAAGGAGATTTTGTCTACTTTATTTATAATTTCTGAATTGTAACACACGTACATCTCTTCTTCGAAACCAGAATGGGAGCGGGAACTGTGGCTGGCTGTAACTGTTTGGGGACAGACTTCACAGGAGATGGGGAGGAGGGAGGTCTCAGCAGGAGACGGACAGCTGTTAATCCCAAGTAACCACCCCGCCGGGCCCCGTCGCGCTGGCCAGCCATCGAGGGGCTTCCAGAGGCCAAGAGCTCGGTTTGCAGTCGTTGTTGCCAGTGGGCTTCTCGAAGCCCCCTCCCTCCAGGCCCGGCCCACGGGACGTTGAGCCCTTTCAAGGCCCATCGGGAGCCTTTCTACCTTTTTTTTAAAACACGCAAGCGGCCGTTGGGGCAAGGTTAGAAATACCACGCTCTGCGTTTCTGTATCCCGACGTGGCGAGAAGCGGTCACAGAAAGGATTCTCTCGCTCGGCCAGCAGCTACTCTGAGCAGAGGCGGGATCGTGGCTCCCGGGCCCCGACTCGTTACTCAGATAACTCTGCTCCCAGAACGCACGCGGTAACCGGGTCTATGCCTCCCGCCGGTGCACCTGGAGCTGGAGCCGGCGGGTCTGAGAGCCAGGACACCGCCCGGGTCCAGGTCCGGAGACCACGCGCCGTTTACCGGGTCACCGGCACGTCTCCTGTGTTCACGAGCCCTCCCGTGGGTGCCGTGGGGCCAGGGCGGCGAGCCTGTGGATGCGGGCAGGGTGGGTTTCGGGACGCTCGCTGCCCGGGGCTCCCTCCCACGGAGCCCGGGGTCTTCGGGCTCCACAAGGCTCCTTGCCCCCGCGTGTGGGCCTAGCGCGTCCTCTCCGGTGGCAACGCTCACACGACGTTTTGCTCTCGCGCATTAGCAGCCAGCACGGTGCGAGTGGACGGGGCTGTGGTCTCCGGGGTGGCCCGCGCCTGGTCGAGGCAAGGGGATTGGGGTGGTGTGCTGGACCGGGCACGCGGATAACAGCCTTCGTTCTGCCCTTCTCTTCCAGACGGTCACCACATCTGGGAGGCTGAGGCAAAGACGGACAGAGGCCTGTGCAAGCCGGTGAGTAGGGCTTCCCGCGACACGAGCCGCTGGAAACACCGGGGTCAGGGCGCAGCACGCGCCAATAGCGTGAAGGGCTTCCTGACACCAGTGGTCTTAGGACCCAGACCAGCCTGGGGCGGCACAGCGGGTGACCCGTAGGAGGGGACCCCGCACAGGGGAGCCTGGGACCCTCCTGCGCGGTAACTGTTCCCGGTCATGTGGCGAGCACCGTGGGCACAGGGCCTTCGCCACCCTCCTTGTCGTCGTCGCCAGGGGCCCGCACACAGCGCCGCCGCCGTCCGCCAGGAAGACCGGCTGTTCTGAGCCGCTGAGCGGGCGTCACACCTGCCCGGGCTCGCCGGGACGCGCGAGGCTCCAGCAGCATCCTTGGCACGATCTCGTCTCCCGCCACTCGGTAGACTCTTGTTCTGAACGTGAACTGGCTGGATGTGAAGGCGGGTCTCTGTGCTGCTGATTCCGTTTTGCCAGTTAGCTGGTGCGCTTGCGGGCGCCGGCAGGTGGCGGGGCAGGTGCCCGGGCCTCGCTGGTGCCGCCGAGAGGATCCCGGGCCGCAGACGCCCGGCACACCCACACCCACCTTTCTTGGCCTCCTTGGCTCTTCTGTTCGCACGTGTCGGTGCCCACATGGTTGTTTACGGGGGACGTTTTCTGTCTGGGATCACGGAGCGGGTCCAGCTTTCTTACGGCTCGCATTAGCGCGGCCCGTCTTGTCCGTCCCCGAACCTTCGTCCGTGCCTTTGTGTTTAAAGTGGTTTCTTACAGACCGCAGGTAGCTGGGTCTTTCTTTCTGTCCACTCGGACAGCCTGCTAATTGGCGTATCTAGGGCGTGAGTGTTCCGAATGATTGCGGACGCGGTGGGATTAACATCTGCCACGGAGTGCGTGTGCGCACGTGCGTGTGTGTGTGTTCTCTGTGATCCTAGAAGAGCAACAGTCTTCAGGCTGACGAAAAACACACTGTGGCCGCAGGTGACTGTCTGAAAAAATTCAGAGTTCTTCCAAGCTCAGTAGCTCTTCCCCTGGCCACGGGCACAGGTGTGTGGGCACAGGTGCCACGGGCACAGGCGCGTGGCCCTTCTTCTGACAGTGGGGGGACGTGGGGCGTCCACCTGTTCAGAAATCGTGTTCAGGACAGTAACTTGCTGCTGTCTTTGGGCTCCCGGGGGCCCTGGCTGTTGGAGCCAGGGGACGGGGAGCCTTGGGTGGAGGGGTTTGCCGAAGCCATCAGGTAACCCATCTCTGCCCTGCTGCTGGTAGGACCTGAGTCACTACTGGAGATGCCTGTCCGCCGCGGAGGTGGCTCCTTGACGGCGGCTTGGTTACCGCAGGCCCGGCCCTGGGTGGCTCTCTCGGGACGAAGCATCTTTTCTTGAGACTTAAGCTTCCTTTCCCAAAGCTCTGATCCGTTTACCAGAAGCCTGTCCAAGTGGTGTCACGTGGAAAAGATTCCTCCCTGGTCCCAGGGAAACTTGTGCTCAGGACCTGGCTCCCCTTCCGTGCCGTCTGGGCCCGGTCCCGCACTCAGGACCGCACACAACACGCACACGCACGCGCACGGGCTCTTTCTGGCCCCGGGGCACTTCTTGCTGCCTGAGGAGCCCTGAGCAAGCGCCGTGGGCTCCGGGCGGCTGGGCTTCCAGAAGGGGGTCCCCCGGTGCAGCAGGCCCAGCAGCTGAAGTCCGCTCCAGACCACCACGGGCCTCGTGCGCACCTCCCCTGAGCAGGAAGAAGAGACCCGCAGAAATCCTGCAGCTTTCTCTGTCGGGGTCTTTCCTGCCAAGTTTGTGGGAGGTTTCGTGTCACTGGGCTTTCTTTTGCACTTTGAACGGTTGCGTGTTTTAAAGGGAGCTGAGCCGTTAACAGCTGTGCGTTTCAAAAGAAACGTAACAGTACGTGCGAATGATGACGTGCTTTATCTCTTAGCTGAGGTTTAATTTTACGTATTATTGTTAATGACAAAAGGGTATTTATTCATTGCGGAAATTTGGAAAATACAAAAACCGAAAAAGAGAACAGAAGCGCCTTGTGTAATGTTGCCGCTGCTGACGTGTGGGCGTATGTCCTGCCAGGCTGTTCCTGGTGTGCGTGTGCGTGTATTCACACACGCGTGCCGTGGCTGTCCTATCGAATGTGCCTTCTGCACGAAGCGGGATTATGCTGCACACGCAGTTTATACGCTAGCAGGAGCCCTCAGCGGGGTTTCTTGTTCCGTGGGGTTCTGCGTGCCACCTGTGATGCCTGGTGTTTCCGTGGTGACACGTGTCCTGTGGCTGCATATTCCCCCTTCGCCGTGCTCCCGGGAGGACGGTGTCGTGCACGTCCTGTTCAGAGAGGTGAAGCGTATCAGCCTGTGCCCGCATCGGAACGCGACCCCCGGTCGCCTACAGCTTACAAAAACCAAACCCGCAAAGCCCAACTGCTGACGAGGGCCTCCCTGCCTGGCACGCCCGCCCCTGCCCCACGTGACCCGTCACGGAGACTCCCGCTGACGCCTCTTTGTCGTCGTCTCCTAAACCTCTTCCTTGCTTGTCTTCTCTTCCGTGGACGCTAGACTCCACCGTTTCCTCCACAGTGGCTCGCCCCCGGTGGGCGCCAGCTGTGTGCGGAGGCCGGGTGGGAACCCAGACCTGTGCTCCCGAGCCAGGCTCCCGACCACGGGCCGCACCGCCGCCCGAGCCACCTCCTGGCCAAGACGCGGCACTGACATCCCTGTAACTGCAGGGCAGCCACCCTGCGCAACACCTGTCCTCGGCACCATCGGCCGCACGTGCGCAGGGTCACGTCTGCAAGGGGCCAGACGCTCGGGCTACTTGTTGCTTCTTCCAAACGGGATGCAGTTATTGAGACGACAAAACCACGTAGCCTGGCGGGAGCGTGGTCCCAGGGGAGGGGCCCAGAGCAGCTCTCAGCAGCAGGCTTCTTTGCCTCGGTTTCTTTATCTGTAACAGGAACAGGTCGGGCCCAAAGTTCTGTTCGGTTTCCTGTTTTAATATTCATACGATTCCATTACTAACCTGATTCAATCAATTTTGCTATTAAGCTGGGTAACAAAACCTGACACGATGGATTTTTCTTATACGTTTTCTTTGCTTGTGAACTTAAATCATTTGACAAAAGCAATCAATCGAAGAAACATTTTGGGTGTGAGATCCTGTCCCTCCCGTGAAATCAGGTACAGCGTGAGCCCCCGTGAGGACGTCGGCACTTTGGTGCACTGCACGCTGTCGGCTGGGGCTCAGGCCCCCTGACCGCCAGCCCGCGTCTCCCACAATGCCGTGCTGCCTCACGTGCCTTGTTTTATACCCGCACTTGAAGGAGCGTAATTTTTGTGAAAATGTGGTCAGTTCGTATTTTAAGCCACGGGAAGGTACCAGTGCCCCCCACAGCCCCCATCCCGATCTGTGCTTTCTTTCTAACCGTCCACACGCCCCTCAACCTGCTAGGGTCGAGCTCACCTGTTTGAGGGAGTCTGGGAGGCCATGACGGGCTTCGAGCCTTCGTCAGAGAACCTGCCCCCAGACACGTGTCTCCAGGAAGCCGGTCTCCTGGGTCTTCAGTGTGTTGCCTGAACAGGGGCTCACAGCTCCATCCGTGGGCCAAGCGTGGAACTTTTCTCTAGTTTCCAAAGGCCACTGACCCCTTGGGTTAGGGCAGGCAGATGCATCCGGGTGTTCCAAAGACCGAGTAGCTCCTCTCTCAGATTAGCACCAGCGGCTCGTCTCTGGGGCTGAGTCGGTGGATCTTAGCTGAAGCCCCCCGCCTGCCTCCCCCCACACGCTCCGCAACCACGGGCTGCCCGGGTGTGGCTGGCAGGTTCGATCCACCCAGACGTGCGCCCGCGCCCCAGGCAGACTCTCTGTGGGCAGCTTCTTCCAAGCAGCCCGCATGGTCGGGAGCTGCTCGCCGTGGCCCCCGCGCGGGCTGTTTACTGCAGGGTGCTTCGTGTTTGTGAGATGCTCACCGTCTCCCTCCTCTCTGCCGTTTGCTCGCCAGAATTCGTTGGTGGTCGAGATACCGCCATTCCGCAATCCGAGAATAACGAGCCCCGTCCAAGTCAGTTTCTACGTCTGCAACGGGAAGAGGAAGAGGAGCCAGTATCAGCACTTGACCTACCTTCCTGCGAACGGTAACGCTGTCTTTCTAACCTTAAGCGCTGACAATGAGCCCGCAGGGTGCTTTTCCTAAGAGACGCATAGATGCCAGGATGCTGTCGGGGTGAAGCGGTGTATGCGGAAGCTGCGTTATTGTCCTGTTGACAGGAACGCGTCCTTGAGTCCTAAAAAAAAAAAAAAAGTGAAGCTTTCAGTGTATTTTCCTTTATTACTGCTGTGGGTGGGGGCTGCATATTGGGATAATGACGGGTCATTTTTGCTGGCCGCTTGCAAATAGAGAATGGCCCGAGGGGAGAAAAAGTGCAGCCCTTTTGCGCCCAAAGGCTGAGGTGGTCTAGGTGTGTGTTTAAGTCCTGTCGGTGTGTAAGGTGGAAAACCAAATAGTTATCATTATTTGGTAGGTGCCTTTAGAAGTAAACCTGTGGCATTGAGCCTAAAGGCTGGTGCCTGATGTGGTCATTGACTAACATTAACGATTTCTGTGCTCGGGCTGAAACCCCCACGTCACATCTTTGGTCGAATAATTGCACCTTCCTGTGACTGTGAGGCTTTCAGGCCCAAGTACCTGTCACTCAACCAAAAACCACCCTCGTTGAGGTTGCGTGTTTACGCATTCTGAGGATACAGCCTTAGGACTTAGAAGACAGTTCACCTTTTCAGCTTTCTAAGGTGTTTCCTTAAAGAAAATACCAGTGTTTGCTTTTGCCCCCCGAATGTCGTCCTCAGAGCATCGCCTGATGCTCTGAGTGGTCCCAGCTGCGGTCATCCTGGATTTCATTGTGTTCTGTGTTAAGGTCATCAATGGCGGCAATCTTCTTGTATGGTAGCTTCTATTCTAAAAGCTTAGGAGATTCGTGTGATTTAAGAGGGAAGTTATACCCTAAAAACTATTGAAAAAGCAGCCACGTTGCTATCTTGGTGAAGTCAAGATTCTCTGAAGGTTTTCGTTTTCTCTGACTGTAACACATAATACCGAGTAGATGATAGAAAGCCCTAGAATATCCGTGTTGATATCAAACCGTTAGAATTAACCGCTTTGGGGGCAAACGTTAGCCGTGCCTTTCAGGATTTGAATGATACGATCTTGTTGCGAAATTACGTCATGAGACTGCACACAACATAGCACCGTGTGCCCGTGAGCCGCTCACGCCAGGCCGGTCTGGTCTGTTCTCTTGTCTGCGACCCCGTCCTGGGTTATGCGGTCTGCTTCGTGCAACTCGGTGAATCCTATCTGTTCTTGGAATAAGGTGCAATATATCCTACAAAAGAAAATGTTTAGTCGTTTTGTGAAAATGTAATGATTGTATGCTAATTAAACTTCAGGCGTGGTTGACCAAAAGTTGAACGTTTCAAAGAAAACCAGGCCTTTTAAGAAAAATTGCTTTTTAAAGCGGTTTAGAAAATCTCTAACGTTAGTGTTTCCTGCAGTCCCTGCTCCAAGTTCACGGTGCCCCGAGCAGTGTCAGGGGTGGAGGGGCCCCCGCCTGTGACCTGCACATCTCTCCTACGGGGGGCACACTGAGCCCCCAGGGACATGTTACTAAGACAATGGGGTGCAGAGGGCAGTGTGTGGGCCATCCTGTCTCCCCGCCCTGCAGCGGGAATCACATCCTACAGCCTTATCCCACGGGGTCCTGACTGCGCTCCACCCCAGTGCCCCGGCGCCCCTCTCTCCACCTGCCCCAGAGACCTCGCCGCCCACCTCCCCACCCCCTCCATCCGCCAGGCGCCCCGCCGCCACGTGCCAGGCACCTCACACACGTACTCCGGACTCTGTTCCACTTGGACCTTCTCTCTGTAGCCGGTGCTCCGCCCCAGACATCGTCTGTCCCCTGACGCAGGGGCCAGTGACTGTGGGCTGGACGTACCTGCCATTCTGCTGGCCTGTCTGCCTCTCTCAGGCCTCAGTGACCCTCCACGCTTCTCTCCTTGAAATTTGCTTCCAGCCCCTCGGAGCCTGAGGCATCCTCGCTGCCGGCCCCTGGGAGCACCCGGCCCTGCCCCGGCTTCCTGGGGCGGCAGGCGTCTGCTGCCCTGTGGGGTTGGGACGAGGCCACGCGCCGCTAGGCTGTAAGCTCCCTGGAGCAGGACCCTCGGCTGGGATCTGACCTCGTGGCTGAATCTCGGGGTCTACCCTTACGTGGCTTTAAGAATAAATAAGTGAACAAATGAAAAACTAGAACCCGTGTGTCTGGTTTTCGGTTTGGTGTTTCTCCTGCCGTGCACTCCCCAGGCTCGCCCGGCCGTGAGCAGGACGCACAGACCCACACTCGGCACCTAGACAGCGCCCCCCACCCTGTCCCCCTGGGCTGAGTCTCCCACCTCACGGACCGCGACTGTCGACTCTGAGCCCAAAGATACGTGCTGTTGCTGTGTCGACGAAAGCTTGGTAGCGGACGGGGCGTGCCGCACGGACTAGAAGACATCGGCCTGTTTGGGGCGGGCTCCCGTCTGAGGGCAAGCACAGCGGGGCCCTGGCTTCTGTGTATTCCGACGGCAGGTTCTTTCCAAGGTTATTAAATGTGCTGTTGAAACGGGCAAGGCTTTGGAAGTAAGTCCTCTTAAACTCTACCCGAAAAACTCATTTTCGTGTTCAAATGTGTAAAATCAAGTGCCACTCTAGGGTTTCCATCAAAATTAGCCGTGGGTACAGGTGATGGTGTGGCCTCTGTTGTCCTCATGGTGGGCTCTCAGACATGCGACCCCAAGGAACAGTGCCCCCGGGAGGCCACCCTCATGCAGAGAGGTGGGGACGCTCACTGCCCCCGTGTGGCCCCTGGCGGTGCAGGTGATGGAAGTGAGGGGGTCAGAGCATTTGTTGCTCGGGGACGCGTACTCTGGTCACCTTCCCCGCTGCTGGGCTCAGCTCGCCGGTGACCTTCTGACAGCTGGACGGCAAGCGAGTTGACCGCGGCTCCCTGGGATGACGCCCTCCTCTCTTTCCATCTGCACCACACGCGTCTGCGGGGCCTCCGGTCTCAGGGTCATTCCCAGCGGTCGGCCTGGAAGAGGCCATGAGGCATCACACGCAGGGCCTGCCGGGCTGCGATGGAGCGCGGGCCCCTCTCTGGGGGTTGGCCGTGGGTGTGACGGGGGGTGGGGGTGGGGGACGGAGTGCGCACCTGCCGCTCGTGCCCCGGGGCAGCACCTGAAGGCAGCCGTGAGAACATCCTGTGCGATCCTGGAAGACGCCGCAGAGGACACGGAGCCAGAGAGGTTTTCTCGTTCCTTGTGTGTCACCGTTCCTGTTAACTGTGCCTCCCGCAGCCCCTGCAAGGAGCGCGCCAGGCCCCTGGCTGGGCTGTGCGGGCCGTCAGTGCCCTGGTGCCCGCCTCGGGGCGGACTCTGCCGGGAGCGGGGGCACCTCTCACCGTTGGGCCAGCTCGTGTTAGGTGTGGAGAAGGACTTGACCCGTGGGCAGCGGCTCCTGAGATGGAGGGGAAGAAGAGTGTCCACGTCAGCGGTGACTCTGTGGGCTCATGTGCCCAACGGCTGCCCCAGTGCCTGGGACAGGCAGGGAGGGGGCAGGAGCTCAGGCAATAAGCATTTCTGCTTATGGCCTCAAACTTACGTACCAAGGTCAGTCTGTGTTTAAGATGAGAAAATAAACGGTGACAAATTATCGAGTCTCGGAGAGTGCGTCTTTGTGTCTGAGATGTTTGTAGTTGGTTTCCCAGAAGGTGCCTATGATGGCTCCTGGCCCCTGCTCACTGTCGCTTGTGGCTGAGCAGGTAGGGGTCCTGGAGTTCCCCCGGGATCGGTGGGGATGGCTTTGGGGACACACCATTGTTGGAGGTCCCAGGCGGCCAGAGCTCCCTGCCCTGGGCCCTGCCCGTCCACCACCGACAGACAGTAGAAGGTCACGGCCGGGGACCACTTGGCATGGGGCAGCTCCTCTAACAGAGCCCTCTTGGGACCGGGGTAGGGGGAGCTCGGAGCCAGGTGGCGGGGCCGGGGCTCTGTGGGCCCGACGTCAGCAGCTGGAGGAGGAACCACGGGAGGAGCGGGGCTCACCGCTCGCCACGGACCTCGCGGTTACGGTAGTTGGGAGCCCCCACGAGATAGGGAGCGGAAGGACGCTACGCCTCCGCCCTGGCAGGTGCAGACAGGAGTGGATTCTCTGTGTTCCGTTTGCATCGTGTGGTCCGGAAATGAGAGTCCCCAGAGCCGAGGCTGCTGACGGGAGGAGCCGGCCGCGAGCGGCCTGCGGGCCCGAGGGCCAGGGCGGTCTCCCTCCTGTGGCCACCTGCAGACCCAGCTCTCCAGGGGTGGCCCCGTCTGTAGATGGAACCACGGACAGCGGCTTCCAGTCCCGTCAGCCCAGTGGCCTTGTCTTCACAGCAAGCTCTGGGTCTGCCTTTTCCGCTGAGCTTTGGGCCTCGTTGCTTTTCTGAGTCCTTCGCGTTCAAGTTTGGTCCCAAAGTAATTGCCTCCACGAAATCCTAAAGATGCTTGGTAGTGACTCAGCTGGGAGAAGCTTCACGGCCCCTCGGGCCCCTGGGCCCTTGTCGCAGCCCCCAGGGCTGGGTGGGAGGGCACCCTCTGACAGACTCCTCTGGGCCAGGCCTCACCGGGGCACCCACTCCCCACGTCCCCTCGTCCTGTGGGTAACAAGGAGGCGGGCTTGGTCCATGCGGAGCTCGCGGAGGCCGAGTTTCCTAGGGCACTGTGCCCCCCACTTCTTCTGAAGAGGGCTGCGAGGCATAAGCACGTGGTCCTCGACCCCTAGGCCCTGCCGGGCGAGTGTCCCTGCCCCACCGGATAGGAGCTGGGGCGGAGCCCGGCAGGGCAGCCTGCCACCGTCCACAGCGGGGTCCGCCGGGCCGAGACCTCACCCGAGCCCCGTGTGCGTGCGGCCGGAGCTTTGCCTCTCACGGGAGACCTTCGGGGCTCAAACAGAGAAGACTGCCACGTTTCTGACCCACGGGTATGCAGGGTCAGGTTGGCCCAGGTGGCAGAGGGGGTGTCCGTTCTGGGGACTCCTGCCCACCCTGGACTCCCTTCTCAAGGTGAAGCAAAGTCAGTGGTGCCCGTCCCATGACCCCAGGACACCCGGCTTCGGGCCCGCTGTGGTCAGTGGCACAGCTGGTCCCTGTGGACATTGTGGAACGTTCTTCCCGAGTCAGCTGAGCCGTGTGATAACCACACCGCCGAGCGAGCACGTTGGGAGTGGGGCCAGTGCGCGGTACACGGCTGTGAGCACTCTGTGCGGGACACTCTGCCGTCGCTTCTCGTCGGAGCCTCGCACAACCTGCGTGAGGCTGATTTTATTAGGTCCCCGTGTTTACTGGCTCTCCTGCTATTCCAGCCAGAGACCGAGGGACCGGTGTTCTGATTTCTGCTTCCACATCTTCAGCCTGCCATGTAGAGGTGAGGGGAGCTGGCTGTCCAGCGTAGCTGGGTCTTCCTTGCCCGCAGGAGCCAGGCCCTGGATGCCCCGGGTGGGGACCGTCCCCACCAGCCGGCAGGAGCGGGAGAGGGATTCGGGAGCCATCCTCCAGGCTCAGGAAGGCCGGCCTCCTCCTTCCGTGGCGAGATTCGGTTTCCCGTATCACCTTCTGGACGCCGCGTCTACCAGTGCTCGTCCACGTGTCGCTGGCCCTGCCGTTGGGTGTCGGGTTCGGTCGCGAGAGGCCCCCAGGTGTCAGAAGCAGGGCTCAGGCGAAGGAGAAGCGGAGAAGCGTTTCCCTCCCAGGCGCCTGGCACCCCCCAGTCAGATGCCCTGACCACCAGGTCAGACGGCACACGGACCCTGACGTGCTGGCCACAGGGAGAGGATTTGAACTTGCAACAGACCGAGGGGTGGACTGTGGGACGGGGCGCCTGGGTCTGAACGTGTGTGACGGAGCACGAGTCCGGCCTGCTTAGGAAACGGGAGAGCCGCTCCACAGGGCGCGCGTCTGGGGGGACGCTGGGGGCCGGGGAGTGGGGGTGGCTGTGCCCAAGGCTCCTTCACAGAGTCCTTGCTGCCCACAGGGACCCAGCGGAGGGGGCGGGGCGCGGGGCGCCAAACACAGAAGGACCGCGTGCTGCAGATGCGCGTCCTATCCCTGGGAGCCTGGTCCCGCCAGCTGTGGGGGAGGCAGCCCCCCGGGCCCTGCCCAGAATCACAGCCGTGGGTGCAGCTGCTTGGGGGCAGACAGCAGGACCGTGGATCTCATTCCCTCCAAAGGCGGTTTTGGCCATTCCTGGATGAAAATGCTCGGTGCGTCTCGTGGCGTGCGCGGTCCAGTGTGACTGGTCGGCAGCTCCCCACAGGTGGGGACCCAGAGGAGATGGGGGTTGGTGCCCCATACGGGGTTCCGGCCCCGTCTCTCAGCCTCGGTCCCCACCCGCAGGACCGGTGTGACGCCACCGGGTCGGGATGGCCGTTGCTGCCTGGCTCCGTGGAGCGTCCGCAGCCCCGTGAGCCCAGAGAACCCTACGTGGCTGGAAATGTGGGAGGTTTGGCGTAGGTGCTGGTTAAGCTGTGTGGAAAAGACGGGGTGGAGTCCCGAGTTGAAATGCCCTCCGTGTCCATCATCGCGTGGCTCGCGGGTCGGTGTGCGTCAGCTGGCCCGCTGGTCCCCCCGCCCCCGACCAGGCCCCGTTCCCTCTGGGCTCCGGGTGTGGAAATGGTGCGTCCTGCCCCTTGGGGTGGGCCCTTCGGGTGGCTGCGGTTACTACTTTGCCTTTCTCGTTATTTGGAAAAGTCATGCCCTGAAGTTATCACCGTGGGTGTTTATACTGACAGTAAAACTGGGGCTTTAATGTCAGGCAGCGAACAGAAAACAATCTGATCTTTGTTCTCTAGGGTTTAGAACAAAACCCCTTTTGTCCAGAACCGTGCAGGGTACCTGGGGAAGTGATCCAGGCCGACGCAGCTGGGGTCACTTGCACGCGTGCATGTGCAGGGAGAAGGGGGTGGTGGGGGCGGCTCCCTGCACCGTGTGGTGGCTTCGGCATCCGGGGTATCTTGGCACGAGCCGTTGCAGACGAGGAGGTTCTGGGGGCTGGGACTCCGGGCCGGTGGGTCACATCTGGGGAGGGCTGCCCGCAGGTGGCCGGCAGATGTCACCTTCTTGCCGTGTCCCCGCACGGCAGAGGAAGGTCTCTCTCTTGCCTGTAGGATCAGGGCTCCCCGGACTTCATTCAGCCATCGTTGCCCCCTGAAGGGCCGTCTCCAAATACCAGCTGTGGCGAGGCTAGGCCTTCAACCTATGGGTTTGGGGGACACGGTGTGGTTAGTCGCAGTGTCTCTGGCCTATCCGGGGCCAAAGAGCGGGGCCCTGACTGGCGAACCCCCACTTCTCCCAGTGCCAGCAGAGGCAGGGGTTTGCAAACGGGGGGCACGCACCAGTAGCCCCCGCACGCGGACTGCCCGTGTGGCCCCCTTGCCATCTGCTGGGTAGGTGGGACTCTGTCCTGGGGATAGGGAAGCAGGCCCACAGGAGTTATGCAGTTAGCCAGTGACTGTGCAGCCCGTGGGTCACTGCAGGACTCAGGCCCCCCGTCCGTGTGTGCTCCCCGAGGTGCGGGCCTCTCGTCCCCCGCTTCCGTGTGTGCAGCAGGCCGCGCATCTAGGAAGGAATATTTAAAAGGAAAGGCGGCAGATAGGAATTGTGCTTTCTGCTCCCCAGCTTTGGGACTGGAGAGCATTTCACAACTTGTGTCCTGCTTCGTTAATCGGAATCTGAGTTCCGGGGCAGGTGCTGGGGCCACGAGATCGCTGATGTTTGGGGACCCAGGACTCGAAGAACGGCTTTGCTTTCAGGTAGCTGAGGTGCTGATGGGGGGGTGGGGAGTTCCCCCGACGTTTCCATTACAAACGGGAAGCGCCTTTGTCTTCTCAGGCCCCTGAGCTGGAGGGTTGGCCCAAACAGCATCTCGAAATTGAATTGCTCGACTTTGCTCTTCAGCAAGAGGACAGGGTGTGTCTGATCACGGGCAGGACATGGGGAAGACTTGGGACGGCTGGTCTGGTGTGAGAGGGGACCGTGTCCCCCTGTCCGCTTGGGGGAGGCCATCACATGTGTCCGTACTGGCTCACAGGCCTCGGGATGGTCTGAGCATTTTCTGGAGGGAGTCCCGTCACGTTGCTCTGGGCCAGCTGTGAGAGCTGGTCCCGGCCACTGCCGTCTCCATTCAGGAGGGGTCGGGGACTGCCTGGGGGCCAAAGCCCTGACCCTGCTGCTGGGTGCTGCTACATCACCTGCTGAAATTGTCAGTGGCGGCCATTTGGCACCTGCATGGAATCCCTAGGTGAGAGGGAGTGGCTGACCCGAAGGCCTGGCCGTCTCGGGGGAGACCGTGAGCCTGGCTGGGTGTGTGCACTGTGCACTCCGCTCGAGGGGCACGTGGATGGGGTGGATGGGGTGGGATGGGGCGGCCACACCTGGGGACCCACGCGTCCACCCTGGGTCCCACCCTGCGGAGCAAGGCGCACACTCACTGCTTGATCTCCTGTGTGAGACACAACAGCACAGCCCATGTGCGAACCACGTGTGGGCCACGAGGCCTGTGCTTGGATGCCCCAAAGCACCCGAACCTGACGAGCATCAGGGAATCTGCTTGGAGCGATTCGAGGGAGGTGGCCGGCACTGCCTTGAGCCCCGCCTGACCTAACCTGGGGCTCTGAGGAGGGCCCTGCTCTGCCCACAGGAACAGGAAGCCGCTGCTGTGGGGGGGGGGGGGTCGGGCCCATTTGCCAGACATGGGGTTTCTTCGAGCCAGGCCAGGATGTTCTGGAATGGTCTTTGGCCCACAGATGGCCATTGCAGGGGCTGTGGGTGGAGCGGGGTCCTTGCGGAGAGGCATGCCTGCCACACGGCCCAGGAGAGAAGGCGCTGCAGCCTGGGGACCAGAGGTCCTGTTTGGGGGCAAAGCCCCTCCTGAGACAGCCGCCCTTTGCCAGGGCATGGGGTGCCCAGCTTCGGGGGTTGAGGGGACGTCTGCTCTCTCCTCCACAGAACGCGGTCGCTGCGCTCGGGGTGTGAACGCCAGCACGGCCAGGGCGGCACCCCACCTCTTCCATGAGAACAGGCTTTGTGAGCGGCGGCCGCCTTCGAGATTAACACTAATCTCTTGCACGTTTGCTGTAATGAATCTGGATTATAAACTCGCCTCCTGTCCCGGCCCCCCGCCCAGGCCAGCGAGGTGGACGGCGGGAAGGAACCAGACATGGCGTCACACCAAGCGCCAGGTCTGGAAGGAAGCTGCTCTCGGCCGTGGCCGCGGCCCCCCAGCGCTTTCCGCACCGCCCAGGGCCCCGCGCAGGACGCGGCCCCTTTCTTCCCTCGCTAATAGGAAACAGGAGGCGGCGTCTCGCTCTGATTTACAGCAAGGACGCGCGTTTGCTTTGAAATCCAACACAAGAAGTGTGATTTAGACGCCGGATGTTCATGCTCGGAGCCCCTGAAGGTGCCACGGGGACGGCGGGAACCGTGGCTGCCGCGTGGATGTCCCGCGTCCCCGGGCCTGGTTCCCAGAGCACATCCGCCCCTGTGTCGTCGGGCCTGTCCTCCTGTGGCTCCCACCCCCCGGCCCTGAGCCCCGGGGTCTCTCTCTTGGTGGCTCCTCTGTCACCCGTGGTCCCTGGCCTGTGTGGGACCCTCGAGCACAGGGCGGCCACTGTGTCAGTTTATTCCCTGAGGGAGTCTGTCCAGGGGCTTTAGGCAGAGGTCAGGCCCACCTCACGGGGTTGGTGGGGTCTCGGCTGCAAACACAGGAGGGACGTGGGCACCGGGCACCGCAGTACCGAGGAGCCCGTGGGGGCCAGGCCGGCTGGACGGGGTGTGGTCCAGCCCCATGGCGCCGGTCCTGCCATGACTCTCCACTGCCCCCCCACACCATTGGACGGTGACCCGTGTCCTGTGGGGCAGGCCCCACGCTGCGAAAGCTTTTCCAGAAGGTCCTGGGGAGCCCAGTGACACGGGAGTTAATGCCGGTGCCACCGGGAGGCCTCAAACAGGTCATAAACAGCATGCACGAGCCAGCAGACCCCAGCTCGCCCCTGCCCGCCGAGGGCGGCTGCCGGGCCTCTGACCAGCCTCCCGGGGTCCCCGGTTCTGGCCGCTCGCACCGAGCCCCATCCCTACGTGGCGGCTGAGTCGCGCTGGCCGGCCTTTCCCGGCAGCTGGTTTGCCTGTGCGGTTCTGAGGCTCAGTGCAGACGGGATAGGAGTTTTTAAAGAGCTCAGGGGACACCTCGCGGGAGAGACGAGTGGGCCCCGTGCCTGGCTGGAAATCCAGTGCAGTGAAGACAGAGTCCCAGTAGGGTTTCATTTAATCCGCCAGACATGTACGTGTTCTCAAGATCAGGAACTTGAAAGCTACCCAGCGAATTCGGAATTTAACCTCCGCCGTTCCGTTCGCCCGCACGTCGCCGCTGGACCGAGTTCCTGGGGCCCCGCCAGAAGGTGAAGGCCTGTCTGTCTCTCTGGGCCTGACTGTCGCCTGGGCCGTTCCGGATTCACAGTGTGCAGGATGCAGGCCGGGGCGGTCCTGCCTGGGAACGCTGTCACCCTGCAGGCCGCGTCCCCTGCCACCTGGCACTTTGGGTGTGACGTGAGCGGGGGCCCAGCACTGTGCCCTGTTAACCGCGGGGCAGCTGGAGGTCCAGCTCCCCACCCCACCTTGGAGAGGCCGCGTCAGGCTGCGCCGCACGGCACAGCCTCTCCCCAGAGGCGGGCTGCCGAGCGAGCCGGAGGCCCCGCGGCTGGGGGCTGGGGGGTGGGGCTCGATGGCAGAAACCCCGGCCACGGCAGCTCCAGAGTCAGTGGTGGCCACTGCCGGGTGGACGGAAGTTAACAGAGAGCCCCCAGGGGCGCAAGGGCTTCTGAGGGGCCACCCGACACGGCCACTGTTCCCACGCACGCGCACGGACGCTGGAGCCTGGGGACGCGCTGCGCCTCAGGTGGGGCCAGCCGGGGGCTCCTGGGCCAGGGGCCCGAGGTCACTGTGGCCCCCGTGAGGAGCAAGGCCCACTCTTCCGCACGCGCACCCAGGCCCTCGCGGGTCCTGGCTCCTCCCAGAGACCCGTGACGGTGGCCCAGAGCACGTGTGATGGACACGTAGCGATGAAACGCCACCCCGAGGACAGCCGCTCTTCCTGGGTCCCTCCTGCGGCCAACTGCGCTCTTCTCTGGACGCCCCCGCGCTGGGACTCGCCCGCAACCAGAGCCCTGCCTCCCGGGTCCCGCGGAAGAGAGTGCGCTCACCCGGCAAGAGTGCAAGAGCGGTGCGCGTGTAGCGGCCCCTGGGGACACGCGGCTGACGCACACCTGCCCGGCGCCCCCACGGTGCCCGGTGTGAACGCCGCCCCTCGCTCCGCTGCTCTCTGTCCGGCCCTCCTGCCCCCAAAGACGCGAAGCAAAAGAGAGCGATCCTGTGGCGAGCCCCGGGAGCCGAGCACCAGGACTTGGCGGCTCTGAGGGGAACTAGACACCCGGGAACCTGCCGGTCACATAGCGCGGGCGCCGCCTTCGAACGGAGATTAGATGGAGCCGGTCACCACCTCAGGGCCGTGCCTCGTAGGCGCTGCTGCGTAAGAAGCGGCCCTGCCGTCCACGGCGGCCGGCAGGTCTCGGGGCGCGGACGTGCTCTAGTGAGGGCCGAGGCCGGGGCCACGCGGCCCACAGGCTGGTTCCCCCAGTGCGGCGGACCCCGCCGCCACGCATCCCTCACGCGTCCGTCTCCTAGGGAGAGAGGGGAGGGTGGGTGGGAGGGTCTCGAGACAGCCCCTCGCCCAGGAGACCTTCGGCTGCGTGGGTGACCGTCGCGGCACCAGGTGCGCCGTGAGCCGGCTTTGGGGAACAGGCGAGGAGGCGGGGCCCTGGGAGCGCGCGGGGGCAGGAGATGCGGCAAGGTGGGAGGACGGAGCGGGTCCCGCGAAAACCCACAGCACACGCGCCCCGTTCTGGAAGCCGGAGCCGCTCGCGCCGTCTGGCCCAGGTCTGGCAGAGAGGACGGGCCGCTGTCCTGCTGTCTGCCTCACGTCACGGCCCTGCTTCCCGGCGCGGGGAGACGGGACGGCCCAGAGCCGCACCCCGGCTGCGTGGCCGGGGTGGCCTGTGGCTCCGAGGCGGCTGCCCCACGGAGCCTCCTGGGTGGGTGCGTTCTCCCCGCACGTCAGAGGCTTCCCCCCGCCGTGTAGTCGCGGACCGTTTCTCTCGGGGTTTCCGGACATCTCCGCGCCACGTCGGTGCGTGTTCGAGTTCACCGAACGTGCAGACGTTTGTCAGATAGGGCGTCGGTAGCAGGAGGAAGGCGGTTGTACATCCAAGTTAAAATTTTCGCTTTGATTGCTACAAATCCGCGGGCCCTTGGGTCCAAAGCTTCTACTGCAGTTTGCAAATGGATTTTTATAGCACATTAGTGCTGGGGGGGATTCCAAGCAAAACAGTGTTCTCAGTATTAGAACCAGCTGCAGCTTTCTGGAGACGGTGACTCACACCCTCCTCTTAATTGGGTGGGAGAACCAGGCGGAGACGCGCGGGGACTCGGGACGCTGTTTATTTTGCGAGGGCGTCCTGGCCACAGCCCGCCCCATCCCCCACCCATCACGGCGTCTGCAGCCCGTGTTCATTCCTCTCCTTTCCTTCTTGCAGCTCCAACCATAAAAACGGAGCCCGCAGACGACCACGAGCCTGCCCTGACCTGTGGGCCAGGGGGCCAGGGCCTGAGCCCGCTCCCGCAGCCGCGCTTCAGCCAGCAGCTCGTGGTGCCACCCGACCCGGGCTCCTGCCTGGTGGCCGGCTTCCCGCCCTGTCCGCAGAGAAGCACCGTGGTGTCGCCGCCACCCGGCACCGGCCAGGAGCTCCACGACCTGTCTTCCGCCGCCTACGGCAAGGGCACGGCCAGCCAGGGCCACGGCCACCTTGGACTTCAGCGGCCGGCCGGAGGGGCGCTCGCCGTTCGGGAGACGCCGAGGCCTGTGGGCGTGCACCCCGGGCCCCCCCAGCAGCCACCCCCCGCCCTGCTGCAACCACAGGTGAGTGCACGGCTGAGCAGCGGCTGTCCCCTGGGCCTCCGGCCAGCTCTCTGTCCTGACAGCCCCTCCTCCTCACCACCGTCCGGTACCCAAGAGCCGACCTGTTTGCAGTCCTGCAGCCCTACCCGCCCATCCGAGATGGGCCGCCAGCAGCACCGACTGCCGAAGGCTCCGAGGAGCGAGTCTGCAGCCCCCCGGCCCCCGCCGCTGCCCGAGGTGCGTGAGGACAGTAGTCATAGTCTGGCTCCCTTTCCCGTAACGGTCAAGCGAGAGCCTCAGGAGCTGGACCAGCTGTACCTGGACGACGGTAAGTGCCCGTGGCCGTAGGTGCGCTCAGCCTGGCGCCGCGTCTGTGAGTGTGACGAGGAGGGGTGTGCGCCTCAGCCACCTGGCGGGGGAGCGCGCCCGGCGCGTGTGTCCGCGCTCCGGGCGCATCCTGCGGCTGGCGCGTTGCCTGCCGCCTGGCTCCGCTCCGTCACCCCGCCCGGATGTCCCCGTGGCACCGGTGGCCGCAGACCCGCAGGCCCAACGCGGCACCAGGCGGAACAAGTTCTGTTCGAAGAGGCTGCCCCGGCACGTGGCTTCGGGTCAAGCTTTCTTGCTTCTTAGCACCTTAAGGGCCTCCCGGGCTGAGTGAACGATGTTTAAACGGCGGCTTAGCTGAAAGTGGTGAATGTTCTGCGGCACACCGCTCCGGTCAGGCGCTCCGGTCAGGCGGAAGGGTGATAAGGAGCCGGGCTGCCCCTGAATGGGGACTCACAGCCCCCCATGTGGGACCCCCCCTCCCCACCCCCCCTCCCCACCCCCCCCCACCCCCCCCCCCCCACCCCCCCACCCCCCCCGCCAAGCACACGGGCTCTCTCACCATCCAGCGTGCCACGTCAGGGTGGTTCGGAAGGGAAGGGCCCTCAGGACACCTGCAGTCAGGCTACGGGGCAGGCAAGTCCACGTGCTAGGGTCTGTCCACACAAGGAGGGCAGAAGACATCCCATTGTTTTTAGCGCAATCGCTCTGCAGAGTTCTCTTTCCTGCAGGACAAGGTGCTGCCTGGCCCAGTGCAGGCAGGTGGCACGCTCGCACTCGGTCACCTGACTGCTGGTGGCTCAGGCACGTGCCCAGCGGCCCCGTGGTCTGCTCAGTACAGCGGGCCCGGTCAGTGCCTCCACAGGCCCTGCGTGGATTGCGAGCGGGTGCCGGGCCCGGTCAGCGGGTCCACGGGCCCTGCGTGGATTGCAAGTGGGTGCCGGGCCCAGTCAGCGGGTCCACGGGCCCTGCGTGGATTGCGAGTGGGTGCCGGGCCCGGTCAGCGGGTCCACGGGTCCACGGTCCCTGTGTGGATTGCGAGCGGGTGCCGGGCCCGGTCAGCGGGTCCACGGTCCCTGCGTGGATTGCAAGCGGGTGCCGGGCCCAGTCAGTGGGTCCACGGGCGCTGCGTGGATTGTGAGCGGGTGCCGGGCCTGGTCAGTGGGTCCAAGGGTCCACGGTCCCTGCGTGGATTGCGAGCGGGTGCCGGGCCCGGTCAGTGGGTCCACGGGCCCTGCGTGGATTGCGAGCGGGTGCCGGGCCCGGTCAGCGGGTCCACGGGTCCACGGTCCCTGCATGGATTGCGAGTGGGTGCCGGGCCCAGTCAGTGGGTCCACGGGCCCTGCGTGGATTGCAAGTGGGTGCCAGGCCCGGTCAGCGGTGCTTCTTGTCTCCTCGGGTAGAAGCTTTACTGGGCCCAGATGCGCACGTCCCCTGCTGCTGGACTCAGGTGGGGCTGAGAGCTCGGGGCAGTGCTGGGCACATGGCCTCCTGCCCCCCCGCCTCCGTGGTCAAGGCCTTGCAGCCTCCTTTAGTCGTCGTCCCTAAAAGTAACAGCCAAATATGGTAACCTCGTCCCTCTTACCACAGCTGTTTCAGTGAATGTCCCATTTTTACCATTCGTATCAAACGGGCTTCCCCGTGGCAGAGCTGCAGGCATCCCGTCGGAAGAACGTTCCCTTCTGACGCTGCTGTTCCAGAAGCGGACGGTGCTTATGGGCCCGTCCCACCTAAGCGGCAGGTGCAGCCTGGCAGGAGGACCCATGAGCCTTCAAGGCAGTGCAACCCCAGCCCCAGCCTCTGAGCACCAGTGGTTGCCCTTGGCTCGGTGACCCAGGGCTTTGCAGACTCCTGTCCGCTGGGGTGACCCGGGGCCTGCCCTCTGTCTGCTGGGGTGACCCGGGGCCTGCCCCGGCTTCTCCATCCCCAACCTGGCTACGAGCTTTCAGGTACTTTTGTTCCATAAACGTTCCACCTTCAATCCTGGAGCCCCCTTGTGGCGTGTGCCTGCTGGCTCCTACGGGCGACCAGGCCCCTCCTCCTTCCCGAGGTGCAGGCCCCGATGAGCTCTCAGGGACACCCCAGAAGCCGGCAGTCCATCCTTCAGAACCGCACTCTGGGTCCACAGCTGCCCTCGGCAACCTCAGGAGTATTATCATCGGCAGGAGGTGGCACCGGGTCCCTGTGGGTACCTGCGCTGCATTCGGTCCCCTGAGGCGCATCAGGCCCGAGGCGGCCAAGCTCCCTGCCTGCTTTCTCAGTGCTCCGTGCGGTCTCGGGAGGTTCTGGCCTGGCCCTGGGGCCGGGAGGGCCCGAGGGTCTTGGCCGAATCTCCAGTGCCTTCGGGAAAGCGCAGAAGACCGGCCGGGCAGGCTCTCCAGTCGGCTTTGCTGCCCGAGTGTCTTGAGGTCAGAGGCGGTCTTGTTAGGGGTGAGGGGGTAGGGGCCACCTGGGAGGTGCGTGTGACGGGGGTGTCCCATGCCCCGTGAGTCCACAGGTGTAGGATCTGTTCTCAAGAGGGCGCCACGGCCCCGGCGAGTCTCTGGGCGCTGCCCAACTAGAGCTCACCTGGGTGGGTGTTGGATTTGGTGGGGAGGGCAGAGCTGATGGGGGGGTCCTCCTCCAGGCCCCTAGTCCCACGGGGCCGCCGGCCGCACACGCGTAGCACTGACTCCCGTCTGCAGGGGCCCAGCCGTCAGCCCGGTGCTCGCTCACGGAGCAGGGCTCTGGGGCCATGTTCTGCAAGGAGCCACCACCTCCTGGCTGGCTCCCAGTCCTGGCCTGACTCCCTCCATGGCGCCTGCCCCACCTTTCCCGCACTACCTGTCACCCACCCACCATCATCAGCTGCTGTACCCTCACTGGGTGGGGGGGGGGGTGGTCTCACACCTCCATCCACTTTGTGAGGTCACTTTCTCAGGGATCTTTCCTTCTTCATCCAAACATCCTGCCTCGGTCTCCCTGGGCATCTCCTCCTGCTCTGAGCCTCAGCCCTGCCCCCCTGACAGCAGCCGTCTGCCCACTGGCCTTTCTTGGTGATGCTTGTGGTCCTGGGCCCCCTGGGCAGCGGCTCTGAGAGCCGGCCCGTGAGGCTACACACAAAGACGTTCCCTCTGCCTCCGTTTGGGGCTGGATTTATGGGTCCTTATTTCCACAAAGGCCCCGTAATCCGAGGCCGGCTATAAACAAAGCTTTTCAGTTTTAGCTCATGAGAGTATTCCCGGGAGATGTTTATTGTTGTTGTTGTTGTAATTTTTTGGTCAGAACTGGGATTGTGGTGAAGGCAAGGGCACCGCAAGCCTCCGTAGCAAGCAGATAACGCGTTTATAGAAATACGCGCGCTTTTTCCCTCGCGCACGCCGACGCGTGCTGTTCCCCCTCTGCCCTGGTGGTCCTCACTCAAACCTTGAGCAGCTGAAGAATAGACGCTGGCCTCGGACCCCTTACAGAAGTGGCCCTGATACGTCCCTCTCTGGGTCCTTCCAGAACCGGTGGTGGGTGGAGGGGACGAACCTGGGACCGCCTTTCCTGAGGCTGACGGAGGCCAGTGGGGAGCACGCACCGTGCTCCTGGGGCTCAGCCTCACACCGGCCCAGGCTTCCCTGCAGCGCGGCTTCTAGGCCCAGAGGCCAGAGTGGGCCACGCACGCAGGCCCGGGAGGTAAGCACCGAGAGCTGTGGGCTCTGCGGCTTCTCCCTGGCAGTCCGGGCACACACATGGCCTGGCCCAGGTGTCCGTCCGCCACCAGGAGAGCAGATGAACGATCGTCACTCTGTGTGGCTGGAGACTATGTGCCCACAGGCCGTGAGGAGGCAGAGTGGGCCCAGCCCCTTCTTGCGGTCCGAGTGAGGACAGAGTGCCGTGTCCTCGTGCCAGGGCGAGTGACTCCGTCCACTCAGGTGGCACGGGCTCTCGGGAGGATCTGGAGGCAGGATCTCCGTGGCAGCCTTGGCTCCCTGGAACCCAGGACCCTCTCACGAGAGCCACGATATGAACGTGGTCGGAAGACGGTTTAATGCAGGGTAAAGGCCCACGTCGCGGGCACGGCACCTGAGCCCGGAGCCCCCCATCGGAATGCCGAGGGACGTCTAGGGCCGGGTTCAAACAGGCGCCCTCCTGACGGGCCGAGGGGAGGGCACGCAGGTGTCATGGGCGGGTGTGGGCCTCGACTCGGAAGGCTCTCCGCAAGCCTGCAGGACCTGTGTTGCCCCAACAGTCTGTTCCTGTGCCAGCCGCCACCCCCCCACCCCCCCCCCCCGCCATTTTAACAGCTCACCTGACGGCGGCTTTAGAGAATTAACTTGCCAAATGGTCAGTGTCACGCTCTGCCCCTTCCGGGTTGAGGGAAGTTTCGGAGAGAGCTTGCGCACTGCCTGGGTGGGAGAGGGGCCACGCCCACCACAGCCGACCTGGGGCCGGGGACCCTGATGGCCCCTCCCATCTGAGCAGCTGCCCTGCTGGCGCTTCCCCGCCTTGGCCCACGGGAGCCCCCCAGCACCCCCTGGAGCTGCAGCCCTGAACCCAGTTGTGCCTCCCCTCCCCCTCCCCCTCCCCTCCCCCCCACGCCCGCCCCACGCGTGCCTCCTCTTCCCCCCCCACGCCTGCCCCACGCGTGCCTCCCCTCCCCCCGCGTGCCTCCCCTCCCCCCCACGCCTGCCCACGCGTGCCTCCCCTCCCCCCACGCCCGCCCCACGCGTGCCTCCCCTCCCCACGCGTGCCTCCCCTCCCCCCCACGCCTGCCCACGCGTGCCTCCCCTTCCCCACCCGCCCTCCGCCCCACTTACTGGTGATTACACTGCCCTGGACCAGGTGTGAGTTGCCCTGTGCTTTGTTCACCCTGTGTCTTAAGACAATGGGACCCAGCGTCGCGGATTCAGCCCAAGGGCAGCTGTGACGATGAGGGTGGTGGTGCCCGGACCAGGTGCATCTTTCCTCTGTCTCTGGTCTGAATTTGCAGCCTGGAAGTGGGATAAACAGCAAAAACCCAAATTAGAAAATCCGACACGTTGATTTCAAGTGGCCTTGAAGTTAAAGAGCAAACGTAGTCTTGGGCGGTTATGCAGCCGGCAGGGGGGAGGCTGGGGCGGCTATGATGGGGGGATACGCCCACTTCCCGGAGAGACCAGCAAGCCATGGGACAGTGGGACCGCGGGCCCGTGACAACCTGGTGGCAGTGAGGCCTTTTCCTAGAGGCACCGTGGACTCCCACACTGCTCTCCGGGGGCCCCGTGGGCGGACAGGGCCTGGTCGGTGGAGGGCCTGCACGCGCCGGCCCCTGTGGTGACAAACCCGATAGCGGGGAGCACGGTGACGATCATCCCGGCCTTTCCCTCCGACCAGCAGAGCTTTCTGGAGCTCTCGCGTTCGCCTGATGGGGCCACGCAGGAGCTCTGACCTTCATGTAATTACATTGGGCGATGATGGCATGCTGGCTTCTGCACCACCATTCAGAAGTCAGGGACCGGGTGCTTTGGGGTTCTCTGCTGGCGTTTCGTTTGGGTTTTATTTTTGTTTTCTAGGAGCATGTAATGAAAAAGCCAAGAACGGGGTTTCTGTCCAGTCGCCAGGCGTCTGGGGCACTTGCGGCACGTAAACGTCGCTGCCAGGGTGGCTCACGCTTGGGACCGCCCCTCGCGTGTGACCTGCTCTGTCTGCAGAGCGACGCCCTGGAACCTGGGAGGATTAACGCGTTACAGATTTCCGTTTGTCTTAAAGAATAACGTAAGCGTAAGAGAACTGGCCTGAAAACGAATCCCAACTTTTTTTTTTTTTTTTTTTTGTTAGAATTTGTTTTTCAGTTGTCTCTACTCTCAGGTTGTATTTCAAAAGTATTTGCCCTGTAAAAGTATTTGGCCCTTCAGTTATAATTTGTTCTTCGGTGCAACAGTATCCATAGGATTTAAGCTCTCGATTTAGACTTCTCAATCATGGCAGAATCACAGGTATATGTTTTTAAGAGATCCATGTTATAGGCCTTGTGCTATTTCAAATGTAGATTTTTTAAATCGGCCGTAGAAGCTAGCCAGGAGCCCTTTCTGGGGTACAACCCTGTGAGTTCCCCGTGTGCAGAAGGCAGCTGTGTGGCCGTGCTCCCCCTGCGGTAACGGGTTGTCCGTGGCTTACGCAAAAATGTGAGCAGCTCACACACGCGCACGTGTAACTGTCCATGTGCCACGGCCTTTGGAAAGGTACCCTACGCGTTTCTGGAGCACACGGCATTCACCGCGTGTTATGTGAACAGGACCCACACAAGAACGGCTTTTGCAGAAACGGGCACCTCCTTTGAGCTTCGCTGCTGACGCGCTTGCTCCCGAGGCGTTGGTGTGTCTGCGCCTTCGCCCCCGTTGTCACCCCGCCCGCCCTGCAGCCTCAGCCACAATCGGCCCTTTCAGTCCCCGCCAGCAGCGCTCAGCCTTCCAGAAGTCTCCATGTCATTAAAACAACAAGCAGGTGGACCAGGCGGCCAGGATCGTGTCTGCCCGAGTCTGGGCCGTGCGTCCCCTGCTCTGCTCCCCCCTCTTCCCTCAGCCCAAGCTGCTCTGGGAGAGAACAGAATCTTTCCTCATGGAAAGTTTTACTGACCTGGCTTGGCACCCAAGGCTGGGGCCTCCCCCATTCCATTCGTGATGGAAAGAGTCTGTATCACGGTGATCAAACACGCGAGTCGTTAATACTGTGGACGGCGGCTACTGCGTGATGGGTAGAAGAATGGATTCAGCCACACAAGTGATTCATTAGAGTCAGTCCTTCATGCACGTGGATGTGCACCTCGGAGTCTCGAGGCGTAAAAATTACGCCCCACGCCACTGGAGACAGGGTCTGCTGTTGGTGGGTTGCAGGCTCTGAGAATGGGTTCTCTGGAGACCCCGCAGAGGGCTCTCCCAGCGCAGAAGTGAGTCCCCCAGGCCTGGCCTGAAGCTGCTGACCCAAGAAGCAGAGCCTCTAACTGGTCACTTCCAGGTACCGGAGCGCCTCAAAGGGCCGTGGCAGGCTTTTCCGACCCGCGCGCACTCCTCGCGGGGCCCTCGGTCCGTGTGTGCACGGAGCTGTGCGTCAAGGGACGGTGCGCCTCGTGGGGGTCAGATACGCAGACGTTGGTGTAAATATTTTAGCCTTTGTCCAGATAAACCGAAGTGTGACCCGGCAGCTAGCAGAGACTGTTGGTCAGTGTGACGAGGGTCTCTCAAGTGGACGTGGGCAGCGCCCCAGCCCCGTGTTTCTGCTGTCTCAGAAGGTGTGTGCTTCCCCTTGGGAACCTGCTGCGGCCGACCCCCAGGGCAGCAGTGGTCAGGAGGCCGGGCCTCCACGAAGGAAGAGGGGAAAGAGAGCAGGGGGACCGGGAGGCCTGCTGAGGAAGGCCCTCTAGAAGTAGCGTGCGGACAGAGACCGGCACCCAGCCCGTAATCCGTCGGGCCGTGACGTCAGAGCATCTGCTCCTTCCGACGTGCCGCGGGGCCAGGCGGGCAAGGGGCCCTTCAGCGCGTGGGACGTCGGAGCTTCGGTGTCGGTGAGGTTCCGGGCACTTTCCTCCATTCTTACCTGGCATAGACGTTACCTAGAAGCATGGAGTGCTTTGAGTTATCTTGTTTCTGATGACGACATCGTTCTAGAGTCTGCCTGCTTTCTGTGTACTTGGAGGGGGATCCGTGGGATTGCCGTCAGTGATGTTTCCGCCTCTCCTCGCCGTCACGGGCCTTAGCTCGTTTCCCTCTTAGTGTTAACTTGAGATGAAGAAATAGAGTTGGAGAAGGAAAGCAAAGGGAAGAGCCCAAGACCGCCATGGAGCTCAGCAGCCTTCCAGCTACTTACGGCAGGAGCGCAGAGGACCCGCCAGCTGATGCCCAGACGTGACTGTGCTTGTGGGCAGCGTGGGACGTGCTCGTGGTGCTTTTGTCCTCTGTCACGGGCAAGCTCTGAGTAGTCGCAGAGTGTGCGTGGACGAGCATTTCACGACTGCCATGCTGGTTCTTTCTGACTTCCTCCTGCAGAGAGCAGGGCACCTTTCTGAGAGTTCTTTAAATGGCTTTGTCTCTGCCACAGATCGGGTTGTACGACTCGGGCCTGGGCTCCGTGCCTTTTGTTTCTCTGAGGCTCGAGGCGCTTTCCTACTTGAGAATGAGCACTCTTTACAGATACCTTCAGATCCGTGAGCCTGCGAATAGCACGCCACTGTGCCGCGTCACCGGAGCGTGAAGCTGTGAGGCAAAGCATTTAAGAGCATAATAGCCACATTCAAAAGGCACGGTTGGTGATCGACCATCAGGGCCTGGCGTCTCTTTGGGGAGGGTGGTGACCAGGGCAGCGGAGGGCTCTGTCTACATCTGTCGGACAACTGTGTTTTTGTAAGAGCAGCCAGACTCTTCTGTAACGCGGGCCGGGCGCTGGGCTCTCCTGCCCCTGGAGCTGCAGGCAAAGAGACGGCTGGGCACGGACGCTTTTAAGCGATCTTCCTGACAGAAAAGTGTATTCTCACCTACGGATCCCTAAGGAACACTGAGTCACTGGCTCACGGGTGTCCGTCACGTTCAGGCAGAGAAGAACACGGATGCTTGGAATTGTAGCAACATTCTTCCCGTCGGAACTGAGAAAGTCGTCCCGACCGAGCTGACGCATCATTGTCAACAGAGAACCCACGTGCCAGTAACAGCACGGCCTTTGGCGCTTTTCAGACTGTTTGCATACGTTCTCTCAGTTCACATCTTCAGCCTTGGAACAGACCCGTGGCCGGAAGTGCCAGTGTTGGCCGCACTCGGCAGGGGAGACGGGGCTCGCGGACGGGTCGGTTAATGTGCTCACATCACACCGAACAAGTGACAGGCCAGGAGCACCACGGGGATCTGCCAGCTGTGGTGTAAGTGCAGCCTCTTTACCAGGGTCGGCTCTGTTATGAGTATCTCCGCCCACTAGACGTGTGACATTTGAAGCGTCCTGCTTAAAAGTCTGGCTTGCAAGCGTGAGGGGGCCTTGCAAACCCAGGAGGACCGTGGTGTGTCTTCATCGGAGAACCTCTGGTTCTCGCCGGAGGCACCTTTTGAGAGCTCGGAAACGATGCCAAGACAGACAGGACTTGCAGAGTGTTGGAGAGAGGGCCTCACGCAGTCAGCACTCCCAAAGAAAGCAACAAAAATACTGACAGAACTACCAAATCAATCATTTCACAATCTGGAAGTTCACCGAAGAGGCGGAACAAACTGAAAAGCATTTACTCGAGAAAAAACGGACCCACGAAGAAGAGTGGGTCTGTGATGGTGTAAGCGGGGGCTACTCCCATCCCGCCTTCCCCAGCTCCTTGGAGCATAGCTGTGGAAAGACAGCAGCTTCACAGACCGTGAAGGACGTTGGCCTCTGTGGGGCTCGGTGAACACCCTGCCCCGAAGCGCAAACAGTGTCTCGACTGGTGGCGAAGCTCCCTGGAAGGGTCGTCTTCCCGGGCCATGATGGAAAACACGGACGGCTAGACTCACGCTTGTGGGAGATTGCCCAGGCTGGGATCTCAACCGGGGCCAGCGGGAGACCGGCCACACTAGGTGACCGCAGCGGGGTCAACAAGCCCCGACATATTCCCGGGGACCGGGAGACCGCACGTGTGCACACAGACGCGCACATGCTCAGGAAAGACCCGGGGAAAGAAAGGACCGGGTCGTTCGCCGCAGGCTGGCCTGGAGACCCTGTGCGGAAGCCAAGTGGATGCTGAGGCTGACTTGGGGATTGCCTGCAGTTCGATCTCATCAACAGAAGGTGGAGACGTAAGGCATTTAAAGAAACCTCCCGACTGACCATTAACCCTGCTAACCTGAGGGTGACCCTTGGGAAGCCGGGCTTCAAGATAAAAACATGGTTTTCAAAGAGGAATAGAGAACTTAGTAGCCACACATTACAGAGAATACAGGATCCACAGAATCCGCCCAGAAAAGTCATCAAATACACAGCAGCAAGGGAAGGGGGAAATAAAGAGCAAACCCTATTGACGGAGGAATCTATTTCCAAAGTTCCTCCAATACGTTATCTGTAATGCCCAGTTTTCAACTAAAACATTACGAAACCTGGAAAGAAACTTGAAAATATGTCCCATACAGACGGGGAAGAAACAACGCACCAGACTAGACAGTGTCCCTGAGAGGGCTCAGCTGTTGGACTTAGCAGCAAGGGCTTTAAGTCAGTGGCTGGAGATCTGTTCAAAGAACTAAAGGAAACTATGTTTAAATAAGAAAGTATGACAACAGCATCTCAGCAAATAGAGATTATCCATAACGAGATTAAAAGTTTTTTGAAGAACCAAGTAGACATTCTCGCCTTGCAGAGTACGATAACTCAAACGAAAAGTTCATTAGAGAGGCTCAGAGGCAGATTGGAATTGGCAGAGAAAAAGAGTCAACGAACTTGAAGAAATGTCTATAGATTATCCAGTCTGAGGAATAGAAAGAAAAAAGGAAAATGAATGTGTGGGAAACCATAGAACATGTAAATAGGCATACTGAGAATCAAGAAAGACGGGAGAGAGAAAGAAAGGGGTAGGAAAAATATATGAAGAGATAATGGCCCAAATCTCCCCAGATTTGATGAAAACCATTGTACATATCCCAAAACAAAACAAAACAAAAAAACCCAACAAATTCCAAGTAGAATAAATCCAAAGAAATACAGCTAAGCCCATTATAATCAGACTGTCGAAAGTCAAAGGGAAAGACACAATCCTGAAACCAACAGGAGAGAAACAAGTCCCCAGGGACACGGAGTCCTCAACAAGAGTAGCGGCTGACTTCTCACTAGCAATTGCAGAGGTCACAGAGGAAAAGACCATTGACCAAGAAGTCAATAGCTAGCAGATCTAGCTTTAAAACTGAAGGAGAAATGGGGCGCCCGGGTGGCTCAGTCGGTTGGGCGTCCGACTTCGGCTCAGGTCATGATCTCATGGTTTGTGAGTTCGAGCCCCGCGTCAGTCTCTATGCTGACAGCTCAGAGCCTGGAGCCTGTTTCGGATTCTGTCTCCCCCTCTCTGTGCCCCTCCCCTGCTCCTGCTGTGTCTCTGTCTCTCTCAAAAAATAAATAAACATTAAAAAAAATTTTTTTAATGGGGAAATAAAACTGTTCTTGGGTAAGCAACGATGTGGATATTTTGTTGCCAGCAGACCTGACCTAGGAGACGTTTTGAAGGCAGTCCTCTCGGCTGTTGGCAACTCAGATACACGCGCTTGGTAAAAAGTAATTTTGTAGACAAATTAAAAAGACAGCATACGTATTTCAAAACTCTTTTCTTCTCCAAACTTGTTTAAAAGAAAATACATAAAACAAAAATTACAAGACTATTCTGATTGGCTTATATAAAGGTGTCATTTGTGTGACAATAACAGAAAGGGAATGGTAGGGAAGGAAGCTATATCAAAGCAAAGGTTCTCTATGTTATTAGGAATAAGTTCATATTAGACTGAACTGGAAGGCTTTAAGTTAAGCTGTATATTATAATCTCTAGAAGAGCCACAAAAAAAACTAGTTGAAAAATTTACACCGTAAATGAAACCAAGCCAAACCAAACAAAAAAAGCATTGAAGTGATACATTAGAAAACATATTCAACACAAATGAAGGTTGTAATGAAAGGTCATAGAAACAAGAAAAACAACAAACAACCCCCCCCCCCCAAGACATGGAAAACAAACAACAAAATGGCAAATGTAATTCCTACAACAAAATTACATTAAATTTAAATGAACTAAATACTCCAATAAAAAGGTGAAGTTTGTCAGACTGGATTAGGGAAAAGAAAACAAAGCAGGACCCAATTATGTGCTGTCTACAGACGACATACTTTAGATTTAAAGGCACAAATAGGTTGAAAGGATGGAAAAGATATACCAAGCAAATAGTGACCAAAAGAGATTTGGAGACAAAATCAATTTAAGACCAAAGAAAATGTCGAGGCGCCTGGGTGGCTCAGTCAGTTACGTCTGACTCTTGATTTGGGCTCAGGTCACCATCTCATGGTTCGTGAGTTCAAGCCCCGCGTCAGGCTCCATGCTGCCTGGGATTGTCACCCTCTTCCTCTCTCTTTGCAACCCCCCTTAAAACAAATAAACTTGAAAAAAATGAAAGAAAATGTTGATGGAGACAAAAAGGGACAATTTATAACGAGTGAAATGTAAATTGAGCAAGAAGATACAATAATTTTAAATATATTTGCACCTGAAAACGCCCACATAAAACACGAAACAAAAATTGGTAGATTTAAAGGGATAAATGGAAAGACGAAAATAATGGCTGGAGACCTCACCACACTACTGTCAGTGATGGAGAGAATAACTAGACAAAAAATCAGGAAGGATGTAGAACAATTGAACAGTGCTGTCAACCAGCTTGACCCAGAAGACGTGGATAGAACACTCAACAGAGTGGAATGTGGGTGGAACATTCTCCAGGGTACCTTTTCTATTCATACAACGAGCCTTAGTAAATTTTAAAGGATTAATTCTCATCACAGTGGAATGAATGGAATTGATTTATGGAATCAGTGCAATCCCTATCAAAATTCTAGCAGGTATTTGGTTTTGCTTTTTTTCAGTAACATGACAGATGACAGAATGATCCCAAAATTCATACGGAACTTCACAGATCCAGAGTAGCCAAAACAATTTTAAAAACACAGAACGGAGTGGGACCCACGCTTCCCGATTCAAAATTTACTATAAAGCTACAATGATGAAGACAGTGTGGCACTGGCGTAAGACATACAGGTCAACGGAACAGAATTTAGAGATAAGAAATCCCTACATTTATGGTAAGTTGATTTTTAACAAAAATGCCGAGCCATTTAACTGGGGCAAAGGATAGCCTTTTTAACAAATGACACCAGAAGAATTGATATCCACGTGCAAAAGAGTGAACTTGCACCTTTAGCCTCATACCGTACACAAAAATCTCAAAATGGATCCTGGAATTAAATGTACAAGCTAAAACGATAAACACGTAGTAAATAACGTAAGAGAAAAATCTTCAAGACCTTAGATTAGGCAAAGATTTTTTAGATATGATACCAAAAAACATAGTCCAATATCTAAAAATGGGCAAATGAGACCCCATCAAAATGCAAATTTTATTCTGCTTCGAAAGAACTATTCAGAAAATGAGAAGACAAACAATTGACTAAAGAATATAGTTGCAAAATACATATCTGATCGAGGGCTCGTATCCAGAACGTACCAGAAGTCTTATCTCAACAATAAGAAGACAGCCTAGACAAAAACTGGCATCTAAGATTTAAGTAGACGTGTGAATGGCCAATGAGCACGTGCAGATATGCTCAACGTCGTCAGTCATCGGGGAGGGCAGCCGTGACACCGACACGGAGGTGATTTTGTACCCAGTGGAGGGAGTCTAATAAGCAAGAATGGCTGCGGCACACTTGGGAAAAGGCAGAGGAAACGGGAGCACAGTTGTGTCCCGTGGCCCATCCGTTCCACGCTTCAGTATCTGCCCACGAGAAGTCAGCACCGACGTCCACACAAGGCCTTGCGTGCAGATGTTCTCAGCAGCGTTATTTATAACGCCCGAACGTCTGAGACGACCGAGTGTCCAGCCCCTGGACCACAGACGGGAAAGGCATGTCACAACCAGACGATGGGGTGTCACTCAGCCAGAAGGAGGATTGACGTGCTAACGCACACTCCGGCGTGGGGCACCCGGAAAACACAGGCCGAGTCAAAAAAGCTGGACACAAACACCCCCTGTTACGTGGCTCCGTCCGTGTGAACGTGTCCAGAAGAGCCAGACCTCCAGGGATGGCTTTAGGTCTGCATCTGTTACGGGGCTTAAGGAGCTTCCTTCCAAAGTCACCCACGTTTGTTAAGACACTCGATGCCAGAGGCAGAACGGCTCTTTTGAAGCTGAAGGCTTGTGTGTGTCACGTACGGTTTTTCCTTTGTGGAACACGTACGGTCCTCGGACTCCTTTCTTAAGGACAGCTGGGAGACAATTTGTTTGTATGTGGCATAAACACAATGCTGGCGGTCGAATTTCTCGGGGGGTGCAAAACTGCGTGTGCTTCCCCGTTATCCCCCATTTAGCCGACGTAGGGACCTTTTGGGAGACACGGCCAGTGAGTGGTACCAGGGGCCGCTCTGTTGGTTGCCTCGTGGCGGCGTCCTCGGTTTCCCGCCGTCGGGCATGCAGCCTGTCCATCGGTTTCCGTGTCGGGTGGGTGCACGGAGCTGGGAGTCCCCGTACCTTTCTCTGCTTGAATTTTGAAGCAGGGTTCTTCCTTTCTTGCAGATTATAACGCGGACACTCACACACACTGCAGAACAAAGAAGGCCTGTTCCTTTCTGAAACATCCGCCCTTATCGGGCCCAGGGGACCCCGGCTAATCAGAGCCTGATACTGCGCACAATGGGCCGAGTCAGCCAGACCACTCCCCGCCCTGGGCGCACGCTGTCGCTGCAGAGCCAGCGGCCGGTGTTCTTTTGTTCTGAAATGGGGCAGACAGTGCAGGATGCAGTCATCGGGCCTGGGGGCGGCGTTATCAGCCCCCCGGCCGTCCTCTCTCCCACCCAAGGGTGCAGGCTTCCCCAGCACTCGGCCCTATCAGGCCCCACAGCTGCTGTTAGTTTAGATACGGCAGGAAGTGGGCCTGGAGGACAGTGGCAGTTGATGGCCCTCGGCGGCGTCCAGAAACGCCTGTGATTTGCCTGGGGTCTGGCTCTAGCCCGAGTCCACCGCAGGGGGGAAGGGGGAATGTGCCACAGAGACACCGTCTGGCCACACAGATGTAGGGGAGCCTGGCTGCCCCCTGGGGCCTTGGCTGGTCACTCAGAGCGGGCAGCTGGGCCTGAGAGCCCAAAGTGGGACCCGCACTTGGGCAGCACCCTTCAAACCAAAAGGAAGAAGCCCGGGCCCCCGGACCTGTCCACTCCTCCGGCTAGCCCGTGTAGCTCTTTGTTGTGGAAATGGCTGCAGACCTGTCAAGACCCTGGGGAAAGCCTTGTTGTCCAGCCCCTCTGTCCTTTCTGCCCCTGACACGGGCAGATGGTTCTGATGGGGCTGAGAGCCGTGGCCCAGAGACAGCTGGGCTGGAAACCGGGGGCAGGTCTCGGCCGGCGGTCCGCATCACGATGGGTTCCCCGTCGGGGTGGCTCTGAGAAGTCCACGGGCTCGGCGCTGCCTGCGCCGGGACCCTCTGGGTGGGGCAGACCTTTCTCCCCCACCGGCCCCTCTCGGGCTTGTGCTGGAACCGGTTTCCAGAAGGGACTCCAGATAAGACGGTGGCGCCGTTACGGCCCTAGCCGGCATCTGAGAACGTTTCGCGTGAGAAATTGCATTTCGGGACATTTCCCCTGAATTGCCATCCCCAAACGAGATCGGGGAACAGGGAGCGTGCCCCTGGCCGCGGCACGGCTGCGTCCCGGGTGGGGAAGGCCGTGCTGTGCCTGCTGCTCTTGGCACACCTCCCCGCCTTCACGGTGTCAAACCTCGAGTCGCCTTTATTTGCACTTTGCTTTTTTTTTTCCACGGTAGCTGTTGCCAGCAAGCCGTAAACTACCGTATATCACTCAGATTTAAGAACCTAAACTTTAAAACAAATTAAACTCTTGTTGACATTGTAATAAAAATCAGAATGGAACCAAGTGGCTCAGTAGAAGCAAACTTCAATTATTTTTGTGGATTTAAGATTGTTTTCTGGGATTCCCAGACTCCCAGCACAGCGAAGTTATTTCCTCTTGGCAGATGGCTGGACAGCAGAAGGGCGGTGGACGGAGGGAGGGCGGTGGCGCTGGGCCGCGCGGCCTGCCCGTCAGCGGCGGGCTCGCTCTGGCTTCGGCGGGGGTGTCTGCGGCCACACTTGATAAAGCCACAGGACAGCTTGCAGTGCTGGGGCTGGGAGAGTGGCACGCCCACATTTTTTTTACGCACTTGAATTTAAGAAAAGCGCCCAAAACCTGCTTGTCAAGGTCTGGCCGCTCATCGAGTGTTTGTCTGGATTAAAAGCGTGGGAAGCACGCGTCGGACTGTCGTTGCGAACTTTGTCCAAACGCTGGAAAGTGCGCAGAGCGGCCGCACCCGCCCTCTGCTCCCCTGGTCCTTATCTCTCATCACCCGTTAACCACGGTGTTGATGCTCTGTCACTCTCGGAGATGGAAACGGTGGTTTCCACGGGACCAAGTGCCAGCTTTCCATCCTGCGTGCAGCTTCCTGTCCCGATAGGGCGGAATGAAGTATGGCACGGAGACATACGGATGGAAACTGGGTGATTGATCACTTTGGTGAGCATTTCCCCGGAGGCGTGGCAGGCTCCCTGGGGGTGCCTTTTGACCTGGGCTTTCAAGCGAGCCTTTTACCAGAATCGGCCCTTCCCTGGCCTGCCGCTTCCTCCTCTGTTCTGCTTCCTGTTTCTGTGTTTTCAAGGCCAGGTGGGCAGCGGGGCCCAGTGCACGCGGCCTGGAGCCGTCCCCAGCTGCCGCCCTGCTAGGTCGGCAGAGCCTGGCGTTGGGGAGCCGGAGGGGGTGGCCGGGCACCGGCACGGCTCCTACCTGCCCCCAGGGCGCAGCTGGGAGGAGGCCCCTCTGCGCTGGGAGGAGCTGGGGCCTGGAGTGTGGGCCTTGCTGAGCAGACGGCATCCAGCACATTCATTAAAGGCTGGGAAGGTGAGGAGAGCTTCAGGACGCACAACCCTCTGGGCGGTTTCTTCCCGGCACCCCTCAGTGTCCCGAGCTGCAAGGAGCAGGGCCCTGGGCACCGGGAGCATCTTTGCAGACACTCGGGGGACTCTTAGAGCAGCTCTGGTCACCGTTGCATCGGTGACCTCCACTTGAGCAGGGCTTCCTGAAGTCAGCACTCAGATGGGTGCGTGGAAGCGTGGCCAGACCTCTGGCCGCTTGTGGGGAAGGTGGAGCCGTGGTGGAGGGGCTGACCTCGGGCGCCTAGGCCTGCACTGTGCCCGGGACCCTGGACCTGTCCACTTCCTCCGGCTAGTCCGTGTAGCTCTTTGTTGTGGAAATGGCCACAGACTGTCAAGACCCCGGGGAAAGCTCAGACACTGCTTTGCCGTAAAGTTACTCACACCCGATACAGAGCCCCTTCAGTCTGAGCTAACATCTATTGTGCACACATATTTCTAAATAGCTCGTTCTCTGCACGTTGCCTCCTTTTGAGGACATATGTAAGGCTTCTTCGGAAGCCAATGTAGATAAACAGAGAGAGAGTTAATGCCAGATTTTGCAAATGGATGGCTCATAGCCCCACCAAAAGGAAGAAACCCGGCAGACGCGAGCCCGCCACGTGGCTGGGCGGTGACGTCGGCCCGGCCTGAGCAATAAATGCCCAGAAGCCTCCGGTGAGACTGTTACTTAGCTCTCGCTCAGTCTCCTGGAAACTCACGCAGAGGATCCGTTCAACTTTCAAAAGAGGACATAACAAACAATATTTGCAGATTCCTCACTCTGTTCCGGCATCGCAGGGCCTTCAGAACACACGCACACCTCGGTTCTCTGGCTCCTCGAAAATTAGAGGGGAGTGGGCAGAGGAGGTCAGGCAGCTGACGATAGTCACAGTTGAAATAGCGGTAGCGGTTCGAGAAGACAAAGCCAAGCTGCCGGACCGCTAATGACCGCGCGCTTGCCTTGAGTCTGGGGACCGAGAGATGGTTTTGGGAGGACTTTTCAGGAGAGTGAGACGGGCTGGGTTGTAACAGGTTGTAACCTGTCCTGTGTCTGCTCCCTGTGGACAGCTGCAGATGTGTGGGCCTCTGAAGGACGTGACCCGTCTCCAGGCTTGGGTTCCGTTGGGAGTTCGGAGCGGCTAGACTCTCCCCGGAAAGCAGCTCTGAGAAAGCTGCAGACCCAGGCGGGGTGCTTCCCCGGGCCCCCCCGTGTCCTTCCCGCGTTCGGGTGACGGCTTGGGTCTGTCCTTTCGAGGAGGGTGGGAAACGGCGGTTCCACCCGAGGCCTCAGGCCGAGAAGTGGTCTTCGGGAGCGCGGTGACACAGCCAGACCGCTCCTCTTGGTGGACCAGGGGCGCGCGGTTATTACATAAAGTCAATTAGAGCGCATACATGCCGGTCCTGCTGATTTGATTTAGAACTAACGAAAGCTCCAGTAATGGGCAATTACAAGAAACTTAATGGCCCTTTATACTGAATGCAGCTTCCATGGCACCTAATATACTGTGATGAATTACTCATTATGTGCAGTGTTGGAATAGCTTCTATAAAGATTAATAATCAGATAATCAATACAAAAATTCAATCTTGGGTGTTTTTCCACTCCAGGGTCAATATGTCCTCCAGACCAGGGGCCTGTTCCCTGGGCTGTATTTGGTGACCGCTCCCTCTCAGTTCGGTTGTCTCTTCCACACACAGAATCTCTGAGAGGAACTTACCAGCTCGGTTTTGCACACGGTTTTCTTCCTGCGTTCTGCGATTTTTCTGTTCAGATCTTCACAGAATAAAGAAGCCGGCTTTGCTGCTGGTCGGTTTTCTCAATACTCACAGGAACAATTCCTACCCTCAAGGTGGGCTCAGACCAATGGGGCCCATGAGCACGGGAGTGGCAGCAGGTGGCCCTCCCCCGGGGGGCCAGGAGAGCCAGGAGCGGGACGCGGGCGTCCCGGGTGGCAGGGTGAAAAGGTGTCTTGGGGCAGAGGACATCGCTGGGGGTGGGCACCGCCGTGGGATGGGCTCGGCCGCCCAGCAGCTTCCCCAGGTAGCAGGCGAGGCGCCTAGGCTGACCGCAGTCAGGCCTAGGCTGACCGACAGTCACCGGCTTCTCCCGGGCTCTAGCTTGCCTCTGAAGACGGTGTTGGTGTGTAATTACCAAAGTTTCAGACATGTGCAAGATATGATAAATAGTACGGTGGGTCCCCAGGGCCCTCACCCGGGTCCACACTCGGGGCGGCCAGGACACGGCACTCTGTTCCTTCTCTGCCCCGTAGTGGTCGTTGCTGAGATCACAGGGACCCGGGTCCTGGACCTCGTGTCTGCCGCCTGCCATCCCGCAGGTACAGACGGCCGTTTAAGCGACCACTTTCTTACGTGATTACAGCAGGGCAGCCCCGCCTGACAGAATTACTCATGATTCTCTGGTAAGGTGAGGATTTACTTCACACTCACATTAACCGACAAGGTGTGGTTTCACTTCCCGTGAAGCCAGGAACAGGTGGGCTTGAGCCTTTCCTCTGCCTCCGTGATGAGCAGCCTCTTCTGACCAAACCCGGCAGCTGCCAGGCGCGTGGAGGGCGCTTGGCCTGTGCCCGGCCGGCGGGCGGTCTGGTGCGGCCTGCCGAGGCCCAGCCGGTGCACCGTCGTGTGGACGCTGCCGATGCCCACAAAGGGTCGGGAGCCACTTGGTTCGTTAGCGCCTTTTGTGTCGAGGACACCGACTCGTGTCCCCGGGCAGGGAGACAGGAGGCAGCAGCCCGACCGTCTCTCTGCCTCTCTCAGTCCACTTCACGTTGTTATTTTTTAATTAAAGGGAGCCTTTTTGGTCTTTTATTTTTTCATTTCTGTTAATTCTGCGTGAATACAAATTGTATATTTCGGGGGAATGTGTTTTCTAGCAGCACAAAGAAAGCCCTGGAAAAACGCTTGTGGTTTAGTGATCCCCAGGAGCGACTGTGGGGTGAGTTTGGCGTGGAGACAAAAATGGGCCAGGTGATAGGGGAGCATATGCCCGCCGCACGCCCGCGGAACCCCCCAGTCACGTGGCCGGCCCGGTCCCCACGGAGGCTGGAGTTTCCACACGGGCGTTCGCATTATCTGGAGTATTCGGGCTAAATAAGGAAGCAGGCACTGAAGGCAGGAAAATTATTCTGTTTTAATGGCTGACAGTCCCGTGTGACAATAGTATCTGCCGGTGCCAGCCCCACACGCAGTCGGGAGGGTCATGTTTTATTAAAACCGTGACTTGTTGTCACTCAGACTTCGCCGTCCCGGTCCCTCCTTCCAAAAATAGCAGGCCCCGTGGCAGTGGCTTATTATGATTAAAAAGATAAAAATAAGTGAAGGCTGAAATGGGTCCAGGACACCCGAGGTAACACGGGAACTTACTTTTTAATGAAACTTGAGAGACGGCCTCATTTTCCACCGCCTCACAAAGCGTCTTTGAAAAAAGTCAGAAAAGTAAAACAGGACTTCGGTGATGTTGCAACTCTGCATTTTCAGAATTGCCATGGTTGTGACAGTCCTGCAGAAGGGCACCTGCTCTCGCCCGAGGCCGTGCGGGGCCGGGGACAGCACCGGCCACGCCAGGTGGGGCCGCATGGACGCTGAGCCCGCCGTCCACACCAGGCCACGGACGGAGTGCCCGCCGGTGAACGAGGAGGTAGGGACGGCGGACTTTGTAAGACGCTGCCTCTTTTAAGAAATTAAAACCCCGCACGAGAGACGGCTCCAGCTTTCTTCAGCGCCCACCCGTGCTTGGGGAGGGGGGGGGGGACAAAAGCGTGTTCTTCTCTGCTCCTACCTTTCCAAGCGGTGGCTTTTATCGTGACGTTTTCACGCACTGCCCACACCTGCCATAATGCTTTCGATCACCAAGGAGGTCTGGCTACGTCTGTGCAGTGGTGCATGTGAACACTGTGTGTCCAGCAGGCCACCGACCGCGTGGTTCACGCCCTCCGCACGGAAGGTCTCGGCAGCGGGGACCCGCGCGCTCGTTAGGATTTGCGTCCGGTGGCCTCCGCGTCCCAGAACCACTGGCCGTGTAAAGGTTCGCACGGCAGACACTACCTGGCCAGCGATATTTCTGGTTGCACTGCTGTCTGGCTAAATTATCATCCTCTCGGGTTACAGCACTAACTTTAGCTAACGGTGTATTTTCTGGGAAAGTTAGCAAATACTTTTTAAAATTATCTTTTAGTTATAGGAATGGGGAAAACGGCCTTCCTGTTTTGTTTTGCTCCTCACAAAGCTATTTTGGCTCTCCCTTAAAAATAAAAATGTCTCTGATGAAGGGCACGCATTTTGCTGTCCCTCAGAAAAAACTGAGTAAGCGCGTACCAACCACCCTTGTACGTTTCTTTACACGCGGTACTTAATTTGGCCGTGAGCTTCGAGCGGGCCCACGGGACGAGACGGTGCCGCTGTGGCCACAGGACCTGCGCCCAGAACTTAATCCTGTGTGGGTCCTTCCGGCCTGTTTGTTTCCCACGTGGCTTGTGTTTAAAGGACAGCGATGGCTTTTGAAAAGTCGTCCTCTTCGTGAAAAAGTGGCATTGTGGCCTGTCGTCAAACCAGAAATGAAAAAGGAACAGTGGCCCTGCCAGGCTGACTCTGAATGTTTAAAACTTCACGGGACAACTGTCTCCTTAGCAGAACTAACCTCACTATCGGAAAGGAGGAAGATGCTTTAAAAACGTGTTTTACGTGATCCAGTTAACGAGTACCGACGCAACCGATATTTTTTTCAAACAGCAGACGCAAGAGTGTTACTTGTGAAGTATAACCCTTCGCCATCTTCACTGAACTTTTTTTTTTAATTTTTTTTAACGTTTATTTATTTTTGAGACAGAGAGAGACAGAGCATGAACGGGAGGGGCAGAGAGAGAGGGAGACACAGAATCGGAAACAGGCTCCAGGCTCCGAGCCGTCAGCCCAGAGCCCGACGCGGGGCTCGAACTCACGGACCGCGAGATCGTGACCTGAGCTGAAGTCGGACGCTCAACCGACTGCGCCACCCAGGCGCCCCTCACTGAACTTTTTTAAAGCAAAGATGATGCCGTGTGGCTGGGGGAACGTTGCCGAACTGGATTTCTTACTCCCGAGGCCCAAACCCAGCTCCCGAGGAAGTCGGCCCAGTGTCTGTGTGGACACCCACCTCTCCCGTGTCCCCCCTCCCCGAAGCCCCGCACGTGGGCCCCACGACCCTGATGGGTGGGTTCCTGCCAGAGAGAGGGGACAGAGAACCCCGCCCACGGTCCCAGGCCTGTGGGGCCAGGCAGGGGCAGCCCGGGGGCGTCCGTTCAGTTGTCTTGCCCCGGGTGACACTCAGGGCTGCGTCCGGGGCTGTCGGCGCTCTGTGACAGACACGGGGCGTGCGGCCCGTGTTTGCGTTAGCCCACGACACGCCTACACAGAGAGGTGCTCTGATCCTCTAAAGAATGCACACGCTGTGCAGGAAACACTGAAACTCAACACACGGAAATGACCCCCGCCTCTCGGCACCGTGGTGGGTCTCTGAGCGCGCGTGCAGCGTGGCCTAGCCCAGGCCTCCGCTGACGTGCCCGAAAGTCCACTCTTCCCACGGACAGGAAACTGAACGTTCACCAGAAAGTGCCAGTCCTGCGGCACGTCGGCTGTGGAAGCAGGCTGGCCGAGCACGCACTGGGCACGTCGACGCGTCCCTCTGCCGTTCAGAAAGCCAGCCTGGAGAGCCTGTCCCCAAGGAGGCCGTCGCTCAGGCCGCTGACGATGCCGTGTGAGGCCTGGAGCGTCCCCTGCCCTCTCTGGGCCCGTCTTCGAAGAACGATAATAACATCCACCTCCCAGAGGGCTGGGGAGGGTGCTGTGCGGTTCACGCCTGTCTTACGCTCGGCACGCGCAACTCCATCCGGGAGGTTGGTTTCTCCGTTCGGCGTGATCACGGCATCCCCGACTCAGAGGGCAAAGAGGGGTCTCGGCCAAGCCCCCTTGTCACGGAGGAGACCCTCAGGCTCCAGTCAGGCGCAGGGGCAGGGTGAGAACAGGACCCAGGTCATCTTCCTCCGGCCCTCCCGCTGCTGCGTCCGCCCCGAGAGCGAGTGTCTGGGGCGCAAAGGGCTCACGTCAGGTTTTCCGGGGAAGGCCACAGGCCTCCGTTCATGAATCTCTGACCCGGCGCTTAAATGGTGCGGCAATCACGTGAAGGGACTTGAGTTCTGAGAAAGTTAGAGAATCGTGGGACCACGAGGAGTTGTTGGCTTTGAAGTGGCTTCATTCGCGGCCCCGGGCACCCCCCACCCCGCACAACAGGGGTCGGGCCGCCTTTCAGAACAAGCACCGCCGAGATGCTGGGACGTTTCTGTCACTTTCTGGGGATTGCTTTCCCTCCCAGAGTCTGTTTCTGTTTTAACTCTGCTCGCACAACGTCCTCTGGTTCTTAGGATCTAAGGACACACTGTCAGGACCCCGGGTCTCCTTTCTAGTCTTAGGGTGCCGTCATCACTTCCAAGCCCCTGTTACTTAAAGTCAAGCACAGACGCACACACCATCACTTCTTCCCTCGGGGTAGGAAGGAGGGCTGTCGCGGAGGAAGTGTGGGGGCCGAAAAGATGGACGGCACCCTCCTCCCCAGGCCGGCGGTGAGCAAGCTGCCTCAGAGGCCGAGAGAGGCCCCCACGGGCAGGCAAGGTGTGTTGACAGCGGGCGGCTGTGCTGGGCCGTCACATCAGAAAAACAGACTTAAACCCGGTCGAGTGGGCGCACGCGGCGAGAGCGGGGCCCGTGTCAGGCGGGCGGCGTCGTGTCAGGGCCTCCGGCAGACCGTCCGTGTGGCGCCTGGAACCACCGTGCCACGCCGCTGGGATTTCTGAATGAAGTTTCCCATACGGCGTGTCAGCAAACCTCTGGCTTTGATATCTGTGTGATCGGGTTGAGGGCGGCCAGTTCCCTTTGCTGTTTGTTTCAGAGCAAAGGAAATGCTGATGTGCGGTGTTCGTTCTGACGATGCAGTGGAAAATTGGTGGCCGTACAGACACCGAGTGGTTCCTGGTTCCTCCGGTCGCTTGCTTCTTCTCCTCCTTGAAAAAAAAAGTTTTTTTTCTTTTTTCAAGGCACGGAACAGCTAGTACAGGAGAAATGAATGAAAAAAAGTAGGTGTTTTTAGCACAAACGGAACAGAATGCCACGTCTGTGTGCATGGCGCCCCTGGGGGGTGGTGTTTTAAGAGAAGCCGCGGAAGAGGGGAACGCGGCCCTGCCTTCGGCCCTTCCCCACCCTTCACGCCGGGTTCTGAGCCCCGCGCAGCCCTGCGGGCACAGAGGGGACCAGGGGCAGGGGCAGAGTGGAGGCCAGGCTGGGAGGAGGGGGCCTGGCGGGCTCGGGCACGGACCCTGGGCTGGTGGAGCTCCTCACCCGTGAGCCCGAGGGCCGCCGTGGCCACTTGCCGAGCCTCCCTCCCACTCTCTGCTTCCAAACCTGCGACTGCGGCGTCTGCCTCCCCTCCCTCCTGGGACTGTGCGGGGGACGGCAACGGTGCGCGTGCGTGTGTGTGGGGAGCGGGGGGCCGCCTACGTGCGGGGCCGACCTGCCCCACGCTGGTTCCTGACATTCTGATTGAGATCCTTGGCCGCTTTCGAAAACCAGGAATTCCGAAAAGGGGGGAAACTGGGCTTATAAGCGAGGCGTCAAGGAGGAAAACACGTTCAGTGAGGTTCGGACCCTCGCCGCCCCCTTCGGTCATGTCGTCTCAGGAGAGCCCGACAGACGCGCAACAGGGGTAAACTGAGGCCATTTCACTACAGCACGAGGCTGTAAAGTCCGTTTTTTTTCAAAATGGTGTTGAAAAGGAAACTCGTTAGATGAAAATACAAAAATTTTACTTTAGAAAGGACCCTTCACTGATTACTTTGCGAGCTTATTTGTAAATCACCGCGAGATCTGTGTGTGTTGCCGGAAGGTTCCAGTGACTGTGGACAGATAACGTGAGCAGAGGTGAGCGCGCTTGCCTGTGCTGTGTACATTTTAGACTTTAAATGTTAGAAAAACACGAATTTTCTTTTTACTCCGTCTCAGACCTGCGCATCAAGGTGACTCGGGTGTGTGTGTGTGTATCCTGCACACGTATCCCAGAGTCAAACAAGAATTCAAACTGCCACAGAAGTTTCAGGAAAAAAAACAGTAGTTTCCACCTGGGGAGCGCTTGAGAGAAAACTTAAATACGAGGGGAAAAACCTTTCTCATTAAATTAAATTGTGGCATAACAGCTCACCACATCCTGCTGCAGGGACATCCGACGCTAAGCACAGCAAAGGTTCCTCTTTTAGGCGTCTGACAAGCTGTGAGGGTCACATGTCACCTGCAGTGCAAAACACTTGCACAGAGAAAAAACCCTGCGTGTCGGTGGAAAAGCTGAATAAGAAGATGGAAACCGTCAGCAGAGAGGAGACACTGTAGGAAACCGTGACCGAGGGAAAACCGCCCCCAAAGTCACCAGCACAAGCCCCTGGGGGCGGCCGTGGACTCACGGGGCCTCGGCACCGTGACCTCACGGAAGACAAGTGGGAGGCCGTGGCCGGGGCGAGGCCGGGGGAGACGGACCCCGCGTTCTCGTCCCCAACCCGGCCCTCGGAGCGCCCGGGCCCTGCCTGAGGTCCGTCTGGGAGCAGGAGCCAGCGTGGCTTTCCCCGCAAGGCCAAGGCACAGACTGTGAAACAGCGCGGCTGTGCCGTCGTCCCGCCCTCAGTTGTGCGGCCGAGCTGTGCGGGGCACCTGGTCCACCTGCCCCTTCTGTCAGCTGCGGCTGCCCCGTGCGCTCCCGAGGGGACCTCGGGGCAGGTCCGGAGGGCGTTGGCGCGTGCGCGTGGGTCCTGAGCGCGGCGCTAAGGCGCCTGCCGCGCCGTGACGCTGCTCGACGCTGCCGGGCCTGGAGGACGGGGGCATCGGACGACCGCTCGCTTCCGGCCGGCCGTTGCTGGGAGGCAGGCGGGGCCGGTGACTTCTCAGAAGCCCACGGACGCCAGTGACGGACCAGGAGCACGGCCCTCCCAGCCCCCCCGAGACCCTCCTGCCAGCCTGGGTGGGGGCAGGTGCCAGGACAGAGGGCCGTGACGCGCTCCGCCAGGTCCCTGGGCCGCTCAGGATGCGCTGAGTGATTTCCCCACCCCCACCCACCTCGGGCTCCCCCTTCAAGGTTCAGGTGACCCGGTGGGCAGCAAGGGGAAGCCCGCTTCTGAGGCTGCTTCCCCTTTTGTCGTGTCACACAGGTGTTGTTTTTCCTGTGCTCTGTGTAGCCCGGGCGAACTAGAAGACTCGTGGCTTCTTCGCTTCAGCCTCCCTTCTATTGGTCGTCCTTATTACCCGTCAGACGTCCCCACGTTCCCAGATAGGATTGCCCCTCAGCCCTCCTGACGTTTCCCTGCCATTATTACCCCTCGGACCTTCTGAAATGCCCCGTCACCGTTACCCCTCAGACCTCCCCAACTTCCCCGATACAGTTACCCCTCAGACCTCCCCACGTTCCCCATCATTATTCCCCCTCAGACCCTCACACTTTCCCGTCATTATCACTCCCTCTACCTTCCCACGTTCCCTGGCATTATTACCCCTGTGACTTGCCCCACATTTTCCCTCGTTATTAACCATCAGGCCCCCGCAGATTCCGTCTTTTTTTCTTTGTCTGGCTCCCTCACATCTCCGTCACTATAGCCCCTCAGAACGCCCCGACTTCCCGGTCATTATTGCCCCTGAGAGCTTCCCCCCCACCTGGTCAGCGATCTCACTCGGGTCGCATCTCTGGTCTGAGACTTCGCTGTCCTTGGCATTGGAAGGAGCAGTGACACCCAAACCCCCGTGTGTGTAACTGACGAGTCTGGCCCGTCCCTCAGGGCGTCCTGTCCAGGAGGCCGGGTCTGCACAAGCTGTCATGGCTGAGTGTTGCAGCCCCCAACCCAGGCAGGCACGTGGGGGCCGGACACCCCCGTCCCACCGTGCCATCACCTGCTGGGCCCGGAGCCCAGACGTCGCCACGGACGCCCCCCAGACTTCCATCCGAAATTGGGTCAGGAAGGGCTCCTGGGCCCACGGGCCCGGTCAGCGTAGGAGGATCTGAGACTTTTGGACTTCTAAAGTGCCCGGTGCCACGCCGGCCGTGGCGACGTGCTCTGTGGGGGGGTGGCGGTCGCCGCCTCTGCCAGCTGCCACCGCGGGGCTGGGCTTTCCGCACGCGGCTTCCTGCCGTGCTGAGGGTGTCCCGCCTGCCCCGCGTGGTCCGGAGACACGCGAGTGGCAGGAGGACCTTCTCCGCGCCAAGGCAGGGCCCCGAGGAAGCTCGTGCTCGTCATCCTTCTCTGTGCGAATGTTCTTCTGTGTCACGCTCTTCTGCAAAATACCAGCCGGACGCGCGCCTCTCGAAACAGAAGGCCCGGCAAGTGAAGCGGGAGGCGGAGGGGAACTGTCGCTGGTGGCCCAGGCCCTTGTGTCCGTGCTCAGGGGCCCGTGGCACCTGGGACCTTGGGAGCGCAGGGCAGTCTCGGGGTCAAGTGATGGGGGAGGCCGTGTTGTCCGGGCGGCGGAAGCGGGGAGCACCTCGCCCTGCCTTCCCAGGTGCCTCGGCCGCGCGCTTCTCAGTGCTCTCTAGCGGGCCTCGCAAAGCTGGGCGGCCAGGGTGTCGCAGAGAAACTGCGCGTGGCTGACCCCTGGGACGCTCCAGGGACGGGTGTTGTCCTGAGAGCTGGCCTGAGCAGCCGGGCCTCATTAGCGGCTGGGAAGAGTCACTCGCCCGGCGTGAGCCACGGCCCCTCCGGTGTTTTGTGCCTGAAGGTCAGTGCCATCTTCAGAGAAGGTGTGGCTCGTGCATCACGTCCGTGTCCCCGGCAGATGTGTCCTCTGCAGGCATGCTGGCCTGGCGCCCACTCTGGCCTGCTGTGCTTCTGGTGTTTGCATTAAGTGACTCATCCCCCCCCCCCCCCCGCCCCATAGGCGGCCCCCTTGCAGGCCGCGGGTGGGCCTGGGCACAGTGTGGGACGCCATGGCCCTGGGTCTGAGCCCGGGCTGCACCTTCGGGAAGAGCTGGTGGCCTGGGGCTTCGCGGGCAGGCTCCCGCCTGTGAAGCCGGGCTGTTATCAGCACCCATATGACACGGTTCCTGGTTCCCCCAACCCCGTTTTATTATTGTTGTTCTTAACAATAGTAGGGGTGTCGAAAGGGCATTTAGGGGAGGGGTGGGGGTGATGACAGGTGTGCCAGCTGCCGGCTGCAGGAAGCCGCCCTCGGACACGCTGGGGCCTTTGCAGAAACACGCGGAATTTATCTGGGCGGCAAAGGGAAGCCCGGGCAGTTCCGTGACGTGAGCGTGTGCTCCCCACCCCCCAGTTCTCTTGGCAAAGTGGGCCGTGGGGACGCGTCCCCTGCCTGGGGGCCGGTCACGGGGTGGAGAGAGGGATGTTGTGCAGCTCGCTCACGATGGCCTTTGCCAGCTTCGCTCATTTCCTCTCCTGCTGCCAAAAACCACACGCTGATAGTGGACACGGACGAGGAAACAAAAATGGAGGAAGAGCCACAAACAAAGGGAGGCCCAGGCCGCCCCGTGGTCGGCCCTCCTCTCGGACGTGGCCTGTCCGACGACGAGAGCAAGGAGGGGGGGGTTCTCCGAGCATGGACTTCGCGGGGGTGCCTCCACCTCTTCCCGTGGAGACGCCAGCTGTGCGCTCCTGCCCGGAGAAGACGTGCTCACGGCACCCGGACCGGCGCCTGGCGCCTCTCCCGGAGCCCGCCGTCGCGGGGCCGGTTCGCAACCGTGCTTCTGGACTAGAGCGGTAACCCGACCACCGCCGGCCCCTGGAGTCGTGGAGCCGGGTCCCGGGCAGCTGTGTGCTGCCGGCTCAGGGCACCCCAGGCCCGCGGTGGGGAGCAGGAAGGAATTCCATCCCGCCCAGAGACACCCCCCCCCCCCGCCCCCCGGTCACGGGCTCCACGTGACTCGCCGAAAGCATGGCTGATGGGATTTCTGGTTCTTACATACGCTTCTGGGCAGAGCAGCGTTTCCCTAATGATTTCTCCGTTGTGTTTTCTTGCAGTAAATGAGATAATCCGGAACGATCTCTCCAGCACCAACATCTGATCGTAGCTGGCGACACGGAACTCGCTCCGAAGCCGCGTGGTGTCGACTCGGCCGCTGACCGTTGAGCTTCGGCACCAGGACTTCAAGTAAACTGAGCAGAGCCCTGGTGCCGGTCAGACCCCCGGCTTCGTGAAGATTTGCATCGTCCGCTCACAGAAGCCGCCCAGCGGCTGGTGGGACGGGCCACTCCTCCCGTGTCAAGACCGAAAGGGGCACGCCTCCCACGGGGGGACTCCAGTGCTGGAAGTGCCTTATTACACAGACCCCAGCATCGGGGCGCCACGGGGGAGCCCTGAGTCTGCTACCAGGAGAGTATTTGTAGGAGCAGAAGCTATAAAGACACTTCATCCTGAGGCTTTCTCTTGTATAAATTAGGAGAATACTGGCAAGCTAGGTAGGCATTGTGAGCAATACCTCACACGTGCTTCCTGCTTTTTTTCTCGGCTTTCCTCGGGCTGCAGCGTGCAATCTGTTGCCCCATTCGGTGCATCGTAGAGATCTGCTTTGTCCTCGCTCTCGTCACCTGCCCCCTCCCCCGTGTTACTGGAACCATAGGATCGTTAATTGTAGCATGCTAGGGTTTTGTTTTTAATCTGGCTTTGAGCGTAGTGCGAGTAAGGTGATAGCACAAGATAGGTTGCTGGACGAAAAGAGAAGTCTGTCTGCCCCACGACAGCTCTTGCGTTTGCATGTATGTACAGATTTGGCACATATTTAAGTACAAATAATGACGACAGAGGCGGTGACGTCCGGTCTTTGCCCAGCGAGGGCTGCCGTGTCAGCAGCAGTAACCAGCGTCCGTTCCGGAAGGTGCATCTAAGACAAAGCCTGGCTTTTCAGCTGCGTGTACCGGGGCCCACGTCCCTCCAGCGGGCCTTCGTCGTCTCGTGCCGTCAGCCGAGCACTTTAGAAAGCCAGGAGACGTGTGTTCTCAATGCCCGGATGCTACCAAACGGCAGGTGGGAAAGTCACTGTAAATAACATCACAAGAGGAGTGTAATATATTTGTTCAGCCGTAAGATTATTACTTCACAGAAGCCTTATATCTCTGCTTCATCTAAGACAACGATTACCAAAAACGTTTTAACATGCAGCGACTGTAGTATGTTTTCCGACTAGTTACTGTTAACGGATAGGTTGGTGTAAGCTTTACTACTGCGTTTGTGCAATTAACAGCTTATTACACGTTGTTACTAGCAGTGACCTGTTGTTCCACGTAACCAAAAAGCATGGTCTAATTGGCTAACCTAATAATTGTGCCTTAGGAATTCATGCCCCCTCATGGAACATGCCTGCATTGCACCCGCCGGCGGAGGTCGTAAGTTACAATAACGAAACATAGCGTCACGGTAGAGAACGCTCTCCCACAGGAACGATGATTTTAAAACTGCTCTTCAGTGCGGTTATGTCTTACTCCTGTCTGACTCCCAGAAAGGACACGGCCCCGAAAGCCACATCTGTAGCATTTGCACACAACTGTCACGGGCGACGGTGCATGGCTCCTCGTAGACCTGACCCTGCTTCTCCCAGGCTGCTGCCCCGCCCGTAGCCCAGACCGCAGCCCGCAGTTAGCGCCCCAGGACTCGCATGGAACACTTCTCAGTAGGCTGTCCTAAGGAGAGGAGACGTTTGGTATTCGTGTCCGCTGTCTGTGCTTAGGAAATAGATCCAATAAAGCAATATTTTTTTGCTGGACGATCTTAGTCTGCCGGTGATTCATTACGTGCGCGGACCACCCTACCCGGCTCTCAGTGACTTCCTGCGGTACGTCCTGGTTCCGTTGGCATCTGCACGAAGCGCTGTGGGGCAGAGCCGCCCCGGCACGACCACAAAGCACCGGCTGCCCCTGCAGTGGGGTCCCCTCCTCCACGTCCGAGGAGAGGCCTGCACAGAACACAGAAGAGGCGGCCGTGTGGCCGCGGCCGCAGATGCTCTAAACACCGCGCTTCAGAGCCGCTCACCCGGGCCGGGGGGACGGGGAGCTTTCACTCGAGCCAAATGCTTCCGCTCCGAAGGGTGGCCTGGGCGAGGCTGTGGCCACACGCACACCCGCGTGCAACGCGGCCGTCACTTGGGAAGATGACGTGTGTGCGCAGACCTGTTGTTGCCCTGCTTGCTCCTCCCGGCTACTCGGCCCCTTTCCCCACCAGACCCGCTGCGGCCCAGGTAGGGAAACGCTGTCAAGTTGTTCACGAAGCCAGCGTGAAACCCAGAACTTCTCCAGCAATGATGATTCTGAATTGTCACAAACGGTGCTTTGATTTTTAGGACTTCCTGAAATGTATGATTCGTTTTGCTGAGACGAGGTGGAGTGTTAGAGAAACCTGGGTCACCTAGCGAGCGGGGTGGCAAGCACCTGCTCCCTCCGAGGGGAGTGCGGGGGGTGGGGGGGCCGTGGACAAGAGGGGACCCGCGGGGCCCGTCACAGGCCAGGAGCCCCGAGCCCGCTGGACGCAGAGGGGATCCGGAGTGCCATCTGCCCCTCCTGAGAGCAGACCCACGGGGCCCCAGACCGCACTGGCATCCCTGAAGAATGTCCCGGAAGCTATTAATTTCAAAGCGAGTTTTTATAAACCCGTCACACCCCCCTGCCCAACAATAGGATTTTATATTCCAGAAACAAAAATACGAATCCACGAATTAAGGGATGGTCTCTGCCGAAAAAGTGGGGTTTCTGCAAATACCTGTTGACTTAGTTTCGTTTCTTTTGGGTTGATTTTGGGTAGTAAGGGAAGCGTAGTGTGGGCTCGCCTCTAGCAAGGCGTTTTGCCCTCACACCGCCACGCTGGCCGGGCCCCTAGAGCATCGGGGCCACTTGCCTGCCAGCCACTCGTCTCTCGCGGTGACCGCGATTGGGCGGCACGTGCCCCAGAACCGTCTGCTGTGGCGCAAAGCGGGGCCAGCCGTGCCCAGGGCCCATAGGGCAGACTCCTCCTCCCTCTGCCGCCGGTCCCGGCCCTTCCCACGTTTGAGACCGGGTGGTATGGAAAAGTCCGGCAAACGTCCAGTCCCTCCTTGTAACCATGCGCAACCTAAGCAAAAATCTGGGTACTTTAGCTCCCCCATCTCAAGGGCATCCTCTGACCTGAGCAGTCGGAGTCCCAGCTGGGGACGGCTCTCCATGCCCCCACCTTTGCTCCAAAGAGGGTCTGTGACCTCCCTGTGCGGTGTCCCAACAACATCGCAAGGAGGATGTGTCCGCAGAACTGTCGTTACATGTTTCCCGAGAAACGCGTCCCGTGTTGGAGCACAGAGGCTGTGCTGAAGCCGCTGTACCTGGGGAGGAGGTGCAGAGCCCGAGATAAAGGGCCTGTGTGTGTGAGACCACGGTCTTTAAAGACATGCACACAAGATGAAATTGAGCTTTTAAAGTGGACAAGTCAGTGGCACCGAGCACGTTCACGGTGTTGTGTAGCTGCCGCCTCTGTCTGGTTCCGAGTACGTCGTCACCCCCGAAGGGACCCCTGGACCCGTCGAGCGGTCGCCCCTGCCCCAGCCCCTGGTAACGTCCGTGAACTCTGTCTCTGGGGACCTGTGCTTTCTGGGGACTTCATATCCGTGCACCCGTACAGCAGGTGGCCTTGAACGAAAGAACTCAGCAGAATGGTTTCACGGTGCGTGCACATCACAGCATTTGTCAGGACTCCACACCTCACTCACTGGGTGGCCAAAACCCACTCCGCTGTGTGGCTAGAGCAGTTTGTGGACCGCTCGTTGGTGGGTGGACATCCGGGCCGCCTCCACCGTTGGGTGCTGGGAACACTGGCTGGGTCCCTGCCTGCAGGTCTGGGGCCCGTCCCTCGGAGTGCGTTTCTTGGGTACTTAGGTAATTGCCTCGCTCTTTTCTTTACGTTTATTTGTTTATTTGGGGGGGGGAGGTGCGGAGGGAGACAGGATCCCAAGCAGGTCTCAAGCTGCCAGCGCAGAGCCCGACGCAGGGCTCGATCTCACCAACCGGGAGATCCCGACCTGATCTGGAATCAAGAGGTGGACGCTCAAGTGACCAAGCCCCCCAGACGCCCCTGTGTGTGTCACGTTCGGAAGAACGGTTTTCCCTCGTCCGGTTTTAAACGTACTCGTCCCTGACGCAGACCCCGGATCACGAGCCCAATCTGCGGTCGTGGGTGTGAACCGCATCGCGTTCGTGGTTCTTCCTGCCAGGAGACATGACGTCAAGTATAAGGTGACCAGATGCTCACTGTGTCCAAGGGGAGGGCGGGTCTCACCCTCGTGCCTCCACCGCCGCCGGGTCGCCAGCGTCCCAGCCGTTCGTGAGGTGCCACCGGAGCCCGAGTTCCGTGTCGCTTTTTTACTTGCCACACACAGAGGACGCCGCGGGGAGAAGAGCAAAGACGACCGGTGTCGCCGGAGATGCGCGGCTGTGCGGGGCTCCCGCGAGCCCCCTGCCGGCCCGGCGCTCGGCGTCCTGACCTTGCCACGAGGACGACTGCCACTTTCTGCCCCGCGGGACCTTCTAACGGTCGCGTTCTCGCTGGGCCCTTGTGTCTGTGACCGGCGGGTCGCAGCCGAGCGGCTCCTTCCACAAGGTGCCCAGCACGGGAGTTACTGGCAGTAACGACTGTAATCGTCAGGGCCTTTTGTATCATTTTCCGTTCCTCGTTCTCCCCGAGTCGAGGAGGGGTGCCGAGGAGGGAGGAGGACTTGATCTGGAGGAAGCCCCAGTCACACATCTGGAGGGAGGGGGCGGCGATCGAGCCCTTCCCTCCTCGCTGCCCCTTCTGGAGCCCGGCCCGGGCTGCACAGACCGTCCCTGCTGCCTGTCAGCCCCACCCGCCAGGGGCACCCTGGTCCACAGGCGCTCCTCTGGAAGAGGTGCGTTTTCAAGACCATCTGAGGTTTGTCTCTGAAGGTCCTGAGCCGTGGATGTTGTCACCGGCGCTCCCTCCCCCCTCACTCTACCCAGTCCCCGTGCGGCGGCCCTGGGGTCCCGTCTCTACAGCACCGGGAAGGCCCAGATTCCGCCATTAGAGGGTCATTCCTGCGGCGTGAATTCCTGCAGTGTGAATAAAGCTGTGTCCACCATTTAAAGGTGACGCCCCGTGGTTGGAGGGTGCCAGTGGCCCCGGGCTGAGGGTCTCCACGTTTGCCTGGGAAGCAGCAGGAGCCCTGAATCTTGAAGGGAGAAGGGTGCCGGGACCGCCCGAAAACATTAGCTGAGACCGACAAAGCCACCGCCCCCTGCCAGCTCCCTGAACTGGCGTCCCCGGCGCGGCCCTCCGGGGACCCCCAGGCCCAGCCTCCTTCCGCGCCTCCGTGTGTGGCAGGCCGTGGCCGGACACCCCAGGCTGCACGGCAAAGCCACGGGGCACAGAGTTTCTTTGTGATTTGGGGGGACCCCTCCCTTCTCCTCCATCGGAGCAATGATTCCCTTCTACGGTGCAGTCAGCAGCGGGGCACAGCACAGACCAAGTGCCACCTCTGTGCGGGGCATGTTCTAGAAGCTTGGTGTAACGGCGGACAAGACTTCCTCCGGAGGAAAAGAGCCATTAACCTCCGTGCCCCGTGGAAGGGCCCACGCGCAGTCCGGCAGGGCGGGCGAGCCGTGCGGAAGAGGGGTGCCAGCGGGGAGCAGAGCGGGGGTCAGGGAGACCTCGCGGGAAAGTGCTGGTCGAGCCAACACTCGAAGAGGTGACATCGTCCCGAGCAAGAGTGCCCCATGGGGGCGACCACCAGCGCAGAGATCCTAGGCCGGGCACACCGGGCGCTCGCGAGAGGCCGGGAGGGACGAGGGGGCGGCGGGCAGGGGCAGGGTTTCTTTCCCATGAGGGCTAAGCCGGTGTTTCTGACCCTCACGTGGCCGGGCCCTGGGTCCGGGCAGATGCCATCACAGTGGACACGGCTGTCCTCGGCTTCCAGGTGGCCCAGCCTCTCAGACGCTCCCCTGGACGCCCGGATGCCAGGATGTAAGGAGCACGCCGTGGGGAGGCCGCGTGCGGATGTCCCCGCAGATCCCTGGGCGTGTGAGGGGGAGAGGACAGACAGACAGACAGACGGCCGAAGAGACGCAGAGAGCCGCCCCCTCCCCCCCCGGACTCAGGGCAGCCGGGACCAGATGTCCCTGGTGGCGTCGAGCCCCGTCATCAGGCAGCTGCGTTACAAAACTAATAATCCACGAAACAAAGAGTTACAGCGAAATAAGAAGAATCCGGGTCGTACCAGCCAGGTTAGTTTGGGCGAGGAAAGGGGTGGGATCCGGGGCCCAGGCGGGTGCCGCTGGGAGAGGAGACCCGGTGGGGGCGGCCCCACGTTCGGCCGTGCCCCGCTTCCTCCTGGCGCCCTCCCGGCTGCCCAGCCAGACTTGCGTCCTGGATGGAGCCCTCTGCTGCCCCTCCTGCTGCCCTCACTTCTCTCGGCGTAAGTGTGGTGCACGTCTCGCCCCGCTTGGCACTGTCTCCCCGGGGACTCAGCTGACGGCACGCTAACGTCCCCGTCCGTAAGATAAGGGGCTGTCCTCCCCAGAGCCGATGCACTCGTGGCATCCGTGACGGGCGGTGCGCGTGTCCCCAGGGTTCCTGCACTGGAGCCCCAACCCCCAGAGCGCCGACGTGGGGAGGTGGGCCTTTGGGAGCCGGTTACGGGAGCCCGCGCGGACAGAGGGGGCCCTCTCGCTGTCGGCAGCCGCTGCGTGGGGAGGACAGAAGGTGGGTCTGAAAGCCCGCGGCCGTGCCCGGAGGCCGCCACGCTGGCACCGAGCGGAACCTCCCGCCCCAGCACTGAGAAGAGAATGCGCCCGGCTGAGCCCTGGGGCTCGTCCCCCCGGACGGAGCGGAGACGGCACCTCCGGGCTCCGCTGCTGCCCCGCGTCTCCCGCATCTCAGCGGCCACGGTCCTCCTGGGGGGGGGCGGGGAGCGCTGCCGGCGCGGGCGCACCCTTCCAGCGCGAGGACAGAAGATGGGGGTGTCCCCATGTCGCGCGGAAAGAGGCGGGAATTGAAATACTCCTTGAGGAAGGGGACCAGGGTCGGGGGTGTGTGTGGAGTGCGTGTGGTGTGGGTCGAGCGTGCTGCGTGTGTGTGAGTGCGTGTGTGTCCTGCGTGCTGTGCGTCGAGGGTGCGTGGTGAGTGTGCAGTGTGCTGCCCGGGTCGCGTCCGTCGCCCCCGCCGCACGCATCTGCGCTCCGTATCTGCGGCCCTGCCGTTTCTTTTCCGTGGCCCCGTGTGTTCTGTGGGCGCAGCCAGCCGTGCCTCCGGGGTCCGTCCTCCGTGCTCCCCGCCGCCGGGCACCCTTCCGTCCACGGGTGGAGCCCGGCGCCTGTAAGTCCTCGCCCACTGAGGGCGGCTGGGCCCCCGGGGGGCCGCCGTGAAGGGTGCCCGCGTGAGTGTTCATCGCGGGGAGCACGGGGTTCCTGTCCGTGGGGCGGGGGCCCGAGGCAGCGGCCGCGGGCCGTAGGCAAGAGCGCGCTCCGCTTGCCGAGCGCCCCGAGTCCTCCGGGGAGTCGCTCGCTCGCTCTCAGCACCCCTCCAGCAGCCCGTGAGCGATCCTCGGCCGGCCGGCCATCCTGGTCGCCGGGCGCTGCCGTGGCACCGTGGTTTGCACACGCGGTGCCCGGTGGCTGCTGGTGGCGAGCACTTCTCACGCCTGGCCGCCATCGGTGCGCTCTCTTTGGTGACACGACTCTTTGTGCCTTGGCCTGTTTTCTACCAGGATTGTTTTTGTCTTGTTTTAACTGTCAGGTTTCAGGGGCCTTTATAATGCACGTCGTCTGTCAGACGGTGGTTTGCAAATATTTTCTCCCAGTCTGTGGCTTGTCTTCTTAGCCTCTCGACAGATCTTTAGGAGAGAAAAACTCGAATTTTGGTGAGACACAATTTGTCAGTTTTTCCCTTGACGGGTCATGCGCTTGGTGTCGAGCCTGACAGCGGTCTTCCTGGCCCTCGGCCCCGAGGAGTCCCTTCTACGTTTTGTCCTGCAAGTTTTAGAGGTTTGTTTGACATTTGAGTCCATGATCCCTTTTGAGCTAACTTTCTGCATAAGGGGTGAACCTGGGGTTCATGTCCCCTCACACACCCGATTGCTCCGTCCGTTTGGGGATGGTGTGGGTCTGTTTCTGGGTTCTGTCTTCCTTCCCGGGATCTGCAGGTCGAGCCCCCCGCTGGCCCCCGCTGCCAGTGCTGCTGTAAGTCTCGGAATCCGCTCGAGCAATTTCTCCCACTGCATCTTTTCCAAAATCACTGTATCTGCCCAGGCCCCGTGTCTTCCCACGTAGACTGTACCATAAAGTTGTCTACGCCCCCGGGGAGCCACGCGGGGTGCGGATGGGAATCGCGCTAAACCCGTGGGTCGACTTGGGAAGAACTGGAAACTTGGAAACTGTGTTGGGGGTCCAGAGCAGCGCGTATTCGCTGCATGTCCTGGGCTCCTCCTGCCCACTATGAAGGCAAAACCCTTCTGGGGACACTGCCGGCTGCCCTGTGAACTGCGTGGCTTTCTGCCCTGGGGTCTTATGTGAGGGCCAGTGCTGCCCCCCTCGGACCCTCCAGCGCAGCTCTTTGCCCTGAGGGGCCTCACCCCTGCAGGGGTCCAGGCTCTCACCTGGGCTCCCAGCTCCGCTTCCTCAGGCCGGCTGGGTCCGCACCTCGTTGCCTGGGGTTGAATGTGTGACCGGTTTCCTATACTTCCCCCCCTTTTTGCTTGTTTGGTGAGAGGGGGACTCTGGTTCCTGTTACTCCGCCTTGGCTGAGCACGGGAGTCCTGGTGCCTGACTGCTCACAGCTTCTCTGGCAGGGGAGCAGTCGGGGCAGGAACCAGCTTCCATTTTCGCTGCATTTTGTACCCATAACAATGATGCCATTCACATGAAACCTGCGCTGCTCGCCAAGAGAGTGACTTGTGATCACGAGATATGCCTTGGGGCCCCGCTTAATTTTAATCGGAAGGGAAAGCGTCAAACCGAGGCTGAAAAGCAACTCCCGCTGCCAAGAATGCTTTTTACCTGGAGGAGGAACAAACAGAACCCAGGGAAGCGACAGAGAAGCAGAAGTGTGTCTGTGTTCAGGTGGGTGGGGACACCTCCCACGTGGCCGTGGTGTCGTGTGGTCACTGTGACGGGTTGTCCAGGCTGAGCTCAGCCCGCTACCTCCGCCCCCCTGCACGACGCCGTCCTCACCTGGAACCGGCACGGAGACCCGGCCAGGCTCACGCCGCGGCCCCGCCAAGGTCAGGCTGCCTCTCAAGGACGCCACTCTCCGTCTCGCCCCGAGTGACACACACCCAGAAACCCACAGGGAACCGTCGGCACACCTAGCTCTATGCCCCGAAAATGAAGATGGCTGAATTTCTGTGAAGTCTGTTTTCATGGACTAAACCTGAAGACATTCTAACCAAGTCCACCTTAATTTGGGAAATAAAATGATTGGACATGATGACGTTTCACTGATTCAGGTTCACTTTTCAACTTTTTAGTGAGAAAGGAGTTTGCCAAGCAATTGAATCCCTCAAAACAAGTTGTAAGTGCTAGTCTTACAGAGCAGTTTTAAGGACTCATTGCGTGCAAATAAGGCTACTAATTATGAGACTTCTTTCCTATTCCCTGAAGTGGGCCCAGCAGGACTTCAACTTGAAAATATACTATTAGCAATTAGTCCCTGTAACTACATATACTTGAGAGGAATAAAGAATTTTTTTAAAAGTATGCCCCCTAACCCAAAATTTTCACCAATTTAGACGTCACTTAATCTAGGTAATAATTGCACACGTCTCCTGTACATAATTCAACTGCAGTTTTCCAAGTGTTTTTCAACTGTGTTGTTCCTCGTTTGACCTCAAAGCCATCCTGTGAGGAAGACAAGGCAAATCAAAATCCCCATCTATAGATGCAGTAACAGAGGTGGGGTGGGGGCATCGCAGCGACTTGTAGGGTCACAGGGCTTTCTCATTTTGTGCTCATGCTTTGACGAGAGATAACCTGACATTCATTCAGTGATTCATCCACCCATCCATCCATCCACCTATCCATCCATCCATCATCCTTCCATCACCCATCCATCATCCATTCACCCATACATTTATCTATCCATTTATCCATCCATCCATCCAACCACCCATCCACCCATCCATGCATCCATTCATATATCCACCCACCTACTCACCCATCCGTCCATTTATCCATCCATCATCCATCCATCCATCCTTCCATCCACCCACCTACCCATTTATCCATTTTTCCACCCATTCACCCATCCATCCATTTATCTATCCACTTACCCATCCATCCATCTATCCATCCACCCACCCACCCATTCATCCATTTATCTGTCCACTTATCCATCCACCCACCTATCCATCCATCTATCCATCCACCCTCCATCCACCCATCCATCCATTTATCTATCCACTTATCTATCCATCCATCCATCTATCCATCCACCCACCATCCATCCATCCACTTATCTATCCATCATCCATCCATCCATCCATCCACCCACCCATTTATCCATTTTTCCACCCATTCACCCATCCATCTATTTATCTATCCACTTACCCATCCATCCATCTATCCATCCATCCATCCATTTATCCATCCATTTATCCACCCACCTACTCACCCACCTATCCATTTATCTATCCGCTTATCCATCCATCCATCCATCCATCCACCCACCCATTCATCCATTTATCTATCCACTTATCCATCCATCCATCCATCCATCCATCCATCCATCCATTTATCCATCCATTTATCCACCCACCTACTCACCCACCTATCCATTTATCTATTCACTTATCCATCCATCCACCCACCCACCCATTCATCCATTTATCTATCCACTTATCCATCCATCCATCTATCCATCCACCCACCCACCCATCCATCCATTTATCTATCCACTTATCTATCCATCCATCCATCCATCTATCCATCCATCCACCCATCCATTTATCCATCCATCCATCCATCCATCCATCTACTCATCCATCCATTTATCCACTCATCCACCCGTTCATTCCCTCACCCACTCACCCATCCATGTATCTATCCATTTATCCATTCTTCTATCTATCCATCATCCATCCATCCATCCACCCACCCATCCATCCATTTATCTATCCACTTATGCATCCATCCATCCATCCACCCACCCATCCATCCATTTATCCACTCATCCATCTATCCACTCATCATGCATCCACCCCTTCACCCATCCCTGCCTCCATCCATTCCCACTGAATTAACATATTTTGCACGTTTCCTCACTTACATCCCACCACACAGCTGATGTTGGGAGTCTGTCATCATTGTACAGCAGCGTGTGCCAGCCGAGCAAGGGTCCCTGGCTCACAGTGTCGGCGGGCAGGCCCTGAGAGCAGCTCCACCGATGTAATTAATTCAGGCTGTGACTAAGGCACAGTCAGTGCACGGAGACAGCACTGACCATCTGGCATAGGAGCTGAGTGGTGGAGGGGGAGGGACCCAGGACAGCCTGGGGTGACAGATCTGGGTTCAGCTGTCTCAGGAACGCTGCCTTCCTTTCCCTGTCCCTGGAGGCTGCCCGCAGCCCTAGCCACAGGGGCCCCTAAGGTTTGCTCTGCCCCCTCCGTGCCTCACCCCCTCTCGGGCCCCATGACTGTTCTCTGATGGGAGTCTGGGGCCCCTCCTTCTGCCCATCCAGTGGCACCTAGGTTTAGGTTTCCTTGTGTCTTTCGGTTGTAGTTTCCAGGCAGATATGAATCTCAGCCGAGGGCCGCTGGTCCCTCAAGTCTGGCTCTTCCTGCCCCTCGTGTCCTCTTGTCGGGCGCCCTTGGCTGGGCCGCCTTCCGCTCCTGGGTGCTGGTGACAGGTGGCCTGCTCTTCCCCTTGGCTTGGATTTCCTAGTTACTCCTGAGCCAGCTGCCCTTCCTGGGGCTTCCGTGAAGCCGGAGGCCCAGACGGTGGGGCCCTCGTGAGAGGGGTGGCCTTCGGGGCAAGTCCATCACACTGCACACGGGGGCATGGGCGCCAGGCCAGGGGGCAGGGGGCAGCATGGGAAGGGGGCCCTGAGAAGCCACTGAGGAGAGGAAAGTCCCACAGTAGACAGTACCCCGGGCTTGGGAGCCTGAGTTACCAGCTGTGGCACTTTGCCTTCCAAGTTCTCTGTACTTCCACACTTGTCATTCATGACCCACAAACACAGGAGCTTTGTTTGTGCAGGGGCCCCAAACCTGACACACGGAGGTGACGTGGGTGCCAGCCCTGTCCTGGAGTGGGGCTGGCCCTTCTGTGGGGCTTGGGCAGTCTTCTGAGTAGAGACTTGGGGAGCCATCCTCACACCCTGCCACCTGGCCCGTATCCTGGTCACTTCGCTGCCTCCAGACCCCCGAGGCCTGTGACGCCCCGAGTCAGATCTGCCCCAAACTCGTCATCTCCCGGGGCCGGGCTTGGGGGTAGGCTGCGGGGTGCCCGGTGGGCCCCGTCCCTGACAGACCCTCCCCGCAGCCCACACCCAGCCCCACCAGGCCCTCCTCGAGAAGGCCCCTGGTAAACCGGTGCCATGCTGACACCTGTCTCACAGGCCAGGGAGTCCAGACCCTCGCTTAGTCCCCAGGCTGTGGCCGGCTGGCCCCGAGCAGCTGCAAACCCATCGGTCCCCACGGGCTCTTCCTCCTCCTCAGGGAGCCAGGTGGGAGCCCAGCCAGCCTGAGCCGGGAGGTCGGCCGCCTGCCCCCCCCCCCAACTTTGGGATGGGGCACGTGGAAGGACCAGCCTGATGACCAGCGCAGAGAGGGCTCTCGGGCCAGGGGGTCAGGACAAGCAGCAGTGTGGAGGACGGGCCACGTCCTGCATGGGGGCGGCGGCCTGCACCTTGGCTCCTCTGCCCGTGAGGTCGCGGCCCCGTCCCCACGGTCTCTCCTGTGAAGGGGGAGGGCGGGAGGGCGCTCTGCAAGTTGCCCTGTGACATAGTTGAGCAGGAGGCTCTAACCCTTCTGACTTCAGCCCTGCAACCTCTCCCCCTCCTGCCCACCTCCTTGTGGCTCCTGGAGAGGCAGGCCGGGCTCTGCTTCTCCCCAGTGCCCCCAGCAAAGGAGCCCGCCGCCCTGCCGTGGAGGAGAGACAGAGCCTTTTCTCTCCAGCTCGTTCTCTTGTCCCCGGTCTGCTCAGGCCGTCTCCCCATACGGCAGTCTGTCTTCGCCAGGCTTCAGCCTCCCTGCCCCGGGGACCGAGCGGAGTTAGCTTTCCGGGTGATTCACAGAGGCGGGAGCAGCCTCGCCGAGCCTGCAAACCTGAACTGTGCTCGGCTCTTTCTGTAGAATGAAAATCGGCCGCGGTCTCATCTCTGAGCTGCGAGAGGCCATGCGTGTCTTCGGGGTGTGGGGCTTGTAGATAGGGTAATAGGGCAGCAGGAGTGAAGGTGGCAGGAGTGAAGGGACACGTTCCGGGAAAACCCTCCAACCTAACAGTTTTAGACTCCTTTAACCAGGAAACCCATTGACCAGACTGTTTCCCGGTTACTCCATCAACGAGACGTTTCTGGATGATGTTTTGATGTCTTGGGATGAAACCCCAGGCCACCTCTTCTGTGAGGAGGCGTGGGGTCTGCTGCCTGGAGGGCCGGAGCACTGGCCGCACGGACTGGCTGAGCGAGGGCGGTCGTGGTCCCCGCGTCACAGAGTAACACTCAACACGCCAGTCGGGGGACCCGGGGGCACCTGGCTCCAGAGAGCTGGCCAAGGACATGCCCGGAAGAGAGGGAAGCTGGGAGTCAGGTTTGGACCCCAAAGCAAGAGGCACCCCGGCTGGGGACGACAGGCGGCCGCGGGTGGCAAGCTGAGCCAGTGTCGGAGGGCGTCCTCCTCAGAAGCATCTGTGTTTGTGCGGAGAACCTCTTGGCTCCAAGAGAAAAGTCTGGTTTTGTTCAGCCTGCGGGACCCCTTCGTCAATAAAGAAATCATCGCCCACAGCTGAGAGCCCGGCTCGCTCGCCCAAGGCCTGGAGCTGGACCAGGCTGACCACACGTGGGGGTTTAGCGGCCCCCAAGACACGACCGAGTGGACAGAACGGCCCCGCCGGGTGTCCCTGCTCAAACCTGAGTCGAATCCCGGCTGGGGTCTGCGTGCGGGGGAGGGTTGGGGTGGGGAGGTGTCATCACAAAAGCAAGGGTGCAGCGGCCCCCGGCCTGGAGAGCACCCCGAGAGGTGGGGACACGTGCCGCCGACTGGAGCTCGGCCCAGGACACTCTCTCCTGCTCACAGACGGGCGGCCAGCGTGGAACAGGTGCCCGTGGGTGGGGAGTGTCAGCCGTAAGTCAGAGACAGGTGACTCGGGACACATCCTTTCTCTGCCTCGATTGGCCGAGCTTTGAAGCCCTTCCTGGAATTGTGGATATGAAGCAGTGCCGTGCTTATGGGCCGTGACAGCACAACCACTTTTCTTTCTCATATTTCAAAGCCACACCCTTTCTGTAGCCCTTTATCTTGGCCAGCTTGACGCTCCCCCCGGCTCCGCCAGCCCCGTCGCCGTCCAGCGGGCTCCACACCCACGTCCTGTGCCTCCACAGGGACGCATTTCTGTTAGAGAGTGCTGTTTTCCCTGCCGTCCAAGTGCCCCCTTCCCTCTGTGCCGTGGAAGAAAAACTCACCATTTCGGGGCCCACAGTGACCTCCAGTGACTGCCAGTACGCAGCACGCCAGAGTTCTGTGCCAGGGACACACCTGGTGGAGACGGGGGCAGCGGCGGTCAGGGCGAAAGCCAGAGCCACCCGAAGCCGTTGGTGGAGAGAGGGGAGGCTGGGGCCAGGGCGCCGCGGGCCATGCGGCGGGAGCTGGGTGCGAGGACAGACCCCTGCCCCGCGGAGTCCTGGGCCTGGGGCTCGACAAAAGCACGTCAACAGCAAGCGCTTGGCTGCCGTTGATGGCCAGGTGTTGATCGGACGGTGACGTCCTCCCGGGACGCGCTTCCCCGGCGTGCCCTGACTAGACCCATCAGTGCGCGCTTTGTTCCTAACGAGGGTGCGTTGTCTCCCATCTTTCGTCTCGGTGGGTGAGCGGCTTGTTTTAGCACTAAGGCTGTGGTTTGCCGAGCAGACTCACCCTCGACTGCAGCAGAGGGCTTGGGCTGAGATACGATCTGTGTTGTGAGCCCCCTGCGGAGAGATCGCAGCCTAGCGTCAGACGTAAGCTTAGAAAATTGAAGCCCTCAGAGCCCACTGTGGAGCCTGTCGACACTTTAACGAAAGCCCCCAGGAGCTCCTCACCAACTGTGGTGACTGACCGTCGATTTAAGGATTCAAAGACGGAAGGCTCTCCCTCTCTCGCGCTCTCGGCCGCCCCTCGGCCTCATCACGAGCTGCCACGTGGGGAGTCAGGGGCCGGGTTTCTCAGGATGGCCCTCTGGGGACAGACGTCCACCCACTTGGCCGTAAGCTGGGGAGAGAAGGCCCGGGAAGGGTGAGCGGCGTCCGAGGTCACGCGGCCAAGACCGGAGTCTTCCGTGATGGAGCTGGGGCCCGTGGCCGTCTGCCCGAGGTGGCACCGGCGGTGCCCCCCACGCCTCTGCGGCGAGCCCTGCTAGCCCCTCCCCTCGTGCGCGTCCCCAGGAAGCGCTGGCCGGTTGCACACCGCGTCCTCGTTTACTGCCTCTCCCTCGGGAATGAGGGGCTGGGAGCCGCACGCGTCCGCTCGCTGCCTCGGCCGGCAGGTGCCCCGCAGACACCAGCTGAGGAACCAGGGAGTGGGTGGGGACGGGGAAGCCCCGGGCTGGGACAGCCTCCCTCCAGCAGCCCCGCCTGGGAGCCTGTCTTTGGTTTTGGCACAAGGGACATAGACGAATCGGTGTACGTTCAGCCAAAAGGCCGGTGTCTCTGCTTCCGCGTCCGTGAAAAGAGAGCTGGTCTGCGGGCTCCCTCACTGCCCTCCGCTGGGTCATTCTCAGGAGGGGCTTCCAGCCCTCGGGGCCGTCCTCTCAGGCCCGCCCCCTCAGTGCTGCCCCCTCAGGCCCCTCTGGACGAGGGCCACCCCCAGCTGCCGGAGGGGGAGGTGGGGGCGGGTTGGATCATCACCCCTCTTGCACTCAGGCCCATCCTCTTGGCCGATGGAGCCCAAGGCCAAAGGAAACCGGTGGGGGAGGAAACGGCGGGGGTCCGCCGTTGGCTGTACTCCCTCTGGGCTTAGGAGCGAGAAGCAAGCCGACCCTCCCGGGAGCTCCAGCCTGGCCCCCGCCGGGCCCTCCACGAGCCGTGGGCAGCCCGCTCTGTGACGGGTATGATCCCGTGCGCGTCAGCCGCCAACGACCGCACCCGGCCGCAGGGCCCGGTGTCCCGCCGCCGAAGCGGGGACCCCGGGGAAGCAGTGCCGTCGCGGCCTCAGGGCAGCGGCACCCAGGCAGCCAGAGGCCGCTTGGCGCCCCGACTGCAGAGCCAGCTGGAGCGCCCCCAGAAGCGTGCATGGGCGCCCGGCCAGCCCCGGCGGCCAGCTGCAGTTTCATTTAGCCAGTGGAACAGTCTGGGCTCCTGCGGGAAGATGGCTCTGCTCCAGCCTCGGAGGGTCCCTGCGTCTGGCGGCTTCTGTCCTGACTTCCCTTCCTGCAATCACAAGCCAGTCAACTCGGCTAAAACCACTAAAGAAACAGTTACTCCGAGGAGTGCACGGCCTCCCCGGCATCTGCGGAGAACGCGTTCCGGGCACCGTGCTCACTCCTGGGGAGGAACAAGGGCCTCTCAACCTCCCTCGGGGCAGCTAGGTCACGGTGGCCCCTCTGCTGTCACGGGAGCACCGACGCGGCCTCACCAAGTGGTGGCAGTTTTGTTGTGCTCGGCAGTGGTGACGACAGACCTGGGTCTTGCTGGCTTCGCCCGGGTTGGCCGCACCTGCCTTAGGAGTCACCCTTAAGGGGGCTCCTCCACGGCCCTGGTGCTGTCCACACGGACTGGCACGGCTGAGGGCCCGCTAGGGGCCCTGTGGCTCTAGGGAGTGATTATGCTTGGTACCTCGGGCGAGAGAGGACTCCAAAATGTCCTGCAAAGTGTCGCCCCGGGAATTTCCGTATGCACCATCTCCCAAACGCTGAAGCGGGATGTAGGCCTGTGTAGACGAGTGCTTTGCTGCCCACGCAGGCCCAGTAGTCCAAGCACCTGCCCGTCTCCCGGCCTCCAGACGAAGCCGGTAGCGGCTGGAAGGCATCATCCCTCCGTAAAGGGGCACACGTCCAGAAGGAAGACTGAACACACGGTTGCAAACTGCGTAACGGCCCCAGGGGCCCACACGCCCAGTCAGGACCCGGAAGCCTGAGCCGACGGACCTCGCTGACGGCTGAGGGGAAGAAGGGTCTCCCCTGACAGCAACGTGGGGACGAAAGGCACCAGGACGTGGGGCGCCAGCACCCCCGCTGTGTCTGCACAAAAATGACGGTGAGACTGGGGAGGAGAGGCCCCACGCGCAGGCCCCGGGGGTCTCGGGAGGAAGAAGCGAGTTGGGACATCTTAATGAGAGCTCGGTGTGCGTGGGACCCGGGCACAGAGTCCTCATGGCGGCCGACGCCCGCGCAGATAGGCCACGCGGGCGCGGAGATGGGACGCTGGGCACTGAGTAACCGGGGTCGTGGTACCCTCCGTGACCCTGGGGTCCTCCCTCCAGCCCGGGGCCCCGGCAGGCGTCCCGGAGCCGAACGCCCGCCCGGCCTGGGGGAAGGGCACCGTTCTCACCTGTGTTCCAGGCCTGCTCTACTGCTGCTTGTCACGTGAATGTCTTGCCTCCCCTTCCAGCACCTCCTGTTGGGACCTGCCCGGGAACTTGGGCAAATTAGTTCCAATTAGCAGGATTGCAGTCCCCGTGGCTCCCGTCTTTGCCCACACCCAGCTGCCGCGCTGGGCTGTGAAGGGCAGTAGGGAAAAGACGGCAAGAAGGAGGGCTTGCTGGAGGCCGTGTGAATGTCCTGGGGCGGCGCATCGACGTCCCCACCCTGGGCGGCTTCGGCCACAGGTATTCATCATCCCACACTCCGGAGGCCAGCCGTGGGGGTCAGGCGTGCACGGGGCTGTTCCTCCCGAGGCTGCAAGGGAGAGTCTGGCCCAGGCCTCGCCCCGGCTTCCAGTGCCTGAGATCTTTGGGGCGCCCCCATCTGTGTCGTCACATGGTCACCTCCCTGCGTGTGTGTCTGTCTGCGGGTTTCTCCTTTGCTCTGAGGACACCACTCATGCCGGACGGGGACCCATCTTAACTAAGCACATCTGCGACAGCCCCGTCTCCAAACGGGGGTCCGTTCGGGGGCCCTGGGGTGGGACTCCAGCACATGCATATTGGGGGGATGTGGCTGGAGCCTGACAGGGGTGAGGCCGGCCTGCTGGGCTCACAGCCCCCCCCCCCCCCCCCCGGCTGACGGCCGGTCGGTCGCGCGCAGCCTCCTGGCAGGCCCTCCCACCTCTGCCTCCCTGGCAGGATTGGCCACGTGTGGCGGGTTTCGCTCCTTCTTCTCCTGCCCAGGGACCCCACCGGCCGCCAGTGCACAAGCCAGTGCCTCCTGGGCTCGGCCCTTCCTGCCTCTCCTCCCGTTGTCTCCTTGCTGCTATCAGCGGCTTCTCACAACGAGGCAGATTGAAGCCAGTTTACGCAGAAGACAGGCGCGAGTTTATTGCGCAGCACGGTCGCCCTAACATCCTCGTCGGAGCTGAGGAAGGTGAGTAGGGAGGCAGGACTTCTCCAGGAAATTACGGAAACACACGCTGGCCTGCTGCCGCCTCAGGTGCGGGCCCCCCCCCCACACACACACCGGGGCAGGAGCACGTGGAGGCACCGCCCGGTCACTCGCACTGGGGCGAAGGAGCAATTCTCTGCACTCGCCCCGTGACCGTGCAGCCCCCCGGCCCCGTGGGTGGGAGCCAGCCTGTCCCCGGCCGCCCGAGGCACCGCGGCTCCGCGTGCCTCGCCGGGAGATGTGGCCCAGCGCATCCAGCGTGCCGGTCCGCTCTCTCAGCCCGGCTCACCTCCCAGGCGCACGGGACAGGCTTCCCTGGAGAAGCCCAGCATCGGCCCCCCGAGGCCCGAAGATAACGTGACGGCTGCCCCGGGGCTGCCGGGGCTCCCGCCGCCAGGAGTCCGGCCGCCCCAGACGGCGAGGGTCGGCGGCTGCGCGTCCGGACGGTCGCATCCCCCGCGCCTGGGGCCCCCCGCGCTGCGCTGCCCCTGCCCCAGAGCTCCCCCGGGGAACCGCACCACAGATCACGCGGCTCGGAGAGCGGCGCCCGTGACTCAGTCGGGGAGGAACGTGCTCTCTGGCACTCGAGGCCGACGAGCCAGACTTGGCAACCCAGCTGGAAGCCCTGTCTGCACACGTGTGCATCCAGGCCAGGCCACTGGCGCTCCGGCTTGTGTCCGAGGGGAGCGGCCAGGGCGGGGCCGGCGAGGGGAAGGGGCCGCAGGGGTGGGAAGCCCTGACCCCCAAGGGCTCGTGGAGGTTTACCGGCAACACCCGGGAAGTGGGAGCGAGACGTGGAGATTCTGGGTGGATTTTGCCAGAAGCCGTTTAGGCTTTTGTCTTGCGAACCTGAAGTCAGTACAGCGAGTGCTAAGCCTGCCACACCGTTGGTGGGGCCGAGTGTCGGCGGGCCACACCCAGGGAGACACCTTCGGCCTGGGTGAGGCGCGTGGGGGGCGGAGCCTCCTGAATCACCCAGTCTGCGCCCCCGCACCTGCCCAGCCCCGGGGCACGGGCCCCGGAGCCACCCAGCCCGACCCGGGCTCCCCGTGGGGGCGCAGAGAGCACGCGCGGCGGCCAGCACTGGTCTCGGCCGTCCGTGACCAGGGCTCGACGTCCGATCAAACAGCCGGTCGGTGCTCTTGTGCGCTGACCGAATAGGCTGAATAGAACGTGTGTGAACAGCTGTATGAGGAGCCGACCTCGAAAACAGACGGTAGGACAGAGGCCTGCCCCCCGCAGCACACGCCCCCGGGGGCCCCGGGCTCCGCCCTGTGCGGCCGCTGCCGTGTGCCAGGCGGCCACGGCGCTCTGTGCGAGCTGGGGGTCAGGCGTGGCCCCCATCACTCATCACTACGAGGCCTGATGTCCTCAACTCGGTGCAGGTCTGCCCCTAAACAGGACGCGAGTCAGGGGTCGTTCACCCCAGGCCCCCTCTTGTCCCTGTCCGTCCGCGGCCGGCGCCCCGTTCCCATTGCCACGGACTCAGTGCCGCATCCAGACCACCCTGAACCTGTCACTCCAGGAGCCACCGCCCCTAGTCAGACACACACACAGGCTGACCGCGGACTTCAAGCCTCAGCCAGCGGCCAGGGGGCCGTCAGGACTGTGCGGGCTGCCTGACGTCTGGCTTTGAGGTTAGCTCTGTTCCAGGGGCGCCACAGAAATGCCCACACCCCGCTGGCCGCTGATTCACTTAGAGGAGTCTCCAGATTGTATTAGATTTCCTTCTGCAAACGCACGGCATGAGCTGCCTCCTGGCCTCGCGAGGGAGGCGGGCCGCCGGGTGAGGGGAGTCGCCACCATGGTCAGGATGATTGAAACCAGAGCGGGCCCGTTTCTTGCCTAGCCCCCGGTAACTGGTTTCACGTGTCTGCAGTTCGGCTCCAAGAGCCCAGGAAAGAGCCGACTGCGCCCAAAAGCAGTGCGTGGCCACATTTACCTTCTGAGCCCCTGGTGGCCGGCCGGGTGGGCCCCGAGGCACCAGACACTTGGGAAGTGACGGGTGGCCTCAGAGGTCAGCCCACAGCCGCCCGTACAAGGGCCTGACGTGTGGTGGGGCTCCGCCGAGGCGCCACCCCCCCCCCCGCCCGGGAACTACAGCCCCGCGGTGCTGACCCGACCCTTCGCCAGGCGCTCCGAGACACCCCCCAACTCAAGTGCCGCTTCAGCCACACCCTGCGTATCGCCCTAAACGCTGCGTAGTAGACGAAAGCCCACCTCAGAACACTCGGTGTTCACGCGGACCCTGGCTCAGTCTCCTGATTTAGTCCCAGCTCCAGCCACCAGCGCCTGGGAAGTTGCCCGAGATGGGACTGCGGCAGGGGCGGGGCCTGCCTCCCGCCCACTCCCCACCCTGCGCAAGTGTCTTTCCCTCTCCCCACCCGCTCCTCCCCCTCCTCCTCCCTCCTTCCCCTGCTTCTCTCCTCCCCCTCCTCCCTCCCCCTCCTCCTTCTTCCTCCTCCCCTGCTCCTTCCCTCTGCCTCCTCCCTCCCCTCCTCCCTCTTCCTCCTCCCTCCTCCCCCTGCTCCTCCTCTTTCCCTCCCCCTCCTCCCTCTTCCTCCTCCCTCCTCCCCCTGCTCCTCCTCTTCCCCTCCCCCTCCTCCCTCTTCCTCCTCCCTCCTCCCCCTGCTCCTCCTCTTCTCCTCCCCTCCTCCCTCTTCCTCCTCCCTCCTCCCCCTGCTCCTCCTCTTCCCCTCCCCCTCCTCCCTCTTCCTCCTCCCTCCTCCCCCTGCTCCTCCTCTTCTCCTCCCCTCCTCCCTCTTCCTCCTCCCTCCTCCCCCTGCTCCTCCCCTTCTCCTCCTCCCCTCCCCCTCCCTCCTCCCTGCTCCTTCCCTCTCCCTCCTCCCTCCCCCTCCTCCTCCTCCCTCCCCTCCTGCTTCTTCCTTCTCCCTCCTCCCCCTGCTCCTTCTCTCCCCCTCCTCCCTCTTCCTCCTCCCTCCTCCCCCTGCTCCTCCTCTTCTCCTCCCCTCCTCCCTCTTCCTCCTCCCTCCTCCCCCTGCTCCTCCTCTTCCCCTCCCCCTCCTCCCTCTTCCTCCTCCCTCCTCCCCCTGCTCCTCCTCTTCTCCTCCCCTCCTCCCTCTTCCTCCTCCCTCCTCCCCCTGCTCCTCCCCTTCTCCTCCTCCCCTCCCCCTCCCTCCTCCCTGCTCTTTCCCTCTCCCTCCTCCCTCCCCCTCCTCCTCCTCCCTCCCCCTCCTGCTTCTTCCTTCTCCCTCCTCCCCCTGCTCCTTCCCTCCCCCTCCTCCCTCTTCCTCCTCCCTCCTCCCCCTGCTCCTCCTCTTCCCCTCCCCCTCCTCCCTCTTCCTTCTCCCTCCTCCCCCTGCTCCTCCCCTTCTCCTCCTCCCTCCCCCTATTCCTTCTTCCTTCTTCCTATTCTTCCTGCTCCTTCCTCCCCCTCTTCCCTCTTCCTTCTTCCTCCTCCCCTGCTCCTCCTCTCCTCTTTCCTCCCCTCTCCCTCTTCATTCTTCCTTCTCCCTACTCCCCCTGCTCCTCCCTCCTCCCTCCTCCCCTGTTCCTCCCCTCCCCCTCCTCCTTCTCCCTCCTCCTTCTCTTCCCACCTCTCCCTCTCCCCTCTCCCCTTCTCCCCATCTTTCTCCTCCCCGTCCCTTCCCCCTCCTCCACCCCTTCTCACTCCTCCTCTTCCTTTATTGCTGCAAAGCCATATTGCTTCAGCGGCTTAGGAGAAACCTTGTGGCTGCAGGAGAGGCTCAGGCAGGGGCCCCAAGATCCTGGGCTGGGACAGCTCCTGGGCGGCCTGAGCTACTTGCCCAGCTGTCACCGGAGCGTGGCCAGGGGTCTCGATCTCCTCAACGAGTCTCCCGTCCTGGCTCCAGAGCGGTTGCAGGAAGTCACAGAGACGAGGTCAAGGCGTGCGGACCAGCGGGGCCTGGTGTGGGCTCCCGGTGGCCGGCTCCCGGGGTGCAGCCCCACTCAGGCCGTGACGGCTGAGCGCCTGCTGCAGGAGGCCGGCTGCTGAGTGGGTGCTGCCGTCCCCCGGCCAGCTCCAGGGAGGGCTGGCCCATGTCCCGCAGGGCCCTTGGTCGCAGGGGAAACAGGCGGAGAGAGGTAGACAGACGCGGCCGCCTGGGCAGCTGGCGGCCGCCTCCTGTAGGATGGCTCTCGCCATCCGGGGGCCTCACGGTGGTAACGGCAAGCAGCTCACCGTGGAAAGGTGCCAGCGGGTTCTAGAAGCAGCGGCAGCCGCAGCGTCCCGGAGGCTGTCACTGGACGGCAGACCGGCGGGTCCCTTGGGCCCATTCCTCCCGCCACTGTCGGGGCAGGGGACAGGCCAGCTTGACCGCGGGGTGCGGTGGGCAGTGACCTCTAGGACCAAAGCTGCTTCTTCTCTGCCGCCTGCTTCTGTGGGGCCCCCGTGGCCCCCACTCGACCTCGACTGACCTTGGTGTCTGTTCCCTCTCGACTCTGGCCCTTCCCTGTCATACGACCAGAAGTCAGACTGTGCTGTTGCCCCGTTTCTTCCAAAGACGGTGATGTCACACCCTTACCTGCACTCCACAGCTGCGTGTCTTCTTACCCGTTAGGGGCTTTATGTCACACAGAATGAAACCCTGGAAACCCTGGAAACGTGTCTCAGAGCTCCCCAAGAAGCCGAGTAAAATTCTCTGCAGAATCCAAAACAGTGTGTAAGAAATAAAGTGCAGCCTTGACTCAGATGAGTGTCGGGGACCTAGGCGTTCGGTTTAATAGAATTTTCTGGTCAGTCATGATTGACTGCAAAACCCATTTTCTTGCAAATCTTGTTTTTAAAACTTTGTACAATTGTCTCTATTGTCCCTCTTAGTACTCGGTAGCGAACAACCCAGAACGCTTACTTCTGCAGGCGTCCTAGCCTGTGTCCCCGAGCGGAGTGGAGCGCGGACAGAGACCGCGGAGGGCGGTGCCCCCGTGGCAGGAGCAGGGAGGAGCGTGGGCTCTGCAGATATGCCCCCGCGTCTGGCGGGTTCACGGCTGCCGCCTAACGGACTGCTCCACAGGACGGCAAACGCGCGGTATCTCGCGGCCTTTGAGGATGAGGAACCAGGGAGCGGCTCGGGGTCCTCGGGGACACAGGCGCAGGTCACCTCAAGGCTCCGCTTGGGAGGCCCACTTGCTCTCTGAAATGCTGTCTGGAGGCCTCACGTCCCTGCTGCCAAGGCCAGAAGCCTCGGTGTCTTGCCGGGTGGGTCCCCCCGGAAGACAGACCACGCACAGCAGCGGCACATACTCAGGGCGGCCCAAGGCCCAGGCTCACGGGCCGCAGCCCAGGGGGCGGCCGAGCACCAGGCTCACCAGGCCGGAGCTCGTGCCCGGGAAGAAAGCCCCAGGAGAGGAGGCTTGTCTGGGAACGCAGACCATTGTCGGCGGGAGAGCTGGTGGTGAGCACTCTGGGCCGGCATCCCCACCCTGCAGGCCACCTTCCCTTGAGAGTGTTCCGGAACCCGGGGCCACGCAGAGTGCCAGCTCCTTCCCTGACTGGGGACTGTCTTCAGTGGGGCCATGTGCGGGGCCCTCTCCTGCCCTGTCCTGTGCCGTCCTCCTCCGGGTGAGAGGGGCCGGCAGAGACACAGCCACGGTGTTGTCTCCACGGCCTGCAGCGGGTGGGAAGGCGCCCAGCGTCGCGGGGCTGTGTGCCTTAGGCCCAAATGTCGAGTCGTGCTAAGTCAAGCCAACAAATTGTATAAAATGTGTGTTTCCCCTAACTTGACGAACAAGTCTTCACAAACGCCCGGAGGCCTAGGCTTGCATGGAGAGTTCTCCCCAGTATTCCTCACCAGACTGGTGGGCAGCGCAGGAGCAGGGGGCGGGGACTCTGCCTCCTCGCCCCCTGGCTCCACCCCTGCACCCACGACAACTCGGCTATGCCCCTGGAAGGAGGCTGTTTGGGAAGCAGTTCTGACCCTGGGGCTGCAGGGTGCGTGCCGGCTCTGGGAGGGAGCCCCCTGCCAGAGCGTGGGCTGCTCCTGGCCCCCAGGCCTCCTGCTCTAGACGGGCTGGGTGGGGGGGCTCGGGCCCTCCGTGTGGTGCCGCCGTCACTCACAGTTTGGCTGCACGTACACAGGGGTGAAGCACAGAGGCTGCGCGCAGGCGGAGGGCCCCGGGGGACAGAGAGAAGTCTGCGGGGAGTGCCCTCTCCTCTGCCCGCCTTCTCTGTCTGCCTTGAGAGGGTCCCTGTCCTCTCGGTGCTGACTCAGTCCCCCAGACGCAGCCGGCCCACCCGGACACTGGCCCCCTGCCCACCTGCTCACCACCGCCCCACGGCAGGGCACCTGCAGCCTGTCCCTGGACCCCGGGCCGCCCACGGCCCTGCTCCTGGCACACGGCACCCAAACACTCGTCTCCTCACCTGCTGACCCTGCTCGGAACCCTCCAGGCAAACCCAAAGCCGACAGCCAGGACACTTTTGAACATTCCAGAATACAGTCCGTCTCCACTAGCCTGAAGCACTTGGGAATGACGGGGCTCGAGGGCCAGGAACAGGGGTGAGGAGGGCTGGGGGAGTGGAGGGGGGCCTTCGGCCTCCTGCCCCGACCACGCCCTGTGGTGGCCCGGCGCTCTCGGGCCCGGAGGCTGCGGGTGCGCTCTGTGATGGCAGGCATTCCAGCCATCCGGGTCGCGGGCCGTGAGATGATTAAACACGACAGCCCAGGGGCCTCGGTGCACATGGCACCGGCATGTTTAATGGTGTTCCGGAGGAAGATCCTAATTACCTGTGAAATTGAGGATCTATTTTCAGACAGGGCTCCAAGAAGCGATTCTGCCAAACAGGCTGGAATGTTCCCTTTGTCCCCCATATCTGGGCGGTGGGAGAGCCGGCCGGTCACGCACACCCTGTCCGCTACACGGCCGGGGCTGGCGGAGGGTCACCCCGGCCCACAAGGCCGAGAGCCGCCGCCTCCAGCACAGCCTTGATCACTGCGCAGGGGCTCACCGCATCCCGGCCTGGGCTTGCGACACAAGTGTGAGGCTCCCACCGCAGGCCCGGGAGGGGGCCTGCCCTGTGGCCCTGCAGTGTGGGGCGGCTGTGCTCTGGGGGCCATTCTCCATAGCTTCGTCTGCTGCACATTTTCCTGGAAAGGGTGGCGCCTTGCGTTGGCTGTTGGCCCGCACACCCCTCCCCCGGCCTCCTGACCAGCTTCCCTGGGGGGGGCTGCCCAAGGCATTTGTGGACATGGGGGGCGCTACCCGTGGCATTTGTGGACGTGGGGGGGCTGCCTGTGGCATTTGTGGACGTGGGGGGGGCTGCCGGTGGCATTTGTGGACGTGGGGGGGCTGCCCATGGCATTTGTGGGTGTGGGGGGGCTGCCCAAGGCATTTGTGGACGTGGGGGGGCTGCCCGTGGCATTTGTGGACGTGGGAGGGCTGCCCAAGGCATTTGTGGACGTGGGGGACTGCCCGTGGCATTTGTGGACGTGGGGGGCTGCCCGTGGCATTTGTGGACGTGGGGGGGCTTCCCGTGGCATTTGTGGACGTGGGGGGGGGGCTTCCCGTGGCATTTGTGGACGTGGGAGGGGCTGCCCGTGGCATTTGTGGACGTGGGGGGGGGCTGCTCGTGGCATTTGTGGACGTGGGAGGGGCTGCCCGTGGCATTTGTGGACGTGGGGGGGGCTGCCCGTGGCATTTGTGGATGTGGGGGGCTTCCCGTGGCATTTGTGGACGTGGGGGGGGCTGCCCGTGGCATTTGTGGACGTGGGGGGGCTTCCCGTGGCATTTGTGGACGTGGGGGGGGCTGCCCGTGGCATTTGTGGACGTGGGAGGGGCTGCCCGTGGCATTTGTGGACGTGGGGGGGCTGCCCGTGGCATTTGTGGACGTGGGAGGGGCTGCCCGTGGCATTTGTGGACGTGGGGGGGGGGGCTGCCCGTGGCATTTGTGGACGTGGGGGGCTGCCCGTGGCATTTGTGGACGTGGGGGGGCTGCCCGTGGCATTTGTGGATGTGGGGGGCTGCCCGTGGCATTTGTGGACGTGGGGGGGGCTGCCCGTGGCATTTGTGGACGTGGGGGGGCAACGCACAGAATTAAGTGGAGGTGGGGGGCATCCGGCAACTTCTCCACATTCACATCTGATCCTACAGATACTTAGAGGAAGGCACCGACGGCCATCGTCTCACTCCCGTGTGAGCTGACGGGTGCGGCCACGTCTCACGTTGGATCCCGTCCGCCGCTGACCTTTGCCGTAGGACGTGTGCGCCTTCTGCCTGGGCATCACGGTGGGTCCCTCATTCCATCGTGAAGGGGCAGGAGCTCTGAGTCCACCCTGCACAGGGGGCAGCCCGCTGCATTTGCTCTTACCACCCAGGCACCCAGGCTTTGCTGCCAGGAGACCGCGTGGCCTTAAGAGCGTGACTTCAGATTGAGGCCAGACACGAGGGTTTGGTGATTAGCCTTCAGTCTAAAGCCTCTCCCACCACCTCTGTGCGTCCGGGCACTTGTCACACAGCGCTGCCCCCAGACAGCAGGCTACGTGATGCTCAGCCACAGGACCGAGAAGGACCGGGTTGGGGACGAGGTGACACCCGCGGGGAAGCGTGTGGCGGCAGAGCAGCGGGGAGGTTTCTCCGGGTCTTACCGCCTCGAACTAAAGCACCACCAACCTTCTTTCCCGCACGGAGGGCGCCCGCAGCCTGGACCGAACTTCATTCTGCAACACGGACGCTTCCCCGGCTGGTACCTCCTCAGACCCACACCCGCTTTCTGTTTGCTTTTCATACCGCTCCCGTGGCAAGGCCAACCAGGACCCCCACAGGAGGCCCCTGACGCCACGGCCAGCGCCCACGCGCAGACGGGAGGCCGGCGTTGCTGAGACAGCCCTCGGCGTAATGAGCGATGCCCTGATAGAAATCATGACTTCTATTATGATCATAGAAATGGATACTTCTTTCTTGATTTTCATGCTCGCTGGGGCTCATTAAATTGATTTCACAATCCGCTGATGGGTTGTGACCTGCGCTTCGTAAACAGCCGCCTGGTCTCGGCAGACCTCACACGGGGTCTCATTCTGCCCTGTGCGGCCTTTCTTGGCTGGCGACTGGACCCCGCTGGCCCAACCGCCCCGTGTGACATGAGTGCCCTCGCCGCCGTCCGCCCCCCAACGCCCCGTGACCCCGGGGCGGCTCCACGCAGCCTGGCCCGTGGGGCAGGGGCGCCCACGTCTCCGTTCTCCAGAGCCCCCGTTGGCCTGGAGGCCAGGGTGTGAGGTGGCTTTACAGTAGACGGGACCTGAGACCCAGGGTCACGGACCATTCTGAAAATGTCCTTTATGTGTTTTTACCGCATTTTCCAAATTGTGTCCAACGGATCCCATTACTTTTAGAACCAGAAATAATATCAATAAAAGAAAAATGAATCCCCCGACTGGGGGGTCCGCCCACGAGCAGTGGGACGGGGGGGCCTGGCTCTAGGGGAGCCCCTGCTGGGCCGTGGGCACCACGGCCCCAGGCCGCCTGCCCTCCGAGGCGGGATGCTGCTTGGGCCCCCTGTGCGGGTCGCCCTGCCGGTGGCCTGTGTGGACACGCTCCTTCTGGGCAGAGTCTGGCTGGGGAGAGAGCGCTACGTTCCCTCAAGAGCGGTCGGTCAGCCTCTGATGCCAGCACAGCAGAGGGTCCCTGGCAGAGATGTGGGAGGGATGCGGGGGGGGGGGGGGGGCGTGGAAGAGGCAAGGCCTCGGGCCCCACCTGCCCCTGTCAGCTCCACTTGCCCGGAGGGAGGAGAGCAGAGCTTGGCCGTGTGGGGTCAGCCCCGGCCGTGGGGCACACAGGGACATCCGAGGGGAGAGCCTCTCGCACAGCCGGCGGTAAGCGAAGGGCCAGGACGCGGGAAACTCCAACAAGGAAGGGAAGACGACTTCGCCTGACTTCAGTAAGGTGAGGAACCCTTGCTCGCGGGAAGACCGTGCTCGGAAGCGAGGAGCATGCCTCTGTCACGGGGCAGAGGTCACGGTGCGGCCAGCGCACACCGGCAGACGTGCAGAACTCGACAGATGGACCAGGCAGGGGCTCTGCGAACGCGATGTGCAGACGTCTCTCGGCGTCTGAAAAGACGCTCGCTGTGACCACTCGTTCGGGGGACACCCGAGCGACAGGCCAACCCCGTCGCACCAAGTGCTGGAGCAGAGGGGTCCCGCACGCACTGAGGGCAGCCGTCCGACTGGCCGCCGTCGCCACCCTGCACGCACACCCAGCAGATCGGGCGCTTGCGTCCGCCCGGGACGTGCGTTGGCATTCAAAAAAGCTTTGTTCGTAAGGGCCAAACGCTGGGCCCGACCGGGCTGTGCGCCGAGCACAACAGGCAGTGAGTGTGGTGCATGCAGGCGAGGAGCACGACGCAGCCCTGCACACCTGTGCGCCTCGCCGGACGGCGCTCACAGCGCGAGTGCGGGATGCGGGCCTCCAGGCACAGCTTCCCGAGCAGACAGCAGAGCGCCCTGCGCCCGGGGAGGGCATGAGGCCGGCGTCTGGGGCGCCACAACGTTCCGCACCTTGGTCTTGGGGTCTCGCGGCAGGTCGCTGGGAACACGCTCTCCAAGGGGCACGCGTCCCGTCGCACGCTTGGCCGCGCGCGGGTCGTACCGAATTCGAGGAATCGTGGGCCTCGGGACCAGGCGCCCTTGGACCTGAGTTGGGGCCTGCCGTTCACTCTGCTCCTACGAGGGGCTGCCGGAGCCACCCACCCCCTCGGGGCCTCAGCGTCTTCATCTGCAGCCGCCCGGTGACAGCACCCGCCGCAGGGGCTGTTGTGAAGGTGCCCCCGGTGGACGCCGACCAGGGCGCAGGGTCCCGCCCGCCTCGGCGAGTGCCGACTGCTCCCACGATTCCACGGCTCACCCTGTCCAGGTGGCCAGAGTCGTCGGCCGCGGGCTGGTGTGATCCTTGCCCCGTTTCTCCATTCTTCCCATCACGTGGCCTCGGGCTGCGCTCGGCGTCCAAAGCCAGGTCTCAGGACGTAGGCCGCCTGAGAGCTTCCTTTCTGTGCGGACGGGCCTGCTGTCACCTGTGGCGCATAAACATCGCTCACAGTTTGGCACCGGCTGCCTCTGTGCCTCCCGGGCGTTCCCAGCCCCTGTGACAAGTGGAGGTAAAGCCGAGAGTCAGGAGACTTGGATTCAAGCTGCTTGGTACGCTCACACCTTCTCCCAGCGTGGAACTGAGAGGGGAAATCGGATCGCGAGCATCTCAAAAGCAACAAAAACACAAAAACCACAAATGCTTCTTTAATAATTAGCGACCCTGGATCTGAGCCAGGGCGCCTCTCAGATCCAAACCGTGTTGGAGTCGATCGACCCGCACGGAGTGAGGCACACGCCCGCAGGAGCCCCCCGCCCCCCCGCAGCCCACGAGCGCTGTGGGGCCTTCGTGCAGCCACACCAGCCCTGCCGTGGCCTTTTGCGGGACTCACCACGAACCTTAGTTGTGTCCTCAGGTAAGCTTTGACGAAACGACACCAGCAAATCAGGCCGGCAGCTGCTTGCTCTGATCTTTGGGGAACTGGGTCCATTTCTGGGTCCTGCTGAGGGGGAATAATGTTGATGTGTCCCGTGTAAACACACGCACGTCAGGACGAATACCCACACTGCCCTCGTATGTGAAGTCACGGGGGAGGGAAGTGAACAAGGGAGGTTTGAGGCTCAAATGTGGGCCTGATAACTTGACCTGTGGTCGCGACAAAATGCCTTATCTTCACGCCTCCTGGGAGCCTGGGGGAAGCGCATCCCGGGACGCTGGGGTGGGGCTGGGACACGCGGCCACCAAGACCATGCGCCGGACTCGACCAGAAAGGCCGACGCCGAGGACGCCCCGTCGAGCCCGGGGCTCAGCCACAGGCACCGCTGGGTTCGGTTCTCAGCGACATCTAAGTTGGAAAGCCTCCTCGCCGTCAAGCCTCCGCCATAGCGCGTAGGAGCCTCGGTCCAGGTAAACATTTTACATTTTTAATTGCTCATTATAGCGGGCAGCAATTAAAGCTGTTGTGGTCACATAATTAAGAGGCAGACAAGGCAGGTTCTCGGTTTCTGTCAACCTGAATGCTGGTCTCCTTCCCGCCCGCCAGGGTGGGGCGGGTGGGGCGCCCGCTCCCCAGCTTCCCAGGGGCCCCGGCAGACGCGGAGCATCCCGACTCCCACCGTCGTCCCGGGACGGCGGCGCGTGGGGCCCCACAAGGACCCGCGGGCGCCCATCTTCTGGGCGCGTGGGGCTGAGCAGCGCGGACCAGCATCCCTCTGGAATGCGTTCTTGGCACTGGGCGCTGGGAAGGCGTCCTGGAAACGAGGCAGGAGTTAGTCACCCCTGCGTGACTCATCTGGCGGGGTCGCCTGACACTGGAGAGATGTGGTCTGTCCTTCAGAAACACCAGCCTGCCGCCCGCCCCACTCTCGGCTGCTGGTTTCTCCCAAAATTACAGGGAGGAGTGGTCTGCACGCAGATGAACGTGCAGTTTTGAGCACCCCCGAAAATGACTCAACCAGAACATTCTCCGGAGTCTTGCCCATGAGCCAGCCCCTCGCTCCTTGGTGGTCTCACCGCCGTGCCGGGCTCCCTGCACTGCCGCCTCCGACCACGTGTCACCAGCTCCGACCGCCCGTCCGGACCCACTGCCTTCCACTCCCTGAGCCCAGCCGCGCGGTGGGACCCGCCAGCGCGTCCGAGGGAGGAGAAGGCGAGTCCCTGCCGGCCACGAGGCACGGAGGACGCACGGAGGACACACGGCGGCCTCTGCCTGCGAGGACTCTGGGCTTGGGGTGGGGTCTGTGGCCCTCCCGCCCCTCAGTCAGGGACCTAGGCCTCCTGACCATCCCCTTAAAGAGTGGTTGTGTTTCCTGCCACCCGTCCTGTGCGGGGAGGTCAGGGACTCGAGAGTGAGAGTCGGTCTCCTCGGAAGAGAAAGGGAGTCTCCCCACCGAGTGGCCGTTGTCCCTGAGCTCAGAGCGTCAGAGGTGGCCCTCTCTGGAAAGGCGAGGCTTTCACCGCCGCAGTGACAGGATCGCTCTAGGGGCCAGTCCTCTAAGGGATCTGGGCTGGGTTCTTCTAACTTTCCTCCTGACTCTTCGAGCAGGACAGCAAGGGGGACACAGTGGGAGCCCGCAGGGACAGAGGAGACAGGGCTCACGAGGAAGCCGGCGGCTCGGCGGGAGCTCACCCGGTGTGTGAGGCGCACGGCGTCGCGCTCAGGTCCCAAGACGGGGAGGCCCTCGGCGACCCCACAGCACCCACAGCTGTGCGACACGGCCGAGCCGGAGAGAATCCCCGAGACCCTCCGCCGGCACCTCCTGGACGTGCTCCGGCTGCGGGCCCGGCACCTGCAGGGGCTTGTGGCCGGCCCTGGACGGGAGCTGCCTTGCGCCGGCCCCTCAGAGGGATTCGTTCAGTTTTCAGGAATCTGGGCAGCCAGTTGCTGGTAACTTGCAATTGTCCGTGATGAGAGAATTTACACTATGGAAATTGGACAGCATCCTAAGTCAGGCTTTTTCCCCCAGAGGGCCAACCGCCAGACCTTGCCAGCAACGGAAAATCCAGGGAGCAGGGGGAACCCTCATGATTGTGGAAAGATACGAAAAGTCGTCATAATCAGAGAAAACACAGTCTAGGTAAAAGGAATTGTTCAGAGTGCTGAGCTCCTGGAAATTAAAAAATTAAAGACATTTAAGTTAAATTGGAAACTTGAAAAATGACAGCAGAAATAAAAATTCACAGGAAGAGCTGAAGGCAAAATTCAAATACCCTAAGGCAGCTGGGGGGGCTCAGCCAGTTAAGCATCTGACTTCAGCTCAGGTCACGATCTCACGGTCCGTGGGTTCGAGCCCCACGTGAGGCCCTGTGCTGACAGCTCGGAGCCTGGAGCCCGCTTCCGATACTGTGTCTCCCTCTCTCTCTGCCCCTCCTCTGCTCTCTCTCTCTCTCTCAAAGGTAAATAAACATTTTTAAAGCTTTAAAAAAGTATGCAAATACCCTAGGAAGCAGAGTGAGCTCTGGAGAAACAGGAGTTCACACAAGTTAGGGGTCCACATCCACACGGCCCCACGTCTGACCCAAGGAGTTCCAGAAACAGAAAGCAGAAAGTGAGCTCCCACGCACGGAAGCTCCTGGCTCTCCAGGCTGCAAGAGCAAAGCCGCGGGCGCCCCGAGTGGACCCTCCCCCGCGCGGCCTGCTGGGTTCTGAGGCCAAAGAGAAAACCAGCAGCTGCCTGAGTTTGGATGTCGGAATGGCCCTGGAGTCCTAAATAGCAACACGGAACCCAGAACACTGTGAGCAATGCCTTTCTGGTTTTTAGGACAATAATTTCCCACTGGAAGTTCCAAACCAAACACTTTTTCGGTCCAGCACGAGAGGAAGAAGGTATTTTCAGATCTGAATGAGGCTCCTATAGAATGTGAGGCGCCCGCTGGAGAGCACGCCCACAGGGCGGTCCGCATCCTGGAGACAGGCTTGCAGAGACCACATCCGGGCATGAGCGCAGGGGCTCGGGTGGGCGTCCCCAGGAGAGCGCCGGAGCGCGTCAGCTGGACGGGGAGGGGGCAGAATCCACAACAGCCCCGTGAGCTGAGCACTTGAAAAATCGAAAATCGAGGCGGTCGTTGATCCGCACAAGGCAGGATACGAACTCACAACATATTAGGGTGCAGCTTTGGGAGCAGTGTGGGCAGAAGTCCTGCACACCTGCAGCCCGTGGCTGCGTCCACAGTGCCGCCAGCCCCAGCCTGGCCCTTCCGCGTGCCGTGCCACGCTGGAAGGAGCGGCCCCGCCAGCCGGAGCCTGGTTCCCCTGGCGAACCCGTGCAGAGAAGCCTCGGACTTGGATCCACGCACCCGGCGACACTTTGCTGGAGAAGCTGGAGGGGTGGGGGCTGGAGAGGCGCTGGGCCACGTGGACAGAGTCCTCTCTGTGACAGGCGGACCAGCTCCCCCGGGGTCGGAGGAACCCGGTGCCCCGGGCCCCTCTCACTCGTGCCCTGGGAACTAAGTCTTAACAAAGGCAGACTTGCTCCTCTGGTGGGGGAGGGCACAGCTGGCCCTGGGGACGACCAGCCCGGGGCCCCACGGCTGGGCCGGGCCACCTGAGCCGGGTGGTGCCTGACGTGGAAGAGGCTGGGGGATGGGGTCTGGAGGCAACACCGAGGGCGACAAAACCCCCACCTTCACCTTCGGAGTCAGGAGCGGCGGATGACGCCTAAACCCTGAATGTCTTAAAAGAGTGGTGCAGACTGAGCCGAAATCAGCCGGAAGTTGGGAGGCCCGCAGTGGGTCCTTTAGGGAGCGAGAAGCAGGGTGTGGACAGGCGTGGCCAAGCACACGCTGCCGGCTGGTGGAGGCTGAAACTATAAAAACACATCCAGGTTCCTAAAAAATGTCTTAACTGTAATAGAAATAAAAACTAAAGAAGACGGCAAAATAAGTTTTGCTGAAGCGAAAGAGTCTGTGTGCAGGGGGAAGACTGGCGAACAGCTTGGGGGGACCCCCAGCCCTGCGCCCCGAGCCCGGCCCAGGCCTCCGCTGGAGGGAGTGGCGGGCGCTCGCCCGGAGCCCTGCTTCCTGGGGACCCAGAGCTCCTCAGAGATGGGCTGATGCCAGGAAAACGGGTGCCCTCGGGTGGGCCCCCTCCCCCGGTTCCAGAAGAGCCTGCCCTGCTGGGCACCAGCCTCTCGGCCCCCGTCAGCCCCGAGCTCCTGGGATGTTCACAGAGTGGAAAGGAGGCTGCAAGCTTTAACCCCTAAATGCTTACGATTTAAAAAACGGGTCTGGCAGATGATTAAACTAAACCGAAGACCTAATTGCTTTCATTTAAAATAATATGAAAGCAAACGTGATATTGTGTTGAACTTGGACGAACGGTACCTTTGGCAACAGAGTCCTGTCTCCCCCACAGACCGCTGTGCAGAAACACTACGAAATGAGGTCCTCGGTGCCTGTTACGCCGAAGTAGTTTTCAACGGAGCAAATGGCCGCTTTGGGGAATGGTCCAGCCCGTTTCTGCCTTCAGCCCTGAGAGCAAATCCCACTGATGGGGCAAGAGCAGAGAGGGCCCACATTTTCGTTGCGATGGCCAAATGCCGCGTGGGCTGCGGAGGCCGGGCCCCTGAAGGACTCCCAGCCCTGACGCAGCCGTGGGCCCGGAGGCCAGGGTGCGAGATACTGGAAACCGTGACTCAGAGGGGCCTCCAGCTCCTGGGCCCTGTTCCAGGTGCCGGCACGAGGCTGTGCCCTGCACAGAGCTCGGGGCAGCAGCTGCCAGCGCGGACACGTCCGCGCCCGGCCGGGAAGGCGCGGGGGGCCGTGTGCGGGCCGAGGGCACAGTGCTGACCCGTGCAGCGGACAGGGCCCCCCGCCGAGGAACACTGCGGCTGGGCCAGGCCCAGGGGTGGAGAAGGGAAATCCTGTTGGAAGAGCCCGAAGTGCCCAGACGGGGCCTCGGGCCCGGCCCGGAGGCAGAGCAGGGGTGCGACCCCTCCCCGCAGAGCACGCACTTTGTGTTCTGGGTTCACGTTCACTCCCAAGTGGATATGTATGCAAAGCTGCCAGAACATCTGTTCGCACGGTGAGGGTGGGACTCCAGGGGCTGGGCCCCTCCCGGTGGCCCACCCACAGCGAGGCGGGGGCTCCCATCCCACCCCGAGGTGGACAGCTGGTCCCCAGTCTCCCCAGTTAACTGAAAGAGAGAGAAATCGGGGGCGGGTGGGGGGGGGGTTGGAACATGGTCATAAATCTGGGATCTGTTTTTACTGGTGCTTCTATTTCAGATTTTCAGTTTGGAAAAATACGCTTTTATGCGTTCCAGGCACCCCAGTGATGACCGAGAGGTGATGATAAATGGAAAAACTAAAAAAAAAAAAAAAAAAAAAAAAAAAGAGGAAAGCCCTTTTCTGGGCCAGGAGAACAAGTCCCTTCGTCGCATTCACACTAAACTTCACCTGTCTGGTTTCGTGTCATTTCTGTGCATCTTGCACGGGTGCAACTGCGCCCGGAGCCCCCCGACCCTGCACGCTGCCCCCCTCCCCCGTGCAGTCCCGGGGGCCCCTGTGCGCGGAGTGACTAGAGGAGCCGGTGCCCCAGGGCGCACGGACGACGCGGGGCAGGAGGGCTGGGCCGTGCGGCGGTGCGGGGCACAGAGCTCATTGTGTGTCAGTTTGCACGGATCCCGAACCGACACGGGAGGCTTTTGACGTGCGGCTCTGGTTTCCTTCCTGCCTTGCCACGAAAGGACTGTTTTTGCCGGGCCGTGGAAGTCTGCGCGGCCGGCCGGTGGGGTTGCCAAGCCCGAGTAGGTGGGTTTTAATTCGCTCCAGCTGTGCTGGCCGGCCCCTCTCCCCGCCGCGATGTGGCAAATGAAGGAACGGGGTCTGTCCCCTGGAAGCAGCTGTAAGCCATTCAGTCGCATAAACTGAAATGAGAACACGGGGGAGAAACCAGACCTGCAATTCTGCCTTATTCCACAGCTGCCCTCAGCCCAGCGAGACAGCCGCCCAAACAGAGCCACCTCCCTGGGCCTTGGCCCGGGGACAGGAGGCGAGGAGGGGGTTGCTGCAGGCCCCAGGTATTTTGGTGAGCCGGAGGCCGGCTGGGGAGGGTGCAGGCGCCAGCGACACCTCCAGCTGGCGGGCGTTCCTGGCAGCCGTGTCCCCAGGATTGCGTCCCGGCGGGTGAGGCGCACGTCAGGCCCTCCAGCCTCTAGTTGCCCCGGGGGCCAGTGTGGCTGCGGAGGGGGCTGTCGGGGGGGGAAGGGGGGTGCCCGGCTGCCGGCACCGGGCAGGAAGGGGCCCCCGGCCCTGAGGTTCTCCTGTGCATCCCGCCAACCAAAACGACTGCCCGGGCAAGAAAGACACAGCCAGAGAGCCGAGGAGGGAGAAACGCGGGCTCTGGCCAGGACTCCCGAGCGGGCTGTTGTGGGGGCTGCTGTGGGGGATGAGGTTCCCAGGGGAGCAAGGGGCACCCCCTGCCCACCGGGCCTTTGGGACAAGCCTCTGCCTGCCCTCACGGTCCACAGCCCCGAGTCTGACCCGCGAGCCTGCCTGCCGGGCCGCCAGGAGGGCACGGTCCTCGGAGAACTGGTCCACGCGTCTGACCACACGCTCCCCTTCCTTCCGTGTCTGGCCTGCGACGGCGAAGATTTCGAGGCAGCGCGTCCTCAGGGAGCTGCTCCTCCGCCCGGATTCAGACCCAAGTGCCCGACACCCTGTGACTCGTCCACGCGGGCGCACGGGGCACACACGTGTGGCCGCCGCAGACGTGGACCCGTGCGGCGTGGCGGGAGGGATGCGGTGGGCGCGCGGGTGCGGCGAGTCGGGACAGGCCGAGGTGGTCCGAGGGAGCGCGCATCGAGCCTGTGTCACCACGACCAAGCGAACAGGCCGTCCGCACCCTATCACCGCAGCACGGGCCCTGCTGGGCCCCGGAGGGCATGGGGCACAGGGAGGCCCCCCAGTTACTGTCACGCTGTCAGCTGCTGGCAGACAACGCGGAGCAGGAGAAGGCCCCTCCCCAAGCCCTCCTCTGTCCTGCAGTCCCTGAGGAGACGCCGAAAGCACTAGGTGTCCTGTGACACACGGCCCCCGGCGGTCCTGGGAGCCCCCTCCTCTCTCACCCGACACCCGCCGCCCCCTCCCTCTGCCCCCACCGCAGCCGGTGCCGGTGGTGAGGCCCACTGGTGCACCCTGGGGGTGGGGGGGCTCAGGAAGCGAGGCCGGGAGCCAGTACCAGCTGTGCTGCAGGGTGTGCTGGCATGTGAGGTGGCCTGGCCCACCCCGATCCCCTCCCTGTCTGGCCTCAGTGGCCCCCCAGGGAAACAGCTCAGACCCCTGCAGGGTCCAAATTCAGGGGCAAACGGACCGCGAACCCCTGGCCTGCGCCCCAAAGGCCAACCTGGAGGGTGGCCTGACGCCGTGCCCCCCGGGGGCTCCAGGCCGGACAGCCCCATGGCTCTCAGAGCCCCCCCCCCCCCCCCCCGACCTCGACCCCTGCCCCTTAGCCGGGAGCAACTGGGAAGCTCAGACTGGGCGCCTGGGCTCCGGGTCCCCAGCGTTGCAGGACCTGAGGCGGCAGAAAGGACGAAACCCCCGCCCCTGTGGGACGCACACTCCTCCAGGGAAGTCTCAAGATGGGGGGACCGGGCCCTGAGCCCCTGCCCTGCGGGTCTCTGAGTTCCGGCTCTGACGGTCTTCAGGAGCCCCTCTGCCATTGCACCACCTTCCTTCAAGCGTGCAGGGCACCCTGCCTTCAGAAGCGGGGGATCCCGAGGGCCTATGGAGCTGACTCTGCCCCCTCCCCCCTGCAGTGTCCGCCCCCTGAAGTTTCCACTTAAACCACAGGGAATGCAACCAATTAGAGAACTATTTGGGTTAATAGGATCCTATTCTAAAAATGCAAATGTATGTGCTCTGTTAAAAGGCCATCAGTCATTCACACATTAGTGTGAACAAGTCCAGAGGCTTGTTCTAACCCAGCCTTCTCCAAGGCGGCTAAAGTGCTGGTCCGGCTCTTGGACGGGGCTGCGAGCGAGAGGCCGAGAGGCCGGGCACAGGTCAGGCACGGCCTGCAGGGCCAAGGGCCTGTGCCTCCCTTTCCTCTTCCTGGGAGCTACCCGGCCACCCGGCCCGCTGTGGGCAGGACAAAGTCCAGCACAAAGGCCTGAGCCCCGAGTAGCAAGGAGGTTTTGGAACCAAGTGGCTCTCCCTTAGAGAACTTCCTGTTCAGTTCGGGCACACATCCAAGCCCTCCCGTAAACACAGCACCCACGACACGCGGGCTGTTGCAGAATCAGAAGGGAGCCTCCCACAAGGGTCTGCGCTCGCTCGTGGGTTTCTCGGAAGGGAAGGAGGCAGCAGCCGCAGACACGGGCTGACACCAGAACACGGCACACGTGTGCACGCGCCAGCACCCACACCTCTGCCGCACTCGTGTGTTCACGTGAGCACCCACACCTTCCGCTGTATTCGTGTGCACGCACGAGCACCCACGCCTTCCACTGCACACGTGTGCACACGCCAGCCCCCACACCTTCTGCTGTATTCGTGTGCACGTACCAGCACCCACACCTGCTGCACACGTGTGCACACGCCAGCCCCCACACCTTCCGCTGTATTCGTGTGCACGTACCAGCACCCACGCCTTCCACTGCACGTGTGTTCACGTGAGCACCCACACCTTCCACCGCACTCGTGTGCACGCACCATCACCCACACCGTCCGCTGCTCCCTGCAGGCCCTGTCCCACCCCTCCCACCTGTGCCCTCAGAGCCCAGTGTTCGCTTCAGGACCCCTCGTTCCCACCCTCCCTGGCACAGCCCCGAGCGGAGGGTGCTGACTCCTCCCAGGGTCCAGAATTTTTGCCTCCACCCTTTTCTGCAGCAAATGTTCTTCATGACAAGACGTAATTGGGAACAATAAGGGTAACGGGATGAATTAAGCTCCTGCCTCGGCTTCCCGCCCGCGTGGCCCCTCAGTAGTTAAGGCTCGTAAACTCTCAGCGAAGTGCCCAATCGGCCACTACTCGCGGCAGACCCTTTCTTGTCGCCGGAGGAGCCTGGAACAACAGAGCCCAGAGAAAAAGCGAACAATAACTTTCCCTTGAAAAGGAACATCGGATGAGGAATCCATTCTCGGGCCTTTCTTTCTGGAGACGATGGCGGAGGGGCCACGGGGCTGCCGCCGTGTGGGGCTCGGACTAGTCCCAGGGCGCCCCGGAGCCACGTTTCCCTGTCGAACTGTTGGGTGAGCGTCCGGGGCGGCGATGACAGACTATCACAGAGCGGGTGGCTCGAAACAACAGACGTGTATTCTGTCACAGCTTGGCAGGCCAGAAGTCCAAGACCGGGGTGTCCCCGGGCCAGGCTCCCCCCAGAGGCTCTAAGGGGGCCCTTCTGGCCTCTTCCAGCTGCCCTGGCCTCCTGGCTGTGTCCCGTCCGTCTGTGCCTCAGTCTCCAGCTGGCCTCCCCACGTGTCTGTTCCTCAAATTCCTCTCTTCTTAGAGGGACACAGTCGTAAGGGGTTGGAGCCCACCCTAATGGCCTCATCTTGGCCTGAACATCTGCAGAGACCCTATTTCCAGCCCAGGTCCCATCCACAGGCCCCGGGGATCAGGACGTGGTCATACCTTTCTGGTGGCTCAGTCCAACCTGAGATACCCAGCCCCCTGCTCACCACGCTTTCCCTGCAAGGTCAGCCCTGTAGCACGTCCCCCCTAGAGCGTCAGGTCTGCGAGACCCCGTCCACTCGACACCGCCCAGGGGGCCTCACCCTGGCTGCTAGTCGGAGGCCCTGGGGACCGGGAGAGCCCCGGTGCCCAAGGGCAGCCAGACCCCGGCTCTCCCAGACTGGAGGGCCCAGCGTTGAGTCTGGGTGGTCCTGCCTCTGTTCCCACTGCCCCACGGGGAGGCGCCACGGCGGCCCCACACTCACAGACGAGGAGACGGGTTGGGAGGGCCCTGCTGGGCGGGACCAGGCCCAGGCCCACCCACCTCATCAGTCCACATGCACGTGGGGGCTTCCGTGGGAGCTGGGGCCACATGAAGACCAGCGAGACCCGGCCCAGGCTGAGGCGTCCCACATACGCGGTCCCCTCCCACCAAAGCCTCCCTCCAGGGCACCCGCGTTGCCTGGTGGTGGGGGTCCACCTCCTCGCCGTTTGGACGGTTAAATCCTGGTACCCGGCCGCCCACGAGTGGTGCCTCGCTGTCCTGGGAGCCAGCAGGGGACCCGTCCAGATCGGGTCACTGACACACACCACTGGTGAGGAAACACCACCTCTGTGGACACACCCAGTGGAGGAGTCAGGACAGCAGCGTGGCCCAGCGGTCTCAGAGCCGCCCAGAGGGAGCCCAGCCCTGCCGGAGGACAGATGGCCGTGTCTGCTGGAGCACGAAGCGGTGGCCGGCTCCTGGGGCTCCGGCGATCACTGAAGGGAGCGCTGCTCCCTGTTAGGGAGCAAGGCCATCTGTCCGTGTCCCCTCTCCTTCAGCATTTAATGATGCTTCCAGTGAGCCCGGCTGCAAACCTTCCAGACACTTCCGTGGATTTGCTGTTCTCTTGGGCTCTGTCCAGCCTGGGTGCTTCTGTTGGACGAGACTGTCTGGGCATGCAGTGTCACAGCACTGCAGCCACATGGGCACCTCCCATGTCCCCGTCCTCAGGAGACTGGAACGGGGCCCCTGTGGGCTCAGCGGGGCCCCAAGGACCTGGACACAACCGCTTTATTCGGGAGGTGATTTTAGGTGGGAGGGGAGGAAGCCAACATCGATGGGGTCCCTCCGTGGACGGCTCGTTCCTGCCAGAATAGCCGCCCCTGCCTTGTCCCCTGAGGAGCCATTACACTCTGGCCTGTCCCTTGGGCAGAAGAAGACACATGTCCCCAGATCCCAAGGCCCCTAGGACGTGTCCCCAGAGCTCAGGGCCCCAGAAGACAAGCATCGGTGAGACATGATCCATGGACAGATCTTGTCATGGAGATATTCTGGGTTTGTCAGGAACCTACAATGGGGTCAGAATAGACCTCCTTGAGAAGGAATATTTTAGCTCAAAGCCCATAGGCTCTCGTAGTTCAGATAAGCGTAAGTGGAGAGGTCTACACAATGGGAGTGGACACAGAAGGCTCTGGAAAAGTGGAGCCGGTGCAGGGAGGGAGGGACGGTCAGTGAGGAGTCACCGAAGCATGGAGATGCCCCAGGAGACTTGAGACTGGGCAGCGCCAGGACCCTCTGGTCTGGGGGTTGCAGGGCCATGGGACCGCATTGGCCGGGACAATACCTAGGTGTGCGGTGGGCTGCTGCGGGCCCCTGGGTCCCAGGGAGGCGTGGGGCCAAAGCCGGGGTGAGCGGTGCCGCAGAGCCCGCAGGGGGGGGGGCAGGACTGCCAGGACTCGGCCCCCAAAGTGGGGAGGCTGGGCAGAGGAAGCCAGGGTGGCAGCCGCACCCACTGTGGGAGGAAGGCACACCAACAGTGAAGGTCGGGACTAAAAAGTCCTCAGAAAACAGAGATCACTGGGAAGCCAGTTCCGAGGCTTCTGGCTGGGCCCCCTACCCTTGCCTGTCTTCCAGTGACGACCTCAGCCTGCAGTGTCACCAGGGACAGAAGGCCTCGGGAGCCCGGGCCAGGGGAGCCACGTGTTGCTACACTTGCCAGAGTGCCTGTTGCGGGTGAGGGGACTTTCAGGTCTAGTGCACGGTGGCCACCATGTGCTCTATGTGACAGAGATGTCGCTGCCATGGTCGGGGTCTCCAGCACTAAAGGATCCGGACCTCAGGGCTCGTGGAAAGGGCCAGCCTGGGAGGCTCGAAGGTGAGCTGTGGCCACGCAACCTGGAGGACACGTCTCAAATCCCCCCTCTGTGGCATCTAGAACCTCACTCTGGCCCCTCTTCAGGAGGGCTGGGTCTTTTTTTTTTTTTTTAATCTTTATTTATTTTACTATTTTTTTAACTTTTTTTTTAACGTTTTATTTATTTTTGAGACAGGGAGAGACAGAGTATGAACAGGGGAGGGTCGGAGAGAGGGAGACCCAGAATCCGAAACAGGCTCCAGGCTCTGAGCTGTCAGCACAGAGCCCGACGCGGGGCTCGAACTCACGGACCGCGAGATCATGACCTGAGCCGAAGTCGGACGCTTAACCGACTGAGCCACCCAGGCGCCCCTAAATTAATTTATTTTAGAGAGAGAGGGAGAGAGAGAGAGACAAAGTGCAAGCAGGGGTGGGGCAGAGAGGGAGACACAGAATCCGGGGCAGGGTCCAGGCTCCGAGCACAGAACCTGACGCAGGGCTTGAACTCATGGACTGTGAGATCACGACCTGAGCCGAAGCCGCGCGCTCAATCGACTGAGCCACCCAGGCGCCCTTGTTGCCTTTGCTTTTGGTGTCACGTCCATGAAATCACTGCCAAACCCAATGTCACGCGGCTTTTGTCCTACGTTTTCTTCGGAGACTTTCGTGGTTTTAGGTCTGTGATCCATGTTGAGCTGACTTGTGTGTGGCGTGAGGCAGGGGTCCTACCTCGTTCCTCTGCATGTGGACGTGCGGTTTTCCCAGAGCTGCTCGCGGAGGAGGCTGCTTCTCCACCAGCACGGGGTCGTGGTCCTCTCGTCAGGAAAGGCGGGACCGCACGCGTAGGGACTTGCATCCAGTCTCTCCGTTGTCTGGGCTGTGGGGCTCCTTGGGGCTAGGGCCACACGGTTTGGTGACTATACTCTGTAGCAAGTTCTGAAATCGGGAGGTTGCACAGGGCGTGTTCTAAAGCCGCAGTGGAACTGTAGCCCCTGGCATCGAGGTGGAAACAGACCCTGAGAGCGGCAGCTAAATGCGCCTGCTGAGGGCACGGAGTTGGCACAGTGCCCCGGGGATCGGGCAGGCCGCGAAAGGCACGTCAGGAAGCCGAGATTTCAAGGCAAACGTGACTGACAGGCTGCAGTGGTTGTTCGTCCCGACGAGAGCCAGCCTCGTAAGAGGGGCTCCCGGCAGCTCTGAGCACAGGCTCGCAAAGCCCGGGTCACGGTGCAGAGCTCTGGGGGGCATTCGGGCTGGGCAACATCAGCCCCCGTGGAGGCTTCTCTGAGCGGGGCGGCCTCAGCGGCCTCAGCGATCCAAGGACGTCGAGGAGGGCTCACCACGTACCCGGTGGGGGCTCTGACGGCCGTCACCGCTCCGGATTCTTCTTCTGTTGCAGAGGAGGAAACTGAGGCACAGGTAGGTTCCAGGAGCAGGTTTGACCTTCACGAGGTTCCTGCGAAGCCACCAGAGAGGGTGGGTTTGCACGGCCGTCGGTGCCGCCGGCCGCAGGCTGGGCACCCACACGCCAAGCTCCCGCTGTCTCGGCTCCGCTCACGGTGAAGCTGCCGTACCGGGGGTGCCTCCCAGCGTGGGGTCCGCGAACTTCGGCCGCAGCCCCGGCAGCCGTGAGCGCCACACCCCTCCCTTCTCAGTAGAGCAGGCCCCCCACCTAGGCGCTTGGGACATTGGGGCCGTGTAACTCCCAGGGGCGCTGTGCCCACAGGAGGCGAGGCAGCACCCCCGGGCCCCCCCCCCCGAGGGGTGCCAGCGCCTGCCTGCCCCCGGCCTGACCGCCGCAAGTGGCTCTGGACGGCGGCCACCGGCCCCAGAGCCCACAGCCTGAGGGGAGCCTGGGCAGGGGCAGGGCTCACAGTGCGGGCCACCCCTCACGGGATCGCCCAGGCCTTCCGCCGGCTTCGGCCCCGGCCATCCTGGGAACTGCCACAGCCGGTGGTCGCCCCCGACTCGGCAGGGCCGAGGGGCCCCTGCCCCAGCCCGATGCTGACGCTCCGGCACCAGGTTCGGGGGGAGAATCAGTCCCCTGCTGTGCAAAGCCAAATGTTCGCACCACAAAGGACGTCCCCCTGCCAGCCAGCCATCTGCACCAGGCGGCCGGCCTCTCCGGGGACCGTGTGCGCGGCTGGCTGTGCTCGGGGCCCCGGCCTCCCAGCAGCAGCGCCAGCCGCCGGGGCCCCTCCCAGCGGCTTCCAGGAGAGCCCGGGGCCGGCCCGCCTTCCCCTCCCGTCCGTGCAGACTCTGGGGGCCCGCTGGCCGAAAGTGAGCTCTGTTTGTCAGCAACCCTGCGGCTTTTACACTTCACACACTTGAGATCAGTGCTTGACGATCCAGACACGCATCGCAGCTCAGACACCACACAGGAGCCCTGACGGTGACGGCAGCCGCGCGTCGCCGCAGCAGCCAGACTGAAATTTATAACAGTGACCTGGGCCTCGTCAGGCCCTGGTGACAGGGTGCCGCGTGAATCGCTGCTTACTCACCAGTGAGCTTGGCGAGGTTGGGCGGATTATGAAATACAGAAAAGGTCAGACAGTAGGAGTTTGTCTAGACATTCTATTTTGATCCTGCCCTCCGTGTCTCTGCGGCCGCCTTGCACACGCCGATATTTTAGCGATATTATAAAAAGCATCGTTCTCATCTCTAATCGGGGACACACCAACACCGAGGTACCCAGGGGAGACCCCTCAGGAGGGCAGTCTCCTCTCAGGCCTCTTCCGGCCACGCCCGGCTCCTGGGAGGGACGCACGCCGGGAGGAGACCAGGCCTTCGGGAAGTCTGTCCAGGCAAACATGCCAAGACACAGGAGCGGCTTATCCTCCCCGGGCCTCACGGGCAGGCTGGCCGTGGTCCACCGCGGTCCCTTCCGCGGGCTGAAGAGGGGACGTCTCCCAGTGCCCGCCGTCCCATCATGAACTGAAGGAGACACGGGGGTACAGAGAATGGGGGAGACGGACAGAGTGTGGAGTCCCGGCAGCCCTGCGCCCGGCCGAGGTTCCTGGGGGGCTGGAGGTCTCCGCCCAATGGTTCTTACGTCCAGGACGCGACGCCCTCTGCAGACAGTTTTGGTTGCCCAGACTTGGGCGGGGTGGGGCGAGGGGGCTGCTGGCCTTAGAGGGCGGAGGCCGGTGTGCTCAGCACTCCGTAGGGCACAAGACACCCACGGCGGCCACCCAGGTTGGTCGGCGGTGCCGACGTGCGAAGCCCCAAGTCGGGAACCAGTCCAGGTGATAGAGGAGAAAAACCGTCTGCCCGCGAGACCATCTTGGAGGGTGGATCTCGTTTCTGACGTTTCCGTGACCGGTTTCACTGCTACGCGGCCCTTCCCCTGGACCGGCCCCGACACCGTCCCCCCAGGCCGCCCCAGACTCCCCGCCCACCCGGCTGCAAACCGACAGGGAACGCGGGCGCCGTGGGGGCCTGGGGAGGCGGGCCAGCACTCACCACCTGGGAGCACTGAGAAAACATGAGGCCCATCCAGGCAGAGTGTGAGGGACCCGGTTTGGGTTCGTCCTTTCTAGTGCTCATGCGAGTGGCCAACAGGGAGTCTGTTCTCTGCGGGCACCCTGGCCCTCTTGTGGCCCTCTGCAGGGGGGCTCTCTGGGCCTGGGGAGGCCCACGGGAGGCCCACGGGGGGCCTCATGCCTTTGGAGACCAAGAGGACGCGTGGCCTCCTGAGCACGGCCACCGCAGAGCTCGGCCGGCACGTTCCCTTCACCCCTCTGACTCCGGCGTCCCTGGGCCGCGGGAGCCCGGTTTTCTGAACAACCCCAGGCAGTGCGTGTCTGTTGTGAGGCCTGCCCCGCGAGATCCCCACCCGGTCCCTGCGCCATCAGCAGGACAGAACTTCCCCAGGCCACCCGGTTCGAGCACACGGTGTGGGGCTCCGTGCAGGCGCAGGGAGGGAGTGTGAGTCTGGGCCCCACGCAAGGAGCCCCTGAGATGAGTCCGCGGCCAAAGCACTTTGTGGGGCACCCGGGGCCCCAGGTGGTAAGTGTCTGTCCCTTGATTTCGGCTCAGGTCATGATCTCACAGTCCATGAGTTCGAGCCCCACGTCAGGCTCTGTGCTGACAGAGTTGAGCCTGCTTGGGATTCTCTCTCTCAGACCCTCCCCTGCTCATGCGCACGCTCTCTCTCCCTCTCTCTCAAAATAAAAAAAATAAAACTTTCAGAGCACTTTGGGAGGTGACCCCACCAACACTGGTAGGGGAGTGAGGCCGTGAGCCAAGGAGGAAAGGAAAGGCAATACACCACGTAGGTCATCAGCGAGGAGAGTAGGGTTGCATCAGTGCACGGCCCGGAGACGATACGCATACAGTCCTGACGTCAGAGTCCCCGGGGAGGGGCCGAGGCGTCTCCAGCCGGGTGGGGAGGGGATTCCACGGCACGGGGGCCCCCGCACTATGCAGCCCCATCCCTGAGGACCCGCCTGTCGTGCTCCTGTCCCCTCGCTGGCCTCTCAAAGCCCTGGACTCCGAAATCTGTGTTTGCTGAGCCAGGAAGCAGAGGCAAGGGCTTGTTCTCTGTCCTGTTGCCTGTGGATGGCCTCCCTCCTCTGGACCCAGCTGATACGGATGATGGGCCACCCGGAGGGTGCGGGGCTCACGGCTCGGGGCTCGGATAGCTCCTGTGATGCCTCCCCCGCCGTGGTTCGGTCCCCCCACGCCCCTGGGCCTCTGCCTGGGCCAGACAGGTTTTCATCTGAAACCGTCTCATTTCGTGAAGAATCCTGCCGAGCGGCTGGCGGCCGCCCCCGCCCCACGAGTACTCACCTGCCCGCTCCCCCTCCCCCTCAGGCTGCGAGGTGCCCGCCCTGGGCAAGCTGCCAGCAGCCCTCGAGCCCACGTCTGCTCTCGGGTGGCCACGTGGGCCCCGCTGAATCTGGAAGGGTCTGGCCCAACTTGGCCGTCAGCCAAGCTCCTGGCAGACGCCCCCTCCCCTCCAGGCGCCCTTGGAAGGGCCTGGAACAAGCGGGCCTCCGGGAAGGGGGGGCCCCAGCTGCCCCTGCACCTGGTGGGAAGGGGCCATGATTCAGAACTGCAGCCAGACCCCGGTGGCCGCTTCATCGAGGGGGATGACAGGCTGCCACGCAACCTCTTGCGGTGACACACACACTCCTAGGGAGCCCCAAGACCCTCAACTGTCCCCCCACAGGCTCCTCTGCTGGGACAAGTGGGGCCACTACCTCCCACTGTGTCTGAAAGGGCAGAGGGTCCACAGCAGGGGCTCCTTGGAGAGGCCAGCCCTGTGGACACAGGCCCTGTAGATGCAGGGCCCGTGGATACAGGCCCCATGGATGCAGGCCCAGTGGACGCAGGCACCGTGGATACAGGCCCCGTGGATGCAGGCCCAGTGGATGCAGGGCCCATGGATACAGGCCCCGTGGACGCAGGCCCCGTGGACGCAGGGCCCGTGGACGCAGGCCCCGTGGACACAGGCCCGGTGGACGCAGGGCCCAGTGGACGCAGGCCCCGTGGACTCAGGCCCCGTGGACGCAGGGCCCAGTGGACGCAGGGCCCGTGGATGCAAGCCCTCCTGTTTTCAAGGACACCACACCAGGAGGCACGCTGGCCCAGGGTCCTCGGGGGAGGGGCATTCACACTGAGACACGCTGGGCCCGTGCACGCCCGCCCGGATCACCGCATCCTCTACGCCGTTGTGGGAGGCAGTGTCATAATGGAACCGCAGCCACTAATTAACAGTGACCCGGGCCTCAGGTTCCTCCATGCAAGGAGGGGGCCGGTGAAGTGATGTCTTGCTCAGGGAGAGGCCAAGGCGTGGAGTGGGCTGGGGGCCCTAAACCGCCCAAGAGAGACAGTGACACGGCTGCCTGGCGCTCGTGGCCTCCAGAGGATCTTCAGGACCCAGCCTGGTCCTCGGCCACCCCTCCTCATCAGGCTGAGGAGCCCACTCTAGATCCCCCTCCCCGATCCCACCAGCCTGTCACCCACAGACCCCCACGCCCCTGGAGGCGGAGAGGCAGGCCCAGGACCGCCTACCGGTGTCCCTCCCGGCCCAGGCTTTGGCCTCCAGGAATCGCTGCCTCAGAGCCTTCTCCAGGGACAGGCTTGATAGGGGCCGGGGCCACGTCGACGCCACCCTGAGGAGGCCCACGTGGACTCCCGTGGCCCAGGCCTGCTGCCAATGCTTCCTTTGGGGTCTCTGTGTGGTGCCCGCTGGCCCGTGAACACGGGCGCCGCGTCACATGGGGGGCGCGCCCCGGCGCCAGAGGGCTGAGTGGGAGGACACCTGCAGAGCCCGACCCGGGTGTCGGGGACCCACACCCGCCACCTCCGAACGGAGCCAGTGTGGCTGCTGACCACGCGCACGCCTCCCGTGCACGTGTGGAGACTTCTCAGGAAGCATATTCCGTGAGGGTAACGGTCCCGGACTCTCCCAGGAAATCGAGGCGTGGTGATTCAGGCCCCCAAGGGCGCCTTTGTGGGGGGCTCGGGGAGGGCCAGCAAGCCCCCGCTCGCAGAGGCCGAGAAAGTCCTGGGGACGGCACGTGGAGCTCACGAGGGTGGACCCCACGGACCGCGCCCTCTAACTGCCCTACCGGAGGGAGGGACGTCACATGCCACCACCAGCCAGCGTCACAGCCACGGCCCACCCCACGTCTCCACTGACCAACACCCCTCTCACCTGGCGGCCCTTCCCTGCATCCTCGCGAGGCCCCCCACCCCCACCCCCGGTGAGTCACCAGCTGTCCTGGAGTTACAGGACAGGTGTCACCGCGGCTACTGCAGCCCAACGGGGGCCGCGGGGCAGGGCTGCCCCTGGGAGACCGGGGGTGCTAGGAGCTTCCTGGGGACCCTGCCCCGTCCCCAGCCCCAATCAGCATCCCTCCCGCTGAGGCCCGGGGATGAGCGAGGGTGGGCGGCAGGAGGGTGGACGGAGGGCACGCGGCCGGCCCGCCTGCGCACGGACTGAGCTGACGCCCAGCTCCCCCATCAGTAGGCGCGCAGACGGTGAAAGCATGGGGAAATCGGTGTCTCCCAAGGCCACACAGAACGTCCGTGTCCCAGCAAGACACAGGCCTGAGCACGTCTGTCCCCCAGCAAAATGGACGGAAGGGGACACAGATGTGCCTCGCCCAGCTCCCAACTCCGGGCCCGGGGCAGAACCCGGGCAGGACCCGGGGAGCCAGGGTCTCCCCTCAGGGCAGGTGGCTCAGGATCCCCCTGTGTCCGGCCAAGTTACAGATGGTGACTCCCGTACTGCTGATGACCGAGCCAGGGAACCAACGGCCCTCCTCGTTCAGAGGTCCTGCCCCGGACCTGTCCAAACCTCCTCTCCCTTCGTCTCCCCTCTTGCCCTCCCTCCCCTCTCCTCCTCTCCTCTCCCCTCCCCTCCTCTCCCCTTCCCTCCTGCCCTCCTCTACACTCCCCTCCCTTTCCCTCCTCTCCCCCTCTCCCCTTCTCTCCCCTCCTCTCCCCTCCACTCCCCTCCACTCCCCTCCTCTCCCCTCCTAGGGTGCCTGCTCGAACCAGAGCTGCACCCCGCTGAGGACCGGGGGCGGCGGGGGGTACTCCACAAGGGCTGGCCCAGGACAGGCACTGCGGGAGAGTCCCAAACGAGGCCTGAGGGCTGCGGGCTGGAGGCAGGTCAGGCTGCCCTGCCCTCAAACAGTGACGTCACCTCTGAGGCCGCACAGGCCCGGCACGCTGCTCCCAAGGAAGCCTGGCACGACTGGCACGGCACGGGGGATCCGAACGGGCCTTGGCAGGTGTCTGCAGGAGGAGGTGCTCCAAGCACACGTGCTCGCCCCTGCGCCCCCCGGGAGCTCACCAAACTGAATCCTCTACGCTCAAACCACGGCATCTGCCCCAAAGGGGGTCCCAGCAGCAGGACCACAGTCAGGGCCTCTGGCTTCACCTCCAGAAACAAAGCCTCGATGGGGCTCCGAGCCGCCAGCGGGTGACACAGGGTAGCTTCTCACTTACGGGGCGTGCAAGTCACAGTTCTGTTCACTTTCTGTCCCAAGAACCTATGCTGGCCTGTCACCTGGGGCGATAGGTGGGGGCAGTCCGTGGTCTCGGCTGCACGGGGGTGGCCTGGGGACACAGGCACATGTCCCCACCTGGGAGTCAGCGGCAGGACAGGGAGCGGGACTCCCCAGAGGAGGGCAGGCAAAAGGTGAGCCGTTCACGTTCCAAATCATTTCGATCAGATTTTTTAAAACAGGGAATCCCGTGGCAAAATGTGACTAGTTCTGCCGCAGCCAGGAAGAGGGGGGAGAGGCCAGCTGAGACTGAACCACACTCACACGGGGGCCACACCCGGGAGGGGCGACCGTGGACGGTGTCCGTTGTGACCCCCTTTACGGACAGGGAGACCGAGTCTCTCGGAGCCGAGTGCTTGCTTGAGGCCACGAAGCAAAGAGGGATATCTCCTGGCGTGGAGGGCCTCTCTTTACTAGCGTCCCGTCATTCTGTCTGTTTCTCATTAACTTGCCTAAAAAGCTCCAGCCGTGAGCGAGAAAGCAGCAGCTCTCCACCTGTGCGGGGTCATTACAGACCGGCGAGCGCCGGTGGTGGCCGGGACGGGCTGGCTCAGGGAGCGGGGCCCTGGGGACCCGTGCAGCCCTCCTTACCTTGCAGGCTGACCCTCCCCGCCCCTCCCTGACGCCCACCCCCCTCGCGCCCCCCGGGGTTGCCAGCAACCACCGGGGAGTCACTAAGGTGAAGCTGGCAGGTTCAAGCAGCCGCAGTGAGCCCGGTGCCCTGCCTGGAATGTTCCCTCCAACGCATTTGCCAGCAGAAGCCCGTCAAATTTACAGCTAGAGATCCTGTAGTCATTTCTGTAATTGGCCAGGAAAATCAAGCCTTATGAAGGCAATGTTTTGTTTGAGCTGTGCCTTATTTCATAAAATTTCCTTAAAGCAATTATGTTTTAATAAATGTGGCTGAGGTCATGGATGGCACCTCATTTCGTCACGGAACCTGCATCCCATGGCAATTAGCGGAGAAATGAGCATGATGGGACCAGTAGCTGGGGCGCGTGACGTTTTCTCTACAGGAGCTACAGATAATCTATGAATCTTGCCCCAAACACCCGGCGACTTGCAACATCCCTCACCTCCAAGTCGGGTCTGTGAAATTGCTTTAAGTAAACAAAACAAGATGCCAGGAGGTAGCATGTCAGTGTGTGATTTATGGTGTGAATTGAACGTCTTTGTGTGATTAAACACATAGTTAACCCGCAGGAGCAAAGCGTCACAACATTGAACAACTCGACTCAAGACTGGCCCTTTGGGCCCGCCCCACATGTCTGCCCAGGAGGGTCTGTGTCCAGGAGGGTCTCTGTGCCCAGGAGGGTCTGTGTCCAGGAGGGTCTCTGTGCCCAGGAGGGTCTCTGTGCCCGGGAGGGTCTGTGTCTCTGGGGAAGGTCTGTGTGCCTGGGATGGTCCATCTGTTCAGGGACCCCTTCCTCGGGGAGCCTTAGCCCTGGGTTTACCCTGACCCTGCTGGGAAGCACACTGGGCCAGCCTTGGGCCACCACAGAGAATGGAAGGGGACCCCGAAGAGACGCACATCCAGGAACAACTCTCCACGCCTTTGTTTAAGACAAAAACAGTAAATGAGTGGATATTTATCCAATGCAGGTAAAACCGGATAATTCCAATTCAGGGGAGTGCCTCGAATCTCACGGCATCCGGGCTCTGTCTTCTCCAACGGGAACTAGAAACCGTAGGAACTGACCAGCCAACGGCTGGAGGACTGCAGGGCCGGGCAGTGGGCACCCAGAGGAGTGACCTCTCGGTGAGGGAGGCCCCCTCTCGGGACCTGGGGAGGGACACCGGCCAGCCACACTGGAGCTTCAGGGCCAAGAGGCAGGAGAGGAGGCGGGCCAGCCTGGTGCACGCATCACCCGGAGTCCTGCAGACACGCCCCCAGTCCCCGCCTCCTTGCACGGCTGGGGGTCATTTGTGCCTTGTCTGCTAGGAAGCTCGGAGGTAAAGGCCCAGTTACCCCTCTCTGAGTTTCCAGAAGCTTGTTCTCTGCCATTTTCCCCCCTCCCGTTAACTGGTATTTTCTTTATTGTAAACAACCCCAAATCCCTTTTGGAAATAGACGGGCAGTAACTGGGCCCAGAGGGAGGACGCCCTCACCCATCCTGTGCACCGAGCTGCTTCGCCCGGTGCCCCTGGCCCCCCACCCTCCTCAGAGACGGGATCTCAGTGATAAAGTAACAGGTAGGGCTGTGACAATTGGAGGGACAGACTGAGAGGCACGTGCAGAGACGTTTCCTCACAACCACGATGACGAGGCAGTAAACTGTCCTTTCACGTTAACGCACTAAATACTTAGGGCCAGTGCTAGCGAATCCTCGGCGTGGAGGCCGGGACCCTGGTGATGGTGCCCAGGATGCAATGTGCCCGGGGTGGCTGCTCCAGCCTCATCCTGCCTGCAGGAGAGCCTCGGGGCCCGGGGCTCAGGGAGGGACACTCTGCCTCCAGCCTGTCCCCAGCATCCTGACGGCATGCGCAGAGGAAACCCTGCCTCCCCCACCCCTCAACTCAGCTCCACCCCCGCCCAGACCCCTCCCCCCCTGCCCGTCACAGGTGCCTCTGGTCCTGAGACCCGTCCGTCTGCCTTTTTGCAGTGAGAGGAGCAGAGAGTAGGGCCTGGGCCCGGCTCGTGCCAACGGCCCCTGCCAGGCGGGCAGGCCCTCCTCCGGGCGCCCTCGGTGGGGCCTGTGGCTCGGGGACACTCCTTTCAGCAGAGTCTCACCCAAAGACAGCGTCACCAGCTAGGCCAGCAATGTGGGCTGGCCCTCGTTCCCACCGACTGCCCGTCCCCGGACACTCAGGAGGGTGACCAGCCACCCAGTGTCCCCAGGACTTGGCTGGCCTTAGTGCTCCCAGCCCCATGTCCCAGGAACCCCTGGGGGGGACACGCCGGACAGCTGGCCGCCCTGAAGCCCGACCTGCGCGTCCGGCCCCCAGCTCCAGTCGCTGTGCCGCGGCCTCGGAGCTGTGGATCCCCCCCGTCTGAGGCCCAAGGGAGCCAAGGGCAAGAGGGGAGCTAAGCTGAAGCGGGGGTGCCCGTTCGACCACCTCCTCCCTGCAGCCTGCTTCCCGGGCTGTGAGTGCCCCCGGCTGCCCTAACCAAGCCCCCTGAACCGGGCAGCTCCAAACAGGGGAGATTCATTCTCTCTGGAGGCCAGTGGTCCGAGATCGAGAGTCTCAGTGCCATGCTGCCCGGAGAATCTGGAGGAGGACGCTTCCTGTCTCTTCCAGGTCTGGTCGTGCCGGAGCCCCTGGCTTTCGACCACGTGGCCCCAGTCTCCGTCTCCGTCATCTCATGGCTTCTCTGTGGGGTCTGCAGTGTCCTCTCTGAGGACGACGGTCCTACCCGGGCCTCCTCATCCCGGACGACACCCTCTGAGCTCGTCACGCCTGCAAGTCCCTGAGCATCCTCTTCGGGGACCCCGCTCAGCCCAGCACGCCTCCTCTCTGCGGCAGGAGTGAGACGGCTCTGCTCACCCCATCCTTGTGGACTCAACGGTGTCCTTGCCAGTCTTTCTGGGATCCCAGACCCCAGGAGTCGCAGCACTTGACGAGCTGTGGGGCGCATATGGACGCCATCTGCAGAACGGCTGCCCGGAATCCCAGACTCTGAGCGGCAAATGTCCGTGGCCTCCTGGAGCCCAGGCTGACCACGGGCCACGGGGCAGGCCGGCTGCCGGACCGCATCACCGGGTGCAGGGTCGCCTCCCAGCTCGGTGCACCACGGAAAACCCCACCGACGCTCGCGCGGACCCCACCCCGGATGCCAGGTGGCCGGCCCTGAGCGGCACGTGGGAGCTCGTGTCCTCGGTGTCCAGACGGCCCCCGTCCTGGCCCGACGCCTCGCCAAGCTCGGAAAGATGAGCACAGGCTGTGGATCACTTGGCGCCCGAGGACGTGTCGTGAGTTCGCTATGATCCGACCACTCACATCCTGCGGCGGAAGAACTTTCCCGCACACGCAAGGTGAACAAAGACCTAAAACCCCAAGCTCAGACCCGGACGCTCCTTCCGGCACGACCGCACTGTCTCTGCTTCCAAAGGCGCCAGCTTCTATCCTAGAGGCTCGTCCTGGGGCGAGACCCTCTGCCTGGGTGGCAGGTGTGCTTTCGGGCCGCAGCGGAGACAACAGGCCATCAGCGCCCCAACCTGCCGGCGGGCGGCACTGAGTCTCCTCACCGGGGCTTCTCCCTTCCTCCCCCAAGGTCTGGGGGTCCGACAAACCCCAGACACTTGGGGAAGGGTCCTCTGGTCCTCAGTCTGCAGACACCCACAGTGTCCACGTGCATGGCTGAGGCTGGACCCCAAGGGCACGGGCACCACGTCCTGCAAGTTGCTGACCATCCAGGCCACTCTGAGGAAGCAAAGGTGGTCCTTCCCCCGGCTCGGGGCCAGCCCACCCCCCACAACACCACTCCAGGCCATCCCCCGGAGCGCAGCCTTGTCTGATGCCAAGGCAGGGCTGCAGGCCCCGGGGAGGGGCGGGGCAGCCGCCCCCTGAGACCCCGGGGCAGGAGCAGAGGCTTCCCCGCAGGGGGCTTTTCTTGTGAGTCCCCACCAGCGCCCGGGAATGTGCTCAAAGTGGCTGGCAGGCTGGCAGAGATCCGAGGTGAGACCCCCGGTGCATCCTCGGAGGGGGCTAACGGTCAGCCCATCCCATCTCTCCGAGTGGGGTCAGCAGCGGAACCTTTATCCACTCACTTTATCGACTCGGCCATGTGGGAATCGCCCCCCTGGTTTGGGGCTGAGGTAGGAAAGCTAATACTTCCAGCAAGCACCCCGCCTTAAAAGGCAGGCTCTCAGCCCTCACCATGACCCCTTCTCACCAGGACCGATAGGACCGGCACTCAGGACTGCTCCTGGCAGAGAGACCCCAAAAGTCACAGGATGCAAGGATGGGAATATTTTTATTCTAACAGAAGGAAGAGGTGTTCTCTCTGTTTTACATCCGTAATTTAAATGTCTTTCTTCTTAAAATAAAAAATTTTTACTGTCTTTATTTATTTTTGAGAGAGAGAGAGTGAGCAGGAGAAGGGCAGAGAGAGAGGGAGACACAGAGTCGGAAGAGGCTCCAGGATCTGAGCCATCAGCACAGAGCCCGACGCGGGGCTTGAACCACGGACCACGAGATTATGACCTGAGCCAAAGTCAGACACTTAACTGACCGAGCCACCCAGGCACCCCTAAATTTATTTCTAAAATTGTTTAATAAAATTTTCATTTTACATAAAAGTTACAAAAACAGCACAGAGAGTTCTTGTGGTCCCCACACCCAGTTACCCCTGCCACTAACACCTCACGTTGTGATGCTATCGATCCCATAAATGCTGAGCTAAATGAACGCATGATGAACCAGTTTTAACCAAATCCCCATTTTGTTCAGATTTCCTTGGTGTGCCCCCAACGTCCTCCTTTCTCCTGGGACCCCATCCAGGCAGGTCAGAGCGTCCCATTTGGACCATACGTGACCTTAGCCTCCTCGGGGCTGTGACAGTCTCTCAGACGGTCCTCGTGCCTGATGCCTGGACGGTTTTGAGGAAGTTTTAGGTGCCCCGGTTGCGGGGGGTGGGGGGTTGTGCTAATTTTCCGGTAGCGACACTGCAGTTACGGACTCGGGGGGAGAGGTGCTGTCCCCTAGTGTCACGGTTCACGCCATCCACAGGAGTCATCACAGCTGACCCTTGTGTGGCTGTGGGGCTGGGGGTCCTGAGGGGTCCCCACGTGGAGCCGCCCCAACCCCTTCTCTGTGGAGAGACCCCCGCCCTCAGGGCGCCCTCCTGGAGGGCAGAGTCCCCACAATGATTTCGAATTCTACACAGCCCGTGTGTCCTCTCCCTCGGCGTACTTCTCACACGATAATTCCTAAGGTTTTTAGAAAGTCATTATTTGGACTCTGTTAGAAATAGGCGATGCAGCGTTTTTTTCCACCAGGAAACAGAACAGGCTCCCAAGGCCCCTATGTGCTTCTTGTGTAATCTGATGATCCAGACCGGAAACGCTTCCCTCCCCGGCCAGCACCTTCTCCAGCTCCCCCGAGGGCCCCACCAATGGGGGGGCGTTCTGCCCCTGAGCCCAACTTCCTGGGCACCTGCGTCCCCCTCCCTGTCACACCGCACCCACCCTCCTCCCCACCCCATCATGCCCCCGAATCTAATCTGTACAGAAGTACGTGGAAATAGAGACCCCAAAGCAGGTACTCATGGATAGCCGAGGAGGACCCTGCCCGGCCACCTTCGGGTCCCCACGGCTCTGTGTCAAGACCCGCGAGGGGCAGGGCTCCAGGTCAGAGACGAACGACTCTTCCACAGCCAGCTCTCGGCCCAGTGGCACCTGCACAGACATTATGTGGGGTACGGCGGTGGGGGGGGGAGGGGTAGGCGGCCTGCCCTCAGCCCCTGTTCTGCCCTCAGCGTCCCCATCTGTGAAATGGGCTTCTGAGCACTCAGTCCTAGGTTGCGCTGAGCCCTGCACGAGGACGATGTCACTCAGCGCCTGTGTGCAGTGTCCCACACATCTCACACCGTGTGTGGCCTCCGCTGTGTCTTTCTCGGAACCCAGGGAGCAGCAGCACCAGCTGAGGGGCGTACTGACGGTGGGGACCCCAAGGTGAAGAGATGGACACGGCAGGCAGGACCCAGGCCTCCAGCAGCTGAGGGTCAGCGCCTCGTGCACTCTGCCACATGGCCGTCTGTGGCCCTGCAGGACAGGCAAGCCCCGGGGCAGGAAGGGGGCTCCAGCCTCCACGACCGTGCTGGCAGGCGACACCTCGGGGAAGTGGGCACCCCGGGGGTCCCATCGGGGCCCGGCCTCTGCCTGGGGCCGGCCACAGACGCCCCCTAGTCCAGCGCCGGCCCCACGCCTCCAGCATCCTCTGCCCGACGGGAACGTCCAGGCACAGCTTTGCCACGGGGGTCTCCTCGAGGGAACAGCCTGCAGGCCGGGCCCACTGCAGACACGCAGAGCCTCAAGGCGCCTGGGTGGCTGGCCGCGAGGTTGGGCCCCAGTCCCGGCTCCCCCGGTGACACAGAAAGGAGCCCCCGGCCCCCCAGAGTCTCGTGACTGGGGCCCCTTCTGTGGGCGGCCACATGGTGTCTGCGCCCCCGTGGGGCTCGTCCTGGAGCGGGATTCCCACCCAGGGGTGCCTGGTGGACATCTGCTTCAGGATCTTGGGCCCACGGGGAGCGTGAGAAGTTCACGTGGACTTGGTGTCCAGGAGCGGTGGTGGGAGGGAGGGAGCGGGAGCCGTGATCTAATATTCCCTCTGATTGCAAGGATCGCACGCTAAGGGCCTCTGTCTCTCAATCACCTCGGCCCCTGAGCCCTTTAAACCAGGCAACTTTAAAAGAAACATGTGTCTTTCCAAATTAGCTTTGTATCTAAGAATAATAAGACGGCAAGAGTTGTATTAATTAACTTACAGCCAGCGGGTTGTTTTATTTGCTGCAAAGGGAACCAGCATTTATTAAGCTGAGAGCGTGATCCAGGCCCCACTGGGCACATCTCAGACGCTCCCGCTACTTTCCACAGAGCTCGGCCAGTGGTGGGGCCGGCTTGGGGCAGAGAGGAGCCTGCGGCCCAGGGACAGTGTGGCTCCGGACCCCAGCGCGGCCGGCTTTCCTCCCCCGCGTCTGCCCCCCACCCCATTCGAATCGGCCGGGGGTCTGGGCTTTGCACTGAAAGACAGCAGAAAACCTTCCGTGAGGAGTGGCTTTTTCACAGAATGGGGATCGGGCGCTAAACACAAGCCCGTGTGGCTCAGGCCCGAGGCGCACGGCGAGCTCGTCCCACCCGCCCCGGGGCCGCTGAGGCTGGCGGCAGGTTGACCCGGCCCTCGGCAGGGACGTCCGCCTTGGGGAGTTAGGGTCCCGTCCCACCTGTCCCACACCGTGGCCCCGGGCCCGGCTCCGCTGCAGGCGGGGTGGCTCCCACGTGGTCTGGCCGTGTCCCCAGCCCCACCAAGGGGCATCTCGGACTCCACGTGAACTCCCTGCAGAATCAAAGTCGGGGGCTTCTGTGAGGAACAGGCCGCAAGCTGAGCCCGGCCAGAGGCCCACCTGCCCGACCGGCCCGTGAGGCCAACTCTGCAGTGAGGGTCACTCCGCCCCGACAGCAAATTCTAAACTCGCTCTGTGACCCACCATCTGGGGAAACGTGGGGACGGCCAGAGCTGCCTTCTAAGGCCCCCGTGTTTTCATAAGCCTGCTGTCAGGCCCAAAGGGGGCCCGGAAGGTCCCCTCTGGTCGAGTGCCGGGTAAGTCAGGCTGGGAGCAGGAAGGAGCTACGTCTGCAGGCGGCCGGGTGACCATCAAGGGCCGTGGGCCGAAGAGGGCAGAACTAGCCCCCGTCACACCTGGACGGTGGGCGGGCTCCAGAGCACCTGGACCCTCCGGGCGCTCGAGGCCCCACATGGACGGAGCGCCTCCTCCTTCCCAGAGCTCAGGAGCACAGTCGTGGTGCTGGCTCCGCGGTCGGCACAGGAGGACGAGGTGGGCGCCAGGCGGGGTCCAGGCTGACGGCCCAGGGACACAGAGGGACACAAGGGACAGCTGACAGGCTCTGAGTGCAGGACAGCTCCATGTCCCATGTCTGACACCTCAGAGGCCACAGGAAGTCACCCGTAGCCCTCTTCCTGAAATTTAAACACCCTTTGGAACAAATGACTTTCGTGGTGCTTTCTGTACAGTTGAGGAAGTTCCCTGCTTTTCACCACGTGCTGTCCCGGAAGCAGGAGCTGAGCAGTGCAGCACATGCACTGGGGCAGCGGCCCCCACACCGGCCTGGGGGTGGAGGCCCCCCCAGGAGGACAGGAGACCCCCAAGATCTCACGGTGGCTTCCACCCGCACAATAGCACCTCCAGCAGGACCGGCTCCTGGGCTGTCCTCACCTGCCGCACAAGCGCTCTGCACCCGGATGCAGAATCGGGCCCCGCTCCTCCTGGGGCCCGGCGTGGGCTGGTCTCTCCCGCCTGCTCCCCGCACTCCGCAGCATTGCAGCATCACGGGGCGGGGGGGGGTGGGTGGGCTGAGGTTCACCGGCAGGACCGGCCCCGGGAGCCGGCCGGGCCGAGGGCCCAGTGGATGGCAGACCCGCGGCCCCTCGTGCCTGCGGTCGGGGTCTCGGCCAAGCAGGGCTCCTGAGCTCGTCGAAGCCTGTGCTTCTGTCCTTCACGTCGCCAGGCTGGGGCTTTGGGGGGGCTTCGGGGGTGGGGGGCGTCTGCGTGTTTTCTCTCGCCTGTGGCGCCGGGGCCTGGCATTTCTGTCTCCCTCACCCACCGGCTTGAGAATGGCCTTCACCACAAGTGAAAGGGCCCAGCCCACCGTGCATGTGAAGCGGGCACACGCCTTTGCACAGAGGCCTGGCAAACAGTCCACGGAAACAAGATCTAAGGAGCGGAGGGCCCCCCCGCCCTCTCGGGGTCCTCGCGGGATCTGTTTCTGCTGGTTTTCCACCCAAACCATCTGGATCGTTAAGTCTCCTCGTCTGGGCCTCCTTCATCGCCTGCCCCTCCCTCGGTGTCCAGACTCCCTGCAGACAGGCAAGGAGGTGGTGCGGGGCAGGAGGGCACCCGGGAGTCCCCCTTGGGCCCAGGACGGGGGAACAGGAGTACCATCGGACACGCTTGGAATCAAGTGCTCGTCGTCCGTGACGATTCACACGGAAGGGGTCGCAGCCAGCTCTGCGATGCCTGTGTGTGTGGGTTTGTCTGTGTTCTGCTCCACGGTGGGGTGTTTGTCACTAGTGACCACAGGGAATCCAGCCTCTGAGACCCAGTCCAGCCGATGCTTCCATTTGTTATGCAAAGTCCGAAGTGCCAGGGACCCCAGCCTGCGGAGGGACGCAACTCCCCAGCTGTGTGTTTGCAAGGGGGGAGGGGTTCCCTGCAGAGAAAGGCACCCGGGGGGCTTCTGGGACCCTGGCCATAGATAACACGTGACAACGTGCTCCACCCACTCCCCGTGAGAAGAGGAGGGCGACCCTTGTCACCTGGGAGGGGCTCCCAGAGCCCTGGGCCCGGGAGGGTCTCCTTAGACTGCTGGGAAGAAGCTGTCACCTGCAGCTCCTCCTGTGACCCAGCACAGGACAATGGGAACGGCCGGTGGGTGGGAGACACGAACAGCCACACGGTCACTCAGCAGCCGTGCCCGTGAGTTCTCCGAGGAGCACCCTCAGGCCACATGGCTCAGGCTGCCTGGTGTCGGACGGGCAGACCAGCCGAAGCATCGAGTGAGCCTCTGTTTGGATTGTCTTCCGGGGAGGACAGTAAGGAAGCCGGCCCTGAGCCTCCGACTGCTTCAGCCACAGGCAGGCGACCTTCAGTGTTTTATTTTACGTTTTATTTTTGACAGAACGAGAGCACGGGGGAGGGGTGGGGGGGGGGGGGAGGGGAGAGACAGAACCCCAAGCAGGCTGCACCCTGTCAGCGCAGAGCCCGACGCGGGGCTCGAACCCACGGACCCCAAGATCATGACCTGAGCCGCAACTGAGAGTGGGACACTCGACCAACTGAGCCACCAGGCGCCCCAGACAGGTGACTTGAAGGGTGGGTGGATGTGCAAGACGGGGTTAAGTAGAAACGGCTCAGTGCCCAAGACCTGACCCAGGCCCCGGAGCTGAGCACCCACCCGGGGTGGGGGCCAGGGACCCATGCATGGTGACCCAGGCTGGGCCACCGGAGGGGGCGAGGCCATCACAGGCAAGAGGACACTGTGTCTCTTCTCCCCGAACGGCAATTGCTCTGCAAAGAGAATGCACGTGGTTACCTCCGTCGTACAAGGGAGCAGACCCAGGAGCCTGGTGGCCCTTGGCGGGAGCTGGCCTCACAAGAGACGGGACACAGGGCTTGGCCTGTGGCTCCTGGTGTGAGCCCAGGGCAGGCGTGCCCTCCACCAAGGCCCCGGGTCTGGTTGACTCTGGCTGGAGCGCCCAGCCAGTGGATGCAAGTGGGAGCAGGACTGTGTTAGTGAGGCACACGCGGGCACACGCGGGCACACACGAGCATGTGGGCACACGCGGGCACGGGGGGACACAGGCAGACACATATGGGCATGTGGGCACACGCAGGAATGCGGGGGCACACAAGCACACGGGCACACGCGGGCGGTCACCACTGCCCCGCCCCTAACAGGGCTTCAGCCTGACCTCGCAGGTGGCCCCGGCCTGATTGCAGTGCCCCCCTGTGCCGTCCGCAGGTGCGAGCCACACAGATAGCGTCCGACACCGGGAGCAGCCTCGGCCCGAGGGTCAGCGTGGACAGTGGGACAAAGCTCCAGGCCACGCCAGCTGCACGGCGCGGGGTCCGTCTCATTCACTGTGGGTGTTCTCTCCCGACGTCCCCCTGCGTGCTTCCTCGTGGGTCCTCGAGCCCAAAGCGTGCCGGCAGGAGCCGCGTGTGTCCCGGGCAGGAACTCTCGCACGGCCTCGTGTCGTGGGCGAAGCGAGAAGGAGACAGGGGAAGGCAGCGAACTACACCCGGTCTGGCGTCCGTCTGCGTTAGCTCGGTATCTTCAGCGATGGGGGACGTGGGGCTGAGACAACAGCGTAGCTATGACGAGTGAGGACAGCCGTGCTCGCGTTTCCCGAGCGTCCGCCCCACCTGCTTCACCCAGCTGCCCGGCCGGGCCAGTCCTGGGGGCCTGCCCTCCCTGCGCGTCCTGCACCCCTGCTCCCAGCAGCCGGTGCACTGAAGGAAGAGGTCGCTGCTAATCACATTCGGGAGGTCGACAGAGTAACTGTCTGACGAGGTGCAAGTGTCCACGTCGGGGGTCCATAAATGTTTACTGACTAAACTTCGACTCCACGGTGGAGCTCGCCAACCACAGAAAACAGACTGCCCTGCCTCCTGGTCACTCGCCCCACGGATGTGTGTGCCCTGGGCAGATGGGCACTCGGCTCCGGCCGGTCCCGGCAGCCGGACCTTGACTCTGAGAGATTAAGGAGAACTGTGTTCACAGAAATTCAACGACCAAAAACAAATGGAAACGCACAGTCTCTCCGAGCTTGCACTGAGACTCCGGGTCCCCGGCGCGGTGACAACCAGGCGTGTCCGAGCGCCCGCGGGTCCCAGGGCCAGGAGGAGGTCCATCCACAGAGCGCAGGGGCGCTTTCACGCGGCAAGGGTACTGGAGGCCGTGGTGTGACGTCCTCGGGTTCATGATCAAGGGACACTCAACGACTCCCCGAAGGCCACCGTGGTGGCTGTCAGACCAGGACCAGACCCCGCGGCTCCCGGCCCCGGCCTATGGATCATCTTCGGCCTCGCCCGCTGGCTTACCAAAGCACCGCCCGCCAAACGGCAGCTGGCGGCTGACCGGTGAGCCATCTGGCTGCAGTCTCAGTGGCAAACCCCGGCCCCGGGGACCCCAGGCCCAAGACGCCACCGGCCAGTCCCTGAGGTCAGAACCCGTTCACGGTGATGCTGAGCTGCCGCCGGCCTCTGAAGCGCGCTGGCCCGCGATCACACGCGGGCTGCGAAGCCACATGTTGCCAGGTCACTGACCGGCACCCTTCATAAAGCAAGAAAGTACTAGCTCTATCACATTGCAACCCTCGAGCACCGATCTTCGTCATATTCCGTGTGAGCCTCCGGGAGCACGCCGGGAAGGAGGAGGCCTGGTCCAGACCGAACCGGCCCCTCGTCACGTTCTCACTTGAGACCCAGCCAACACCGACGGTCACTCAGACGTGGGCGTCAGGGGAGTGTTTTCTCAAAAGCGAACACGGTTGGCACTTTGCTTTAAGGCAAACGACCCGACGTGTTTGCTGATGGCAAGATGTCAGCTTCCCAGCCAGCGTTAGAACTTGGAAAACTCGTACCGGCCTGGGCTCCCCTCCGCTTCCCACTTTTCTGAGCAGGTTGGGGGTGATGCTGACGACTGGGCTTCGTGCTGTTGCATCAAGAAACAAGCGGGCACTTGGCGGATCCAGCCCGTCAAAGTGGCTCGTGGCGTGGCTCCAGAGTCCATGTGGCGGCCGGCCCCTGAGAACCTAGAATTTATCACAATTTGTGTCGTTTCAAAGAATACTCACAATTATCTGAGAAGACTAACACAGTGCTCCTCTCTTCCAACTAAATATTTGGGATAGAGATGAGATTCTGACCAGTAAGCCAGACATAAAAGAGATTGTTCTCGCTAAAAACGTTTTGTTATGTTTCATAAAAGGTTGCTTATGCTGACACTTAAAGGGTCTATCATTGTTACTTTTAAATGAATCAATCAACCAATGTTTTTCAAATTTCTCAGCTTTAATTGCTACTATGATAGGTCTCAATAGGTGCACCCCACATGCACAAAAGCTCTTGGGGGTCCTCAGTAACTTTGAAAGGTGTTCTGAGACCGAAACAAATAATAACTGCTTAGCCCAAGTTGGCAATTTCTAAGAGGACTTTTTATTAATAGAGGAAATGTTCAGTCTGTTTCCCCCACGTGATGGCTGGAAAGTGCCTTCTAGAAAGTGAGATGGGGCGGTCTTTCTGTGGATGTGGAAGAGCATCTCCCGAGGCCTGCCTGGAGGAGTTGGCACTGTGAGTTCTGCACTGAAGGCCAAGCTCCTGTCTTTGCCTCCCGGGTTTTGTGCTGGTCCCACTCACAGACCCCTTCGGCTTCTGTCCAGATTCTGGTCTGAAACGGAAGCAGCCTTCGTTCAGCCCCTCCCCCAGACGGCCATCTCCCTGCCTCCGGGCCCTTCGAGTGCCTATGTTTTCATTTAGCAAAACATAATCTGATTCAGCAACTATCCACCGGGCATCTGTTGTGCTGTGCTGTCTCGGGGGACTGCAAATGCATGGTAACTCGCTTCCTTGATTAAAGAGCCCATCTCGACCGGCGTGATTGTCATGTTTCTGAGCTGTCAGGAAACCCTGAACGCGGCCGTGACTTTCACACGGGGATGGTGAGCATTCAGCAGGGTTTCCAGGCCGAGCATCGTCTCTGGGTCGAGTCCGGGGGCAGGGCTCCGGGTGTGAGGAGTGACAAGGTACCCGGTGTGTCAAACGCAATTGAAGCATCTGCATCGGGGATGCCGGACTGTGAGCCATTGCAGGACACGGCAGATGCTTTTTATGTAGGAAATCAGCTTTGAGTCAAGACCGTGACCAGCAAAACCAGCCAACGACTCAAATCTGGCGGGGGGGGGAGGGGGGGCGGGCTGGACACAAACGGGACACGGGAACCAACCACCCTGCTCGGAGGCCCAGGCCGTGGATGGGCCACACCAGCCAGGAGTCCTCTGGCTTCACTGTGTGCAAGTCAGTCACGCAGGTGTGACCCGAAGTGCACACTCCCACCCCACTCGGCCAGTACCAGGTGGGGGCCCACGGACAGAAACCAGGGGGTACACACGGACACACACACGGGCTAGAGAAGTGGACAGAGGCTGGAAAACAGCACGGTCCACGGTCCGCTCTCATCGGCCGATGCCACGATGAAGTCGGCGGTCGGTAAGAGGGAAGCCGCGTGCGGAGGGATGGCTCTCTGCTCTGTGCGTGGTTGTGTCCACCCCACACGAAACCCTGTGCGTGGCAGTGGCTCTTCGGTGGCCCTCTGGCCGCCGTCACCCCACGTCCCCAGAGAGCTGGGCTCAGTGCAGGCGAGGTGGTGCCCGGGACAGGCCCGGGAGTGAAGGCAGAGCACAGACCCAGCAGCAGGTGATGGAGTCGGGAGCCGGGCCTGGAGGTGACGGTCTCTGGGCAGATCTTCACGGCCCACGGTCCCAGCCTTTGGGGACGGTGTGTGCTTGTTCGGAGACTTTGCGACAAGGGCCCCGCATGGCGTGGGGGGATCCCTGACCTGGAGGCCCTGCCCGGTCTGTGGCCCCTGCCCCGGTCCAATCACACACGCAGGCTCAGGAAGGATCCAGGCCTGCGTGCAGAGCCAGTGCCTGGCCCCCAGGGTCCTGGAGCACAGGAGAGCCAGCCTTGGGGAGAGACCCCACAGCGGGGAGGACGACGCTGGGGCCTGGCCCCCGGGGTCCTGGAGCAGAGACCCCACAGGGGGAAGGATGACACTGGGGCCTGGCCCCCGGGGTCCTGGAGCAGAGACCCCACAGCGGGAAGGACGAAGCTGGGGCCTGGCCCCCGGGGTCCTGGAGCAGAGACCTCACAGGGGGAAGGACGAGGCTGGGGCCTGGCCCCCGGGGTCCTGGAGCAGAGACCCCACAGGGGGAAGGACGAGGCTGGGGCCTGGCCCCCGGGGTCCTGGAGCAGAGACCCCACAGCGGGAAGGATGAGGCTGGGGCCTGCCCCCTGGGGCTGGCAGGACTCACTTGGGGAGGTGTGGTTGTGTGTGGCATCCGAGGAGGCTGGGCCACAAGCATTGTGTCTCCAGAAATGGCCAAGACCAGTGCCCAGACCAGGCAAGGGGACAATAGAGACCCCAGCCCTGTGGGAAGGACAGCAACCAAGGTGGCCTCCCCAAGGCCTCCCCAAGGCCCCCTAGACTCAAGGGGCGGCCACAGGAGACACAGACTTTCCCCAGGAATGATGGACACTAGTTCCCCTCAGTGCTGGGAGTGGGATTAATTTGATTTGAAAGAAAAAACATAGTGTGGCATTTCACATGCGCCCAGGTTTGCAGAGTAAGAAGCCCGGAGACGAGACAAAACCTGGGACCCCCAGCTGGAAGCCTGCACCCCATCTGACCCCACAGTGACCTTCATACCCGACTCGTGTTTTCCACGAGAAGCAGATCGCTCATCACGTCCTGATTCACGTCCTCTCTCCCTGGCCCATCGCTGAGCATCACTCATGAGAATTCCCCTCTTAAACCTCATCCTGTCCCCAACCCATTCTCATAAGACCAAGACCCTCCGGTCTGACTTGCCAAGAGCCCGGGGGTTCCTCCTACACCTGCATCTGACAGCAAAGAACATTCCCTACCAGGCGATGCTTGGGGCTTCATAAACCGACTGTGGATCTGGTGGCCGCAGCAATCTTTTCTCAGAATTCGGGGGCACGGGGGGTGGGGCACGGTCTGTACTCGCGTGACTCTGCCCTAGAACTGCTGGAGGGTACATCTTGTCCCCCCCCTCCCCCCGCTGGCCTGGAGCTTCCAGCGACGCCGGAAGGCTGCTCTGTGTGTCCTCCACAGCCTGACCTGCATTCACCAGGGCGCGATCCAGAAGCCTCCCCGCTCTGGGATCATGCACTTTGGGGTGTGCTGGCCTCTCTGGCTACGAGAAATACCAAGGGACCCCTCAGACCTTTGACCTCCATGCTGCTCAACACTGAGATGTGAGGCCATGGGCCACCAGGCTGGCCCCAAGGGGCGCCAGCCTGCGTCCCGGGGGCCGGGGGTCAGTGCAGAAGCCTCAGCAGCAGGGACCCCGTGTACTCACCGCCCTGGAGAGTGGACCCCTCGGGTGCCCTCTGCTGCTCGGACCCTACGCTGTCCACCCTGCACTTGGACATTTCCGGGAAAGCAGTGTGGGTTTGTGGTCGGACTGCAGGGTCGCTTTCCCTGTCTGTGGGTGGTCCTGTCCGGTGGGCAAGGCCTGTGAGCATCTGAGCCTGTCGCGTGGTCCCGGCAGAGAGTGAGCTCCGGGTACCTAGAGTCAGACTATCCGCACACACGGCGGCCTGTTTCCCGGGAGCGTCCTCCCCAGACGAGCCAGCCCGGGCTCCCCGGTCCTGGCCCACAGGCCCCAGCTTTGCCTCCGGCGTGTAGGCAGGAAGAGAATGTGGCTTTGAAGTTACAACGTTGGAAAAGTAATCACGAAAAATAAGACGGAGCAGCTCCATGGGGCTGGAGGTGGACCCCCGGGCCGGCTCCTGTAAAACACATGCCACACGGAGGCCCCCGGCCCCCTCGGCTTGCCGCGCTGGCCGCATTGAGGGTCCGTGCCGCACGCAGGCAAAGTCGGAGCCAGGTCACAGGGACTTCAGAGCTTGGACGGGGCCGCGTTCGGCCTCCATCGGCCCCCACGGGTGTCCAGGGAGGGGTGGTCAGGACTCTCGTCACCCACTGCCCTCAACCCAGAAGGGAAGTGTTAGCAGATCCCGTGTCCGGAACAGTTGCTTCAAGGACGCACACACACGCACACACACGCACACAGCCATTTGCACGTGTGCATGTTGGGCCTTCGCATGGAGTGCACGTATTTTATGTATACGCCTTTATCTCCTATGAAATACGTGTAGCTGCACGTCTTGGGCACAGTAGGAAGCACCCGCCCCACCTGTGAAGGTCTTCCTGCCAAGGTAGGTGCTCTTTGACGACAGGCTCTCATAGTTCACGGCGCTGACCTTCCAGAGTCACCGCACCCGACTAGCAAACGCCGAACCGTGGCCGGCCCCGGGAGACACGGCGCTGGGTTCCTTCTAGACTTCGGTCACGTTTTCCTCCACCGAGCAACACACCGCCAGTGTATGCGTGTTTCTGCTTAAAGACGCCGTATTTACCATGTGTTGTGGACTCGCTAACGAGCTCGTGGCCGGAGCTCGGACCTGAAGGAAGCTCGTGTGACACGCGTGTTTTCCCCGCGAGCACATCACGCCCTCCTGCGCTCACAGCACTTAGATGGCTCTCCGGCACTTGACCTGGGTCGTTTTAAACCCCGACATCGCCCACAAAAACCACCCAAATGTGCGGACCGTGGCGCTAAGTAGGCCGTGAGGGCCCGTGCTCCCGGTCTGAGCCCGAGGCGCGGCTGGCCACGGCCCGCGTGCGCACGGAGGGGATTGTGCCACATTCGCTTCCGTGACAGGGTCTGGGATTGTGATGACATCATGCGCGTCACCTTCTTGTGCTAAAGGTAAAGACATCAGTCACTCAGAATCTACTTCTTTTCAAGAATCTGGACGTGGAATACTTTCTCCGTATTTCCAAACTTTTCTGCGGTGAAAGGCACGGCCGTGGACACTCGGGTCAAAGCGCATTGGTGACGGACGGACAAGAAGCGGCAATCCCAGACCGTCCAGCAGGCGAGGGAGAGCAGACAGCCGGCCACACCCAAGTGCATCGGGGAGAGAGACCTCGTGCGGCCCCTCGCCTTGTCAGGCCAGGCCCCACGTCTGAGTGGGAAGTGACCCGAAGGCCGAGCTGGGGCCCTGGGGCAGAGAGGTGAGGAAGTGACAGCCCTTGGAAATGTCACCGACACCGAGTTATGTGCCCTGTCCTGGGCGTGAGGTCGGGGAGAGTCCCCCAGGGGAAGGGCGGTCAGAGGCGCCACTGCAGTGGGGCTCTGGATGTGGGAAAGGGGGGCCTCCCGCTACGACCCGCTCTGGCTTCTCCGTTGCACCAGCAGCAGGTCTGTGGACACAACCACGTGTTTCCTTCTGGGATCCGGACAGACAGCCGAGCAAGATGACACGGAGGGCCAGTGTCTGTCGGGTCAGGTGCCGTGGGGACCAGTGGCCTGCACGCCCATTCCTCATCTGCGAGCTCCCGGTCTCCCTGGGGCCCCGTCTCCATGACTCTGGCAACCTCAGTGCCCGGGCCTGACCCCGGAGAGCCTGACCCCAGCGAGCGGCCTAGGGGGACCTCCCCTCGGCAGGAGGACGTCCGGCCCTGGGTGCCAGGGAGGCCCGCTGGCTGGCGGTGACATCTGTCGCTGTGTGTCTCCAGGCATGAAGCCCCCACATCCCTCCTGAGGGTCTCACCTGCCACGCCTTCCCTGGTGATGCGAAAGTGTCCCCACGGAGGAGGGACGTGGGAGGAGACAGCAGCCTCATCGCGTGGACGCACCTACGGCGAGGTGACCCTGGCTTGCTGAGCAGCCCACGTCCTCCCCACGGCCTGCCTGGCTGACACGGGTGACCCCTGAGAGAGCAGGCAGAACTCCTGATGGACGTTTGCAGGGGACAGAGCCCAGCCTCAGCCCTGGTCCTGGGCTCAGGAACTCCCTGGGGGGGGTGGGGGGGTGACTTCTGGAGCCGCCAGGACTCCACGGCCCCAGGGAACCCAGCCAGGGATTTCCTGCCCTGCCTCTATTAGTTTGCCAGCGAAAATACCAGATGCCAAGTTAGGTCTGAATCTCAGAACAACAACAAATAGTATTTTAGTATAAATATGCCCCAAATTACTTACTGCTCAGCTGGAAGGGGAAAGGGTAGGGGAAGCAACCGTCTTGCCCGCCCGTCTCCGCGGGGCCCCTCGGCAGCTTCCCGGGCGCCAGCACCGCCTCTGGGGTTGGAGTCCGAGCGGGCCAGGGGGCAGCCGGCCAGAGAAAGCACAGACCAAGACGCGGAGGTGAGGGGTGCCGTGGGGAGCGTGCGGGGGCCTCCCCCGTGGCCTGTGGGCCACCTTGAGGGCGCCGGGAGGACCGGTGAGCAGGGGCGCTGCGGGCGGGGGCTGAGGAGCCAGGCTGCACGGGGCCCCGGGCAGAGCGTGGGGCTGGGCCAGGCCTGGACCCGGTGCCCAGGGCCCCGTGAGCACCACGCCCGACAGGCCCCGACTCCGTGGCTGCCAAGTGAACTCCACGACACTCGACCCTGGAGCGGCCCAACGGTGTGGGCCATCTACGCCACTTCCCCTCGGCCCCAGGCCTCACGCCAAGAGTGCACTCAGCTCTCTGAAAACCCTGCCGTGGACTCACGTCGATGGCAGCCTGGCTTCAGGGGATGCCCCCGAGGGCTCAGGGCAGCGGGAATCTGAGTTGTGCGTTTTCCCGGCCCCCTGGTGTGGAGAGCCCCCTGGGCTCTGGGCTCTGGGCTCTGGGCCCTGGGCAGGGAGGGCGGGGAGGTCAGAGTCCACAGGGTCCCCTGGTCTCCACTGTCCCCTGAGCCTTGGCAGAGGAGACCCTTCAGGACAGAGCAGCAGAGCAACAGTGATGCCTCGAGGGTCCCCAGGACAGGCTTTGATTTGCCCCAACATTGGGTATTCCTTACTCCTTCTCTTCGTGCTCCCTCTCCAACCAGCATCCCTGCCCTCTGCCAGCCCTGGGGTGGCACCTGGGTGACCACCGCCTTCCCTGGCCCACCTGTCACTGGAAGAGGCAGAGGCCTCCTTGGTCAGAAGTCCTGGGGTGCCTGGGTGGCTCAGTGAGTTGAGTGTCCAACTCCAGCTCAGGTCACGATCTCACCGTCCGTGAGTTCGAGCCCCGAGTCAGATTCTGTGCCAACAACTGGGAGCCTGGAGCTGCTTTGGATTCTGTGTCTCCCTCGCTCTCTACCCCTCCCCCACTCACGCTCTGTCTCCCCATCTCTCTCAAAAATAAAATAAAAACATTTTTAAAATTAAAAAAAAGAAGTACATTACTGTGAAGGTTTAGGTCACCAGGGATCGAAGACCCTAAAACCCTTTGGTGAGAGGAGTCAGTGGCATTGGAGAGGGTGGCACCGGCTGACAGAGAGTGGCCCCCTGAGGGAGCTGGGAGTGTGCTCCACCCAGTGAGGGGGTGAGCCAAGGAACAGGTAGGTGTGTGATTCAGGAAGTGGGGGATGGGTGCAGGGGCCCCATGCCGACAGCTCCCCAGGGCCAGGAGGGCAGCCACCCCGCCCCAAGCGGGTGGGTTACCTGGTCCCTGCGACCATGAGGATATCGTGCTTAGGTTTTATAGAGCTGCTGGGGAGTCCAGGAAGACTTAGTGATGGGAACTTAGAGAAACCAAGAAAACAAAAGAAGCAACTAACTCCAGAAAATTAAAAAGCCACATGAGGTGGAGATTCCTCAAAAAAACTAAATAGAACTACCCTGTGACCCAGCAATTGCACTGTAGGTATTCATCCAAAGGACACAAAAAGCTGATTCCAAGGGGCACATGCACCCCAATGTTTGTAGCAGCACTATTGACAATAGCCAAACTATGGAAAGAGCCCAAGTGTCCATCAACTGACGAATGGGTAAAGAAGACGTGGTATACGCACACGCACACACACACACACACACACACACACAACGGAATATTACTCAGTGACAAAAAAGAATGAAATCTTGCCATTGGCAACAACGTGGACGGAACTGGAATGTATTATACCAAGTGAAATAATTCAGTCAGAGAAAGACAAATACCATATGATTTCACTCATGTGGAATTTAAGAAACAAAACAGATGAACATAGGGGGAGAGAAAGAAAAATAATATAAAAACAGACAGGGAGGCAAACCATAAGAGACTCTTAAATACAGAGAACAGACTGAGGGTTATTGGAAGGGAGGTGGGTGGGGGATGGGCTAGATGGGTGATGGGGACTAAGGAGGGTACCTGTTGGGATGAGCACTGGGTGTTGCATGTTAAGTGATGAATCACTAAATGCTACTCCTGAAACCAATATTGCAATGTATGTTAACTAACTAGAATTTAAATAAAATCTCGGAAGAAAAACAAAACAAAACAAAAGCAAAAACAGCTATACAAGAGAGGATGTAGTTATAGCACAGGGCGGCTGCCATCTGAGAACACAGACGAATACAGAAATTAATGTAATTGCTTATGGATGTCGTAATACAGTCCATGTTTAAAAAAAAAGTCTATCGTTCCAGACTTTATGGCCATCCTTTGGACCACTCGGCTGGGCAGTGAGCAAAACTTACAGAATACTGTAAACACCGAGCATTGATTTCTCAACAACACCAAAGTGCAGCGCGGTTACACGGGGAGTCTGGAGGGCGGGGGCAGGTTGGGGAACAAAGCCCTCGTCTAAGCCAGGAGGGTGACAGTAGGTGTTGCGGAAAACTCCAGTGGGGACAGCAGAGAAGGTGCACGTAGTGCCTAGAACGACAGCTGGAATGGCCAGCATCACAAGTTGTCCCCCTGGGGCGTGGGGAGGTGGGCCGGGACGCTGCCTTTCTTAATAAACACTGTGGCTCTATTCCACTTCTCATCTTATTTTGATAAAAATGTATACAATAACTCTTAAAACATAAAACCCACAGGGCGCCTGCGGCTCGGTCGGTAGAGCATGCAAATCTTGACCTCAGGGCCGTGAGTTTGAGCCCCACGTTGGCCCTAGAGCTCACTTCGTAAAAAAATAAAAAGAATAAAAAGACATAAATAAATACATAATAAAACCTACAGATCTGACCACGTCGATCCCCTGAAAACACACATTCCAGTTGTTTTCTGTCCCAGGGGGACCTCATTCGAGCACCCAGAGCCACCTCTCCCAACACTCATCACCACCTCTGCTGGGCCCTGTGGCCGGATCCCTTGCTGTCACAGCACCACGCCGATGTTGGTCAAAGGCGTATGTGGGGGAGGGGCACCTGCGTGGCTCGGTTGGTTGAGTGTCTGACGTCAGCCCAGGCCATGATCTCAGGGCTCGAGGGTCCAAGCCGCATGTCAGGCTTTGTGCTGACTGCTCAGAGCCTGCCTGGGATCCTCTCTCTCTCTGCCCTCTTCTCCTCCCCCACTCATTCTCTTAAAAATAAAATAAACATTAAAAAAAAGGCACGCGTGCATGAATGAATGAATGAATGGACAAAGTGGGGTCCCTTTGCAAAGTAATAAGGCCAAGGCTAAAGTGGTAGTTTTAGAGACCAATGTGAAGGTTGGGCTGGTACACGTGCATTAAATTTTGATGGTAAAGGAGCCGTCATGACAGGTCTCACCGAGAGAGGAATAATTTCCCAAACAGATCAAAATAATTCACTGTTGAGTCCTTCTGCCAACAAAAGCCAGTCTTGCTCACTAGCTCCCTCCTCTCGGGGCAAAGTCTCAGCAGGACCACCGAGATGGGGCCACAGGGACCATGGGTACAAGAAAGTGAGGCTTCGGAAGCACAGGCACAGACCCCGTCCGGAAGCAAAGTTACCAGCTGACCTCCAGAGCCCCGGGTGTGATTCAGCGCCCAGGTGCCGCCCCGCCATCCTGTCACCAAACACAGGGGCCAGAAGTGCTCTTCAAAAGGGTGGCCTGGTTTGGGGTAGTGGTTAGAAGGGCTCCGTGTCACCCAGGCCGGGCGGGGAGGGGCGCAGAGAGAAAATACAAGATCCACTCCATGCCCCCAACACCTGCGTAATGGAGACATCGCGGTGGCAGTGACGGCCGTCGGTACTGCGTCTGCGTAATGTGGAAAATCTTATTCGGATGGATACAGTCAGCAGGACAGAGACCCGTGCTCTCCGCTCCAGCCACCAGCAAGATTTTTTGATGACACTGCAGCTGACAAGATTTGTCTGGAATACAAGTAATCTGGTGATATGTCAGAATATTTTTCCACAACCCTGGAAAATAATTTTAAGTTGACTTTTGTAGATGCAATTTCCTCTAGCGGTAGAATATAATACAAATGAAGAGTCCCAAGACAACCTGCAATTTTTACGAAAATCATAAATAGGCAGGAATAGTAAAAGTTATGAGATTCCCACTATTAGCCTCTAACATGCACCCGACGGTGGGTACTGATCTGACTATTGCCTTCGGAGGGTAAATGCCCATGTGGTGACACTAATTGTTAGCTAAACTTGGGTTTCATTGCTTGGGGAGACTTAGTTTAAGGAAGTCTCATACACCAAATATAAGTGAATAGTACAGAGAAATTAGAAAATTTCATTATGGCAGGATTTTATTTTACTAAGACGTTCACCCCTTCTTCCTAGAGATTCTCTAGTGTAGTCAGACTATAGTTAACAAGACTTGATCTAGCAAAATTCTGTTTCTAATCTGCTTTTTAAAGACATCTCTGCCATATAAATTAAGGAAATTATTATTTATTATTTATTTTGAGCAAAAGTTGATGACCACAATTTTCTTTTTTTTTTTTAATTTTTTTTTAACGTTTATTTATTTTTGAGACAGAGAGAGACAGAGCATGAACAGGGGAGGGGCAAAGAGAGAGGGAGACACAGAATCTGAAACAGGCTCCAGGCTCTGAGCTGTCAGCACAGAGCCCGACGTGGGGCTCGAACTCACGGAATGTGAGATCATGACCTGAGCCGAAGTCGGAAACTTAACCGACCAAGCCACCCAGGCGCCCCTAGCCACAATTTTCATCAAAAGGGCAAATATGCTTAATTTATTCATTGGTGTTTATAAGCCAAGAAACAACATAATATGATCCAGAACACTAACGTACAATCTGGAACACTAACGTGCGATCCGGAACACTGACGTAAGTACAACGAATATGAGATGCCGCCTTCATGGGGCTCCGACTGTCTGTGTTCTACAGATATTTTTCCCAGCCTGACATGACTGAATTTGCACCAACATATGGCGCACTCCACACTCACCCTGCACACACACCTCAGGGCTCAGGTGGCCTAGAGCAGGCTGTGCTCTGTTCCTACGTCAATTTGATCTTTGGCTTTGGTTTCAAGAAACACCCTTTCCCCATCATTTACTGAAAGTCCTTTGCTTCCGGGAACTTGCTCCAGGGTCTCAAATTCGGCAACCCAGAAAAGAGAAGGGCCAGAAAGCCAGTGCGACCAGGGCACAACACTCTTCAGGGCCTGGGCCTGGGCGAGAAGGAGGTAGGACCAGGCAGGCGGGCACGGCGGAGGCAGAGGCCGAGGCAGAGGCTGGCGGAGTCAGTAGTCGGCGCCACGCGCGAGGGGCTCCCCTGAGCCGAGGTCTACAGGCGCGCTTGCTTTGGGCTCTGTGTCCTTCGTGGGACAACTGTACAGCCGCACCCGCAAAGAGGCACGGTGCCGTGTTGCCTACGGTCAGAATGGCCAGTGGACACAGAGCCCCCACAGGCTTTGTTAGTAAAGGACGAGGACGTGAAAGACAGTTTCCAGTGGTCCGCCTGACAAACTGCACACAGACGCAGCTCAGGCTCTTGCCCAGCTGTGCCAGGGTGGGACCTGTGTGACCAGGCACGCAGCGTTTGTGACCACCTGCCCTGGGCCTGGACAAAGGCCGTCACTTCAGGACTCCGGGGAGAGCCCGCCCGCGGCACCCAAAGAAGGAACGGGGAGGGGGGAGGTGCAGAGTGAATTCCGGAAAATCACCAGGGCGGACCTGACCCTCTGGCTTGGGCTTGAATGACAAGTCTCCAACCAGCAGACAGAGGGTGAAGGGTGGTGCCGCGTTCCGGGCCAGAGGAACGGAGGGTGCCCAGAGCCGGACACGGCAGAGGAGCCCTCCGGGACTCAGTTTCCGCATCTGTGAAAGGGGTTGAGAGGGTTACGTGCGTTAACACATGCCACGTGGGTAGAGTGATGCCCGGCATGCAGTAAGAGCCAGCCACCCTCCTCGTCACCACGGTCACCCTCGTCATCCTCACTGTCGTGATGACATCATGACACCATCGCCACGGCGTCACTGCCATTGTGACATCATCGCCGTCATCATTGTGGCATCACTGTCATCGTCACGGCGTCCTCGCCACTGTGACATAATCTTCATGCCCGTCATCACTGGGCCCACAACTGAGAAGCAGGGCGGGAGGATGGGCGGACAGCGGGGCCACACAGAGGGCAGGCGGCTTTGCCGGCCTTAATCCGAGTGCTTTCCGTGGAGGACGAGGACTCCTCACCCCACGGCTCACCGAAGACGACCTCACCGGACCACGCACACAACGGGCCGGCGAGAAGACGCAGAAGCCCAGGGGTCACTGGTGGGGGGCGGGGGGAGGCGGGAGCAGGCTGTGCAGGGGCAGCAGCTGCGGGACCGGCGGAGGTGGGGGGTGGGCCCAGGGAGCCCCCTCTCTCCGGCCACACGCCAGGCCTGCTGGGACCAGGCTGCAGGCCACGCGTCCCGTCAGGAGCCACAGGCTAAGGGGGGAAGGGCGTGCACCCCCCCACCTCCCCTCCCAGTGCCTGGGTCACTGCGGCCCCTTCTGAAGAGCGGCCTGGAACGTTCCACCCAACGTTTGCTTCCACCAGACGGGCCCGCGGGCTCTCGGCCCCTGGCGCACCTCCTCCCCAAGCCTGACGGAGGCCGTCATCCCCGATGCTTCACGGTCAGCTGGCCTCCGGGCGGGGCTCGGCCTCCTCGGAGCAGTAGCGCTTCTGACTGGTGGCCACGTGTGCAGCTCCCCCGAGAAGACCTTCAAACTCGGGTTCTTTCGGCAATTTAAGAACATTGCAGGAAGATTTTTAAAATACCGTCTGCGACCTAAGCCAGTCTGTGGAGAGCGGTACTTTGCCCCACGAGAAGGGATTCCCAGCTGAAGACAACAGCCGCGAGCCGCGTGAGAAACAGTCCCAACGGCCCGTGTGCCCTCGACCCCGTTCACGCAAAACCCGGACCCAGGTGAATCCGGTCGGGGGGCGGCAGCCGAGGGCGCGGACGGCCGACGAAGACGTCCTAACCTGACCGTGGCGACGTTTGCACGACGCTGGGAACACGCTGAAACCCCTGCTTCTTCGACTTACTGAGAACAAACAGCCAATGAGTGAAGGAGGAGCCTCTGTGAAGGAAGTACGGAGACAGGACTGGGTGACAGGATCCTCGGTTCTAACTCTTTACTTTGCAGACAGAAGCTGGGATTGGGAGCGCGGGTGGGGGCTGGGCTCTCACGGTCCCGGCCGGCCAGGCGCCGTCGCCCCAAGCCCTTCCCGGGGGCCGATGGCCGGTGGCCGAGGACGATCCCTCCACTCGCCGGCAGAGACTCGCCCTCTGCCTCGGCCCCCACCGTGTGAAGCAGCCGGGTCCACACGCACTGAGGGAAAACACCACAAATGCTCCCGCTTGGCATTCCCCGGCACACCCCGGCCAGGGAGCCGGGGCCAGGGGTCAGGGAGGGCCCCCCGCCCGGTGCGCAGCTGGCCGGTACCTCGGGGGCACGTCCTGAGTCTGCGGCATCTGGAAGCGGTCAGCGTGGGAGGCAGGAAGGAGCTGGGAAGATGACCCCTGGGCCAGGCTGGCCTCGCAGCCCTGTGCTCCCGGGAGCACTCTGAGACGATGGCTTCTGCCAGATTGCACAGGCCTGTGTTGGGGGCCCGGTGCAGCCAGAGGTTCAGGGGGACCAGGAATTCACCCCCTCTGTCTACCGCTTTCTACACAGTGCGGGGGAGCCGCCTGGGGGTGTTGGCTGTGAAGCCGCAGAGAAATGACACACACGGTCCCGTGGCTGGAGACAGCGTCACCTTACAGCTCCGGGGCTGGAGCGCAGGGACCAGCCCTCCACTGCACAGCTGCTCTCGTCTGGCCCCGTCACCTACTGCCACACGGCGAGCCCCCCTCCCCCTCCCCCTCCCCCTCCCCTGCTGGCCTCTGGTACCCATCATAGCTGGTGGCCAGAGGAAAGTCAGGGAGGGTCACCAAGCCCTAAGCTGGCTGGCCCCTCACGGCCTTCCTCGTGCTCCCGATGGCAGAGGCCACCTCCCCTGAGTGGGGCATGTGTGCGTGTGAACGTGAGTGTGCACAGGTCACGTGGGTGTGGGTGTGGGTGTGCATGTGCGTGGGCGTGGGCAGGGCTCTTGTGAAATCTGGAGCCCCGTACGACAATTCAGGGCAAATTATACTCCACCAAGAGCAGAGAAATGTGGAAATATTTCTCAACTGAGGCTTTTAGATAATGTATTGATACATTTTGTCTAAACCGGGCAAGGCGGGTTACTTGTACAAAATTATGTTTCAAATTCGGTTACTTGTACAAAATTATGTTTCAAATTCCCTCAACTAAATCTCTGGCTTCTGAGATGTCTGGCGTGTAACTCACATAATAGAGATTTTATTCAAAGCCATGAAAATGGCTTGTGTCTTGTCACCAATACTTTTAAAATAAAAACTACATATAGACTGAACCTAAGGTAACTTTCCAACGTCGAGACCCATCATTATATTTTACAGAGTTAACACATGATTATCTCTCACGCCCGATGACTTGGCTGTGCTGAGGGCTCCACCAGCACTCCCAAGAGAAAGAAGGCGAAAAGCCTTGGGGATAATGCATGGGACGAAGTTAGACACTTCCAGCCCCGTCCAGTGTCTTTATCAGACCCAGTTCTCAGCTCTGTTGCGTGAGGACATTCACGCCTTCGCGCACATCACCGGCCGGGCAGCACTTTGTGCGTGTGCGTCGTGGCTCCCTCCCACGGGTGTGCCACCATCGGTGACCAGAGCGTCACGGGACGCCCGCTCTCGGCAAAGGAGGGTTACGGTCCTGGTCATCTTTACTGGGACCGGGTCCCAGATCCTGGGGGCACAGGTGAGTGCAAGGTGGGCAAGCTGGGGGGTCAGGGTTTGTGATGGGGAACAAGTTGGGGGGGGCTGCTCTGCCCCTGAGTTTGGAGGAGGCGCCCCAGGATCAGGAGAGGGTTGGGTGAGCCAGGATGTTGAAGGCCCCGAATACTGACTCCATAGTGGGGGTGCACCCAGCAGCATATGGAAAATTCTGTGCGTACAGAAAGACGGACACATGCAAAGTGCACAGCCTGACGGAGTTCGCAAGGGGACCCTGCAAACATTTGTACCTTAACACCTAAAATGTTTCTGAGTTTTGTTAAAGGATAGATTTTTTAGAGGTAAAATTATGACCCTGGCACAAATGTAAAATGAACTTGTGTCCCGTGTTGCTTACATATTAATTAACGAGGGACCCTCCTCAGTCCGTGCACTGTGCCTCCGCAGACACGAAATGGGCTCACACGTCTCTGGGCAAGAATGTGCAAAGCTGACTGACACCCCCACGCCGCGGAGCTGGGGACAAAGGCACAGGTGGGGTGCCTTCGCTGGGCCCTCCGCGTGCTCTCTGGCTCCTGTCAAGGGCTCACGAGCCACATATCCTTTCCTAAATCCAAGTACTAATGGACCAGGTGCTGAGCGTGAAAACAGCATCCACACAGTCCCAAGCGGAGGCAGAGATAAAACACGAAACAAAAGCTGAAGGCGCTGGCTGTGGGTCCCCGCGGCCTGGGGCCAGGGAGCCAAGTGAGCCACCGGGCGGGAGCCTCGCGGGGACCCAGTTGCCCCCTCTCCCAGGCCTCGGCCCAGGGCCCTCCACCCCCAGGGCACCCTCACCACCTCGTGCTCCCGGGGGAGCCACGGGTAACCACAGAGAGGACGTGTCCAAGCAGACGTGTGCATCAGACACGGAACGCTTCCAGCCCCGGCCACGGCAAGGGGGCAGCAAACGCGGTGCTGATGGGCTGGGGTGTCGAGGGGTGCGGCCTCCAGGACCTTGGGCAGAAGTGGGGGGGCGCCCGGCTCTCTGCAGAGGGCGAGACGCTGGCAGGGGCCGCGGGCAGCAGGTGCGGTCTGAGCGGGTCCCAGCCTGGGTTTGGAGGGAAGGGGAGGCCACACAGAGGCCACCTGCCCCCGTGCCTGTGCTGACCCTGCACCTGCGGTTGGGTGGGACCCCCACGCGGCTGATGCCGCTTTCTCCACACCCACCCCCCTTCCTGCACGTCTCCCCTGCCCACCCAGCTGCTCTGACCCCACTCTGCCTCGTGCCCCGGGGGCAAGACCACCCTGGAGTGGGCACCATGGTCCCAGCAAGAAGCTGTGTTGTCCCCCAAGGGTCTCTCGGGTCAGTGCCTCCAAGTGACTCAAAGTGGAGGCCCTGTCCCGGGAGCCCCCTGACACCCCAACTCTGCCTGTGCCCAACCGGTCCATCTGGGCACTCATCAGGGAGGGAGGGAGGAGGGGGTAGGGGGAGAGTCAGTGTCACAATGGCAGACGGTGCTGCTGTCCTGTCAGTCCTTCTTCGAGTAAGGGAACCACATCCAAATATAAGCCGCTGTTCACATGGATGGATTGAGTCGCACACCCTCTTGGGGGACCTCTTAGTGACGCCCTCCTGATGGGGCTGCGGGGAGAAATCCACCTTGCCAAAGGAGGAGTCAAAACCGTGTCCTAAATCCAAGTACCAATAAACCAAGCACTGGAAACGGGAAGGGCTTGCTTTCTAGAATTGTCCAGAATTTTCTACAATCACCTGTACATAGAAGAGGAAGGGGTTTCCTATGCCCCTGCCCTGTGTCTTTCTCAGATTTTATCGGCTCTGAGGGCGAGACCCCTGTCTGAGGCTGGGAGCGTGAGAATAGCGTGTCAAGGACGAGAGGGGACCTGCCCAGATCCTGTGCTCACAGGAGACGCTGATGCCTGTGACCCGTGACATGTGGGAAGACCAAACCGCCCAACCTCAAGGGTACCGTCTAGCACAGTACTGTCCCCGGGTGAGGCGGCCTGAAGTTAGTCCTGTGGGGCACCGGTCCGATATGGGCATAGGAAGACCCTCACTCTCACACACCATTCCTGCCAGAAAGCGCCTCATGATGGCAGGTGGAACCAGCCTCAGGATGAGGTGGAACAGAGGTATTTACAATTGTCTGAAGTCACCACTGAGCTGTTGGATCAAACCGTCCCTGAAGGTCCTCTGGACCTATCAGCTTTAGGAGCCAACAGATCTCCTGATTAGATTATTATGAGTGTGTTTGAATCGACCTCATGATACAGCTGGGTAGAAGTTGAAAGTTAGAATTAATTTCGTACGGCCTTGAAAATCCTACACAGGCCAAATGAGCCCTGAATGGCACTATGCGAGGGAATTTCTTCCACGATGTCTCGTAAAGATTTGCTAACTTACAGCTTGTAAACCACTGCCCACGGCACTCGGGACTGAGCGCCCACCGGGGAAAAGCCACGTCCTGAGACTCCTGTCTGAACCTAAGCTTCTGCATTAAAGACAATATTGAAAATAACAACAACGTTCTGGTTTTGAGAGCAAACAGGTGTCCCAGCTACGGTCCCAGGGGCCAGCAACCAGCTCTGTAAATTCCTAATTCATTTCCTTGTGAAGGAGCCTTTGATTAAAAATGTAGAACCCGAGGGAAGGCGTCTGGGCCACGAGGGGCTTCCCTGGGTGAGTGTTCAGTCTGTGACACTGACATGTCTCACCAGCGGAGAGCTATTTCTGGAGAAAGCAGAAACAATAAACGGACCGAAAATACTCAGGATTGATCCAAGCTTCCCCTTTCAGAGAAAAACCAGAAGTCTCCCCTTCCGTATTCTTGTGGAAACCCTCGCAGGTGCAGGGACACGAGGCCGGACAGGGAAGGCCCCCACCGAGACCCTCCCGCCCGTTGACTCGGGGCCTGGGTGCTGCTGACGAGCTATTTCCAGTCATGTTTCGGCCACGCTCACAGGTGCCGCACACTCACAGGCGGGAGACGGTGAGCGAGACAAGACGGGGTTCCTTCCCGCGCCTCCGAGCTTTTCTTCTTGGAAAAGTACAAGAAAGGCAAAACCAAACAAAAAACTTCCATTGTAGGAAGGACTTGTGCTGCCAGTACATTGAAAGGTTCAGAACGTCGAAACGGTGAGGGACGAGCCGGGGGGCAGGCGGGCGGAAGGGGCGGGACGGCCCTGTGTCAGACCCGAACATGTGTAGACGTCACACAGGTGACAGCGGGACAATGAGTTCTTCGGTAAGTGGTACAGAGACGATTCGGAAAATTAATACAGAAGGTAGCGTTTGCCGAAATAAACTCCACACCGACTCAAGCCCTGCCCCCGGCACGGTGACTGGTGGGGCCGCTTTGCTCCCGACTGCAGCACCAGGCTCCACTGGAGGTTTCTTACCCGGGGCCAAGACTGAGCCCGAGCTGTTTGCGGCCACGTCCACAGGCGCACGTGGCAGCGTCCCATTACAAAACGCGGAGAAAATCGACACAAATCCCTGCTGGGGCCCCGGACGCCTAGGAAGGTGCGTCAGGGGCCCCCCCGTCCACGCCCCCTGCTCCGGAGAGCAGAGCAGACATGCACCCCCTGGCCTTCTCCCCAAGACAGCGCTTTCCGGGGGGCTCTGCGTCCCGCAGCCCCGGCCCCACAGTCGGTCAGGGTGAAGCCTGGGCCCCAGGAGGGGCTCTCTCTCGGGCACGATGACGGGCTGCCAGCCTTCTCCCCCGAGTCTCAGTCCACGCGTACGTCCTGGGGGCCACAGATCTGCTCCGTGTTTCCCCTTGGACGTGGGTTCCACCTCCTGCTGTCTCTGGTGGGGAGTTTTTGTCTTCCCCTCGTAATTGTACGCATTTTACGCGATAAGCTCCATCACGAGCCCCTTCTGGAATCAGACCTGATTTAAACTGCTTACCAAACTGGCCTCTGTAAAGTCTGGTCCTTCCCACCCCCCTGAAGTCCTCCCCAGGTGGACAAAGCCTCTTAGGCAGAGTCCAGCGGAGGGGGGTCTGTAAAGTTCTTTAGAAGCAAGGGGTGTTTCTACTCGTGTTTTGTTATTCACAGGATGTAAGCATGGTCTCTGAAACGTATCAACACAACAGACGTTCAGACCAACAGCTGGCACCTATTAGCGCCCACGGCTGTCTTCCCGGGGAGGGAGCTGTCACCCGGTGCTAAGTATACCCACATCACGCTCGTGGCCACCGCCGTCAGGAAGTCACTGGAGCTTTCCACCCACATTTGGAATCTGCATTTGGGAGAAGCCTGTGTTTAAGGGCTCCTAACAGGCAGATGCCAGCTGGATGTCCACTCGGGGACATCCTGCCGGACACGAAGCCGGCCTGACGGGCTCATCGGGTCCAGCGACGGCCATCTGGACGTGCAGAGGCGACACCGGCAACCAGGAGACGGCCGATCTCCAAGGACGAGTGGAGTGACCGTCCAGTTGAGACGCTCGCCCCCGCCGCCCAAATAAGCGGGTGTCAGTCTTGGGCCGGACCTCCACATGCAGATTCCCCCCTCTCTTCTGCTTGACGTGCCCTGGCCTGGAGGACAAGGGACCCACTGGCGAGGGTGGAGGAGCCGGGCACCAGGACAATGTCCGGCAGGGGGGTGCCGGAGGGACGCACAGAGCCCGAGGAGGGGTAGACGCAGCCACGCCGGGGTCACCAGGGGCAGCGGGTCTCCCGCGAGCTGTCCAGAGTACCGGGCCGTGCTCAGTCCGTCGCACCTCAGGGCCCCAGCCTGCAAGGAGCCCACACCCGTCTGGCTGCAGGAGGTCAGCTTGGTCGTGACATCTGGAAATGCAAGTGTCTTCTCCCGCCTCTGTCTCCCGCTTACCGAGCCCAGACCTCAGACGGCCCGCCCGCTTCTGAAGAGAGGCAGGAACAGGCCGGCCACGCCCGCACGGTCCCAGAGCAGAAGCTGCCTGGGACAAACGTGAAAACACGAAGGACAGATCCACGCGGCCTGAGGTCCCATCGTCCGGCGGAAACCGGTGGGAGGCGTTTGCCGCGTTCTCCACGCTGGGAGCACCCGGGCACAAACAGGGCACACGTGTGCACTTTCTCCCGAGCCCCAGGGAGTGCTGGGGACCCGCCCCCACTCCACGGGTGGCTGAAACAACAAAGAGTGTGGCAGACGGACGTTTTGTTTTCGTCACATACCTGGTCCGGGGTGTCGTAAAGAATGAGAACTGGTGTCGTTGGCACTAACCCAGCCAGGGGGAGGTGCAGTGGGAAAGCACACCTACTTTTGTAGAAATCAGCACAAACATTCTGTAAAACAAACCAGAGCAGGCAGCAGAACGAAAAGCAGACAGACCAGAGCGCGGGGGGGACTTGAGTCGGCAGACAGGGAAGCCAAGGCGGGCCTGATCCAGAGACCGGGAGCCAGGAGCTCCGGCCCCGTGGGCGCCACCCAGTTCGAGAATCTTCTCCCCACATCCACGCGGGGGGCCGCCTCCCCCTTCCCCGGGTGGACCCGGGTTGTTCTCCAGAGAGGCTGAAACCTGGTCTCCGGGCCAGGGGGTCCCCGGTATGCACAGCCTGCACACGAGGCCCCGTTTCCTGTCCTCCGAGAGGCACCGCGGGCAGGACGTGGGTGCACTCGGTCACCCGGCACTGACGACACACGAGCAGGCCTGGAACCGAGGAAGGGCCCGTGGGCTGCGATGTTTGGGGAAGCCGCCAGAAAGTACAGCTCCGCAGCAAGGCCAGACACAGGGAGGGAAGCGTGGGGAACCGTGGGGCCGGCGGAAGGGCCGGGGCTCGGCCAACGGGAGTCAGGAGCGGAGAGCGAGGACCATGGAACGCAGGCGGCACCAGCCAGCAATCCCGGGAAAATTCGCCAGAACCGAAGTTGTGTGTTTCCAGGTCGGAAGCCCTCCCACCCGCGGCTTCCCGGCGGCTGCCAGCACGCGGCCCAAGGGAGGGTCCCACAGAGGCACGAGGGTCAGGGAACGGTTCCTGTGTGCCAGGCAGTGCCGGGAGCCAGAGGGCCGGGCCAGGCTCCCGGTCACCATCACCACAGGCCCATGAACAGGGGAGGGCTGTGGGGGGAGCCACGTCTCCGTCCCTCACCACGGCCGGCCGGGGACGGCGCCCACACCTAGCGAGTGAAGAGACGGCGAGCGCAGCTCGTGTGGGACATGGCGAGCCCCAGAGGGCAGGTCCACGGCCCCGGGAAGATCAGAGAGGACAGAGGCTACAGACACACGCCCCTCGGGAACAGACACGGGGTGTCGGGCCACAGAGCGGCGCGGTCCCCTGGGCACACCTCCGGGGCACGGGCAGCCCGCCAGACGTGAACGCCGGGCACCCTTATTATCGCTGCTGCGACGGAACGAACGTACTCGTGATCCACAGCCCTGCCCTTTCACGCGTCTCCAGGATGAGACCACGCTGGATGTGCAAGTCCGTCAGTCAGCTTCAGGGCTCATCGGCCCCGAGATCCTGGCTCAGACACGGCACGTGGATTCCCCAGCCCTCTGGAGCCCCTGGCTCGGTCGAGGCATGCGGGGCAATTCAAGGGCACTGCGTGACTTACACGGAGTCCCAGTGCCACCCAGACCCAGGGCGCGGGTCTGTGGGCACAGCTCCACGCCCAGCAGGTGCTGTACACGGGGGGTCACGTGACAGTCCCCGACCCCGTGCCTCAGTTTCCCATGTATGTGTGCGAGCAAATGCTTAAGCTGACAGAAAATAAAATGTGTCACGGGAATAGGAGGAAGCGTGGTTTGTAACCCAGCACACGGTGAGGCCTGACTCCCCAACTAAGGCACCACAGAACTAGCTGTGAGTCACATGCTCCGTCCCGGGCAACACGGGCTTCCAGCCTGGTGTCGGTTGTCTTTGAATTTTTGTGATTTTTTTCAGGGAGATTTGTATCCATTAAAGTTACTGAGAATAAGGAGAACTGGTCAGGTGCAGCTGCTGTGTGTACCCACGCATGCGTACGTGTGTGTTCCTGCGGTATGCGTGTGTATGAGTGTGCACGTGTATGCACGTGTGTGCACGCACAGGGATGTGCATGTGTGTGTGCAGGAGTATGCACGTCTGTGTGTGTCCATAGCTGTGCACGTGTGTGTGCTGAGTGTGCACACGTGTTACAGAGGTGTGCACATGTGTGTGCAGATGCGTGTGCATGGGTGTGTGTACAGAGGTGTATGTGTGCAGGGCTGTACATGTGTGTGTACAGGTGTGTGCTTGTGTGTGCGGGGATGTGCACGTGTGTGTACAGAGCATGTGTGTGGGTGTGCATGTGTGTGTGTATACAGAGGTGTGCACGTGTGTGTACGTGTCTACGTCAGTGCACAGCGACCTCAGGCAGCTAAAGCAAAGGTCAACCCTCGCGGCCACGGGTTGGAGTCCAGGCCTGGCACGTGGGCAGCACGAACAGCGTGGGGCTTGTCACTTGGAGGTTGGGTGCCGGGTGAGGGGCCAATTCCCAGAAAACGCCCAGGTCAGCAAGGCACGTCCGAGCACCCAGACCCCACACGTCACCTGACGACTATGGCACGTCCCCTAGGACGTCATGCCCTGCACGCAGTGGCACTCAGAAGTGTTGGCTCTCGCCATTGCACGTCCACACGCACACTCACGTCCTTGCCCGCTCTCAGAGGGCATGACTTCCACGGCACGAACACTCTTGGAAACCGAAGATTTGGCGGCTGCACCTTCTGGAACACGGCCACACCACCACCGGCCAGCCGTGCTCCACTGGGCGAGGTCAACGCCGCCCGTGACAGGGACACCACACAAGCCTCTGACCACCTCCTCGGGCTGAGTCCCAGACGCGGGATTTCTGACAAAACACACAGGCGTGCTCAGGGTTACGATACACTCAGGATCGGACAGCAGGGCTCTGGCCCCACACGGCTGGGTGTTGGATGTCACTGCTGCTTTAAGGCACAGTTGCGGTGGAACGCCTGGGCCCTGTGTGCACCCGGCTGGGGGGCCAACAGCCCTCTCCAACCCCCACCCTGAGAGGGGCCCTAAACAGCCCACAGAACCCCCTGCACAACCCCACCCTGAGACCCCAGGTTCCAGGACACAGGAAGGGACAGAGGCAGCGCTGGGACCCAGAGCATCTGGACCCTTGAGCCTGGGACATCCCAGGCCCTGGGGCTACAGCAGGAGGGCAGAGGAGAGCCAACTTCTGCACATTTGTCCAGTTTTCCAGGTGGCTCTGGGTGGATGACCAGAGCGACCCCATCCTGAGCCAACGTTGCCTCCCCACAGTCTGCAGGGCCCTGAGGTCAGTCCTCCAGTGCCCCCAACTATGCCCCTCACATGGCCTGTGCCCCTGCACCTCTGCTTCCAGAGTCTGCACCTGCTCCCACCCAAACCCTGCACCCCTGCTCCCCAGCCCCTGCACCCCTTCTCCCACCCAAACCCTGCACCTCTGCTTCCAGAGCCTGCACCTGCTCCTGCCCAAACCCTGCACCCCTGCTTCCAGAGTCTGCACCTACTCCCGCCCAAACCCTGCACCCCTGCTCCCCAGCACCCTGCGGCCCCTCCTCCCCAAACTCCCGGCACCCCACTTCTCCCCATATCCCCACTCTCCCACCCAGCATTGGGCCTGGCCCCTCTGGAGTGCACCAGACATGCTGGCCATGTCCTGGTCGCTCAGGACAATCATGCACCCTCCCCTCAAAGTCACTCTCTAGATGACCTTTTCCCTGTTCCTCCCACTTAACTGCACCCCACACCACTGCTGTCTCCTGGAATCGAGGTCCCCTTTGTGTCCCCGGTGCACCTGCAGCCCCACAGCACCTGGCACCCAGCAGGCCTCCAGCAGGGAGGTGCAGAGACGGGTCTGTGGCACCAGTCGTCGACACTTCAGGGCTCCGGGGCTCCCAGGGGGCTCAGTCGGTTGTGCAGTCGACTCCTGATTCCGGCTCAGGTCTTGATCTCGTGTCTGTGGGTTCAGGTCCCCCTTGGGCTCTGCACTGGGCGGGGAGCCTATGTGGGATTCTCTCCCTCTGCGCCTCTACCCTGTTCACAGTCTCTCTCTCTCTCTCTAAAATAAAAAAATAAAAATAAAACACGTCAGGGCTCTGGCTGCTTGCCGCTTGGGGGGTTCCTCCAGCCGTCCTCTCGAGGGGCGTTTCCTGGCGGAGGAAGTCGGCGGACTGTGCTTTGCTGGACGTGGCCTTCCCGCCGTGCTCACCCTCTGGATCTGTGTGAACACGTGCTCCAGCCCCCCGACCCCCCCCTCCCCCGGGCCCTGGATCGGCCGGCAGGAGGCAAACACCGCTGCCCACGGGTCCTCTGGAACGAGGCCACAGAGCGTTCGCCTCAGGTGCACGCCCCGCCGTGCCCAGCTCCACAGAGCACGTGGGGCAACACGTTCAAACCCAGGTTCAGGCAGACGGAGATTTGGGGTGGGGGCTGGGAACAAAAACAGGACGAGAGAAAGGCCGCGGTGGACAGGCTGGCAAAATGTCCCATTGTGTCACGGACCTTCAAGATCAATCTGGGAACGCAGACAGGAGGCCCTCCTTCACGCGAGAGGCCGAGTTCCCAAGCTCCTGTGTGTGTAGGGGTGGGGGCCGGGGAGCGCAGGGCTGAGGCCAGCTGGCGGTCAGGACTCGCTGCCCCGCACCCCATCCCCTCAGTGTTGAGTTCGCTCTGGTCCCACTCGTCCATCCACACACCAATCCCGCTGTTAGAAGCTCTCGCCGTTTGGGGGCGCAGGTGTCCAGCCTGCAGTGAGGAAGGGGCCCCTGGCCGCGCTGGGAGGGGCGCGTGCGGACGATCCGGTCCCTGCAGGCCCAGGGCAGTGAGGACCAGGGGTGGGGGTTGCGGCGGACCACCGAGCAGGACACGGCGGGTGGGTGGCTCGGGGCTCGCGCGCATGTCGGGGGGGCCCCCAGAGCAGGCGCGGCTGGCACGTGTGAGCCACGGTTCACACGAGGGGCTCCGTGCCACGTTTGGATGGAGCAGGCCCTGCACCCAGCGGGAAGGACTCAACACCGAGCACCTGTGCTGGGTGAAGGTGTGGTGCATGGGAGCAGGAACAGATGCCACCTGAGCCCAGCCCCCGGCCCCTGCGGCGACCCCAACCGCTCCCCAGGGACATCGGGACCTGCCGGACATCCTCCTCCGCGAAGGCGCCACCTCACACGCAGACTCACACGTACACACACACGGCCTAAAACCACTCCTGTGAAGGGCCGTGGGGCGGACAGAGCACCGTGAGCATAAGCATAACCCACGGGAACAGAACCTAGGTGGGACAGGTGACTTGGCTGGCAGGTCCTCGCTGGGGCCGACTCACCTTGGGGGCACCCCCTCCAGCCAGACCACCGGAAACAACAGGTCACATGCAGTTAGAACCAGACCCCCGCGAGCTCTATCACAAACTGTTGACCCAAGACTTCCCGAAACATGACGGCGGGCCGGTCCCGGCCCCTGTGGTCGCCCTCAGGACGGGACAGCCCGACCAGGAGGGGTTCCCCTGCAGGTCAGAGGGGAAGGCCGGGCATCCTGCTGGCTAGGGGCAAGCATCTGGAGAGGGGCCGGAGGCCCCTGGGCCCACAGAACAGCACTCGGCCACCAGGGCTCCCCACGGCATGGCTTCATCACGCGAGAGGCCAACGTTCAGTAACCAAATGGGAGCCCAGACAGTGATATCACAGAAGGGCTTCTGTCTGGGGCTGTGAACTGGGCCGACACCAAAACACAGCCGCCCAAAGGGCCCCCGGGGGAAGGAGAAATCACCCAGCACAGTACCCCTCCCCGCCCCGATGCTCTCTAGCTCATGTGACTCTGCAGCCCCGGGCAGGGGTCACGCAGGAGCTGGGGTCGCAGTGCTGGAGTCACAGCACTGAGGTCACACTGGAGCTACGGTCCCACCGGAGCTGGGGTCACACCCAAGCCTGGGGTCACGCAGCTCGGGGCCCAGGATGGTTAAGGACAAGCTGCAGAAGGGACAGCCTCCGACTTGCATTTCCAAATTGGGAAGAGTATCACGGGTCTAACTTTCTGTGACATAGCACGGGGGCAGTCACTCCACCCGCAGAACCTGGACGGCGCAGCACGGCGGACGGGCCGGACTGCGGGAAAAGGAGGGGAACCTGAAGCCGCCGTGCCCACTCGTGAGAACTATCGTCTGGAAGAGTCCGGGGATGGGCTGGGCCTGGCGGCTCCTGAAGGCCACCAGGTGCGGGGAGCTGCCGGCTCGGGCTCAGCGATGGGCTGAGGGCCAGACTTGGGCCCACTGGCTTCTGGAACCTTCTGTCCTGGCTATGAGCCCGTGGGGGCCGGGAGACCGCCACCTGGCCCTGTGGTGGGTGGGCTCGGCCAAGTGGCAGAGGGCTGCGTGCGTCCTGTGGCAGGAACAGCAGCTGCTGCCAGGGAGGGGCTCAAAGGGAGGGCCCCGAAGGCAGCAGAAGACCCCAGACTCCCATCCCCCATTGGAATGAGCTGCACGGACGTCACAGCCCAGAGTCTGGAGAGGCGTCTGGCTGAAGAGCCCACCTTCTCGGTGCCAGTCAGCCCGTTTCTGAGACGTCAGTGCCTTTAGAGGCAGGTTCCGGGCGTTTCTCGCGAGGTTTCCAGGGGCCTCCCCGTAGGGGGCTGGTGGCCCTAATTGTGTCCAGGCCAGAATCAGCAGTGAGCGTGCGGGGAGGTGGGGGCGGGCAACTGGGAGTGGACCCCCGCCTGCAGCCGTTCCCAGACCTACTGAGACTGTCAGTCTCTGTTTCAGAATGAAAGTCTGTGGGTTCTGATCTCACCGGCCCGGACATCTGTGCCAAGGAAAACTTTGCCAGCATTTGAAGTCCGTAAATAAGGAACTCCAACCTAAAGGTTTTTATAAGCTTCAAAGTTGCAGTGAAAATACTTGGGCAGTAACATTTCTTGAGAAGCCTGGTGTAAGAAGCGTTTCTCTTGTTCAAACAGAAGGTGGCCGGCTCGCCCTACGTCCCCAGGCCCCTCCTGGGCCGTTTGTGTCGTTCTGACCTGGCTTTCCTGGCCTCAAACCAGCGTCATGGGCCAACGAGAAATCTCTCGATGGAGGAGACAGGGTCTGAGGCTGCTTCGCCCTCCTGGAGGCACCCTGGGGTGTCCTTGGATCAGCAGGGTCCCGGATCAGCTCACAGGGCGGGTAGCCACGTAGAGGCTGCTGGTGGCCCGGAGACCTTTCCACTTGGAGTCGGTGGGAGGGAGAGGCGTGGGACCACTGGGACAGGTTTTACTGGACTTGGAAAAAAGAGAGTGACATCTGCTTACAATATGCCATAATTCCTTTCATGGGATGAATGGAATGTGCCGGCCTCACTACCCAGAGTCGGCAGCCCCCACAGCCCACAGAGAAGGTCCGTGGTGATGTGCAGAACGCAAGACGTGTCCCCACGCCCAGGACGGCCCTGCTGCACCACGCCAGGGGGCTTCACCTCTGCTGTCCCTAAAAGCACCAGCTCAGCTCGGCCAGCCCTCCTCACTGGGATTCTTGAATTCCTCCTTCCTATTTAAAAAAGGGATGAAAACAAAACCCACCCATTTTGTGTCCTCGACTGTAGAGCATCAGGGTTCTTCCGGAGGAGCTGGGGCCTCGGGAGAGTCCTGCGCGATCCCGTGAGTCCTGTGCCCTGGGCTCCCCTCACTCCAAAGGCAGCCGCGGTGAGACACCCAGAATTCCCAAGTGAAGCGTCCAGGCAGGGGGAGTCTTCCTGCAGCCATAACTCCTTCCCGCCTTGTTAACTCGCAGTAAAATACACAAAACGTAAAATCTAGCCCCATGACCGTCGTCGGTGGCAAAAGCGTCGAGTTCCTTCACGAGGCTGCACGACTGTCCACACCACCGTCTCCGTTCACCTGCAGGACGGAAACTCCATCCCCGCTGAACACGGCCTCCCCTCTGCTCCCCCGTCCCCTGCCTTCGGTCTCCATGATCTGATGGCTCCCGGGACCTCCTGCACGTGGGACCACACAGCCTTCACCCTTCTGCTGCTGCCTCGTCTCACACAGCACGGTGCTCCAGCTTCGCGCATGTTGCAGCAGGCGAAAGAACACCCTTCCGTTTTAAGGTTGAATGACACTCCGTTGCACGATGGACCACGTTTTGCTGTGCGCTCATCCATCACCGGACACGGGACTGTGTCCACCTTTGTGAGTAAAGCTGGCAGGAAGCGAGCATTCAGGTCTCTTCTGGAGACCCTGCTTCTGATTCCTCGGGGAATATACTCAGCCTTCACTGTATCTTAATATGTGATTTCCTATTTCTCTAAGCCACTTTTACACAAGTTTGTGAAATTTAACTCATTCATTAGTTGAGATATATTAACTGAGGACGGAAGGGAGGGAGGGAGGAAGGGGGAAGAAGGGGCGGGCGGGAGGGAAGTTTCGCGCGTCCTCGCCACCTCCCCGGGCCCAGGCCTGCGTTCTGGTCTCACTTTTCCTCAGTGAGGCCCCGGCCTGGGGACAGTCCGCCGTGGGCACTTCCCACAGGAGTCCTTCCTCGTGAGCCGCAGGCCGAGTTCTGGAGTCTCTCTGACGCCACCTGGCTCTGAGATCCAGGGTCCACATCGGGAAGAGTGGCTCATACCTCCAGGCTCCCCAGCACAGGGAGCCTCCTATCGCGTGTTGTCGCGATCCTTTGAGGCGTCTCCTTCATCTGTCCCCGCGCTCCCCGGCTCTGCCTCCCCCCAGACACCCCCTGCCTTTGGTTTTGATGGTTTGTCCTCTCCTGGTCCACGTGACGGGTACCAGTTAGGCCCCCAGAGCTCTCGCCCGCAGGCCTCCTGCCCCCGCGTCCCCTTCCAACCAGGATGCTCACGGGGGCTCTCTCAACCAGGCACTCTGGGGTTCCAGAGGCACCTTCAATAACCACACTGGATGGCGGCTGCAGACCAGGACGGCGTCCGGGAGCCGGCCCAGCCGAGGCCCGTGCAGACGGCCCCGCTCCTCCCCTTCACTGGGGCTCAGGCCATCAGCTGCTCCCGGCACCCTGGACCAGCCCCCCCCCCCCCAGTGGATCCCAGCCCTTCCTCAGCCCCTTCCCCGTCCCTGGGCACAGTGACAGCACACCCCTCTCCTTAAAGCCTGATTCCTCTCTTTCCCTGTGTAGTAAACTGGGTTTTGCCTTTTTCATTTGGTGGATGCTATAAATACAGGAAAACACATTTCGTCTTGCACACATAATTTTCAAAGGTCCAATTGTGCCCCCGTGTGGTGGCAGGAAAGAGCACGGACAGGGAAACCTACGGGGCGGGTCTCCTGGACCTGCAGGGTCCTCGGCAGCCAGAGAGAACCACGGACGACGGCAGGGCCACACCAGCTTGTGTGTGAAACTCTGGTTCTGGCAATGCCCCATCGTATCACCTTGTTCATTCTTTAAGACCAGATACTATGTCTGTTATCTGATTTATTCATTTATTTATGTCCTCAACAGATATTTACCTTCTTTTTATTTATTTTGAGAGAGAGAGACAGAGACAGAGACAGAGACAGAGCATGCGTGGGGGAGGAGCAAAGAGAGAGGGAGACACAATCCCAACCAAGTAGGCTCCACGCTGCCAGAACAGAGCCCGAGGTGGGGCCTGAACTCACAACCCTGGGATCATGACCTGAGCAGAAATCAAGAGTCTGACGCTCAACCGACTGAGCCACCCTGGCGCCCCCTCCCCCCAGCATGTCAAGCAGGAAATAAGGTCCCCCTTACGCACTGTGACTCTATCCCACCACAATTTGTCCTCCTGACAAAGGCAATGACTCAGTATGTGAATCCCCTCCCCCAAATCCAACTCTTTGTGACATGGAGAAGTCTACGACGTCTCGGGTTTCCCGCCAAAAAGCTGACGGTCACCATGACAGGAGCCTGAGTGTATGCGTCGTACAAGCAGGTACGCTGTGTCACTGGGTGCAGACAGTCCTGAGACGGTGGAACCCGTCCAGACGATCGTGGCGTCACAGACCAGAATCCAGATGCCTTCACTCCAGGAACCAGTTTAGTTACAGCCGCTCTGGATGTCAGCTTCCTAATCTACAAAATGGGGTGATAAAACCTCTCAGCTCACAGGCTTGTCACTAAAATGAGATCGGGCGCTGAGAGCTGAGGACTCTTCGGGCAGGGAGCGGAGGCGAGGGCGCGCCGCAGAAAGAGTTTGCAGAACACGGAGCGACTCACCTACGGCGGTTTATGTCCAAACACCCGATTTCCAGGTTTCAGAGTCGTTGGCTAAGCCCGCGGGCTGCTCTCTGCCCCCAAAGAGCCTCCCCACACCCCCCACGTTCCCACTGTGCGCGGAGTGACAGGGTTAGGAACTCCAAGCACACGCCGGGAGCCTCTAATTCTATAAAGGGCCAGCTTCCTGATTGCGTTAGCAGCATGAGGAAGTTCCAAATTACTGAGGGGCCGCTCTCCCCTGCACAGCTCTCCAAGAGCACGAAATAAATCAAAGCCCTCTCGCTTCAGAGGCTGGGAGAAGAGCAAAGGACTTGGAATCACTCCCTGCTGACCAGCAGGAGGGAGGAGGATTTCTGCACGTTTCGGAAAATGGAATCCCCCTTCTCCCTGCGTTTAAGGGATTTTTACCGAGGCCTCCCGCAATCCTTCTCCCGCACCGTCCCCAAACCTCAGATGCCTGAGCACCCCACGTGACGGTGGCCATGTCCACATGTCACTTGTGCTATCGGCTACTTAATAAATGTTAATCATCTTTTAAATTATTTTGGGAGCGAGCGAGCACGTGTGCAACCTGGGAAGGGGCAGAGAGGGACAGAGAGAATCCCAAGCAGGCTCCACGATCGGCGCAGAGCCTGACCGAGGGCTCAATCTCATGAGCCCGGGATCACGACCTGAGCCGAAATCAAGAGCCAAACGTTCAAACGACTGAGCCACCCGGGAGCCCCAATTATTTTTTTAACTTAGCCTCAGCCTAAGTAAAATAAATACTACCACCGGCTTAATGTGGCTTTTTTTCTATTACACATTCTAACACACAGTAGCTACATGGTAAGTAAAAATTAAGAACGTTTGTCCAAATGCTACCTACAGAGCCTCTTGTACAACCGAAGGATCCAGCGTAGCAACTTTGGGAAACTGTCTTGGAGAAAGCGCCTGCCCTCGGAGAAGCCCGCGGAAGCCCACCAACCTCGGTGCTCCGGAGACAGCCCCACGCGGCGCAGGGCCCGGCGGAATCTGCTGGAGGAATGTCTCCATCTGGTGGTGGTCGCCTCTCATCACACTGGGGCGTGAGCCCTGCCCCGGTGAGGGCCTGGGGGTTCCTTTGGGGTGGAGGAGGGGGACGAAAAAGCGCCCGCGCTGGCGGTGACGGTTGCGTGACTTTGTGACCGTACTAAAACCCACTGAACCGTAGCTCTGAAAGGACGAATTACACGGCACAAGTTATATCTCAGTTTTTACAAAAGAAGTCTCGTGGAAGCATCCAGCAGAGCAGAAAGAGAAAACGATCCTCACCTTCTTCTGGGATGTTAAACTGTCTACCGCATGGCGAGGGTGTCTTTATCTGTGCTTTGTCTTGTGGATATCGGGTCTATATTCCAGGGACCGGAAGTCTTAAACGTAGAAATGGATTTTTTATTTGTGTGTTTGTAAACCACATCCACAGCTCCCATTAGACACAATTTCCCCAGAGTCTTCTAGCTGACATTCTGAAAAGTTGTTTCTTTTTAAGGCTCTCGCTCTCCCTACAACGTGCTTTCAAGCTGCAAAAGCACAGATGGGAAATGTGCAGCACACGCCTTTGCTCTGGCTTCGCGGCGGACTTTGTGGGTGTGGTTAAGTTATGATTTTCATTCTAAGGGGAGGCTAAGAAACGTTTGCCGCTTGATGGAAACCATGTGTTAGTTAGTGCAAGACGCTACGTCAGGCGCTTTAACATGACATATTCCTCACAATTACACTTGCTAAACAGAATACCATTACAGAATCCCCACTAATGTTCTCATCACACACCAACTCCAGAACCTTCCCCTGTAACTCATAGGGGATTGATCAGTGCAATTATTTTGTAAAGGTCCTTGTCAGCGGATTCAAAATAACCAGCAACAATAATTATTATTATTTAGGATTCAAGTGTTAATTTTCCAGCTGAGATGCAGCCCCGGCCTCACACAGCTACAGGTGTGGGTACAGGGGAAAACAGAGCCGCGTGCGCACAGCACATTTTCGGGGAGGGAGGACACCACCAGTCTCTCTTTGTCCAGCAAGGGGGGGGGCGCGTGATCCCACAAAAACACATTGGAAATACGGCCCTGAGATCTGGAGAGAATCTGCCACTGTCACAGCTTGTGTCTTCACGGCCCTGCTAGTTTTCCTCGTGTGTAAGCTTCAGAGAGAAAGGGCCCTCGTCGGAGAGACAGAAGCACCGGCCCCCCATCTGCCCCCAGGAGGGCTCAGCCGCCCTGCTCCAGCCCGAGCCGCGTGAGCCCCTCTGGCCCCAGTGCCTCAGCCACAGGGGACCCACACCCACAGGGACCCACGGCCCCAGGGACCCACACCTGCAGTCTAAGCGGTGCGGGTAGGAAAACGCTAGCAGCATTTGGGGACAGCCCTGACAGCCCGGGACAAGTCTCACGTCCCCCCCTCCCCTCCACAGGGGTTGGTCCTAAACACACCTCACCCCCGCAGGTCCACTCGTGTGTCAGCGAGGCTGTAACGTGTGGGGCCGCCCCCACGACGTCAGCAGTGCTAAGACCCAGAGACCCTGAGCTGCGACCAAGAGAAAAGAGAGGAGGTCCGACTGCAAAGCCGGCGATCGGAGAGGAGGGGTCTCTCCCAACCACAGACACGGAAAGGGCGGTATGGGAACGTCACAGACAGCCTTGTGCCGATGAAGACGAATGGACAAGCGGCTACGAAGACACGAATGAGCCAAACGAAACCCACCGTCTTGTGTCTCTGCTGAGCATCGAAGTTCCTGTGGGGAAACCGGGGCCTCGGAAATGGCCCGTGTGAATCACCCCGAGGCCGAAGCCAGACAGAACATCACAGGAAAGCTTCACATAGCATCTCTGATGAACACTGACACAAAACCCTTCACAAAATATCAGCAAACCGAATCCAGAAGCATATAAAAAGGATCGTAAGCCATGACCAGTCGGAATTGATCCCGGGAGTGCAGACCGGGTGAGTATCTGAAAAGCGATCCATCAGTAGATGCGGAAAAATACAATTGACAAAATCTAATATCTATTCATAGTTTTTTAAGGAGCAACTCTCAATAAACCAGGAAAAGAGAGGAATGTCCTCAACCTGGTAAAGGACACATAAAAACAAATAGCCTACAAGCTCCCATCACGATAGTTTTTGATAGTTTTTGAAGACTTGAGTGCCTTCCCCCCTAAAACTGTGAGCAAGGCCAGGGGGTCTGCTCCCACCACCTCACCTCTACTCAGCATCGTGTGGGGGCTTCAGTCAGAGCAATGGCCACATCCCTTCAGAGAAAGGAGGAAAGGGAGGGAATGAGAGAAAGCAGGAGAAATTAAACCATAAATATTGAAAAGAAGAAACAAAACTATTTACAGATGACCTGAGTCTATGTAGAGAAAATTCTAAGACTTCCACAAAAAACCAAAACAAACAAACAAAAAACAACAACCAGAACTAATAAATGAGATTATCCTCACAAGACCGCAGGATACGAGATCATTCTGCAAAACAATCAATCCCATTTTCACACAGTATCAACAACCTGAAAATTAAATTAAGAAAACAATTCCATTTATAACAGCATCAAAAGTAATCAAATACTTAGCATTAAACGTAACAAAAGAAGTGCAGGATTTGTTCACTCAAGACAACAAAACGTCGCTGAGAGAAATTGCGGAAGATGTAAATAAATCAAGAGACATTCCGTGTTCACAGGCGGAAAGATTCAGCATTATTTATATCTCGGTTCCCTGCAAACTGCTATAGATTTGATACGATCACTACCAAAATCCTGGCATGTTTTTGTAGAAATTGACAAAGTGATCCTATTAGAAGAGCCAAGACGATTTTGAAAAAGAACAAAGTTAGAGAATTTACACTATCGGATTTCAAACTCGCTGTAAAGCTGCGGCAGTCGAGGCCAGCCGGTGTTCGCGTAAGGACAGACACGCAGGTCAGTGGGTTAGAACTTGAAATCGGGGGTGTTCATGGTCCTCGTGATAAAATGTAACACAAAACAACATCGTAAAGACTCACTGGAGGGAGATTTCTTTCTACTAAGGACTCTGTCCACCCTGTAGCGTACCCTCATATCTACCTTGTGCTGGATTCAAAACAGAGAATGAATTGACAGGCAATGACTCCACCCCATTCTCTGTTTTGAATTACCCTAAGATGCTCATCTTGGGACCTGTTTTTTAGAAACTCTTTCCAGTGGCTGTAATGGAAACTTGGCAGTCGTGAGAGGAGAAGCAAATTAGAAGGTAATTTGTACATAAATTACATGTGGAATTCGTACAGGAAGATTATTTCCTCTAACATGACATTTAACATTTTTTATTATGCAAGTTTTCAGAACGTGTGCAAAATGATGTTCTTTACTGCTCTCGCTCCGGGCACACCTACCACTCCTCCTGCCAGAGTCTGCGGAAGTCGATCCAGGCACCGTATTCTTTCATCTGTAAATATTTCAGCACACATCTCGAAATGATAAAGTCTTTTTAAACCAATCATCAAATAAATTAGCAGTAATATCCCACGGGAATTGTTTTAATAAACAGAAAAGCCCTCTCATAAGCTGCACGGACTAACCACATTCAGTCTATAAAGCCTAGAGTCTTCTTTCAAAAGCCTTTTTTGCACCCGTCTCCTGATGTAAAGTCAAACAAGTTTAACGCTCACTTTCCCCAAAATATGGACTTTTCCCACACGAGCCACGAGCTGCCTGCAAACGCTCCAGCTGGGAGAAAGGCTTGCCGTCTCGTTCTAAACCCGATAAAGTGGGCCTTTAAATGAAAACCTGTGACTCAGAGCACCAGATTCACTCTAGAACGTGTTTTCTCAACACCTGACTCGAAATAGTAATTAAAAAAAGCTAACCCTAAGCCAGAGGGGAAGACTCAAACAGTACAAGTCTTCAATGTCACGTCTGCCTGCTGTAATCAATACGCCCGGTGGGAATCTGAGAGAATCTTCTAACCCTGCGGGCTGTCGTGAGACTCGTCATCCCACAGATACCCCGGCGGAGCCAGCCCCAGGCGTGACCGCACCTCCGTCCCCGGGAAGCACGACAGTGCAGAGAAGAAGCGGGAAGGGTCACGGCCTATTTCTGACGCCGTGGTCACCTCGCTGCTCCGAAGCGCTAGGAAGCGCTCCCGGAAAGGTTCATACAGAAGGCCCCCTGGAAGACGCCACGGGGTGAGTGAGCGTGGGTCGGGACCGCGAGGGTGCGGTCCAAGAAGGGGCGCCAATCCCGTGAGCAGCTTATGATTGGCTCACGCGCAGCAGAGTCTGTGTAAGCGGCGCGTCGCAGGTCGTGACGCATCCCACAGAGAGTTTAGATATACGTTAGATATCCGTAGTTTTAACAGAACCAGTTCCCTTCCACTGGAATGTTTCTCTTTCCTAACCGATGGTTTCTTACTTGAAAAGACTGAGACACGAAACACAAGAACACACGGTGAGCAAATAAACTGGTAATGTATGTCAAATCAGAACAAACACGGTCTATAAAATCGTAACAGTGCCTAATGCGGGGACATAAGAACACAGAAGCAAAATACCGGACAATCGTAGCATGTAAATCTAGAGAGGAGTCGGATTTTAAGGCCGCGTATTGTTTGCAAAGAAACTGGCTGGAATCTTAGCTCCACACTTACTAAGTTAGGAACACAAAGTAAAATTTCAACGGTGACAATCAGATGAATAAAAGTGGAGTCAGAAAAAATAAAATAAAGATGGGAAAGCAGATTTCAGTATATCACCAAAGGGGAAAAGAGCTGATAGAGCAGAAAATATACCCATAGGAACATGAGGTTAAATATAAGCATGCTGGACTGAGCAGCTAAAAGATAGAGATTATGAGACTAAGGCATAAAAGTCTAAGCCAGACTGCGTTTATAAGATGAATATGTAAACTTAAGGTATACAAACGCTAACGGTAAACAGAATATGCCAGGCAAGCATTTTTTAAAAGAAAGTTACGACCATCGTAATACTTCAAACAAAATATGTTTTAAGACATAAGCCTTGGGGCGCCTGGGGGGCTCAGTGGGTTAAGCGTCCGACTTCGGCTCAGGTCATGATCTCACGGTCGGTGAGTTTGAGCCCCACGTGGGGCTCTGTGCTGACAGCTCAGAGCCTGGAGCCTGCTTTGGATTCTGTGTCTCCCTCTCTCTCTGCCCCTCTCCAGCTCGCACTCTGTCTCTCTCTCAAAAACAAATAAACATTTAAAAAAGTGTTTTTAATAAAAAAAAAATGATAAGCATCATTCAGGGTACAGAGGGCTCCACACAATGAAAAAGGTTCATTTCATCAAGGATATAAAAATTCTAAAGGTGAATTCCTCTAGTAACGGCCTCCCCCCACTCTCTCTATGCAGAGACACACACACACACACACGAACACAAACACACACACCACACACACATGCAGGTAACAAAACTCCAGGGAGAAACTGGCAAATTCACAACCATCCAAGAGATTTCAACTTATCTTTCTCAACCACTGCTTAGTCGATCAGAAAAATACGTAAGCCTAGGAGATTTGACGGACACATTCAACAAGCCCGATTTATTGGGTAGATATGGAACCCTGCATCAAATAAGGAAACGATACACACTCTTTGAAAGCACATATTAACCCTATATTGGAATTATGCCAATTGCCTTAAATTTCAAAAAAGTAGTATCATTCAGAGTATTGTATTTAACCCTAATGAGGTTGATTTAAGTCAACAATAAAAAGATGGAGAAAAGTCCCCAAGTCAGGCTCTGCACTGACAGCATGGAGCCTGCTTGGGATTCTCTGTCTCTGTCTCTGTCTCTGTCTCTCTCTCCCTCTCTCGCTCTGCCCCTCCCCCACTTGCACTCAGGCTGTCTCTCAAAATAAATAAACTTTTTTTAATGTGCGAGTCGTATATGGGGAAAATTATAAAAATCTCACTGAAAGACATTAAAGACAGGCTAGATAAATGGAGTGATTAACTGTGTTTGTGGACGGGACGACTCAAGTCACAAAGATGTCACTTCACCCCAAATTGACTTATAGATTCCATGCAGTTCTGATCAAAACGCTACCAGGTTTTGCCAATAAACCCGACACACTAATTCTAAAATTTACAAAACAACGAAGGCCCAGAATATCCACAAAGCTTGTGAAGAAACTTCCCAGATACCACGACTTACCGCGAAGCGACAGCAATTGGCCCGGTGCAACCATGAACCAGAACAGATCACCTAAAACAGGCTCGTGCATTTATGGGGACCTGCCGAACCTCAGATGCACCGCAGAAACAGGACAGAATGTCCAAGGCAGGTTTGCGCACTTAATGGGGGCCTACTGTATGCCAGAGACGCATCACAGACCAGGAGCGCGGGGTAAGTTCTCCCGTACGTGGGGCTGGAATGACTGGTCACCTCATGGGAAAGAAATCTCATCACCCACCTTACACTACATACAAACATCCACTTCTTATTTAAGGACCTAACTGTGAAAAGCAAAGATTTACAGATTTTTAGAAGTTAAAAAGGAAGCTATCTTTATGATCCCAAGCTGGGCAATACATTTCTAAAATTAAGAAATTCTGTTCATCAAAAGATTTCATAAAGTAGATAAAAAAGACAAGCCAGGGGCACCTGGGTGGCTCAGTCGGTTAAGCATCTGACTTCAGCTCAGGTCATGATGTCACAGCTCGTGAGCTCGAGCTCCACGTCCGGCTCTGTGCTGACAGCTCAGAGCCTGGAGCTGCTTCGGATTCTGTGTCTCTCTCTCTCTCTCTCTCTCTCTCTCTCTCTCTCTGCCCCTCCCCTGCTCACACTGTCTGTCTCTCTCTCTCAAAAAGAAACATTTTTAAAAAAATTTTTAAAAGACAAGCCAAACATTGGTCGATGATGTGGGTAACATATAAACAACAAAGGTGTCCGGAAGCCATACGGAACTATACAAATCCATAAGAAAACAAACAACCCAATAGACAAGTGATCGAGAAACACGGATAGACATTGCAGACGAAAGGCAAGTAAACAGTAGGAAAAATGACTTAGCCCGAGTGGCTACTGGAAGAATGCAAGCTAACCCACACGTTACTGCATGGGATCACGTTACAATTTTGGTTGTCACACAGACCATCACCCAGATTGGCAGAGAGTAGGAAGCGTGGCACAGAGCTGCCGAGGGCGTGGTGGGCGTGCACGCTGAGGCAGCCGCTGCAGGGAAGGGGTTGGGGTTGCCCCCTATCTGCATCACCTATCCTGGGATTCAGCAGCTTCACCCTCGGACACTAGCTCAGAGGCACCAGGAAACATGCAGCACTTTTCCTAAGAATCCAAAACAACCCCAGTGTCCAAGAGAATGCTAAATACATCCTGTCACACCCCCACAGTGAGCTGTCATAGAGAAGTCACAGTGAACAAACTATAACCACATAAAGTAATGTGGATGGATTCTGGATGCGTTACGATGAATGAAACAGCCGTTCACAGACAAAGGAAGCAACAACCTACATATGTGATGCATGTTTGCAAACCGCGAGAGCGAGCATAACCGCATCCACACGCACACACGCGGTAAAACCCCGCATAAAGGAAGCGTGACAAACAGCACATCGAGGGAATCGGGGTGGGATGGGATTGACGGGAGCACAGGGAGCCATAACGATATTCATGATGCTGTAGATTTAGGTTGGCCGAGGGGCTCATTTTAGGATTACACGTAGATTTTGGAATCCACTCACTTCACTGATTTGTAATGGGGGGAAAAAGAACGAAGGAAGGGATCCAAGTAACGGCTATTAGATGTTAGCACCGGGTAAGAAGTATCTCTGATGCCCGCCTGCGCTCCCTGGCCCCCACTCCTGTCTGTGAGACAGAAAGACCGCAGCAGCCGGCCAGCTCCCTCCGTGCGGGCGACATCAGCCCGGATCTCACTGGAACTCGCCACAGCCCCGGACCCCACTGGCCGCTCCCTGCCGGTCGCTCCCTTCTCTGCCTACATCGCTGTGGCCACCTTTCCCGCACGAGAAACGCTGCCCTTAGTGCCATCTTCACTGCCGGGTGTCCCCAGGAATCTGCACCCCAACCCCGCTGTCCCACCCGCTGGCGGCCTCTACCACGTGTCCGCGCAGCTCAGACCTGACAGACGCCAAGGGAGCTCATGGTCTCCCTTCCCGGTTAATGCGTCTTCTTCCAGGGGCCGGTTTGGTCTCACTAATCTGTCTTCTCACCAATGTGCCCAGCGAGCGACAAGACCTGGTGGTTGTGACTCAGCGAGTCTCCCTGTGACCGCTGCCATCCGTCGAGATGGCCCAGGCGTGGGGTCTCAACCTCCAGGCTCACTCTGCCCTCAGCGGCCGGCAGTGCCGAAGCCCTAAGCACGGATCACAGAAGCTCGCACGTTCGCTCAAAAACACAGAGTAACGACCCCCGGCCCGCAAAGGTGGTTCTCAAACCTTGCCGCGCGGCGGAACAACCCGGTGAGCAAAACTCCTGGCCTCGGGTCCCCTCCAAAACCCAAGTCAGAATTTTGACCGGTGACGTCAGCAACTTTTAAACATCCTAGTCCTGTTCCCATTTTTGTCACAAAGCGTTCCATTAAGGGGTCCCCCCAGAGCCCCCACTGTGACGGTCCTCGTGCCTCGTCCCGTTTCCCCGCTTCCTGTTAGAAACCCATTCGTGGCCTTCCAGTGGGGGTGAGGTAGGCAGAAACCAGCCATCGCTCCTGTTGCAAGAATATGGGGGAAATGGGCAATTTTGCGAACACGGTGTCTTAAAAGACACCGGAAAGTTCTAGAAACTAAGAGGGCCGAAAGGGAGGAAATCCCGAAGAGGGAAGAGCCGCTCTTCAGCACACTGTCATCGCGGCCCCTTCCGTCCGTGAGGCAGTTGGCGAGTCTGGCCCACGTCTGAGAAGGTGGAGACACAGAAGGGAAGATACTCAAGGGGTCGGGGCGGGGGTGCTGATGTGATTGACCAGAAACAAAGGAGCCCCAATACAGGGCATCTGCTTGGTGCTGGGGAAGCATGCGCGTCCTGGCCGTGTGGCCAGGCTTGCAAGAACGCGGGAGACCTCCTGCAGTTGTGGTAACTGCGACTGAACGACCCCTCGCGAACAAGAAGGGCCTTCGAGAGCACGCGGCACGTCTCACCTCGGAGATACTCCGAACCCAGAAGCGGACTGAGCCGGACCTCGGCCTCCACCTGCCCCAGATCAGGCTGACTGCGATCAGGCGACCAGCCCCTCACCCCGTGTGCCTACGGGAGAAAGGCTGTTCTAGCTCTGTGCTTTTCGGATACACGGCGTCCGGCACACCAGTGAAAACAATCCTGGGCGCCGTGTGATGTGTTTTTGAAGCCCCACGGAGAGCACCGGGCCCGTCGGACCTACGCAGGAGGCTGGGGGGCCCACAAAGTGAGTCCCGGGGATCTCCTTGAGATAGCACCCGGAACACTGCAGGTTGACCTCCTGAGGCTTCTGGGACTGGGTACATCTGGGGAGGGCGGGGGCTGGAGAACTCGCAATTGCCAGACCCCGAAAAAGCACATTTCCGTGACAGCTGGAGTGGCCCGAGGACGGTGAGGAGGCAGGGTCGCTTCCTTTCATCAGCAATCGGAAAAATATAAAAATGCCACCGCTGCAAGGTATGTATGATGGAGTCCACACCGTGTGGGGCTCTTGTCCTGCACAGTAGGGTTGGGTAGAGCCGGCAGCCCCTCATGGCAACAATATGCAAAACGTGTTGGTATTTTCTAAGGACCAGGATCAAAGTCATGTTAGTAGAAAATGTACGCTTTCACCCCAAGGCTAGACTGCATTAATTCTAGAAAAATGATACTTTTTAGTGAGGTGTATCTGCTTCTCGGATAACCAGAGGAAAAACCACAATAGCTCTATCTTGCTGAGGAGTGTGGCTTCCTTCAACACCTGACCACGACTGAGGACTCAGGAGCTTTGAAAGAAGCTTCTAGAGACCACTAGCAGGATCAGAGGTGGGGACCAAGGAGTGAGAAAGTACTGACACAGAACACCCTCTTTGAAAGTTCTGGAGTCTATGAGGCCTTTTATAACACTCAGAAAAAGTGGCAATAGTTCTATATATGTTACAGGTCTACTCATATTTTCTATTTCTTCTTCAAGTTCTGTATTTTGGTTTTTCCAGAACTTTATCCGTTTCACTTAAATTATCTAGTCTGTTGGCACGCAGTTTTTATATTTTTCCCTTATTATCATTTTAATTTCGCGGAGTCAGTGGCGCTCTTTTCACTTTCCTGATTTCGGTAATTAGAGTTTTCCTCTTTTTTTTTTTTAACCTGGTCAATGCAGCTAAAGTTTTGTCGTGTGTTAATCTTTTCAAAAAACCAACTTTTGGTTTTGTAAGTTTTTCCCCACTGCTTTTCTGTTTTCTATTTATTCCTGCCCTAATCAATATTTTTGTTTCTGCTTTCTTAGTTTGCTTTTCTCATTTCTTATGGCCAAAGGCTAGATTCCAGATATCTTTTTTTTAATATGGGGTTTTTGTCATAAATCTCCCTCTAAGCGCTGCATTATCAGGCAGCACACAAGCTTTAGTATCGGTTTTTATTTTCATTCACAAGCATCTTATTTCTCAGGATTCTCTCCTTGCCCCGTTAGTTACGGAGGACCGCTGCTTAACGTCCACACAACTGTGACTTTCCCCGGTTTCCTTCTGTTGCTGATTTCTAACTTAGTTCTCTAGAGCGCAAGATGGCATCACTCATGCCAAGTTGTGATACAATCAGGAAAGCAGCCGAGAGCAGAGCTCACCCAAACCAGCACGGACTGGCAGAACAAAGGCCTGAGACCCCACAAGGCCATGGAACCTGGAAGAACCAGGCGCCGAGAATCACAAGAACCGGAGGAGGTCTGGAAAGACCTAAGGCTGATTAAATTCCTGTGAAAAGTAGGAGTTCCGCAACCAACCTCCAGATTCTCCAGACGCTGGCGCTCTCCCCACCCCCCGCGCCCAAATAAAACCGACGTCTGAGGGCTTGAGCGCTGCCCCGGGATGCTCCGTGGCTCTCGGCCCCATGGCTCTCCGAACGGAGGGGATGCTTGCTCCGCTCGAAGAGTGAGCGGCGTGCGTGAACCGCTGACGCATTTCGAACCAGACCCAGGCTTCATCTCAACCGGCTTTGCAGTTGGCGCATAAACTTCTTATCCCTTGTTCTCTTTTGTCACTTTACGTGACTTGCAGGAAGCCAAGTTCAACGTGTAACGCAACGTCACTGAGCTTGGAATCCTGAACCTGCTTTACAATGGCTACCACTGCTTTACGACTGAGCAAAGCTGACTTGGCAAAGACACAACTCCTGTCCGCGCCTTTACAGCGCGCTCCTGACGACGTCCGTTGGGGTTGGAGAACGAGCGTGGTCTGATTGCAGCCTTTTACGTGTCCTGAGCACTGTGCTACGCCCTAGCACACAGAGTGCCCTGGGGAAGGGATGCCGCTACTCGGAGCGAGTGGTGCCCAGGTACCGGCTGGGTCCCGCGGCCGCGCGCTCTCCCTCTCGCTCTCCCTCCCCTCCGCCGCGGCTGCCTGGCTCCTCCGTCCCCTGCCGCCCCACGCGCGAGGGGGCCCAGCTGGCGGGGTCCGCCCAGCGCGGACACCGGCCAGGTGGCACCCAACCCGCGCCCTCAACCCCGCAGTTCGGCAACGACCTGGGCGGGACGCCCACCGCCCTCTGACCCCGGGTGGCGAACGGCATGCCGGGCCCGCAGCGCCCGGATATCCGCGTTGCATGCCGGGACTCGCAGTCTCCAAAAGGGTCCTCGGCACGTGACTGGGCTGCGGGGAGCAGCCCGCGCTGCATGCTGGGACTCATAGTTTAACGACCCTGGGCCTCCGCGCACCAAGGGAGTTCTGGGACCCGGGGCGGGGGGGGGGGGGGGAGGCGCGCGGCATGCCGGGACCCAGCGCGCGCCGGGAGGGGTGGAGATTCGCAGTGCATGCCGGGGTTTCTGGGCAGCGGCGCGCGCTGCACGCCGGGACCCGCAGGCCCACGCCGCCGGGGCACATGGGGCGAGGCCACGCTGTTCCCGCCGGGCCGGGCCAACAACATGTTTCGGCCCCGGACGCGGCCGGCATCCGCGGCCGGCGCAGCCGCTTCTCCGGGCTGCGCGTAGGCGTGTGTTTACACACGGGCCCCGCGGCGCACGCACGTAGCGTCACGCGACGTCAGACGCTGTCCCGGAAGTTGGCGCGGGCCGGGCGGCGGGTGGAAGCCGGTGCCGGAGCGCGAATTGCAGCGCCGTCGCCTTCACTGCCTGGGCCGGGGTCGCCGGCCCGCCCGCCCGTCCGCGATGGGGACCGGGCCCTGAGCGCCCCGCCCGGCCTCCCTTTCCACAGCGACCCCGCCCGGCCGCGATGGAGGCGCCTTCAGCGGGCCCCCTTCCCGCCGAGGGCGGCCCGCCGGTGGCCGTGGCCGAGGTGCGCTGCCCGGGCCCCGGGCCGTTGCGCCTGCTCGAGTGGAAGGTGGCGGCGGGCGCGGCCGTGCGTATCGGCTCCGTGCTGGCCGTGTGTGAGGCCGCCGCTTCCGCGCCGCCCGCCGGTCCCGCCCCTGCCCGCGCTGGCTCCGGGGGCTGTGTGCGAGCCGAGCGAAGGCTGAGGTCCGAGCGCGCCGGCGTGGTGCGGGAGCTGTGCGCGCAGCCGGGCCAGGTGGTGGCCCCCGGGTGAGTGGGGTCGGAGGAGCGGGATCTGGAGGGATCCTGGGCCGGGCACTGGGCAGGAAGGGGTCCCCGGTGCCGAAGCTAGAGGGACAGCTCGGGGAGAACTTTAGTGGGTGGGTCACACCGCAGTTGTGCATCTGCGTGTCTTTCTAAAGCTGGACGATAGTCACTACTTGTGGGGATTTAACCGTTCCGAAGCATGACTTAAAACGCTTTCAGCTGCCAAAATTGCAGTTTTAGGAAGTAGGCGTATTCTGTTCTGTGATAGGTGCCCCCCCTCCCCCCGGAGGACTCCGCGTCTGTAAGTTAACTGCCCAGTGAGCACGGGACGATCAGGCACGCTCCACGCTGGTCATCGCAGTGCAAACTGCTGGGGGTGGGGTGCACATCTTTAGCTTCTCGTAAACCTTGAGAAACGCGGTTGTAAAGCCGGGTGCAGTTCTGCATCATAGCTCAGGGGGGTGCAGCCGCAGCCCAATTAGTTTAGGGTAACAAAATAGTACATATGCTAGTACGCTTTCCTCGGATAGGCTCTAGCTGTTGGTTGTCTCCGTTTTAATCACATAAAGGGACCTTTCTCTTTTTAGGGGGCGAACCTGTCCACCCAGGCCTCGTGTGACTTTACCAGTGTTGTGCTCTGAGATTGGGCTGGTGTGTGGGTATGGTGTGTACATACACATGACTCATGTGGTTGTTTTTATTGTCTGGAACAGAAACCGGGGCAGGTGACCATTCCTGCTTCCTGCTGTAGTGGTTGGCTCACAGCTTCCTTCTGCGAGGGCCACAGGACATCTCAGGCGCTGGTCCCCTTGGGCACAGTCTGGCCCTCTAGTTGTGCTATGTGCTCTGGTCTCTGCCCCTCTCCTTGTGGCTTGCACTGCCTGTGCATCTGTTGAGAATCTGCTCCCCTTCCATAGGATGGGCTAGGACTGGCCTCCATCCCGACCCCAGGAGCCTCCTCCTGTGTGCACTTCTCCCCACTCGTTGTTTGGAGACGGCACTCTGGTCCTTGGCCTATGGGTAAGGTGCCCTCGCCTGCCCAGTGAGCATGGACAGGATGGGATGGGATGGGAGCTGCCTCGGGGCTGCACCCTCCCCGGAGCCGTCTGGCCGGCCTCCTTTGGAAGGGAGGAGCTCACTGGGCTGTGTGCATATGGCACACTGTGGTTTGCTGTCCTCATTACTTTGAAGTCAGAGTTCACCTGACCGCCGCTTGGGCGTATAAACTCATGAGCCCATAGTTGTGGAGGTGAAGCCCAGTGCTGGTGTAGAAGGCTGTGTAGAAACTTCCTGAGGTGAAGGGCTCTTCGTGTCCTGGTCTTCCTCTGATTATACAAAGAGGGCCACTGAGGCCCAGACAGGTCAGGCCCTGGTCTTTCTGTTCCTCCCATTGTACACAAAAGGCCATTAGGGCCCAGGCGGGCCGGGGACTAGTCAGTGAGAAGCTCCGTGTGTAATGCTTTGATCCCATCAGCCAGACTAGCAAATCAGAGTAACCCAGCACGTTAATCTCACCAGTCAGCAAAGAAACGTACCTGATGACAAGTTCTCAGTAGGGAGTTTTTCTTGTGTGTTTTTTGGCATTTGAGGTTTAGGGTGTCTTACTGCCATGGTTCATCGTAAGGCTCTTTGCGGACCCGATGACGGTGTTGCTCCTGGCGCGCAGGGGTGAGTGGGCACAGGTGAGGCACCGGCACAGCCAGGCTCACCTGCTCGACGTTGTCCTTGTTTTCATCCTCGCTGGCGTCAGCAGGGTTCGTCCCATCCACGTCCGTGGTTATTCTCAGGCAGCGAACAGTCAGTTCTAGGAACTTGGAAATAGTGCTTCTGGGTGTGCCTGAATTCATCAGTGGATTATCGTTTTGGCCGGTAGTAGGAGGAACGTTTTTGTGCTTGCCGTCAGGTAGAGGTAGGAACTGAATCCTTTCTTCTCGGATAGGGAGGGTGCTGGGGTCCCAAGGGGCTTTGGCACGCCCAGCACGCTGCCTTGTCGAGGCTTCACGTTTACATCCTCCTCCCTGCTGCTCTCTCCTTAGGCCACGTTTCATCCAGGGGGTGCCAGTGTGGGGAGGGAGACAGAATGAGAGTACACATCTGTCTTTGTAACTTTCACGTGGATCACAATTATTTTGATTTGAAAACATTAGGACGAGCCGCTGTCAGAAATTCGGTCTATTAATCGTTACTTTACCTAATGTCCTTCTTTTCGACCTGTCTCCTTTTATGTTCATCGTCATTCACTGGGAGGTGTTGAAGTCTGCAGAGGAAGATGTGTGAAACACTCAGGGAACAAGTCTGGTGGTGGGGCAGGACCAACATGGGGAGGCGGGGGTGGGGGTGGGGAGGGGGCTGTTGCTTTGTAAGACTGGAAGCAGTTACGATTGCTGGCATGCTGCTTTGAAGACCTTGGTGGCCCTCTGAGGCGCGGACTGGAGACGGCGCTGAAATTCTGTGAGTCCTTCCCAGCCTGTTGAGCCCAGCGGTACAGGGGAGCACTCGCTTTTGAGACACGTTAGAGGAATGGAGTTTTGTCTGATAAATCGTAGTCGACCCACTGGAAGCTCATACAGTTTTGAGAGAATTCTAGAAAGAATTCCTCGCGGAACCCGAGTGGCTGACTCTAGGTTGCCGCGGGCACTGAGAATGGATAGTCTTCCTATTTTAGTTTCTTCGGATGCTGTGGGTTCTGTCTCTTGCAACCACACGCTCCGTCACCAGGCCACAGGTGGCCGAGGTTCTGTGAAGTAGCTGTGTCCCCACTCTGACTTCAACGTGCGCCCAGCCTGAACGACGGCGGGGTGACGTTGTGGCCACCACCGCTGCTCCACCTCGTCGCCGGCACCTCCCTGCTCCTGCGGTATTCACCATCAAAGCAAGGGTACTCTTTTGCTTCTCTTTGGACGTAATTCCAGACCTAGGGAAAAGGTGCGAGAATAGTGCCAGGAATTCTCCTCCGGGTGTCACGCGGCTCTCCCACAGGTCAGGACGCTGCCACAGCTGCTCACCCTTCTTCCTCACACGCGGTAGCTTCCTCAAGTTGAGGACGTTGCAGATGTCTCCTCGGAATAACATTTTCTTACCTAACCACGGTGCAGCGGCCAGAATCAGAAATAACATCCATGTCGGGCTGCTTTCTGCTCTTTGGATTCCCCTGATGGGCCAGTAATGTCCTTGGAAGCCAAAGAACACAGGTCCTGTGTCAGGCTCAGCCGTCTGAGCTCCTGGATCTCTGGCCTCGAGCGGTTCTCCTGTCTGGTCCTCCGTTTTCTTCTCGTCCGCTGGTGGTTTTGCAGACTGACTCCGTTCCGATCGCCATGTGCATTTGGGCAGGGCTTGCCTGGGTACCTGTGCGTGTCCCGAGCAGGCCTGTCGGGCGACAGGTAGCCTCGGTCTGTCCCATTCTGGTTTGTTCCGGTGAAATGTTACTAATTTTCCTGTCGTAATCGTTCAGCATCTTGTGAGAGATACTTTATTACTCAGTAAATATCTTAAGTTCTCTCATCAAATGGCCGCCCATCATTTTTGGCATCTTGAGGACTCTTGTCTGAATTTCCTGGTTTTTACCAGGATTGTCCAGTGGTGATGTTCTCAAGCCTTTCGTCGTTCCTTCTCCATTTCCGGTTGGCTTTCTACTGTAAGAACCCTTCATTTAATAGTGTAGACTCTGGGATTCTTGTTTTATTCAATGGGTTGTAGTCCATTACTACCATTTTTTCTCAGTGCTCCGATTGTCCCAGGTTTGGCCGGCGGGGGCCCCTCACGCTGACTCCTCTGGTGAGACCCTTGGGTTGGCGCGTGGCCGTGTTTTCTGACACAAATGGTATTTAGGCTCCCGCTCCCCAGCTCTGGAATCACCCCATTCTCCAAGAAATTGTGCTTCCTTTTAATGGAGACTGACATTTGGGAACCGAGATCCGGGCGCACAAGTGACGTTTTGCCCATCGCGCTTGTGTGCTGAGCTCCGTGTTTAGAGCTTGGTGGAGGGCTGTGAGCCGCCCTGGCCTGTCGCAGGAAGACGGAAGGTGAGACCCAGCCTGCGATAGCGCTGGCTCCGCCAGCAGAGAGTCAGGGTGCCCGGCTTCCTCACACTGTGCCCTTCCTGTGCCCTCGGACCTTCCCATCAGACCAGACACAAAAGCTGATGCGTGCAAAAATTTCAGGAAGAATTCGGTATTTGTGTATTTCGGGAAAAATTACTTCTTTAGGAATCGCGTCGTGATTTTCCTATGGATTTTTTTCAAGGACAGACCAGGGAAGTTAGCATTTACTGGTGACTGACTTGACATTCTGGGGCTGGTCTCCCAGGTGAAGTGTTTTCTCCAGAGGTCACAGCATGCCCCTCCCCGCAGGGTGTGGTGGCGTTGGCTCTTTGTTGGGTTGAGGGTAGAAACAGTAGGGTCACTGCCTGCCTTTCATCCCTCTCGCATCAGTATCTGCAGATGAAATCGTGTACGGAAAAAGGGCATTGCTGTTACCTCTTAAAAATACTCTTTCCCTCTCTCTTGGCCATCCGTTACTTTTTTTGAGAATCCTTTCAGCCCTTGTAAAGATGCAGAAGAAGTCCACCGATAACGTTGAGCTCCGCTCTGACCCCGCAAGACAGTTCTGAATGACTTTTTAATTCAGACAGAAGATAGGGTCTCTTTACCCTCCTTTTAATTTAGACGAGATGTTTCCGAGCTGCTGTCCCCTGGGCCACATGTGAGTGTTGGTGTGGCCGAATGGGAAAGGGGGGGTGGGGGACAGACAGCTCGTTGCCTTGGCCACACGTCTCCGTCCTTTGTAACAGTCACAAGTCGTCATGTGCTGCACTCGGGCACATGTGCTGTGTGTGCAGTGTGTGTGTGTCCCGTGTGGTCCAGTCCGGTGTGCAGCTCTCCTGCTCTCCTTCCTGGGCTGCAGCAAACTCCAGAAGCTGGTCTTGAGGGGCACACACGGCATCTTTTTACCTTATCCCTGGTCAACGTTTGCCGGAAACGTCTTTGCGAAGACACGTGGCTCCTCCCTTGTGTGTGGAGACCGTGTTGTGTTTTTAATCACCTCCCCCCCTTCGCCTGGCAGGTGTGGCCTCGGCACCCTGTATGGATTTACAAGTGGTGGGTTTCTACTGTCACGTTGCTTGGCTCGGGGGCCTCTTTGCTAGATGCGGCACGTTAGTGTTTTCTGACTTGGGTAGTCTGAGAAGATTGAGGGACGTTTTGTTTTGCCTCAGATGATGGTATACCTCCTCCCCCTGCTGTGTGGACTCACCCGCCTATGCTGATCCCACGTCTGTGTCAGGTGTAACGTGACAGACACTGCCAGGGTGAATTTAGGTGGAGACCTCGTGTCTAAATTTAGTAAATAGGAAAATTCTCTGTTCGTATTCACAATAGGGAGCTTTGAGCTTTGAACGCTATGGGTGACTCTTTTACATCAGAGAGAGGTGTCGAGTTTTGGAACGAAGGCATCTTGTGGGGGGGTTAGGTTGATTTGTGAGTCATTCACGTAGCTCTTACACGTGTCACGTGATGACAACGTGTAGTGTCGCCACAGAGGGGGTCCTCATAGAAGCTTTGTGTGGTGTCCGTTTCGTGTGCCAGTCGTTGTTCGACGTTAAGTATTCTTTTCAGGTGTTTGGGGTCATCCGAGTCATCCCAAGTGCCTTTGAGAGCAGGGCCCCCTGCACCTGCTTCCTGGCTGTCACCGACTGCCGCCTTCTTGGGGGTGGATGGATGCTGCTGAGGCACGTGGCCTTGGATAGTCCACCAGGAGGGGCTTCTAAGCTGACACCCCGTGTGGTTATCATCTGCCCTGGGGTTTGCAAGGGCGTATCCTGTGCCCAGTAGGCCCCTCCCTGTCGATGCCAGTAGCTGCCCCCAGGTTGTGACAGCTGGAGGCGTCTCCAGGCCCAGTTTCCCGTGGGGAGCAAACACAGCAGGTGACTGAGCCCTGATCTGCTCCGTGGAATAAGACGGGCAAAGCTCCCTGCAGCACAGAAAGTTACATGACTTTTAACGTCATCTGTAGAGAGAAGACTTTGTAGAGAAAGGTACACGTTCAGGCCACGTTGCCAAGGGCGTGTGGAGTGGGTAGAGTGTGTGCCCCCACCCCTGTGCCCCTTCGTCCCCACCTGCCTCCCGGTTGCCTGCCGACAGCTAGGCTTTGCCTGGGACTTGGAAACAAGTTGACAGAGCAAGGACTCTGTGTCTTCTGGGCCTTCACGGGATGGCGTGGCGGAGCGCATATGCGCTTCACGCGGTGCGGTGGGAGCTGAGAGGACTTCCGGGAGGAGGTGTGGCTCTGGATATGGGTTCAGATAGAAAGAAGAGGCAGAGGTGGCGAGTGCCAGGCTGGTCTAAGCCGAGGGAGCCCCCGTGTCGGGGGGACCTCCGGCAGCACTCGGGGGGCACACCACTGGTGGAGCACGTGGGACCCGAGTGGCCATGGAGTGGCGTGGCAAGGTCCTAGGGACCTGCGGGGTGACAGGAAGGCCGGCTGCCGTGACGCTGGCTGTCACACTGGATGGCACGCCTCCCTTAGCCTGGGTTGCTCTGCGCAGGTGACGTGCAAAGCCCCCCGGTGACCGGATGGTGCTGGGGGCACAGGGCCGGGCCGCAGTGCAGGTGCCCGGGGACCAGCCACGTGCTCCTCTCTGCCTCGCTGCGGTGCTCTGCCACAGGGTCCTCTGGAAAGGCCACCAGCAGCCCTAAACCACCAAGTTTGGTGGCCGTGTCCTCGTTAGTTGGTGGTCTGCCGGTACCACATATGCATTTTAACTGCATGGTTTGGCGAGTTCTGACAAACGTGTGTGCCTTGGAAAGCACCACCCACAGTCACGATGTGGACATCTTCATCCTGGTGTGTGTCTTGATGCTGTCCGGTGTCTCTTCGGGGCGTTTGACACTGATACTCCTTTCCCGGAACGTTCCCTCCCTGGTGTCTGCTGTGGACCCGGCTCCTCAGCCTTTGCGAGCACTGATTTTGTTTTCTGCTACGCTTGACCTTAGCCAAAAGGCCGAGAAGCGATGATGATTTTGCTTTTCGATTGCATTCTTTTTTCCGCCTGTCCCTTAGTTGTTGGGGTTCCCCAAAGGCCTGCCATCTGTTTTATTGGCAGCGGTTAAGCCCTAGCCTGGGATAAGCAGCCCACGAGACCTGTATTCCGTGGTCCTGTCCACGTCCAGGCACACGTCCACCTGTGTGGGCAGCTGGTGGTGCCTGTGCCTCCCTCGCTCGGTTTTCCAGGCAGACTTGTCCTTTCGTGCCTGGTCCCTGGCAGGCTCACTCCAAGAACATCTGCGAGTGTCCACGGCGCTCCTGGCTCCCTCGGTTCTCACTTCTCCTGGCATCTCCTGCCCGCACTGGTGCACTCAGAGCTCGTTTGCCCGCCCCGCTCCCGGCACCTTCGCGGCGCCACCTGTGGGTCCTCCCTGCTGCGTTCAGGGCTCTGGACCCTTGAACGGTTGGTCTCGAGTCTGCCACTTTCCATGTGCTCTTAGCTTGGGCGATCTGAAGCCAGCTGTGCCTCGCCTGTGTGGCTTCGCCTTGGCTCCCCTCTCCATCCCACACCTGCTTCCTCTTGGTTTGTTGTGACCCTCCTGTCACCTTGTCCTGGAAGAGGGGCTGTCCTAGAAGCTTCCTTCTACTGGAGGAGAATCAATCCTCTAGAATTAGCTGCCCATTCAGGACTCCCCTTGAATGTTAGCGACCTGGGCAAGACCAGGATTTCTTAAGGACGCAAAATATCTGATAAATTGGACTGGGTTAAAATTTAAAACCTGATCTTCAAAAACCACTGTTAAGAAAACGCAAAGGCTGACTACCAACTGGAAACACATACCTCACAAAGTGTTTCGACCTGTTTATTGCTCGAGCTGGACACCAAATGTGTCTTCGGGTTAATGTTTTAGGAGAGGTTGGTGGAATCTTCCTTTCCCGTTTTTGGGGATTCCTGAAAAAACTCCCCAAGCCACGAGTTTGTGTAGAGAAACGGGTGAAGTGGGTAAGTGCAGACTGGCTTTTTCACGTCGTGCGTGTCTGCCGTGTCCACAAAGGAGGCCTGGCCAGCAGGTCGCACCGCACCCGAGACTGGAGTCCTTCTGCTCCTGGTGCCTGGGTGGCCTGCGCCTTCTTACGCGACTGTAGGTCCCCAGAACCTGTAATTGAAACACAGGCGATATCAGCATTTTTAAAACCTACCCCTAGCATTCCAGGGGGCAACCAGCAGCTTTTTGCCAGGGTCCAGAAGGCCCGACAGACCCCCCGGAAAACCCTATTAGCCAACAGTTGACCCACACCTTTGACTTTTGGGAAGGTGCACGGCCGTCCCCTTGCCGCCTCTGCCCATGTCCTCCCAGACGCGTCGCCTTTCTGGGCCTCTTACTTCCCCACCTGCACTTGGGAGGGCAGGACAGGCAAGGAGGGGGCCCCGGCAGGACGGAGTCTGAACAGCGGGTCGTCCACAAGGTGGGCCACCCGGCGGGCAGCTCCGTGGGAAGGAGTGTTCCTCGTGTGGCAGGAGCCGAGCCGGCTGTCTGAGGGAGGGCCGATTCGGGGGTGCCCGCCGTGAGGGCTGGGGTACGAGAGGCCCGGACCGTGGCAGCCGCTTGGTGGGGGTGGGGTGGGGTCTGGACGATGAAGGAAGGGTTCTTCTGCAGGGACGTGAGTGGGGACCGGGTTTGGCGGGACGAGGTGCTGCGGGGCCGGGCAGGTGGGGAAGGCCAGACCCGAGCGCCCGCTCCAGACGCCAGCAGCACAGGGCCTGGTGGTGGAAGGCTGAAGAGACAGCACAGGGCACCCAGAGAAGGTGGGCAGCGAGCGGGGCGGCGGCGGGGGGGGGGGGGGGGTCCCGGGGCCTGCCGGCAGGAATATAGAGCCCGAAGACATCTCTGGGCCGGTTGGCGGAGGACTGGGGAGACGGCGGGTTCTGGGTAGAGGTGGCGATGGTGCTGAAGGCGGGAGCGCGCACCCACGGAGAGGGAAGAGGCAGGCGGCAGAGCGTGGCCCTGCCCCGCGCTTGGTTTGCGGTCGAGCCGGCTGCGGGGCTGCGGACACACAGGGGCGTCGGGGCGCCGCGTACCCGGTCGTGAGCGGCAGAGGCGGGCAGGAGGGGAAGAAGGAGGCCCGGTGTGGAAGGGGGGTGCCGTCCCTGGCAGCCGTGCGCCCGTGGAGGCCGTTGGGTCCGGAAGCTCTGGGGCCGTCTGGGTGGCCATCCGTGCGGCCTTGCTTTGTGAGGAAGCACCCAGGAAGGCCCCGCGTCCCAGATGCTGGCCTGACCGCCGCCTGGGTGCCCCCGGGTCTAGGTAAGGGGCAGGAGACTCCCGCGGCCCCGAGTTACGGGGCCTCCAGAGCTCTGACCACGCAGCCTTTGGGTTTGTGTGGAAATCGTCGCGTGGGGTGAAAACTAGGAATACTGCAGGAGTTCCGTCAGAAAACTTGCACTGAATCGGAGCCGCTCTGTAGACTGGGAACGGTATTTGGGAGACGACACCGTTGGTTATTTGTTGGTATTCTAGCAAGTTGCTCCTTGCCACGTTAGCGTAGGTTTCCGTGTTTTAAATGGTTTCTCAGAAGCCTGAGAGTGTCAATATTTCACATACCTGAGGCTTTCACGTCGTCCCAAGTCCATTCTCCCGACAGGACGTGCCTAGTTTTTCGTCTGTCGTGCGTGGGTTCTGGGTTGCCCCGTGGGGCCCCGTGGGCGAGAAGCCCTCCTTTCCCGCCCCGGAAGCAGAGCCCCGCCGCGGGGTGAGGCGCGCCGGGTCAGGTCGGGTCGCTGGGAAGATGGGTTCTGAACCCCGGGGGCTGTACCCCCTCGGGGCATGTGGTCAACCGGGGATTGTGCGTCTCCCCTTCCTGACGTGGGACCGTCTTCGCCTCTGTTTCTAGGGCCGTCCTGGTGCGGTTGGAAGGCTGTAGCCACCCGGTTGTCATGAAAGGCTTGTGTGCCGAGTGTGGCCAAGACCTGACCCAGTAAGTCCTGGCAGCTTGCGGGAGGAAGGCGGCGCCTCTCCGCGTTGGCGGCGCCACGGGCGGGCGGCCTCAGGCACCCTGCTGTGCCCGGTGACCCGAGGCAGTCTCCCGGGGAGGTGTCCTTTCTGGCTTTATTTCCATAAGTCCCGAAAGCATGGAGCGCGTTGGATGCTCACAGGCGTGCTCGGTTTGCTTTCCCCTCCCCGCCGAGCACACTGCACATCCTCCCGGGCCCCCGGGGCCCCCCGCCCCACTCCCCGGGCTCCTTCACCACCAGTGCCGTGCGGTCGCGCCATTGTCTGCGCAGAGCAGCGCGGACTGTCCTGTGTTTGCGTAGGTGAGGGCCTCTGTTGCCGTGTGGCCGTCACAGTTCATTTCCAAGAGACCTTCGTGTTTTGTGAGAACCTGGCCTGTTGTCAGACCCCGGATGGCCTCTCAGCGGCTGGCCGCAGAAGGACGCGCCGCACTGAGCTAGCAGTGAGCCTCACCTGAAGTGTGAATGAAAATCCTACCCTGGAAGCCCCGGGTGCTTTCCGGGCGTGGGTCGTGGGGTCACCCACGGTCCTGCGTGCCTTCTGTGTACAACTCGTTCGGGGTGTTCACGTCTGGCCCTTCTCCCGTGTGCAGGTTGCAGAGTAAGAACGGGCAGCAGCAGGTGCCTCTGTCCACGGCCACAGTGTCCATGGTGCACAGCGTCCCAGAGCTGATGGTGAGCTCCGAGGTGAGTCCTGCCTCTGGCGGGGGCGACGTGTTGGACAGAACATCTCCGGAGAACGGCAAGGAGCATGTGTGGGCCTTGTGCCGTGCAGAGGACGGGTGCAGAAAGTGCCGCGTCTGCGGGCGTCATAGCCGCTGGTGGGACCGGCGGTGTGTGAGCAGCGTGCCGCCCCCCCCCCCCACCCCGCTTCTGCTTTCCCAGAGGGTCCTGCTTACCGGGGATGCGCCGGCCTCACGGCCTCGGAGCCGGGAGCTCTCCCGGGTGCTGTGGCTCACATGGTCCCCCGGTGCGTGGCCGGAAGCAGTGGGTAGTGGGTCTGGGAGGCCGACCGAGGGGAAGGCCGGAAGCTGCCGGAGGCTGCAGTTTGAGGGCTGGGAGCAGGCGGCTGTGCGTCGGACCTGAGCGGGCAGCGCCGGCGGAGCGGACGTGGGGGCAGGGAGGGGACGGGAGAGCATGCCGGTTCGGCCCTCCTGTGGGGCAGTCCCCGAGCATCCCCATACCTGCAGACCTAGCACACGAAACCGCCCTTACTTCCCCTGAGTTTCAGAAGTCACGCGGGCAGTGTGGGTCAGGGGTGTCCTGACCCCCGTTTTCATAGGCCAGGGGTGCAAATGGCGGGTGAGGGAGAGACACCAGGATGAAGCCCTTGATGGGTTGTGCAGAGACTCAGCTCTTGGTGGGGACCAGTCTCCCGGCTGCCCGTTTATGTAGGTGGCGGGTGAAACTTTTTCAGTCACGATTTGATGAGATTTGTGCTTTTAAAAAAATTTATTTAAGTTCTGGTTGGTTAACACACAGTGTAGTGTCGGTCTCAGGAGTAGACTCCGGTGATGCGTCACTCGGGCCACACCCGGCACTCATCCCAGCCCGCGCCCTCCTCAGTGCCTGTCCACCGGGCCCCTCCCTCACCCACCTCCCCGCCAGCCACCCTCAGTTTGTTCTGTGTGGTTAAGAGTCTGTTGTGGTGTGCCCCCGTCTGTTTTTGTGGACACAACCGGTTTCTTTTCATTTCTTTTTTCATTGGTTTACACGTTAAGTCATAGGATTACGATCACAAATCATAACGTCATCAGAGTTTGGACCCAGTGGACTGGCTGGGGAGGCTGGGGTCTGGGCAGCGTGGCCCCATGTGCTGTGTTAGCGTGCAGAGAGCCTCGAAGCACCTCTCCCGGCTTCCTTTGGTTTCTCCTGACAAAATCGAATTTTGTTTTGGATCCAGATGTACTTACCGACTTTCCTTTCTATTTCTCTTCAGCAAGCCAAGGAGCTGGGAAGGCAAGACCAGCAGCGGCTACATCGAAACAGAAAGCTGGTGCTCATGGTCGACTTGGACCAGACGCTGATCCACACGACAGAACAGCATTGCCAGCAGATGTCAAACAAAGTGAGCGGCCCCAGCAGCTCCTCTCGGCGACGCTTCTTGGGCCAAGGAGGCTGGCTGGGGCGGGAGCCCAGGGCCCATGCTCCCAGGGCCGTTTCCCCTAGCTGGTCCCCACCGGGAGGTGCCGAGGCACGCTCCCACCCTCCGGTGCCTGGTCCACACGTGGTCCCGTGAATCAGGAAGGTTGAGGGCTCGGGGCCTGGAGGGCCCAAGGCCCAGCGGTAGACAGTGGGGCGGACGGCAAGGGAGGAGTGGTCCGGGGGGGACACAAGCCGGCAACACCTCTGGAAATACCTGGAACACTGGGGGCGGGGGTGCAGGTGGGTACCTGGGTCTGCACTCACGACAGCAGATAGAGGCTGGGTCCGCTTTGCATAAATCCTTCTGGGAAATTAAATTTCCAGAGAAAGTAAAGGGTCAGGGGCGGAACCCTGTTTGAGTATACGTCGAGCCTCTTCCCACCCTTCGCTCCTTTCCTCTGTATGGAGCCTGGGGACTTAAATTTCTGGCCCCTCCCCAAGGCACTGAGTCGTGCCCGTTACGGATCGCTGTCTGCAGGCTGGCACAGCTTCTGCCTCCTTGACTAAGGAGGCCTCACCGGCGTGGACGTGGTCAGTTATTTAAAGTCTTTGTTGGTGGGGTTGATGTGCAGACTGTTGTCGGTGCCTGCAGGTGTCGGTTCCTAGCTGTGGCTGCACGTGGTGGGAGAGCCTCCGACAGGCCAGCAGCCGGGGATGTGAGACCCCAAGGGCAGCAGGACAGGTCTGCTCATGGTCCCGGGATGGGCGTGTGTCCTGGGGGGGTTCGCTGCAAACTTTTCTCGGAACACACCAGGCTGTTTCAGTTTGGCCTCGTGAATAAATCCAGTGACACAGGCGCAAACGTGGACCATCTCCGCTAGTCCCGTAGGCCGCAGAGTCACTTCCGCCTCCGGACGTTGCTGACGGTGAGGACTGATCTCATAGTCGTGAGCGGAGAACTTGTCCTCCAGCAACGTCCTTGTCACTTCAGTTCTGTCTCCCATAAAACAGCGTGTATTTTTTTTAAGTTTATTTTGAGAGAGAGAGAAAGAGAGAGAGAGAGGGAATCCCAAGCAGGCCACACTGTCAGCACAGAGCCCAACATGGGGTTCAAAGTCACGAACCATGAGCACATAACCTGAGCCGAAATCAAGAGTCAGACGCTGAAGTGACTGAGCCACCTAGGAGCCCCAACAGCACGTGTTTTAGTTGTATTAGCACTTTTTTACTATCGTGACATCTCGTGTCACCATATATTTTTGTGTGCAGCATAAGGTGTTAGTAAATACTCTGCGACTGTTTCATTCATAACAACTCTGCTTAATTATCTTACAGCTGGAGGACTTCAGGGGTGCCTGGGTGGCTTGGTCGGTTGAGCGTCCGACTTTGGCTCAGGTCATGATCTCATGGTTTGTGAGTTCAAGCCCCACATCGGACTGCTTGCTGTCAGTGCAGAACCTGCTTCAGATCTGTCCCTCCCTCTCTCTCTGCCCCTCCCCTTGTCTCTCTCTTTCTCTGTCTCTCTGTCTCTCTCTCTCTCTCTCTCAAGAAATAAACATTAAAAAAAAGAGTTGGAGAACTTTATGTAAAGCGGTAGTTTCTGCACGTATGTGCTTGTGTGTATGTGGCCATAGCTGGCTCTGGGCTTCATTGTGCCTTTGAAGTCGGCACGTTTAATTCATTTCACAGCAGTTTAAACTCGTCGTAACATGCCTGTTCCTCAGCTTGTGTGATCTACAAGGTGAAGGTCTCCTCCCATCCACGTGGACGGGCCTCAGCTCCGGCTGGCCTCCGTGGCTCCACCCCCACCCGTGCCCACAGGTTACCTGCGGGCCGGCTCTGCCCAGCACTCAGGTGTGCACGCGCACACCTGTTGTGACGTCTAGAAAGATGTGTTTAACTCTTCACTTTGGCAACCTGAACTTGTGTTTTTAAGGACGTTTATATGCACCTGTGGAGGACATGGAATGTGATTTCTAGAATTCCATACTCCAAAATGTTTTAACAGAACAGCTGGTTCATGAAGGGTTTGACCACTTTAGAGCTAGTAAAAAGTTAAGTAAGCCCAGGGTCGCTTACTTTTAGTTTTCAGTGTTTCAGAGTTCTCTTACTGAGAAGATTAATGATAAATAGGGATTAAAAGGATCAACGTTTAGTTTGCTAAGGAAAATAAGTTTCTTTGTATATTAACGACATGTAACTTGTGGGCGTTACTAATCTTACCTATCTGCTAAAAGCGGTTTGAAATACTATTTCAGGTTTGGTGTTGTATTTGTAAGTTAGTAAACCCGTATCTTAAAGCAGTCACTGAGCCAGACTAAGTTCCGTGGGACTGTTTGGTTTACTCCCATCAGTACTTGGGGGGCGGGGGGGATCATGCGTGGATCACCGGAGACCTGTTCTAAGTGATCCGCCGTGGCCGAGCTATTTGGCAAGTGTTAGGGTTTGAGGACACAGATCCTTGCTTTGCTGTTAACAGACAAAGACCACGGTCCAAACGGTGCGAGGATCTGCTGACACCGCTGAAGCCCGTGGTTGCCGAACGTGGTGACCGTGGCGGTTCATCACAGGCAGCGACGTGGGTGGGTTCGCTGCCGGGACCGTCATTGACAGTGTCTTGGGTGGTTACCGCGGGGGGGTGGGGGGCGCAGTCCGGAAGTGCCGTCCAGGCACCTCATGCCTTCTCACCGGGCACGCCTGTTCTTCCAGGGTATCTTTCACTTCCAGCTGGGCCGCGGCGAGCCGATGCTGCACACGCGTGTGCGTCCGCACTGCAGGGAGTTCCTGGAGAAGATCGCCAGGCTGTACGAGCTACACGTCTTCACGTTTGGGAGCCGGCTGTACGCTCACACCATCGCAGGTGGGCGGCTCAGTCCTCGGTCACCCGTGCCGACTCACGCGTCGCGTGGGCGTTGTCCCCAGTGGGTTAGGTCTCTCTTCATTTTCAGTGACGTCCTTAAAGACGAGGGGACACACGAAGCTCTCCCAGGCCCCTTTCCAGTCCCCGAGCTAGCTCTTGCCTCCCCAAATGGGCAGGCCACCCCCGCTCTGGTCAGGCGCACGCCGCGGGCTGGTGTGAAGGTTGCTCGGCACCGCAGCTGTGTGGAAACGTAGAAACTTGCTACGTAAGCCTTCTCAGGGTGTTTTGGTTTTGGTTTTGGTTTGGAAATACCTCTGGAGCCGAGTTGCTTACTGACGCTCTAAGTGCAGGTTAAAACGATCGTCTCTCATTTGTAAATGAATGACGTGGTGACTTAGTGTTAACCTGTTGGTGCAGCTTAGTGGTTGTGTGCTGGCCATGCGTGTGCCTCGTGTGTGCGTAGATGTCCCTGGTGGTGCCCACCAGGGGCCCGTCTGGCTGGGGGCGGAGCCCCGAGCTTGGCCTTCACCCCGCCCAGGGGCAGCTGGGGCCCGGTGCTCACAGCTCCTTCGTGGCCAAATAAAGTACTTCCGAATGGAAATATTTTTACGGGTTGGTTTTGGTCTTTGTTGACGGAGAAACGACTTCCGAATCCTCCTCTACACCTAGCGCCCCGTAGGAGGTTGTTAACCACGAGCACATCGGCTGTGTGTGGAAGTTCCTTCCTCGTGCAAGAAGGAACTTTCCTGAGATGTGAACGTGGTGGGACCACTCCGTGGAACTCTCGTACCAGTGAGCACCAGCACCTGGGTGGAGGAGCGGTTAGGTCCTCGGGTGCCCCCCTCAGGCTGCCTCCTGGCACAGGACGACTTGCCCTTCCCCTGCGGAGCCTTGGCATCTCTCTGGACCTCCATCAGGAGGACCTGCATGGGGTAGAGAAGATAACACCGGTGTAAATAGAAGGGCTTGGGGGAGGCGTCCCTGGCAGTCCAGAGGATGTTCCCGGGGGCCTCAGCCCTGCAGAGCGAGGCCCGCCTCAGGCCGTCGGCGCCCTCTGCGCCTCACGCGCTTTGTGCCTGAGAGTCCACATCCAGAGACGTGGCAGGAACTTCCCCTTCCCGTGGGCCAGCGTCCCCGCACGGGCGGGTGCAGAGCCCCTCGGCCGAGCAGCACTGAGTCCGGGGGACCCACAGGCACCGCGTGGCCGCCTCCAGCACGGGCGACGGCACCGCGCACGCAAGAGGCCCTGGGAGGAAGCCCGTGGCCCGAGGGACGGGTGCCCCACGTGGCTTTGAGGTGGTCGAGCCTTCAGAGGGCAGGACGCTGGCACAGGCAGGCCCTGGGGCCGGGTGGGTGCGTTCTGGCACCAGGTGGGTGGACTTGCTCGTTGGCAGGAGACTGCTGGGGCCCTGCCGTGGTTTTTCACCAGTTTCCAGCCATGGTTTCTACACCTTCCTCTTCCTGTCACCTTTCACGTTCTGAAAGTTCTCGCTTTGACGGAGTGTACGTTTTTAGTGTAATTAGGATATGTCTCTTTTTATTCGGATAAAACTGTTAAGCGTTTGAGGTGCTTTTCACTTATTGTAGAGATTCCAGTAATTCTAGGAGAAGCTTCAGGTTTAGCCACCGAGTGACATCAGTGTTCGTACGGGACTTACGTTTTTCTCACTTAGTAAGGATGTACATTTGTAACGTTTCTTCTCTGAGTGAGCGTCGTTTGTTCATAAGCACACAGATTTAAACCCTTTAAGTGCTGTGTGGAAGGCCCTGTGCGCGGCGGTGTGGGGCACGCGGTGCAGACACCAGGGCCCTGGGGCACACTGGCTTTGATGGGGGGTGTCTGGTGGTCCTGGGGTCCCGGCCGACAGCAAGTTGTGGAGGTGGGCTGCCGTGCCCGCCTTCACAACGATGAGGGGATACACCCTGAAAGGGTCTCCAGAGGACGCGGCCACATCGCCGGATGGGCACAAAGCCGCCCGGCGCCTGGCTCACTGCTTCGCAAACGGCCGAAGGTGCGGGGAAGCTGCACGTGGCGGCACAGCGGACCCTTCAGTCCCGGCGCCCCACACGCCACAGGCTGTGTTCACGTTTTTGTCACCCCCGCGCACCGCGAGCATCCCCGGGGCGTGCTGCTGAGCCGTGTTCGTCTTCTGTTCTCAGCCAAGTCCCGGGTAGTGTTAGATGCAGTAAACGTTCCGCAAACTCAGGCCTTTAAACACAGTAGAAGGAACCGCGAGTGAATCACAGTCTTACCAGGACAGACGAGGGCGGTGGGTGTCCGTGTGTGACGCTTTGTGTCCCTGCTGTCCTCACAGCACAGTAGGGGCTTCACCACCTGCAGAGCAGGACATTCGCGGCTCACGTGTCTGACCTTCATTTTGTTTTCTTTCCAAAGGCTTTTTAGACCCTGAGAAGAAGCTTTTTTCTCATCGAATATTATCGAGGGATGAATGTATTGACCCATTTTCTAAAACAGGAAACCTTAGGTACGTACCTGGTTGTGTTCATCTCCGGGGCTCACTGGGAAGTTTGTGGCGGAGAGAGCACCAGACCCGTGATTCTGGGTTGATTCCCCCCATTCCTTCGTCCCCCGCCCCCCGCCATGGCACTCAGAAAGCCTGCTGTCTTTCCACCACAACCCTGCCTCCCCCCACTGTCCGAGCATCCAGGCAGTGGTGGGCTCCTGGGGTGGGGCTTGGCTGGGGCCCCAGAAGTCGGGGGTCTGGGGAGGGCAGCTGAGAACAGGGCTGGGACCTGAGGGATGAGGGAGGTGACAAGCCAGGGGATCGGAGCCCTCCCGGGCACCACAGCTTGAGAGGAGGAGGGGCTGGTATTTCCTTAGGGGCTTGCACGCTGCGAGTCCTGCTGGTTCGTCAGATCTGGAGTCACGTTCCCACCTCTTCCCGGCACCGCCATGGGCCCCTGCCCGTCCCCCCTCTGCTCTTAGAGCGGGCGCTCCCACCCCATCCAAAGGCTCCTGGACATTTCAGGACTTGGCCCATTTCTCCCCGGAAAGATAGCCCCCGCCCTCCCATCCTGATACGGCATCAGTCGTAGTTTGTTTCCTTGTATGTTGCTTTCTAAGGATACCTGGGCAGTGACAGGGAGGCCTGTGGCCTTCTGCCACCGCTGGGCTTCCTCACGGAGTGTTCCGTGTTTCAGATTCAGCCCCCCCCCCCCCCCCCCCCCCCCCCCGCCGCCCTAGACCTATTCGAGACCGTAGGAGCCAAGAGGAGAATGAGCACTCCTTTCAGAAACAGATACTGTGTTTGCTAGTTAGCGTCACACTGATGAAAACAAAGGACGATGGGCGGTGCTGTCCGTGACTGACTCGGGGGGAGGCTGCCTACAGCAGCAGCACTGGGGAAAGGTGGCCCACTCCCTCCCCGGCAGGTGACCGGCACGTGGCTCACGGAGGTGCAGGCAGCAGGGCTCTCTTCCCAGTTTTTACCTCCCTCATCTAGAGTTACAGGTGCCAGAAAGCATCAACTCTGTCGTTATTTTAGCTGCCATGTATTTTGCCTACGGGAAACAGACTCCGAGTAATAATAATTTTGGACACGTGAACGTGCGTACCTGGGTGGCTGTAGCCGTCAGCCACTAGAGAACGGAATGGTGGGAGGCAGTCCCCCCGAGTTTATTTCCAGATCCGAGAACAGATTCACTTTGAATTTTGAGTCTTCCGAGCTTGTCCGGAGCTCAGAATTGTGGACAGAAATAGAATTTAACAAGGCTGTGTGAGGGTACCAGGACCCTTGGTAACGTTTCTGCTGACCCCACACATTCTAATAGTATGTTTGGACTCAAAAAGAGACCACGCAGGCGCGCTGCAGGAAACCGTTGTCTCAGCTGAGCTGTGAGGTCATGTCCTCCCACCTTGACCTGGAAGCCTTTCCCTGTGGAGGGGCAGCAGCACGCTGGCCACTGGCTCGTTAACCTGCTTTTGTAAATGTGTTGGGACGTGGTCGTTTGTGCAGTGTCTGCCAGCTGCCCAGGATGGGGGCACGGCCCCCAGACGCTAACCTCTCTGCGCCGTGGCTCCGCCTTGAGGAACGTCACAGACGGTGGAGAAGGTGTAGCTGCTTTCATCTGACTTCACCTGGGAACTTTGAGAGTTTAAATAGCTAAACCAAAGTCCTGCAGTGCGATTTCCGGCTGTCTCTGATGAATCTGTGATCTACTGACTACTAGAAAAGATTATCGTGACTCTGAGTATTTTTTGTAAAGTGTGCTAGTTCTGGTGCATTTTTACTTCCAGAAATCTCTTTCCCTGTGGAGACTCGATGGTGTGTATTATTGATGACCGGGAAGATGTCTGGAAGTTTGCCCCCAACCTGATAACCGTGAAGAAATACGTCTACTTCCAGGGCACAGGGGACATCAATGCTCCCTCTGGGTCACGGGAGTCCCAGGCGAGGAGGAGAGGTGGGTGACCTGGTCGGGAGAGGAGTAGCTAGCCCAGACCTCCCTGCGTGTGTCCCGTGTCCCGTCTCTGCCGTGGCTGCCGTCAGTCCGAGATTCACTCTGTCGTCGTCTGTATTTCAGTGGTTGAGACCGACACCCAAACCAATGTTTGGTTTCCACTTGGGTTTTTTTTTTTTTTTAATAGCATTAATCTAAGTATTTTCGTAATTGAATAAAGATTAAGGAATTTGGTTAGTTTAGTACATCTGAGACTTGTTATCCTGGTTCTCTTTCTTTTTTTTAAATATTTTCATTTATTTACTTTTGAGAAAGAGGAGAGAGATCGTGAGCAGGGGAGGGGCAAAGAGAGAGAGAGAGATACAGAGAATCCCAAGCAGGCTCCATGCTGTTAGCACAAAGCCCAAAATGGTGCTCGAACCCACAGACTGCGAGATCGTGACCGGAGCCAAAATCAGGAGTTGGATGCGTAATCGACTGACCCCCTGGATGCCCCGTCCTTGTTTCTGAGAAGACAAGCAGGACGCTGGGAACTTGGCCATCGCGGTCCTTGGAAAGCATGAGCTGTGGGTTGTAGCACCTCCAGCTCCTTGGTGGGTGGCGCTGTGCCCTGGCCCAGAGCCTTCAGGGTGCCACACGGCTTCGCTTATCTGGTGAGCTTGAAGCCAGAGTCTGTCTGGAGAAAATCCAGAGTTTTGGTTGGAAGTGTTTCTGATGATCTTTAGTTCATGAGATGTTCTGAGGTGGGCAGTGATTGCTGGAGGTGCAGGCCAGGAGAAGGTGGGACCTGAGGGCGTTCCTGCGGGGCACAGATGGGATGGCCCGGCCAGAGCAGGGCTGGGGGTGCCGCCCACGGGCCGTCCACCCACAGCGTGGAAACCAGCAGTGTTCTGTACGTTTAAACCGCTGTAAAAAAACAAAACCAAGTGGCCATCTATGGCCACAAACCTGGAATATTGGCTGTCTGGTCCTTCCAGGCCACAGGCTGCCGAGCCCAGGTTGGAAGCGTGGTGAGAGCAGACGCAGGGCGCGCTCCCATTGCTCTGACAAGCGAACGTTAAATACCGGTCCCCTTCCCTTTTGTGTGCACCTGTAGTGACTCAGTCTTCTAAAGCTGCCGACGTCGCGGAACACGCTCCATCCGTCAGGGAGACCGAGGAGGGACGGCAAATCCCTGGGGTCGAGCAAAGTAACGGCCTTGGGAAGCCCACGAGGGAGCTCAACGGGGGTGTCTCCCCACGGGGAGGCTGGCCCCTGCCTGGGCAGGAGGAGGACAGAGGCGCCCGGCCCGCCACCCATGGCCCCTTGGCTGATGGCAGGGGACCCCCAGCATGTGCTCAGCCGCACGGTCGGACATCGCTGGAAAAGCGGCCCGCTCAGGGCACGGCAGGCGGTGACCTGGACTTTGACCTTTCCAGTGACAGCGAGTCGGACGCCCAGTCATCCTCTGAAGGCGAAAGTGGGGAGAGGAAGGGCCTGGAAAGGCCTCAGGGCTCACGAGATGCAGGGAAAGTGGCGCAGCGGGGAGGCCCTCCTGGTCCGGGAGGGGAGAGGCCTGCGGGAGCCAGTCCGTGTGGAGAGTCTGCCCCGGGCGAGCATCTGGATGTGCAGGACGAGGACGAGCGGGACGGCCTCTGCGGGCTGGGCGGGGGCTCTGCGGACAGGAAGGAGGCCGAGACCGAGTCGCAGAACAGCGAGCAGTCGGGCATCACGGCGGGCGAGTCCCTGGACCAGAGTGTGGAGGAGGAGGAGGAGGAGGAGGAGGACACGGATGAGGACGACCACCTGGTCTACCTGGAGGAGATCCTCGCTCGGGTGCACTCTGATTACTACGCCAAGTACGACCGCTACCTCCGCGGGGACAGCCAGGAACCCCCCGACATACGCAAGATTGTCCCTGAGCTCAAGAGCAGGGTGCTGGCAGACGTGGCCATAATATTTAGCGGGCTGCACCCCACAAACTTCCCCATCGAGAAGACGCGGGAGCACTACCACGCCACAGCCCTTGGAGCCAAGATCCTCACTCAGCTGGTGCTTGACCCCGACGACCCCGACAGGGCCACCCACCTGATTGCTGCGAGGGCAGGTAAGCGCCTGTGCCCCAGTCCTGCCCGTGGTGCCCCCGGTGCCGAGCACATCCGCGTCGGTCTCGGGTGACCGCTCTTCGAACGAGCACATCTGCTCGTTTCGTGCGGAGTTTTCAGAAGTTTGTTTCTGTGCCCGTGTGGCATTGTGTGGGTGTGTGCTGTGCGCGTGTGCCTCCCGGTCACCGCCACACGCTCCCTGTAGTCGGGCTCCTTCTGGAGTGGGCGGCGCCCGCGGGTCAGGTGAGCATGAGGGGAGCCCAGTTACCGGTCGTCTGGCTGCTCGGTTCAGCGGGTGAAAGGGCGGCTGAGCCTGGGTTTGAAAACCGGACACGGGTTCTGGTGGGAACCGAGTAAGTCAAAAGGGATCGAAACCCGAAAAGTGAAAATTAAAGTCGTTCTAGGAAAGTCCCTCTCAGACGCTCAGGCTGCAGGAATTTCAGCCAACAAAACGGGCCTCCCCGCCCGCTCTCTCCCCCCCAGTAATGGGCGGAGTCAGGAAAAACCACCTGGTTGCTAAAAGAAGAAAACAAAACAATTACCGTTTCTGCATGGTCCTCACAGACCGCAGCATGGTGTTTTCTGAGCAGGGATGCCCCCGATGCTCCAGGCCGGGGCCTCCAGGTGGCAGCCTACCCACGGGGCAGGCTTCCCCGTCAGGCCAGCTCTGTCCCTGCGTGCATCACATCCTGTTTGACGGTCGCATAAAGGGGCAGATGGAAGGAAGCTCCATGTTGGTGTGAAATGTTGGGAGGTCCTAACTGGGAGGGGGGCCGGCTCATGGCAGCCCCCGCACCCCGTGTGTGCAGCGAGCCCAGAACCCCCGCCTGGGCGCAGCAGGTGTCCCGGCTGTCTGTTAGCCATTCCAGGGACACAGCTGCATGCACGTCGGGGGACACTGCATTCCTCCCTCCCAGCCTGCACCGGGCCTGTCCATGCTTCAGCCCGGCTGTGCCTGCCCTACCTGGGCTACAGTGGGTGCAGGGGTGCTGAGTGGGGCCCTGAGCATCCAGCAGAGAAGCGGAGATGAGACGCAGCTGGAAGGGCATCTGGGCAGCGTTCCTGCAGCAGCAAGCTGGGGGCATTTGCACACATCAAGTGCACGGTCTCAGGGAAGAGTCCTTGGGCAGCTGGCTGCAGGTCACGGGGGCAGTGGGAAACTCCCCACGGAAACAGATGGGCGCCTCCTGGCAGGGGTGAGGGGGTCTAGCGAGACCCCATGGCGGGCCCCTGCTTCGTGGGGTGGGCCAGGGGCCGGCAGCACGGACAATGAGATCCCGGATTTGAGACACGTTGATTGTGCCAGGCAGAGTGATTCAGGGCTGCCCCTTGCCCGCGGCCAGGCTGGAGTGTCAGGCTGTCCCCCCCCCCGCAGGCACAGAGAAGGTGCGCCAGGCTCAGGAATGCGGGCAGCTGCACGTGGTCAACCCCGACTGGCTGTGGAGCTGCCTGGAGCGCTGGGACAGAGTGGAGGAGCAGCTGTTCCCGCTCAGGGCCGACTACGGCCGGGCCCAGAGGTGAGTGCCACGCCCGCTGTCCGCCTCCCCCTCCCCTGGGGTCCCCACGACCCAGGCCAGGCCCTTGCTGCCGGGCCGGCGTTCCCAGCCCTGCCGAGCACGCGCTGTGCAGAGTCACTGCCCGCGCTCTTTGTCCGGACAGTGCCATGCGGCCTTAGGTCTTAGCAGGGAAGCTCGGTTTGCCTGCATTTCCTTCCTGGCTTTGGGGCGGTGTCGTGAGCCACGTGGAGGCTTCACGAGTGCCAGCAGCGTGCCAGCGGCAGAGGGATGGTGAGGGGGGGAGAGGGGAGCCTGCCGGGCCTGGTGGTGCTGCAGGAGAGGCCCCGTCTATGCATTTGCAGGGGGAAGGCCTGTTCTGTCGAGAATGGCCTGAGAAAACGCCTCCTGTTCTGTGTCTGAGCTCGTTTTGGGGTAAAGTTCGGAAGCGGGCGTCGGGGGTGGGGACCGCAGGCCCCGGCTGAGGTTCCAGGCAGGTGCTGGGCATAGGCTTTCGCTTGCGGCCCCGCTAAGCGGCAGTTGCTGGGTGTTTGGGTCTGTTCCAGTGCTTTCTCGGCCCTTGTTCTGGTCCTGCAGGGAGGACGGCCCCGCAGCCTTTCCCGACAGGCAGGGTGCACTTCCGACCGCCTTGTTCCACCCGACGCCCGTCCACCCCAGGGCCCAGTCTGGGCCGGAAGTTCGCATCTACGATGCCAACACGGGCAAGCTCATCCGGAAAGGTGCTGTGGGCCCCGGGCCCCCCAGCTCCCTGGCGGTCCACACGGAACACTCCTCCTTCAGGTACATGAGCTTGGGGCAGCCGTGCAGCAGCAGGTGGCCCTCTGAGCCCCTGAGACCGCGCACACGTTGAGAGTGGACCAAGAGTGGTGCTGGCGGGACACGAAGTTGGGGTTTGCTCTGTCTTGCGTTGGGGCTGGGCTCACCCGCTGTGGCATCGGCCTCTTGCACAGTCTGTCCCGTCTTGGGCCCCGACCCTGGAACAGGTCGGGTCAGGGTCTAGCCGGTGAGATGTTCTGCGCACCCCAGGCACGCTCTCACATTTGCCCGGCGCTGTCTCCGACAGGCCGTTCCGTCTGCGGATTGGACCCGTGCCCTGATATCGGCCCACCTCCCCAGCCCGACCCCATGGTGGCGGCGGAGGAGCCAGCTCTGGGCACCCCCTGGTGGCTGGTCCTGCTTCCTGCCGAGATCTGAGTGAGGGAGGTGGTGGCTGCTTGTAAACGGGAACGGAGGGGAGACTCTTCACTGGGTCAGTCCTGCGCTCCCCTGTCTTAAGTCTGAGGATTCAGGACACGCTCTTTGCCCGCTGGCACATTCTGTGTGTCGCGAGAGTTCGTTTCTACTGCTGAGATGGTGAGCTCACCCCACTTCTGCGGTCCCTCCGTTTGAGAGGAGCCTGACAGGTGTGCAGGATGGTGGGGTTCAGGCCGCTGTCGAGGCTCTGGGGAGGCTGGTGTCGGGCCAGGCCGTGGGGGCCGTCTGGGCAGGGCAGTGTCGGGCCCGGCCACGCGGGCACAGGTCTGCAGAGGTGAGGTCAAGGGAGCCACTCCCGTGAGGTCCGAGGTGGACGCCGGGGCCCAGGAGGCCTGAAGACAGGGACGGGATTAGCGGAGATTTTAGAGGTGCTTCTGATAAAGTTCTGGTCAGGGGCTGTTAGACACACTGATGGACCGTGGTGCCAGCTCGGCCGGAAGCCAGCATGGCAGCACGAGAAACGTGTGGCCCCGGAGCTGTCGGGGGCAGCCAGGGAGGCCTGAGGGGAGCCTCAGCCCAATGCAGCGCCAGAGATGCGGTCCAGGTGGAGGCAGGTGTGCGTGGACGCTCCAGGAGGGGAGACCGGGGCAGGAATGGGGGGGAAGGGGTCAGGAGAACAGGACTCAGCGCCGTCAGCTGGCAGACCACTTACAGGTGGCCACCTCCGTGCTGACCGGCAGGTCACGGGACCGAGTGCACTCGTTCTGCTCAAGGAGCATAGACGGTTCTGCGCCCCCTTAGCCAGCGTCTCCCCTGGGGCGTGTGCCCCGGATCGTGCGGTGGCCCGTGGCCTGCCTCTTACAGGTCTGATCCTCCTGCTGACGGCGAACAGTCCTGGAAGCTGTGGTTGGGAGGCCCCGACACGGTGGCCCAGCTTGTGTGGAGCAAAGCCAAACACGGGGGCTGCGGGGGCAGGGGTTGGGGTTTGAAACTGTCGGCACAGCTGGGACTTGGGACAGGGCCTTTTCGGCAACGCTGCTGAGTGTTGGTGCTGAGACACGCCCGGTGAACGTCAGTGCTAGTACCGCACGTGCTGGTGCAGGACACTGGGGTGCGGTGGGAAGGCACGTGGCGGGTGGGAAGGTGGGGCCTGGGCCCCGTGCCTGAGTCCGTGGGGCTGCGGGATGCCGTAGTGCCAGCCTTCCCCGCGTCACACTTCTTGGGGAGAAGGCGTTTATGCAGGCGGGGTGAGGGGAACGTCACTGGGGCGTGGCCGAGTTTCTTACCCTTTCTCGCAGGCAGTGCTGTGACCCTCTGTACCGATGTCTCCACTGCCAGGCTCACCCAAGATGGGCTGCAAGGGGTGGTGTTTCCCCTGCACCCTGGGTGGCTAGTGGTCCTGAGTCGGGTTTGGGGGGTTCGTGGACCGTGGGACTGGGGTGGGGGTGTGTCCTGTTTTCAAAACTGTGCTGCAGTGGCCTCAGCCTTCAGTGTCCACGCACTTCCTCGTGGGCTGTACAGTTGACAGCCCCCTGAGACCGCCCCGCGAAGCCCCCCCCGGGCCCCCTTGGAGGACTAGCGCCTGACCTCGAGCGGAGCGGTAGGGCCCGTGCCGCTCACGGGGTACGAGCTGTGGGCCTCCGTCAAGCACCTAGAGCCCCCTCCTTGGAGAGGCGTGATGCCGCCCTTGGGATGGTCGTGTGGTTCAGGTTCCTTTCGTGGGTGACATCTGCAGGGAGTTGTAGTGCGCGTCACAGGGCGGTGTGTGCGTTGAGAGCATCCACAGCACCTGACTCCCAGCTTCCGGTCATCTCGTGGTGGAAGGAGGCCTGAAATCCACGCCGTACCGATGTTCACGTGAACAGTTCCTGTTCTTCAGAACCTGCTTTTCGTGCCGTTGAAGGTTCAGTAACAAAGCTTTGAGTGAATTGTAAGTGTAGACAACAAACGTTTGGAACGTTTCAGACTTAGGTTCAGAACGGTTTGGGGATCATTCAGCCTTGCTCGAAATCAGTGGAAGGATGCCAGGAAATCCAGGACGTGGGAGAAGAAGTGACGGGTGTTGTCTGAGCGCACGTGCAGGTGGGGAGTGAACGTGAATAGAGCGGAACGCTGCTCTCCTGGAACGCTGACGGTCGAGCAGCACACAACTGCCCTTCTGTTCTGACACGTGTGTGTGGCTTGTGTGAACAGTTTCAGATGACTGAAAAACCAGCGTTTCAGCTCCGTCTTCTTGGAGGAAAACACACTGAGCTGTGGTTTATTCAGAGGTGGCTCTTGGTGAAATTTTCTTTTTTGAACTTGGAAGCGTGGTTTCCGCCAAATATTAACTGAATCGTTGCCGGTCCGTGTAGGTATGCGCAAGGTTATTAACAGCGACCATTGAATCTTACTAATCATGGAAGGGTGGTGGGAAGCACCGCTGTTTCCAGACCAACATGTTACCCTGCTGTGGTCGATTCCATCAGGGGCAGCTTGAGGCTTTTTTAAGTAACTCTTGTCACCTTGTGTCAATTGTACTTCCTTTTTTGTGTGTAGGAAACCGTATGTTCTAGAAATAGCGACTGTCGGTAGAATTTATGGATAGTTCTGCTTTCAAAATTGACGAAATGACACACAGGGAAGGTGACACCCATCTCAGCAGCAGTCTAGAACTCAGAGGAAAGGGAAACAGGAGGGGACCGGGCACATGCGCTCACGGGCATTGTGGGGTTGCTCACGACCCCATGCGTTGTTTCGTCTTTGCGGCCATAGAGTAAGGTCTTCCTTTCCATTGAGACCTGTTTATTTGATTTCACGTTGTGCCCCACACGCCTGTGTCCGTAATCCTCCCGGCACCCGCGGCCACCCGGACATCCACACCCCCAGGCCTCGCAGATGGAACCGTGGGCTGCGGGGCCCCTGCCCGCTGCCCCTTCGAGGCTCTGGGCCCCCTGCACCTGTGTGTCCAGGGCTGCAAGAAGGAGGGCCCCGAGATCGGTGGCTCGGCGCCATTCTGAGCCTGGAGCCCCACGTGGACCCCATTGTGACAGGCCCTCTGGAGCTGTGGGCGCGGACACCGCTCCGTGCACTTGTCTGAGGCCCTGAGGATTGTGGGTGTCTGTTCTCTTTGTTTTGATGTTTTTGGATCTGGGCTGGGGACCCGCCTAGAGGTCAGAGCTCCTTGGGGCTCTACCACTGTTGTGGACGTTCGCGAGGGCATTTCTTCTCCCCCGTGAGATACCCGTGTGCAGAGCGCTCAGGGACAACGTGGGGTAAGAACAGGCTTCGTCCGGTTGCCGGGTGCAGTCTACCTCAGGCTTCCGCAGGCTGGACCCTGGTGGGACCCTGGGGTGCAGCGGTGAAGGGGAGGCCTGGTCTGGGGCAGGGGTGGGGCAGCCAGGACCACAAAGGAGCAGGGAGCGCTCGCCAAGCTGTCGTCAGACCTTCCCTCTCTCCCTGCAGGGATGGGGCCAGAATTCTGAATTCCTTTTTGTTTACCCATCGTTAAGGTGTGTTGTTAGTTGTGAGCATTTGGGGGTTTTTTATTCGAAGTTGTAGTTTGAGGTCACTGTAGACCCACAGGCAGTTGTGAGATGTAACAGCGGCCCTGTGTGCCCTTCACCCAGTTTGCCCGGCATCTTGCAAACCTGTAGGCCCGTCTCAAGGCCTACTGGCCCGGCCGTTATTCTGACATGGTCAGAACCTCCACCGGCAGGGGGCCCCTGACGCCCCTCCCCTTTCCACCCCCTTCCAGCACGCCCCCACCCCCACCCCACTCACTGCCCCTCCCTGGGGTGTGGCGCAACACAGGCGCTGTGTACGTGACCCCCACTCGCATCCGTCTCCACTGCTGCCGCGTTGCTGGCTTTCTCCTCTTGGCTGCAGCGTCCTGCTGAGGAAGACAGCAGGGGCGTGTCTAGCCTGGGTCCTGGCCGGGAAGGCTGCTCCCAGCCTTTGCATCTGCTCAGTCCCTTTCTTCAGGACCCACTCTGAGTTTGTGCACAGTGTGAGATTCTAGGGTGGGGTCAGGTTTGTTGCCGCTCTGGCACCCGAGTCAGATGTCGGGGAACCTCTGTGCAGGTCTGTTCTGGGTTCCCCACCTGTTCCCTCGATCTGCACACATTTGGGCCTTTTTTCTTTTTTTTTTTTTTTTTATTAATTTTTTTTTTTTTTTTTTTTTTACACATGTATTTGTTTTTGAGAGACCGAGCATGAGCGGGGGATGGGGAGAGAGAAAGAAGGATACACGGAATCCGAAGGAGGCTCCGGGCTCTGAGCTGTCAGCACAGAGCCCCACACAGGGCTCGAACTCACAAACCGTGAGATCATGACCTTAGCCGAAGTCAGACGCTTAACAAACTGAACCACCCAGGCGCCCTGGGCCTTTTCTTGATGTTAAGGTGAAACATTTCGCTTTTCACCTTTAAGTATGATGTGGTACCTGTAGTTTTTCTGTAGATGCTTTTCCCAAATTGGGGGAAATTTCCCTTTCTTCCCATTCTTCTGTGAGTTTTTATCCTGAATGGATACTAAATTTTTCCAGATGCCTCATCTGTACTCCTATCACGTGGTTTTTTGTCTTTGACCTGTCATTCGAATTCTGTTTCTCTCGTTGTCCGGTAACATTTCTTTCGCTGTTTTCAAGAGTGTCTCCCTTGTCTTGAATAAGAAGTTTGACGATGGAGTGTTTTAATGTGGATTCGGAGGTGTGTTCTCTTTGGATCCACTCAGCTTCTCGAATCTGGAAGTTTAATGTCTTGCCCAAATTTAGGATGTTTCCAGCCCTTGTTCTTTGAGGACTTTTCCGGTTCTGTCGTGTTTGTCCTCGTTCCGGGCTCCTGGACACCAGTACTGAATCACGTGTTCTTCAGGCTGCTCGCTCTTCCTTTTCAGTCTGTTTTCTCCCTGATGTGTAGACTGAGCCGTTTCTCTTACGCATCAGGCTCTGTCCCCTTTGCCGTGACGTGGAGCCCGTCCAGTGCAGTTTTAAATTTTCACTTATTGGCGCGTTTCCGTCCTGACGCTGCCCCGTGGCGCTTCCCCGGCCGCGGTGGCTGTGCCAGGCCTTCTCCTGCAGCCGCGTGACCGGCGCTTGGCGGCCTGTCGAAGTCTTTTCATTGCGATGCTGTCCCACGTGCCCGAGAGTCCCCGACCTTTGCCCCCGCAGAGTGCACCTCCCCGGCTGTCCTCCTCCTTCAGCTTGAGGTCTTGCTGTTCTTGGGAGGACAAGGGGTTTTCTTTCTTTCTTTTTGTTAAGTTTATTTATTTATTTTGAGAGACGGTGCACGAGCAGGGGAGCAGGGGTCGGGGGTGGGGAGAGAGAGTCCAAAGCAGGCTCCAGGCCATCAGCCCAGACAGACCCCGACGAGGAGCGCGATCCTGTGAACTGTGAGATCGTGACCTGAGCCGAAACCGAGGGTCACGCTTAACCGACTGAGCCACCCGGGCGCCCCACGAGTGATTTTCAGCTGAAGCCTGGGTGGTTTCACGGCACGTTACGAGAGCCTTGACCTTACTCAGACTTCGCGTTTGGCTGTCTCCCCCTGGCTCTGCTCTGGCAGCACGGTGGACACACCTGCCCCTGGTGGGGAGCCTTGGGTCCTTGTTGCTCCTGGGCCAAAGGGTCACCTCGGGTCACCCCCCAGGGTCGCCACAGACACAGGGCGGGTGGGTGTTCATGTTACAACCAGGTGAACGTCAACGTCTGACTCTGACACCTCCCAGCCTGGGGTGAGGGTCTCATTACTTGTCCTGGCCCCAGCCACCAGGGTCTCCATGGACACTGCATAGTCTGGTGCTCATTACCGGCTGGCCCGGAGGAAGATCCTGACCCCCCACTCTGCGTTCTCTGAGACCAGTGACGGGGGCATGGTTTGTGGTATTGGCCTGTGGGAGAGCAAGTGACCGTCTGAAGCTTTCCTGTTCCGCAAGGGGGTCCCTCTGTGGGTTTCTCCTGGAGAGATCAGGCCACTCTTTGGGCTTTGTGTCTGCCCGTTGGTGTTTTGCGTCGCTGGCTCCTGGCCCTCTTCCGTCAGCCCTCGAGTCAGCTCTCTGTGTTCCCCTGCCGACGCCCCCAGGAGGATGGCAGAGGCCCAGCTGCCTTCCTGGGAGTAAAGTCAACTTGTGATTCAGAATAGACCGTGAATCTTTTGTGTTTCATTTCCTCTTGCATTTACGGTCTCGTTTTTGGGGAGCTCTGCGAGCAGCATGGCATGGGGGCCTTGCAGGTCGGGAAGAGGGAGCTCTCCGTCCTGGGGGTTTAGTCCACCAGAGCTCACCACGTTAGACGAAACTGAGCCATTACACGTTACCACAGTAAAAGAGCCGTGCGGTAACGTATTAGCTGCTCTCCAAACGGGAAAGGAACATAACGCTAAGAATGGCTTGTCTTGCCCTTTTGTGACTCTCTTGCTCCCACCGGCCTCTGCACCTGCCTGTTGTGCTCCGCCCTTTGATGGAAACACAGGAGGAAATTCTGCCGCCTCCCGTGTGGCGTGTCGTTGGTGAGGGGAGACGCCCTGGGGGCTGGGGGCCCTTGACTTACCGGCCGATTCGGTGCCTTACGAGATGAAGAGAATCACCCCCTTTGGAGGGATAGCGCCCGAGAGGTAGGCCGGCCGGCGCTCCCTGCTTACAACTGCAACTGCTTTTCCGAAGGGAGACTGTACGTGGCTGTTTTCGGTAGGAAGATAGGAGGCCGTTTCCCGTGGTCCCCCCGGGGGCCTTGGCTGCGGGGTGGGCGGCGGGCAGCGTGGTGTGGACGGCAGTGGCGAGGCTCCGGTGTCAGGTCCTCGTGTCTGTCCCTAACAAGTCCCCCTTTCGTTAGACACGCAGCCGCTGCTTTTCCGTGTTGTGGCTTAGACTTCGTACCCGCGTCTTCTTCAAAATCAGGAGGCTTGGCCGCGTCGTCAGTGTCTCAGGGAGCGGACGTGTTGGGCGGTGACAGTGGGGTCGGAAGCGTCCTCGTGCCCGTCTCGGGGCCGTGGCCCACCTGAGAGCGCGTGCTCCGGGCCTGCCGCCGACACGGACGTGTGTGCCGAGGGCACCGTGAGACGCTGCGCGGCCGGGCCTGGGATCGGCTCCGGGGAAGAGCCTTCTGGAAGTGCTCACTGGTCTTTTGTGTTCGTGTTTGATTGATGGGCGGAACCGTGCGGCTGGAATGCTGGGTCGCCTTCCCCGGTGCCCGGGTGGACGGCGCACCGACTTCAGTCCCCGCAGCCTGTGTCTTCAGTTGGGCAGCTCGTTCTTTCTGTTCTGGGCAGAATAGAGAGTCGTGCTGCGTTGGTTTTGTTTTTTCTTAAAAACTCTTGCGGCTTGCTCAACCTTACTTTGAGGATAAGTACCTCTCCTGCTGGTTTCTAGGAACGTGCTCGCCAGCTCTTCATGTCTTGTCCTTCCCTCTGAGCCGAGGGACACCCAAGAGCAGCGGTGCTGTGCCGGGGGGGGGGAGGTAGTGGGCGGGGTCGTCCGCTCTCAGCGGGAGGGAAGCGCGCGGGGAGCGGGGACCGTGGAGGGACAGGGTGGCTTTTCGTAACTAAACGCTCTCTGTGCTTGTTTACAAGCTCCGAGTCGGGAGGCCGTGGAAGCGCCTCTCCTCACGCGGGCCCTGTGACGTTCGTTTCAGAGTGGTTCAGCCGCCACCACAGATGCTCGCTCAGGAGCTGCCAGACACCCGACGCGGAGAGCGGCCCGGCCCCGGCGGGAGGAAGCGACAGCCCAGCATGTCAGAGACCATGCCGCTGTACACACTGTGTAAGGAGGACTTAGAGAGTATGGACAAAGAGGTGAGCCCCGCGGGCGCCGCACGCCAGGGGCAGGGCGCCCACCGCGCTCACGCTCCGCCCTCGCTTGCCCAGGGACGCTTCCGCTGGCAGATTTGGCGCGGCCTGGAGTGACGCGTTGGGGTGTCGGCGACCCCGGAAAGCCCGGCCGCGCCCCACCGGGGGTGCCTGCGCGCTCCCCCAACCCCGCCGTTGGCGAGGGCCCGGCATCGGGCGGGCAGGGCCGGGGCCGCCGGCGGCCTGCACTGCCCAGCGGGAGATCCGAGGTGACCTCCTGCCCGGGTCACGGGGGCTCTGAAACACAGGTGACGGTTGGCAGTTCACGGTAGGATCTTGTTATTACGCCACTAAATGGCTCTAGGCGACATCAGTGGCGTTTTTGTCTCTTCAGGTCCTTAAGTGTGGGAATAGTGATAATAGGGCCGTGAATCCATTTGGATTAGAGGTTAAATACGGTAGGGATCTCCGTTTGGGACAAAACAGCCAAAACTGCAGGTAATTTTGTCATCTGCCCGGTGCTTCATCCCCTGAAAGGAGCCCGTCCGAGGCCCACTGGCCCCCAGGCGCCGTGACCCCTGCTCTCCTGCTCCGGCCAGTACCCTCGAGGGAGGGGCCCCCCCGTCGGGGTTTCCGTGTGTCTGTAGGTGGTGTGCGGGCGGCACCAGTGCAGAAGGCCACGTCGCGCGTCCGAGTGAACGTGGCACCTTGTCACGCCCAACCGGCCTCTGCTTGGGACGGAAGCCGTGCGCCGGCCGGCCGGCCCCGCGGCTGCCTGGGTTTCTGCTCCGGCACCGCACCATGCTCTGTGCTCGTTGCCACCGGTGGGAGGGCCCCGTGTGTAGAAAAGTGTGTTTTAGTTTATCTTCAGTAGGGGAACGTCAGTGGCACGTTCGGTACAGAATCTTACCGGGAGCCCTCGTCTCGTCCCTTTCCGTCGCCGGTTTGCCTTGCGGCGCTTGGAGCCTGTCTGCAGGTGTGTCGATTCCCTTTCTTGGCCGTTTTTTGAATATTTAGCTGGTGGAGGTGCTTTTTTATTGTTGTTTCCCAAGTGTTTTCTCCGGAAGAATTTCCTCAGCGCTACTCTTTGGTCTCTGGGTCGATCCAGGAGGTCGCTGACCCCACAGAGACCTGGGGGAGAGGGCCGCTGGCGCGTGCCTCCCCCGTCCTCCCAGCCACCCTGCAGACGCGCACACACCAACCTGCTAAGTAGTGACAGCTACTTAGCTGTCCAGGTCAGGGGACGTCGGAATCTTACCGTGAAATGAAAGTGCTACGTGCAACTTTCTGTCACTTTGAGAGAAAGGAAAGGGAGCCTCCGAGCCTTCGATCCGGCTCCTCGGCGGTAGGAAGTGGCAAAGGCCAGAGCAGCCCGGCACTTGAGAGCTGGTGAGCCCTGGGCCGCCGTGGCAGTAGAGGGCCGCGTCCCGTGAGCCCCACAGAGAGGCAGGTGCCACGCTCGGGCGCTCACACTCCACCTCCGCTCCTCTTCCCCAATTCCTGGTTCTGGGCAAGCACGGCGGGCCGGGGGCTGCGGGGTTTAGGGGTCGGAAACTGAGCGGCGGGGAAGCGAGCGTGCGTGACCGTGCCCGTGTACGGCGGTGTTCCTGCCCAGCACGTGGCCGAGGCTGGAGAGACCTTCCCGCGCACCTGGCTGCTGGGGGCCCCAGGTGGTCTCGGCAGCTTTGCGCCAGGCCACACAGGGACGTCCTGGGCAGAGTGTGCCCCTGATAGGAGGGATACCCTGGTGTCAGAAGATGCCTGTTGCCGCGTGTGCCCCCTTCTCCTGGAACACCCACGTGCCCAGAGCGGGCCTCAGAGCCCCGTTGTCGGGCGGCAAGAGACATGCCTCTGGAAAGCAGGCACGCTGCCTCCGGGGACGCTGGTCTTGGGCTGCTGCTCCGTGAGCTCGAGGCGGAGGCTCTGAGAGTCCCGCGTGGGCTTGGCCGGGTCTCGTGAGGCACGCTGCCCTCAAACGGATCTGGGTTCGCCATCGGGAGCGGGGAGCAGAGACGGTGAAAGGGGGAGATGTGTGACGATCGTGCTGCACACGCAGGTTTCAGAGAGTGTCACGGGCTGCAAGGCGGTGGCCGAGGTCTCTGGCCTGTGCCGAAGGGAGGGAAGGAGGGTGATGCTCCTAGGAGACTCTGAAGTAAATCTTTGGAGAGAATCCCGGGCGGCTTCCCCAAACCTGGAGCTGCTTGTGATAGAAGGGGCTCTTGTCTCTGCCGCTGACGTGTGCGACTGCTTTTGTTTTCTGGTGGTCTTTGTCCTTTTGAGATAATTCGGGGGGACTGCTGTTCAGCGTCGTTCTGGTTTCCGTAGAAATTGGTACGCATCAGAGACCTGGGTGGCCTTTTTTTTGTGCATTCGTTCTCGGATTTATCAGGAACGTTCAGTTGAGTAACCGAATGTCTCTCGTATCAGTTCATTAGTGGCTTATCTGCCAATACTTACTTCAAATACAGTTAGGTTCCAGGAATTGTGAAATCTGCCTCAGTTCCCCTGGCAGGATTCTGTACCCTCAGCAGGCCACTGTCTTACTCAGTTCAGTAAACGAAGGTCCCAGTAAATAAGACTGACCAACATGAGCTTCCTCCACCGTGACCACCCACACCGTATCCTGATGCCCCCGTGCTCACCTGTGCACTCAGAGGCCACTGTAGTTGTATTTTTTTTAGTCCACTAGAGGGGGCTCTTCAGACAGCCTGTCATCAGCATGGACAGGTGCTCCGCAGCCAGGGTGTCCCAAGGTGGGGGTCCATCAAAGGCGCTCAGACACAACCTCCAGCCCCCAGCAGCCCCGGTCCCCTTCATCCTCTCTCCCATTTTGTCCTGCCGGAGCTCCACTCAAGTCACCCAAGAGGCACAGCTCACCGGTGACAAAGTGCTCTAGGTCCTGCAGGGCCCGCCCCTGGGCTTTTGTCCTTGTCATGCACCAGACATCATGCTGGCGTTTCAGACCAGCATCCTTGCAAACCAGGGTCTGAGACAGAATCTTCTGGTTACTGTTTCCAGACGGTCCTAAAACCACAGCAGTGCCCCTCAGCCACGGCCTCCCTTTCCGCAGTTTTGGTCCCACCGCACTCTGGCCACAGCATCAGAAAGTCAGCGGCAGCCTGATGGCACGTCGCACGCCCCTGTCATTTACCTCCCCCACGTGACCACTAGAGGAGGAAGGGTGGGGAAGCTACGAGAGACACGCCGCGTTCAGACAGCTGTTCTCACAGCGTCACCACACTTGCCATGTCTTACCATTAGTTTCTGTTAACCTCTCCCTGTGCCTGACTTGTGGACGAGCCGTGTCGTAAATGCACGTGTAGGGTTCGGGCGTCCACGGGGGGTTTGCACTGTACCTGCACGGATGAGGGAGGGACTGCTGTATACGCATGTTTAGCATGCCCCTTTCTGTTTCCAGTCAAGTCCTCGCCGAATGGTTATACTTTGTGTATCGTGGTTTACACAGCGCTTTCTGCCAAAGCTCGGTGACCTCGCCACGTGCTGTGGTTCAGACTGACGTGCTGGGCGCGCCCGCCCACGTGTTCATGCCGTGGCAGCAATTCTGTGTCATGCATAAGACGGCGAGCCTTACTTTCTGGTACGGATGCCATGGTTTTGTGGAACGTGTAGGTTTGTTTCTGATGAGTACGCGCGGTGGGCTCACACCTTTCCTGCCTGTACACAGTGGTCCTTTTCTTGAGAGGAAGTGGGGCCTCGGGCATGGGCGTGCTGGTGTCTGGGGCGTTAAAGGGGGGCCCATCCGAGCTAACCGGAGTGTCCCCGGGAGCCACGTGACCCTGAGAGTCCACGAGATGCGTGCACCCTGGTGTCCATCCATGTGAACGGTCTCACCCATTTTATCGGCGGAGGAGTCACACGATGCTGGGGCGCTGCCGGGTGGTGACCTCAGCCTGGGGCCGCACACCAGCACGTTCCCCCTCTGCTTCGATGCTTCGCTCGGTGCGGGACTCGGGCATCGGGAGCGGCTTCCCACCCCCGATGGCAGGGCTGCCCCATCTGGCAGCAAGTACGTATTCTGAATAAAATAGGCACGTTGTCCATTGGCTTCAAAATGTTGAGATGAAGCAGCTTTATTCCAGAAGCTCCTCAGGACCCCAGCTTTGGGGGGACATGCAGGTGTGGCTGTGACACGGTTTTAATTGTGGTCGTGGTTGGTCAGCAATGCACTTGTGTTTTGTCCAAAGCAGGACCCACAGGGTTAATGGAGCTCTGTGCTCTGCCTGTAAGTCCTCGCAGGGCGTCGCGTCCCCGCGGGAGTCTGCATCACAGCCTTGGGTTTCCATAGGCGAGCTTTAGTCACGTGTGTGTTCGGTTTTTTTTGTTTTGTTTTTTTTTTTTAACATTTATTTATTTTTGGGAGACAGAGACGGAGAATGAGTGGGGGAGGGGAAGAGAGAGAGGGAAACAAAGAATCCAAAGCCGGCTCCAGGCTCCCAGCTGTCGGCACAGAGCCTGACGTGGGGCCTGAACCCACAAACCGTAAGATCATGACTTGGGCCGAAGTTGGACGCTTAACCAGCTGAGCCACCCAGGCGCCCCATATGTGTGTTCATTTTAAGCAAACACACAAGGGAAGTGCGGAATGGAGGTCTCACTGTCCGTTCCGAGGCTGATGAGCAGTTTTTATGGTGGGACGTGTGGGCTGTGGCTCCAAAGTAACAAAGTTCCATCCTTCAAGTTAAAATGTACAACAACTTATTTTCAAAGTTAAAAGTTCAGTATCCTATTAAAACAAAATTAGCTTAGAGTCAGATAAGTAAACAAAGCGTTCGCCATATGTAATCAAAGGACCAGTCTGTGATGCCCCAGCACACGTCTGAGAAGCACAGGGAACACTGTGCGGGGAGGAAGAACAAACCAGCACTGGCCCCGGTGCTGGCCCAGGTGGGTGAACCCCTGCCTCCCACCCCAGCCTCCCTGGCCCCCTGTGAGGTCTGCAGCTAAGGTCCACAAACAGGAACAGCAGGGCCCTAGGGGCGCCCAGCCAGCTCAGCCGGGAGAGCATGCGGCTCTTGATCTCAGGGTCGTGAGTTCGAGTGCCTCGTTGGGCCTAGGGCTCACTTAAAACAAAACAAAACAAAACAAAACAAAACAAAACAAAACAAAACAATTCCTTAGAGAGAGGGAGGGAAGAAGTTGGTTCACGGAAATCAGCACCATGCAGCAGGGAAGGCCAGGCGATGCTAGTGGGGGTTTTGAGCATTTTTTTCTCCTGTGTCCCCGGCTCTGGCCCTCATTTTGGAGGGACGTACGTCTCTCCCCCAGGCTTTGCTCTGGGTCAGCCCATGTCATGGAGCTGTATTGCCACTCTGGGGTAGGCACCCAAAACACAGAGGGTCTGGGGACAGGAGCCTGTGGCCCAAAGCATATGGAGGCTCCCTTCCCTGCCTCTTAGCCCCATGGGTCACCCCAGCCACACCATATTGGGCAACGGCTCAGGGTGCTCTGAGAGAAGGGCCCCCCCAGTCTGTACAGGAGCCGACCCGGGCCCCAGGCTCACCTCCAGGAGCACAGACACAGAACACACCCTGAGAGGCTTGGGAAAGACAGCGTCCACGGAAGCTGAGGCGGAACTTTCTGTCTTACCCACTCTGATCAGGCTAAACCTGCTACAGTGCACGCGTGTGTTCCCAGAGGCGGTAAGAGGGTGCAGTATTGGGGGATCCGGGGCACAGTCTGAGTGAGCAGCAGCAGGCACCCACACGAGCCAGCCCGGACGTGGGGCTCTGGAGACCAGCACCTTAAGGCATCTCAGTGGCCATGCTCCCTGGGGAGAAGGGAGCAGCCTTGGAGCGAATGCAAAACGACGAACGACGGTGGGAAATTCAGAACTGGAAAGTACGCTCTCTGTACACTTGTCCCCGAAACTGGCAGGAGACAGTGCCGGTAGGAGGAGGAAAGGGCCCACGATCAGGGCTGCAGCTGCCACCTGAGGCAGCGGTCGGAGCCACGGGCACATCTGGTCGGCATCAGAACTTCACTCAGCGTGCGTGCGGGCCGTCCGGGTCCCACAGAGGGGGAGGAGACAGGCGCGAGACAAGATTCTTGGAGGAACGGTGCCCGAAAACCTCCAGGCTTTGGTGAAAGGCATAAATTCACTGGTTTCTGATGCTGTAAACTGGCTGGCCCGTCGTCGGATTTCCTGAAAGCGGAGTCCCGTGGTACACCCGTGTCTGCTCCCGGCTCCCTTCTCCCCGGGGGCCACGGCAAGCCGCGTGGGAAAGGCCACGTTTGAGAAGGGCCCCGCGGACCGCGTCTGGAGGGGAAGCCCCAGGCAGGGACGTGAGGGCAGGGCGTGTGGTGGGATTTGGTTTTTGTTGGCCAGAGATTACTCCGAGAGTTACTCGAGGCTAGAGGCTAGTCACGCGAGGCCAGTCCCGGGCGTGGTTGAGCCGAGTCGTGTGAGTCTGATCCGGGGTGTCTGATCCCGGGTGTTGTGCGCGCGCTCTGTTAGCGGTAAGTTCTTGCAGAGGTTTAGCTGCTTGTTTTCACGACAGCCTGGGTCTTTTCCTCTGTGTGCAGCCCTTTGGGCGGCGAGGCTCGCCTTAACGAGTGCACAGCCTGGGCAGCCTCACGGTCACCGCTGAGCGTGATCAGGCACAGAGGTGGGGCAGGGGCAGAGACGCCTCGGTAACTTTTGCCAAGTGACCTTTCTGTTCACACGCTTCCATTTGGAGCAGGTACTCGCGGACCCACTAACACAGGTGTGAGATTCAGGGATCTCCGTGGGCAAGCAGGCTTCCCAAAGTGTTTCAGCAAAAAAACCACTGTGAGCGAATTCCTCGTGCCTTAACGTGGGGTCCTGTTGCGTTCTAGGAAGCAGCAGCTCTGTAACTAATGTCATGAGCTTCCCAGGGATCTTGAGATAATTAACAAATACTGAGCTTTAGAAACAACACCTGAGGTTGAAGACAATAACGTGAAGATAGCTTTTTAATACTAGGATAGTGTGGACATACATCCCGATTTATTTCTAGTGTCCCAGACTGTCCTGTACGCTCCATGAGGTCAGTCTGGGAACAGGCACGCCACAGCGAGGCCACGGAGAAGGAGCTGTGGCCGGCGGCCGCGTGCCCGGCTCCCGGGCCGCTGCAGCCCAGAGAACGGCAGGCTTTGTCCAGGCCTGGGCAGGCTGGGGCAGAGCACGTGGGCTTGGGCAGCGCTCCCTCTGTCCCCTTTTCTCTGCGTCATCCTGCGGGAAAGTAAAGCTTAATGTGTTTAAACACCATTTCAGTTTCATTAAGAGAGAAGGTCGCCTGTTGGAGTGACTGGGAAGCTTGTGCTTGCGGCCGAGCAGAGCTGTGCACCTGTGTGGCTGGTACCTCGTCCGGTCATTTAGAGTAGTCCGTTCATACGTGTTTCTGCACACCCGTCTCCCTCCATCCGATTCGCGACTATCCCGAGTCACCAGGACGCAGGGTTGTCCACCCCTAGTCCCAGCCAGCGCGTACAACACGGTCATTTTCGCATGGCCCACGGGGGATTGCCCGGGGGTGTCGGGTCCCTGTCTCTGCGAGTTCCGCCCCAGAGCGAGCAGGAGGGGTAGAGGCACGTGCGGGACCCATGCCTGTTTTGCAGGGTCCCCACTCCTGGTGGGCTGGGCCGCCCACCTTTCCAGGCGTCTGTTCTCCCACACTGTCCCCCTCAGCTGCCTTAGGTCTCCTCAGCTCCTCGTGGGCCTGCGTCTTCGGGTGAGTGATGGGAACGGTTTCCAGGGCGTTTGATGTGATCCGTGTGGGCCTTTTGTTTGAGAGACTTCAGTAGTTAATTCACCATAAAATGAGGTTTTTGTCTTCACACGCTTGTTTTTCAAGTCTTTCTTAAGATTCTGAAATATGTATTCTAGCAACTTTTAAATAGTATGTATAAAGTAAGTGGTTCCTTGCAGATTACTGGTTTTCAAGAAGTGCGTAGTTACCTTTTTATAAGAGAAAGTCCTGGAAAGGTGTCCATTGTTCTGAAGCAGATACGTCTATGTGAGTAAAACAGAACGAGGGAGAGCAAGTTGAAGCATAACTTGAGTATGACCAGATTCTGACATGTATCCACAATTTTAGCTTGGCCGTGCAGGATGTTTCTGAACCTTCCAAACACCTGGCAGAGCGGGCACGCGCGTTGGTTGGCCTTCCCCCGCGCTGGAGGAGCGAGGAGACTTCTTTCCGGTCAGCGGCACTGCTGACGCTTTATGGGTCACTTCACGGCCTCTGAGGCAGTGATGGTACTTTGGTGGTCAGACATAAAATACCTGATTTTTTAAGTTCCTGTCTTTCTCTTGAAAAGGTATGATGCAGATTCAAAGGCCTGAAATGTTTTCAGAGGAAAATTTAATACTAACAATTCTAATAGATTCGTGCATCAACACAGAGTACGCACAGCCAAGTGAGTATAGCGGTGACGCCTGAACGTAGCTGCTTAGAATTAGCTCTGTGCTTTCTGCTAAATTCCTTTAGCTCAAACCCCGTGTGTCACCTCCAAGGACCTTGCAGTGAATAACCTGTTGATGAAGCTGTTGCTTTGTTTAGTTAGCTGTTGCTACACTGTTTCTGTATTTGATCGAGACCCGAGACCTGCACGTGAGCTCCTTGGGAGTGAGTGACCGACGGATCGCGGGTCTGGGGTTGAGGCTGCTCCATGTCGGAACGTTCCCTCTGTCAGTCACAGGCTTTGTCCCTCGGTGTCCCTACGGCCTTGCGCTCCGTGCAGAGCAGCTCACGGCCCCGTGGAGGTGCCCGCTGCCTGGGAGGGGAGGTGTGAGCTGCCCCGTCCCCGAACGGGACTGGCGGGGGGCAGGAGGGCAGGCCCTTGACCCTTTTTGTAAGGAGAGGCTGCAGTTGTCCGGCCTTGCCGGGAGGTTCCTCGGGTCGCCACCCAGTTGTTGGTGGGAAAAATAAAAGTTTTCATGAGTTAAATACGTCTCACCACCTGCCTTTCCTTGGAAAGGAATATTCTTTCCTGGAATAGGCTGAAAACCTGGTGTTTCTGAATTAATGCATTTTTTAAAAATTTAACATTTAAGTTGCCATTACATCCCTGTAGTTCCAAGTTCACAAAGTCTAAAAGCTGCCGTGAGAGCACCGTCAGGGTTCCCACAGACCCCGCTTTCCCCTTGGCTGTGGCCAGTGCCACGTTCCTGCGGCAGGGGGGCTGGCCGTTGGGGAAACGGCGCCCTCACACCCAGTGGCTCCTGTCCTACCCGCCGGCCCGTGCTGAGCTGTTGAGACTCGTCCAGGAAAGCACAGCGCTCCTCTGCTCTTGCCCAGATGTGTGGGGGCCACACTGAGTGGCTCCGACACTGCCTGGACCCGCACACCCACACCCGTCAGATGCCAGGCACGAGGGGGAGGTCCCGGGTTGTCCCCCGTACTTGTGACCGACCGGCTGCGAATTGGGGTTCCATCATTTGCTAGGGCAGGGACACACTTGCTTACGCTGAGTGGCTTACCGTGTCATAAAGGATGTGACAGGACACAGGGGAACGGCCAGATGAAGAGCCCGCTGGGTGAGGTCCCAGCGGGTCCTGAGCGTAGGAGCTTCTGTCCCCGTGGAGTTGGGAGCGGGCCACCCTGCCGGGACGTGGGTGCGTTCGCCAACCCAGGAGCTCCCCGCACCCCGCACTTTGGGGATCTTTGTGGAGGAGGCGTGATGGGTCATGAACTCAGTCTCCAGCCCCCTCCCCTCCCTGAGGACGGGTGCGGGGCTGCAGGCCCCAGGCGTCTGCTCTGGCTGGGCTCTGGTGACCAGCCCCATCCAGAAGCCCACCTGCAGTTGCCTCATTAGGAAAAAGGATGATGCTGTCAGCCATCAGGTTGAAGGGGCTTGGGGGCTCTGTCGGGAACCAGGGACAGAGACCAATAAGCATCTCCTCCTGTCGTACCCACTTTAAGCAGCTTTAAAGATCAGATAAGGGGCGCCTGGGGGCTCAGTCAGGTTAAGCGTCCGACTCTCCATTTTAGCTCAGGTCATGATCTCACGGTTCATGGTTTCGAGCCCCATGTTGGGCTCTGTGCTGACAGCACGGAGCCTGCTTGGGATTCTCTCTCTCCGTACCTCTCTGTCCTTCCCCTGCACACGCACTGGAACTCTCTTGCTTTCTCTCTCAATATAAATAAGCAAACTTAAAAAAAATACTTTCAGATGAATGAAAATAAAAAGCAACAAAACATACCAAAGGTCAGATAAACTTGTTAAATACTGATCCAGTTCAAGGTCATAAAAATGTTACTGTGTTGGCTTACAGGATTTTTGATATCACTGCTTTTTCTGAGTAAAGTTTCTACACGTGGACTCTGTTACTCAGGTATTTTGTGGGGGGGGGGACATCTTCAGCTCTGAGTCATGGTACTGAGGGCTGAGCGACGTGTAGTGTTAGTATGGTCGTCTCCAAACTCCACTTTGTACCGTTTTAAATAAGTTGATGTTACCATCTTGACACAGTCTGGCACTTCTCAGGCGTTCGTCCGGGTGTTCAGGACGTCACAGAGGCGTTGCCTCAGAGCTCCGGAGCCTGGGAGTGGAGTCCAGAAATGTCTGCCTGCCGGGCTCGGCTGCTGTGACCGCGAATGGGTCTGTGAAAGGCTGGCTGTGCTGCCCGTGGGCTGTGCGACCCCCAGCCCACCCGACGGGGGGCCGTACAATTTCTCCATCACATATTAACTTAGAACCAAGAAAAAGAACAGTATCAGCTGCACCAGTGAAGCATCGCTTTCTGAGAAAACAGTGTTCCAAGAGCGGAATTGGAGGCGGGTGCTCGGAAACCCAGAGGAATCGGCACGACGCGTGACGGGTCTGCAGTGGCCGTGTGCTGTCTCCTTTTCCTTCCCTTCTTCTCTCCTGTCCACCTGATTTTTATCTCATCCGGTGTCTTTGCTGAAAGAGTGGTGGATCTGAGAGAAAGGCACGGAGACCAAGGTCAGACAGGTGGAAAGCAGGAGCCAGTCTAGAACCCCATCTTCTGTCTCCAGGCTCCCCCGAATCTGGCATCACTGATCCTTCTGCCATTCGACGGCTGTTAGGAGGCAACTTCCATCCCCTCGGTGGGCGTCCCTGGGGGCCCGGCACTCGGGTTGCTGGGCAGCCGACCTCCCCCAGGCTGCAGGGGAGCAGGGAGCGCTGACCCTGGGCCATGGCCGTTAGTTCCCGTCACCCTCACGTGGCACATCCGTGAAGGTGAAATGTGAGGTCTGTGGGAGAAAAGAAGCACCCTGGAGCAGGCAGGGGGACAGGCACCCTCTGTTGAGCCTCTGAGGACACAGCTGGCCCCCACTGGCAGCGGCCGCCGTCCCCCTCCCCAGACTCCAGAGTGCCTCCTGGAAAGCAGTCGAGTGCGGCTTCCTGATCGTGAGCATTTTAACAGAAAGCTTTGATTCTTCACCACAGCGTTCGTTAGCGCACTGGAGAGAGAATCCTGTTAGAGTCTTGCCGCTGAGAAGTGACTGTCGGGCTGTCCGCATGTCCTGCCCCAGGGTCACACTCGGGGTCCTGGGATCCCGGGAGGGCCCCCCCCCCCCCGCTAGAGGGACGGCCTGGGCCTTCTCTGCTTTCTTGGCCCACCTCACGTGCCACCTGCAAAGGTCCGGGCTGTCACCCATCTCGGACTCGGCCCGGCACGCACCTAGACTCGCAGCTATGCCCAAGGCGAGCGCACGTGGTCGGGACCAGATGGGGCCGCGCCGCCCTGCCGTGGGGGTCGGGTCATAGGCGTCGGGTGTGTGCCCTGACTCTCCCCCTTTGCCAGGTGGATGACATCCTAGGAGAGGGCAGTGATGACAGCGACAGCGAGAAGAGGAGGCCGGAGGAGGAGGGGCCGCAGGAGCGGCCACTGCCCCGGGAGCCCCGGGCCACGCTCGAGGCCACAGCATCCAGCGAGAGGAGTGCAGCAGACAGCCGGGGGCCCAGGTGAGGCGGTGCGGGTGAGGGCCCGGTGAGGGGGGCAAGTGAGGGCCGGCCCAGGCGAGGTCTGCAGGCGCGATGCGGTAACGTGACAGATTCTTCAGGCTTTAGCATTTCAGAATGTTACGTTTACGGTGACGCGAATTTTTATCACAGTCTTTATTGTTCCAGTTGCTACTCACGGAGATCTGAGTCTTTCCCCCGTGTAAGTATAAGTGGTAAGACGTCCGCCTGCCTGACCCGGGCAGCCCCGCCGCGGAGGGCAGGACGACGCCATGGCCAGCACGTTTTGACGCAGTTGGTGATTTTTCACGTGCCCAGCTGTGTTATGGCGCGGGTGACCTGACCGTGCCTGCTGGTGGTGGCTCAGTGTCCACGTGACTGCATCTTGTCCCGGACCAAACAGCGCGCCAGGATTCTACATCTTTTCTGAAGCATCTTTCTGTCTCGCTTGGATTTGATCATCACATCATGTTCTCTTGGCTCAGTTTCCTTCCTTTTTGCCTTTTTCTAAGTATTCTCCCCACTGCGGCTCAATTCGGTCTGCCCGGAGCCAGAACCGCTGTCCCGAGTGTCCCGAGCCTCCCCTTCGGGCCCTGCTGCCCGCTGGGGACTGTCGTCTCCGCCTCCGGAGACGCCTTCACCGTTCCCTGGCTCCAACATCTTGTTTCTTTGCTCTCTTACTTTGGTGGACTAGATGCATCTTCTAGGAGCTTCGTGGACCAGGGTGCGTGGGAGGCAAACAAATTTGGCACATCAGGAGATGCCTTCCTCGCTCTGTCCACACTTGCTTGACCGTGGGGCGGGCGCTCCGTAGCCCGGGGAGGGAGTCGGCTTTGCTCCGAGTCTGTCTGCATGTGGCGTTGGCGGGGCACCTGCTGCTCTGCGAGCCTCTCTCCCCTGCTGACGGGCATCTCCGTCCCGCCCCTCGTGTGCGGGAGTGTTGGGCACCACCTGTGCGAGCAGACGGCTGCTCGTGCCAGGCCGGGGGTTCCTCGCAGGGCCTGACCTTGCCATCGTGAGAAGCGAGGAGACACGTGTCCCAGGTATCAGGTTTAACAACCGCGTCTGGAGCCTCCTGTGAGCCATGCGACCGTGGGCGAGTCCTCGGACCTCCCCGTGTCTTCATTTTCCCCTTTGAAATGGGGGCATTGCCAGGCCGGCACAGCCTGTGCACGTAGCTGCACATAACAGCCCCCCTCCCTTGCTTGTGTGGGGGCTCTTTTCTTTATAAGCCACCTGGTCTGACCCGAAGATGTTCTGTAGGTGAGTAAGTGCTTTTGAAGAGAGTTTGGTGTACTGGAGCCGGTCCACTTAGAAGACAGGATCGGGCCAGAAATTCTAGCAGCACACGGAGGGGACGTAGAGATTCGTTGTCCGTGTGTCGGAATTTTTTTTTTTTTAATTTTTTTTTTTTCAACGTTTATTTTTTTGGGGACAGAGAGAGAGCATGAACGGGGGAGGGGCAGAGAGAGAGGGAGACACAGAATCGGAAACAGGCTCCCGGCTCTGAGCCATCAGCCCAGAGCCTGACGCGGGGCTCGAACTCACGGACCACGAGATCTTGACCTGGCTGAAGTCGGACGCTTAACCGACTGCGCCACCCAGGCGCCCCATGTGTGTGTCGGAATTTTATTCGGAGAAGGTCTGTGTGTCCACAGCTGTGCTACGGGGCCGCCCTGCTGGTCCCACGGCAGACCTTTCCAGCCACGTTGAAGTGCTGTCCGGTCGTCTTAGGACGCAACTTTGATGAGAAGCACGATGCTTGTGCTGAACTGTGTCGCCTTCTCCATGCAGAGGTCCCACTGGGGTTTCCGAGGAGCCGACCTCCCGCCCACTCTGAGGACCTCTGTGGTGGTTCCGGCTGATGCCAAGGGTGGTGATGGCTTCTCGGGGATGGGGAGCGTGCTCTGGTTGAGCTTGTTTTCTCTGTCACGTAGGAAATAAATTCAGAGCAGTTTTCACAAAGACCCAGAAAGGCCTGGCTGGAGCCCGCAGGAAGGAGCCTGTGCTCGTGGGGCAGTGGACGCAGGCGCTGGGCAGGCCAAGAGTGCCCATCTGCTCGAGTGTGCCCAGAAACAAGAGGCACCGGGGCTTGCTGGAAAGAGCCTTTGCTTTGATGTGGTTTGGGTGCTGGCCATCTGGACGGGACCGCGGAGCAGCGCGGTTCTGGTCCCGAGGGGCTGGGTGTCCTGTGTCTCTGTGGTCAGCCCTGTGCAGGCAGAGGAAGCCCGGCGTCCGGCCCGTCCTGTGGACAGCGTCCACGCAGGAGGTGCCGACATGGCCACAGGAGCTTGAGGTCCTCAGGTGTGTGGTGGTGGGTGCCGCGGGCTGAGCCCCCAGTGGGCGCCAGGCGTCCTGAGAGCCCGGCCCCTGAGCGTCCGGAGAGCTGGGGAGTAAGTCAGAGTCTCTCACTTCCCACAGCGCTTTCTTCCACCTGCCACCCAGTCGGCAACCGCTCCTCCCCAGAGAGCCGTGGGCCGCGCCGCCGCCGCCCCCCCCCCCCCCCCCCCCCCCGCCCCGGCCTGTCCCTGGTGCTTTGGAACTCGGGACGTGTGGCTGTCGGAAAAGCTTCAGTGTTTCCAGACGTGCCTCACGGCTCTGACCCTTCACTGGGGTCGGACGGACGGGGCGCACGGCGGGTCCCAATCAGCTGCCGCGGGGGACTCGGGCGTGGGGCCCTCGTTTCTTTCTTTGCCAGGCAAGTTGGCGAGTGTGGTTTTCTGGCTGTATTTTACTCTCGTTTAATGGTACTAGAGGTGGAGTGAAGTTTGTTTAAGTTTTTACGTGATGGTATTTTTATTTGAAGTTAAAACGTTTTGGGGTTTTTTGTGTTGTGTTTTGCACGTGGGAGGCCTTTGTGTCATGATTTCCCCGCGTGTGATGACAGTGATGCAGGTCTGGCTCCCACGGGAAGGTCTGCTCGGCATCGCCTCCTGCTGGTTCCACGAGGCCAAGCGGCTCCACGGATCTTCTTGTCCCTTGAACCTGAAAGCCAGTCTTACTGGAAGGAGAAGGGTGGTAATTTTTACTTGTCTACCAAGAAATGATTCATTCTTTTTTCAGATCAGCGACATCGGATGCCGTTTTATTCACAGTGCTTGTGGGGTACGCTCGCTCCTTGAGGTCGGTCTCTAAGATGAAAAAGTCAAGTATAGGTTTGAAAAGCATTTGCTCAAATGAGTTATCTTCAAATCGTTTGCGACACCGTACAGATGCATCATTGTCCCCACCACTTGGTGAGGCGGCTGTTACGGACACGGTGGCCCGGGTCTCGCACCAGGACCCTCTGCGGCGCTCTGTGCTCGCATCGGCAGAGGCGACTTAGAACTCGATGTAAGACTACTTCCATCGCTTCTAGAGTTAGCAGACACGCGAAAAGGACAGTATTTCTGCCAAACCAATTATTAATTCGTTAACGGCCAAAGAACATAGCATAACGTGGTTGGTAACTCTCACGTTACAGAAATCCACAGTTGACGGCTAATCGCTGACACACGTCCCAGGCTCACACCGCCCAGTCCCGCTGGCTCTCTCCCCCTTTCCAGCCTGCGCCGCAGATGTACGGACAGCTGGGGGGGGCTCTCCCACAGTCTGTGCAGGTCTCGTCTTTCCAGAAGGTTCCCCCAGTCTCACTGCAGCGTCGGGACGGACGGCACTAAAATGCTCTGGGGCAGTGGCACACATGAAAGGTGCTTGTGGTGTCGGTGGACCCAGGCGGGGTCCCCTTCAGCCCCGGGCAGGCGTGTGGCCGGGACAGAAGTCTGGGGCGTTGCTGACCCGAGGACGTCCTGTCCTGGGGAAGCTAGTGGGGCATCTCCCCCGTGTGGCCAGCGGTGGCTCTGGCACCTGGGGTGTAATTTAGGATGTGCACCCCCTCTGTTGCCTGCAGTCGGGTCATCGCCCTGCCCCCTGACCTCGCTCTGGGAGCCACCTCCTCTGTGTCTCGTACGTGGTTTTGTCTCCTGCTGTTTCACACGAAGCTGGAGTGAACACCACGTGTGCTGGTCGTGCTTGTGTGTGGGTGTGCTCCTCACGTGCGTTTCTAGGCCGGGACTTGGTGGCCTCGTGCCTCCGTGGAAGGCCGAATGGTTTTCCATGAGAGCAGGTGATGACGCTCGTTTGCTGTGGCACAGTGTTTGGGGGCAGCTAACGGCCAACACGACAGGTGAACGTTGGTGTCGCCGTGGCTTCATTTTAACGTGCTTTTCTCTTCTAACGGGCTGTGCCCTGGGCCTCAGACGGAGGAAAATGAGCTCGCCGGTCACCAGGCCGCAGCAGCTGCCCTGGCCAGAGAGGCGGGACCCGGCCGCTTCCACTCAAGGGAAGACGCCCAGGAGCGCGGCCCGACGTCCGAGCTCACAGAGCGACTCCCGACGGCCACCCCAGGCGCGCTCCGGGCCAGAGGAGCCGTGCGGGAGGACGAGAGCTAGTACACGGACAGTGCTGAGAAGGGCAGCGAGGAAGAAAATGTGCTCCGGGGGTCCGTCCGAACCACGGATGAGAGAACGAGCAGGGGAGCGCGCGCTCAGAGACGCGGGGCCCCGGTTAGCGCACCGACCTTCCCACAGCGGGAGCCGTCGGAGCGCGGAGGAGAGGGGCAGGGGCAGAAAACCTCCCAGATCGGAGAGAAGACGTTCTAACACGTCCCGAAATCTTGACGGACTCCAAGCAGGCTCGGCACAGAGAGCCACACCCAGACGCATCGCGGTGGAAGCGCGCAAGGCAGACGAGGGCGCCGCGGGCCGGGCCGGCAGCCGCTTCTCATCAGACGCCGCCCAGGCCCCAGGCCCCGGGGCGGCACGCTGCCACACGGGAGAGAAGGCCGTCAGCCAGGCGGAGCTGTGGCGCAAACGAAGCTCGGAGAAGACGTCCCGGCCGAGAACTGAGAGAACTCGCTGCCCTCGCGGGAAACCCCAAAGGGAGCTCCTCGGTCATGGAGCCGATGACCCGGACAGAGCTGAGAACCCACGTCCACGCGGACAGCAGCAAGCCCCGTGGGGGTGAGCGAGCGATCGGCAGGCAGGAAGAATTCCGAGTTCTCTCCTTTCTTCACCGAGTGGAGAGAAAGAGCAGTTGCGTGAGGCAGCGTGGACGCAACCATCGGGCCCGTGGCGTGGAGAAGCGCGATGCTTGCCGGCGCCCACGCCGAGGCCGTGGGAACGAGAGGCTTCGGGAGACGTGGGGAGCGGGCGGGCCAGCGCGACGTGCTGTGAGCCTCTCCCCTCAGCCGCTCCGCAGGACGCAAAGGGACGGAAGGCAGTGACCGTGGCCGCGTGCGGCACGCGTAGGTGGACCGTGCGTGACAGGAGTGGCGCAGGAAGGAAGCACGGGTTCTGAGCCGGGCGGCGAGTCTGCACCGGCGTGCGACCAGGGAAACCGCCGTCAGTTGTGAGGGCATGACGCGGGGTCCTGGCGGGGAAGGAAGTCCGAGGGGACGGCCCCCGTCCGGGGGCGTCACGTGGGGTGTGCTGGTTTCGTGCGGAGGAGGCAGGAAGGAAGGAGCAGGATCAGAAGTGCACGAGGGCCGGGGTGAACGTGCACGTAACCAGCGTGAGTGGGTCATGTGACCTGTGACCCGAGAACAGATGGTGACCCGTTTGCCGGTCACGGGGAGGACTCCTTCCTCAGGGCCCTGCACAGTGTGGGGTCACAGTGAGCGCCCGTGAGCCCACCCGTCTGCCGACAGAGGTGCCCGTGAGGCTGCACGAGGACGTGAGGACGTGGACGGGGAGGTGACGAAGAGGGGCACCGGCGGCCGTCCTGCCCTTCCCTGCGAGGTGTCAGAAGCCGTCTTGTTACGTGTGACTTCGCGTCAGTCGTCAGGCTTTCCAAAACCAGTCGCAGCGAAGGGGATCCAAACGCTTGTGCTTTGGGGACCGTCCCTCCCCCGCCCTGACACCTGCGTGTTGACTGCCGACCACGGGTCCCTGAAGGCACGCGTGCTGAAGCCGCTGCCTGCGAGGGCCGTCCCACGAGGGCGCTTGTCGGAAAGCGGGGGCTCCCGTAGGTCTCGAGACGCTAGTGGAAATTCACCTCGGACTGGCGTTCGGTGACAGGAGCCTGCCTGTCCGTCGGGAAAGCAGCACAGCCTTCCTGCCGCCTGTCAAGCTGGGGCGCCCGGAGCCCCGAGCCCACCTCTTGTTCACCCGCGTTTGGGGAGCGTGCTCCATGCAGGATTGTGGCAAAACCACCAAATCAAGTCAAGTATGCTGCTTTTTAACCTTGCCCGTCTGTCAGAGTGAGAGGCCTCGATTTTGTTCCGGGCCCTTCCGTGTCCTGGTCGCACAGAGCAGGGCTTCTTGTGCTCATCCGTGTCCAGGACTCACTGAGGACACGCTTCATGCCCCAGCCGCCACTCCCGTCATCTACTCGATAAGCCTGGTTGCCGGGTAACCGGGTTACTCCGGGTTATGTACTCACTCGCACTCGCTAAGCCTGGCTTCCCTGAGCGAGACACCCGTCCTGCCCAGGATAGGTGAGTCCTGCTGCCGGGCCGGGTGGAGCCAGCACCCTGGGGGCCGCCGCCGCTGTGACGGCACGAAGCGCGCGTTGGGGGTTGGCTGCCCCCCCGCGGCCCGGGCAAGGCCGGAGCCCGTGGGTCAGGTGACCTGGTTGCCTGTGTCCCCACTCACGGCGAGGAGCGGGTTCCCTGCAGTTGTGCCTGAGGCGCCGGGCGCTGCTGGCGTCCGTCCTCATAGGTGAGCAGGCGCCCACTGTGCCCACTGGTGCCCACGCTCGCTTCGCGCCGTGCACGTGTTCGGTCCGCCTTGCGCGCCGCCGTTCCGCAGGATGCAGACCGGGCTGTCCCGCACCCGCACACACAGGAGAAGGGCTTGTTAGTCGAGACGGTGACCTCGCCGCGTGCAGCCCTGTGGCTTTTTTCTGCCGGGAAACCAAGCGGGTTTAACCGGTGAGCTGAAAAGTACATGCCCTGTGGGCGCCGTTTGGGGGTCCTTGGTCAGATGCCGGCATGTGTTTGCCATGGTCCCTGAGACATCCACGTCCGTAACTCGGCGCGCTTGGGGCGCCAGTGGAAGTGTGTGCTCGGAAGCTGCAGCGTCCGGGAGGAAGTTTGTTCCTGTTCGTGCTATTTCCCGCCTTGAGCGTGGGAGGGTTTTTTCCACCCTGAACACGAGAGGGTTTCCAGCTCTCAGTTTTCTCCACGTTAAATCTGTTCGCGTTTCTCCACGGAACCGCACACGTGGCTGTAAAAACAACATAAACGTGTGCCGTGCTGAGGGGAGACGAAGCTTTGATCGCTCACAGCCGTTTGTTAGCCGTGACCTGCAGGCCTGAGATGCTTTTTAATTACTAAAATTTAATCGTGTATAAAAATTTATTCTCCGAATGTTACTTAACCAGGAGTAAGGGTTTTCTCCCTTCTCAGTCCGTCTCGTGTTCTGCTTTGTCACAGGAAGGGTGAGACCAGCCTTAGCACACCGCACTGCCACCTGGGCACTGACCGTCTTTCCCTTTCCCTGGTCTTGAGCCACGCACTGGGCTCCGTGGGAACGCCCCGCACGACCACCCGAGTGGGGCTCGCCTGTGTTCTCTCGCTCCCTCTGTTAATTCCCTGCAAGACGACCCTGTTGCGGGAGAGTCCTTGATCTGTAGGATGGGTGCAATGTGTCTCTGATGTACCCAGCACCTGCCTGGGGTCGTGTGTGGTCCAGCCCCGCAGGAATGTGGGCGGTCTCCTCGGCCACCGATGGGAGTGACAACACCCACCTCACGGATTTGGTGGAAAACAGGGCTCGTGTCACCCCATGCCAGCACTCCGCGTCATCGGGAGGTGTCTGAGCACGAGGACGTTGCCGCAGTGAGCCTGTCCAGGTGTGGGCCGCTTCTGTCCCAGACGCTCTCCAAGTGCAGGTCAGACGTTTCCACAAAAGACGTTATCACACAATATCGTTGTTGTAAGGTGGCTGTTCTGACGGCTAACTCCTGTCCTGTCCTGGTGCTGCTCTTGGTGGGGGGGTCCCTCCTCTCCCCTCAGGCCCTGCCTGCAGGTGCTCCCTGCCTCTGCCTGGGGAGCCGAGCTTCTCCATGGTTCCCGGCCCCCCCTCCACAGGGGGTCCGGCTGTTTCCTGGGCCTGGGGGCCTTTGTCCCCGCGGGCAGCAGCTGTCTCCTCTCTGTTTTTGCTTTTTGCGTCAAGCTGTCAAAGGGACAAAAGGGAACTTGGATGCAGGCCCAGCTCTGGGCCAAGAGCAGACCATTTGCATCAGGAGGCACGGGAGATGCCTCACGCTCGTGGCTTGGGAAACCTTGCGGCGCGGGCCACAGAGCCGCTCTGACGGCGCTCACGGTCAGGCTGGGTGACGCGTCACCGTGCCGGGGGAGCTGCCGCTGGTGAGCGCACCCTGGTGGGACACAGACTTCACCCCCCACCCCTCCTCTCACACTGCAGGCCCGGGGCCCAGCTGGGTGCCCGGGGGATGGGAGTTTCCTTAAGTAAGTGCGCTCAGAATCACTGCTGCTTTGGATAAACCTCCACCGTTCACCAGCAGCTGGGACGGGTGTTCCTATGCTGTAGGTCTGGGGGCCTGGGGAGCGCGGGCCGCACACGCATCGTGACCGCCCGGTGCATCCCTCTGAGGACAATGGACACCTCTTTTTATGGGAGTTAGATGGCCACCTGACATTTTTACGGGCAGTGGTCTGTTTCATCTATGCCTACGTGTCATTTCTAAACGCGTCTCTGTTTTTGTCACCACTCAGCAAAAGGACAGTCATCCCAGAGGCTTCAGAGTAATTGTGCTTAAAATAGCTTTTGTTTCAGGACATCTTACAAACAAAATTAACCCTTTGCTGAGGTACCTGTCTCCTCAGGCTCATGTCTGCCCTGGTTTGGGCCCAACCAGAGCTTCTGGCCCTACAGATGGGCGCCCGGCGCCGGCCACACAGCTCGCGTGCTGCAGCCACGGACGCCGTCCCTGCTCCTCGGGGCTCCGGCCTCTCGTGTTCACTTTTCCAGCCTGAGCAGGCCCACCGATCACCTCAGTTACAGTCCCTGGTGTCTTTCTCAGGGCTTCTGTCCATTTTGAGTTTATCGGGTCAGTTGTGTTCTGATTTGGGAGCGTGTCTCTCCATTAGGTTACTTCTGTGTTACCAGTTCGAAAGCGGGTTGTTTCGCAGGTCTTAGGTCACACGTGGCCTCGTCTCGCAGATCTTTTCCTGACCTCGTGTGTGTGGCTCTGCTTGTGGCCTGTTCCGCCCAAACGAAGACTTTCTCATGTCTACATCTTTTGGGGGGGTTCTTGTCTTCTTTCAAACTGCAGGTTTCCCTGAACACAGGCGTGTATATCCATACGTATTTCTGTATACGTTTCTTCAAGTTTCCTTTTGACTAAATGGTGCTGCCACAGATGTCCAGATGCAGAGTTCATCTCAACCCTGCCTCAGAAATGAACTCAGAGGCCGACTCACAACAGATTGCGAAGAAAACCTAAGTATCTGTGACCTCGGGTTACGTGGTCAGTTTTGTACTGATAGTCCAAAGACTTCTCACCATTCGGAGCGTGAGAAGCACAAATCCGTGCGGCACACGCCTGAGAAATAGTTGCCGTCCGCGCTACATAAAGAGCTCTCAGGACCGAACGCTCCGACAAGCCATCTCGTAAAACGGGGCAGGAGGTGGTCCACACCTTCGCCCCCAGAGAGAGCTGGGGGGCGTGAGCCGCTGCACGTGGGGCCCCCAAACAGCCCCTTCTTCCGTGCGAATGGGAGCCGGGCATGAGGTCCGCGGGCGGGACCCCCTCGGCAAGCGTGGCCGCGGGCCCACCACGCGCCCGGCATCGCACCCGGGAAGGGCACCTTGTGGCTCCTGTGCCCGAGTGCATCCTGGTGCTGCCAGGCGTCCCACGCTCCGCCAACACCGTAACGGCCCGGAGTGGAAAACAGCAGCCACGCACGCGCGTCCCAAGGACTGCAGCGGGCCAAGAGCCTTGAGGCCACGCCCTCCAGGGAAAGTTCCTCCCCTTTCCTTCAAGGGCAAAGGAAGCCTACGGCCTAGTGTTCGGGGTAATTTCCCTGAAGCATCCCTGTGCTCAGAAACCCTTTACGCCGGTTTTGCTTGTATGTTTTCCAGAGATCTCCTAAGGGAGCAACCTTAGATCTTAATGGTCAGGTGCTGATAAGAGAAACCCACTTTGCACTTCAGCGTTGAGCCCAGCTTGTTTTCTGTAACAGCGTAAACGTTTGTTTCCTTAGAAAATATTCAGCCGATGGGAAAATAATAGTCGTTTAAACTTTGGACTGAACGGGTGGCACTGACAAAGTGCTCCGGTGGGTCGGGCGAGGGCACTGCCGCCCTGGCGGTCACGCGCGCGGTAGAGCCTGGGGCGCGAGGGACAGCCCAGGGGGCTGCTCTTTCTGGGTGTCCTTGCCGGCCTCCCGGCAGGCTCCCGGCGCCTTGTCTGCCGCAGGCACATCCTCTTCTTAGGTGGGACGGTGACCGATCAGCAACGTGTCTTTTGTTGGTTCCATCTGGTTTTGCTGGCGGTATTTCTCTTAAATAAATTGTACGCCTTTCCTTCCACCAGCACCGTGGTCTCCGATTTCCTGGACGCGTGTGGTTCTCTACGTTGTATGTGTGCTGCATGTGCCTCGGTATATACACGCGTGCGTGCGGCTGCCGTGTGTGTGTGTGTGTGTGTGTGTGTGTGCGCGTGCGCGTGCGCGCGCCAGAAAATCTTCAGGGCCTGCCTGTGTCCCCACCATCACAGCACAAGAGACGGGGGCTGACTCGCGAGGCCCATGTGCCCCTGAGTGAAGGGAGAGCCAGGGCGGGCGCGTGGTCAGGCCGGTTTTCCTCGGCTTGGGGACACCGCTCGGGGCCAGCGGGCACCTCCTGGGGGAGTGCTGTGCTCGCCGCGGGCCCCGTGCTGCGGAAATCTCGCGGGCACAGTCTGGTCCGAGTCCGCCAACTCTGTCCCGAGGACGGAGGCAGCCGCCACCGTTGTGGCGTCATTGGTCATCAGGGTACTTCCTCTTAAGCCGCCTAAGGAAAGTGGAGTTTTCGGGCCGGACCGGGTGACGGCCCCGTCTGGTCCCCTGGGATGTGCCTGGGCTTTCGTGTCCGCAGAATGGCATTAGTAGTTCCCACAGCCGACCCAGCCGACCCAGTCGTGCTTTGCACGTTTGTTCCCGTTGGTTCTCCTCGGGGCCAATCAGAGGTGACAGCGTCTGGAGCTCTGGGGAGAAGGCATTTGCGAGGGCTCCCCGGGGGAGGGCAGGGGGCGGACACGGACAGCAGGGGCACGCCCTCCAGGCCTCCCACCGGTCCGCACTCCTCTCCCCACGAGCCGTACAGTTACGGGCGCTCTGTCACCTCCTCCGTGACTCCGTGACTATCGCTGCCGGGCCACCTCTGGATGCGGGGGCCTGGCGGCATGGGAATGGACAGAGCGTGTCCCGGGCCTGCTGGCCCCGCGCGGTTTTGACCCCCAGCTCCAACCCCTCCTCGCACTGAAACCGTGACCGCGCTTTTGCATCGATGCCCCCACGGGATCGTGGCCACCGCGCTGCGTGGGTGCGTCCCGAGGTGCGTGGGTGCTGATGCGCGTGTGTGTCCCGGTGTGCGTGTGCCTGCCCCTGCGAGCGTGTCACGGCATGCGCCTGTCTTGCAGGGGCCACAAGCGGAAGCTGCCCGAGGAGGACACCGGCAGCGCGTCCAGCGGGGAGTCCAGCGGGGAGGACGAGGAGGGCAGCAGCTCGGAGGCGGACGAGATGGCCGCGGCACTGGAGGCAGAGCTCAACGACCTCATGTGACCTGCGGGGCGCTCAGCAGACACACGCGTCTTGCTCCGGCCCCTGATGGCTCCCGGCCGCGCGGGCCCTCGGATGGGATCTCCTTTTCTCTAGAAAGACGTGTACATTTGCAGAGCTCCACTTACAGAAACACATAATTTTGCAGAAATAGGTGTTTTTAGAGGTTTTACTATGGAAAGTCTACTTTTCTAAGGGACAGTGTCCCGGGAGGCCGTGTGCCAAAGATGTTGCCACGCCCCTCGCAGCCTCTTGCGGGACGGGCGGGCAGGACTCGGGGCGGCGGGGGCGGGTCCGGGCCAGCGCACGGGGCCTTCCTCCTCCGGGACACGGGTGTAAAGTTTTTGTATATCTATTTCGCATTTGACCCACCGAGCAGATTTCTCTTTCATTTAATAAAACTCCTTTTTATAAGCTCGTTCTTGGTGCGATGCCCACCCCGCCGCCTGTAGGGCAGAGGACACTGCGTCTCGGGTCGCTCCGGGTATCTGGTCAGGCCTTGGAAGTCTGCACAGGAAAACAGACCACCTAACCTACCCTTCTAGGCCATTCCGTGGCTGCTTGTCAGGAGTTTCTGCCATTTAGGAGTTTTTCTAAAGCTTGTACCAAAGCATTAACAATGTAAAGGATCGTTGTTATTTATAGTTGCTAAGCTTCATGAGCCTCGGATCTAAGCCCAGAAAACAAGGCAGCTCTGATCCTGGCTGACAAGCTGGAGAACAGGGTTCATCGTAGGATGTGCCCCCCCCCCCCCTTTCCCTGACAGCTTGATTGTGCATCATCCCTGTCCCTTGGGTCACGGGCTCTGACCCACCGGCCCTGAGTTCATGCAGCTGTAGGAAGAGCTGGTCCTGCGCCCGGTGGCCTTGTCTTCAGGTTCTGTTGTCCAGAGATGTGTGGGCAGTAGCCTTGGTCCACGATGCCCACGGGGAGGCGCTGGCGGTTAATTCGTCTTCACGCTCCCTTTGAAAGGGCCCCTTGGCACTCTTGCTGCCGGCGCTGTCTGGGCTCGGGGCTGTGGGCGACCCAGGATGTGTTCACGGCACTGCGGCCGATGCCTCCTTCGGTCCTGTGGGGAAGGCAGGCTGACCTGGGACTGGGGCCAGCAGCGTTACGACAGGTGCTGCTTAAAGACGGCCTTGTTGAATTCGTGTAGGAAGTGGAAGATGTCCCTTCTCCAGTCCCGATCCGTAGCACAAGCCTTGAGTCCTCCCTGTTTCCTAGACTGACTGCTGAATCACAAGTAACGTGTCAGGTCACGCTGTGTGCTGTGCATGTGGACTTCAGCTGCAGGTGACAGGACCACGGCTCCGGTGGGTTTGTCTCGTTACATCCCTCGCTTGTCTGAGAAGCGATGAATGGAGCCTCGGGTATGGCCGGTTCTAGGTGTTCACTGCATACTCGGGCGTTGTCCAGAACCTGAATCCTCCTCCTCCTCTCTACTGCTCGCACTCAGGAGGCCTGCGCACTGGGCGTGATGGTCAGACCCCATTCGTGCTTCTGGTGACAGGCAGAGGCTGGGTGGGGGTATCACCACGGGTGCAGGACGGGGCAGGCAGGCAGACGTCCAGGAACCAAAGCACCGTCACTGTCTTGTTCTCTTCAGCAAGGTAAGCGTAGGTACATTTATTTGCTATTCTCCACAACAGCAGTAACCAAAGTTTCCAGGGCTGGGCTTGGAAGGCGAGGGCTGTCTCTGACGGCCCTGTTAGCACAGAAACGGAGACCGCGTAACCGGGAACCTGGTAAGTTTGAGATGTTTGAGATCTCCGTGAACACCCACGGTCTCTGAGGCCGTGGTTTCTAAAAGGGCTCAGTGCTAACTCACGGCATTGCTCACACCGAGTGGAAAGTGTGTCTGAGCCGAGGCTGTGGGGCCGTCCGTGGTCCCGGGCTGCTGGTCGCTGTCACACCTGGACGACACCGCGGTCTCTGCGCACCCGGGAGGGTGGGTGACCAGCTGTGTCCATCTCAGCCGGTTGGGCCCCTCCTCGCGGGTCCTGGAGGGAGACCAGAAGACAGCTCCTCAGTGCTCGGAGGCCCCGGGGCCCCGAGTGCTCCGACGAGTGACAGGACAATGCCGGTGGTAGAATGTGAAGACCCAACACCCGGACCTGGTGTCACCAGCAAAGAAGGGCCGAGGCCCTGGGAAAAGGAGACACCGGTCGGGGGGGGACGATTGGAGGCCCAGTTGCGAGCTGACCTGAGCAGGGAAGACACGGAGGCTGACAAGTCGTCCCGAAGACACGTCTTCACCTGCTGGGAAGGGTGTGCCAGGGGCCGTGACGCTGGTCAGGACTCCGGGCAGCCCCGGATGTCCTTGTTTTCTGCTGGGTGGTAGTTTTCTCTGGACACTTGGACTTGGCGTGTCCGGTGGTGTTCCCCAGAACGGGTGTCCGTGTGGGGTCGTGCCCGTCTGCAGCGAGGCTCTGCTGTGGGGGACGCCTGGGGACCCTCTCGGCCCTCGGCCTGGGAAGGTTGGGAGCGGCCAGGCAGGGGCAGGGCCTGCGGTGCCCTCTGTGGGGGCCTCCCAGCCCCACCCACGGTGGTCTGCTCCCCATCATCTGGCCTCTGGTGGTTTTGTCACTGTTAATGATGCATTTGTGCCCCAGATGAAGAGAAAATACGTCTTTAAACTGAGGACTCAAATCCTCCTCCCTCCGGGCACATGAGTGGCCAGGCAGCTGACCAGGTCGGGCCTTCTCTTCGGAGGGGCAGTGGGACCACCAGTCACCCCTGCCCTCTGGCTCCCTCATCCAAGCACATGCATCTCAGGGGACCCCAGCAGCCGAGCCAACCACGTAGTTGCTTAAAATGCTGCTCTTGGGGCACCGGGGGGCTCAGTCAGTTGAGTGTCCAACTCTTGATTTTGGCTCAGGTCATGATCTGGTCGTCTGTGGGTTCGAGTCCTGTGTCGGTCTCTGCGCTGACAGTGCAGACCCTGCTTGGGATCCTCCCTCCCTCTCTCTGCCCCTCCCCTGCCCTCTCTCAGAAACAAACATTAAGAAAAAAAAAAATGTTTCGTGGGGCTCTTGCAGAGCCGGGCCGGGCGGTGGGAGGGTGGGCTGGGGCTGCAGAGAGGAGCACCGAGTGCACTCTGGTCGGGAACACACGGACACGAGCCTTCCGTGCTCCAGGTGAACCCTCTCCAAGACGTTTTAGGAGATGCGAGCCTGCCTCCCCGAACATCGCGTTGGGGAACTCGGGTCCACGATGCGGCCGTGAGGACGTCCCTAAGCAGGAGCTGGAAGGGAGAACTCCTTAGGTCCCCAGAAGTCTGCACGAGTAGATGATAAATTTTAGCCTTTTGTTTGCAAACTTTCAAAAATCTGTAACAGTGGAAATTAACGAAATTTTTATTTCTTGGGAAACTTGAAATTTTGCGTGAATATGAGTGGATCTCCTGTCCCATCTGAATTTCTCATGTTTGGAAAACAACCGTGAGCCTCCCCGTGTGCAGGCCAGCTCCCCCTGGAGGCATAGGCCGACCCGCCTGGGCCCCTGCGCACCGGCCAGAGGCTCCGGCCTGGAGGGTTTTGTACTCCGAATGCCCTGGGAGTCACGCGGTTGTACATGAGAAGGGCACGCCTCAAGGTATGGGAATCGCGTGTGCATAAAGCTGTTAGTTTTACAACGAAATCCAAGCCAGCCAGCCAGAGCCTGCCTGGTATGCGCACACGCGTGTGCTCACGTTCAAGGGCGCAGCCTGGTCTTTAAGCAAACCTTTTCTATTTTGAAAGTACTGTCCAGGTGGAAAACCTTTCAAGTACAGAAAAGGAAACAGGAGAAAACTCAACACGATCATCGCATCTAGCATTTTCTTTACTACAGTCGTTTGCCTTGATTTTTGAAATTAATCTGTGGCCTTTTAGCATATACAAATGAAAGATGAAGAAAAATTGCTAGAATCCTGCTCCCAAAGTTAACCACATTGACATTTCAGTGTGCTGTTTGTCTGCCTATGCATATTATTTTAATAGACTTTAGTTTTTAGAACAACTTAAGGTTAGAGCAAAGTTGAGGGGAAGACGCAGAGACCTCCCTTAGATTCCTGGTTCCCACACACGCGGAGCCTCCCCATCAGGATCCCCAGCAGAGTCACGCATTTGCCACTGCTGACCCACGCCGACCCACCAGAGTCCCCCAGGGTCACAGTTTGCATCAGGGTAACCGGGTGGCCATCCCGTGGGTTTGGACAAATGTATGATGTCGTGAGACCACCAGACAGCATCACACGTAGTTTTGCTGTCCTTCCCCCCAGCCTGTCCCCTGACGCCCCCCTACCCCCCCCCCCCCCCCCGGGTTCCTACTGTCTCCATAGTGTTGCCTTTCCCAGTGTGGCCTTTCGCCGTGTGGAGCTTCTCACACTGGCCTCTTGAGCTCGGTGCCATGCGTTCCAGGTGCGTCTATGTCTTCTCGTCATCGATGTCCAACACACAAAATCCAGATTGTGGGAAATCAGACAGACAACCTGGTTTCTTCAAAATATAATTTGTAAGAAAAAAAAAAGAAATGGAGGGAACCTCGTGGTTAGAGACCCAAGAAGCGTATCAACCCATCCCCGCGCGTGGGCTTGTTGGGTTACTGATTCAGACGAACGGGAGTCCACACAGACAGCTGTACCGAGCTGATGTTTATGGAGTATTCACTTACTTTAGATGATGTGCTTTTTAAAGAATCCCTATGTTTTGTTTATTTTGTTTTGCTTTTTTTATTTTTTTATTTCAATGCAAGTTAGTCAGCATACAGTGTAACAATTATTCCAGGAATAGAATTCAGTGATTCATCACTTACGGAGAACAGTCAGTGAAGAGCCCGTCTTTTAGAACTACTGAGATATGACGGCATTGATCGGATGTCTGGGTTTGCATCAAAATGCTACAAGACAAAGGGGGGCACACGGAGGTATTAAAGGACCGAGCACGTCGCGGTTTATCAGCTGTGAGGCTGGAGTTGTGTGTGTGTGTGTGTGTGTGTGTTCGAAATGTCCCATAAAGATGCACAGAATGAGGTTCCTTTGCAATAAGAGGACCAGGGCCGCCCGTGCACCCGGGAGGGTCGGGCACAAGCCGCGACCCGGCCGTGCTTTTAGCGTTTACCGTCATTTGTGGCAAGTAGGATGAGATGGCAGCAGGTGGTCTCCGGGCCAGAAAGTGCTCGGCACGGACTCGTGGGGACCACCTGTCCACGGGAGGGTCAGCTGCCCCCGCGCCACAAAACTCGCCCCAATTTGGCTCCGAACTGAGACCCTCTCGTCTTTTTTAACCACAACTCCTGGCTCTCGCCGCGCATGTTAGCGTGTTTCCTGAGCCCCTGCGGGCGGGAAACCGGCGTCTTGATGTGACGTCGCATGAAAGCCCACCCAGGAGAAGTCGCCCCTGGCCTGAGTTCCCTGTCAGAGTCCCGCAGACTTTGTCCCGGCGTCTGGAGTCTGGCCCCACTGTCCCAGCTGTGTCCAGAGTGCTTTTAGGATTGTTAGCCGTACGATTTTGTTTTACTTCAGGATTTCTTTGGATATCGTACCTCTTTGGAGATTTTTGTTTAGGAACCAGTCTGCATGCATGAATATTTTTTAGTTCAAATTGTTTTTGTTGCTTCCTAGTTATTCTGGGTTTTCTTGGAGAAACTTTGTCCTCTGTCACCTGTCCCTTGTGGTCCCGTACCTGGGGAGCTGCTCAACCGACTGAGCCGCCCAGGTGCCCCACATTTGCCCATTTTCCAAAGGCAAGCCCTTGTTGGCAACACGAATGGTCACCGAGTGACCAGGGGTGCCAGCACTTGGAGTGCCACTGTCCCCAGAGGGACACCCTGACAGCTTAGCCCCTAATGGCCACCCTGTTTGAGGGTGCGGCTGTGGTCCGGGACCCCAGACTCCCATCACCAGGCACGTGGTGGGAGGGGTGCACGTGGCTGTCAGAATCGGAACAAACAGCAGCAACCCGTAAGACGGTCCAGACAGCAGTGGACGTGACCGGCTCGACCCACAGCACCCGAGGGCAGGTGGCCGCTGCCTTGCTGGCCTCCAAGGGCTGGGGCGGGAAAACCAGGCCTTGTAAAGATTTTAGCCCCAAGGGTTATTTTTGTTGCAGTTGTTATGACTAGTTTTTTTTTTTTTTTTTAATTTTTTTTTCAACGTTTATTTTTGGGACAGAGAGAGACAGAGCATGAACGGGGGAGGGGCAGAGAGAGAGGGAGACACAGAATCAGAAACAGGCTCCAGGCTCTGAGCCGTCAGCCGAGAGCCTGACGCGGGGCTCGAACTCACGGACCAAGAGATCGTGACCTGGCTGAAGTCGGACGCTTAACCGACTGCGCCACCCAGGCGCCCCTGTTATGACTAGTTTCTAATAGTCCGTTGTTTACGTTGGACAGTGAAGAAAGCAGGACGTCGGCGCTCACGAGGAGCCGTCTAGTGACGTCGACAGCCTTAGAATGAGTCCAGAGCCCTTGTGTGAAACGCCGGAGGCCAGAAGGCTGAGCGCTTTCCTGCGGCCGCAGCCAGAGTCGCCGCACTGGGGACGGGGGGTGGCTCCATCAAGGCCGTTAGTAGGTACTTCCTTTAAAAAGCTTGCTTCTGAAAACTCCGATCTTTTGCAAGAGGGAGGAAGAAGACAAAAGTAACTCCGACCTGTGTCCTGGGACGGGAAGAAGCACACGACAGACGCTCTGGACACGGCTCCGATGCCATCGAGATGCCCTTCCTCCCGGCACTTGCTGGAAAGACGCGTTTTGGTCGACCCAGAGTACAGGGCCCCTGCGTGCACAGTGCCCGACACCCACATCACTCCGGTTAGGCTGAGAGGCCGGGCCGGCGCATTCTTCGTTTTCCAGACCTAGAACAGTTTGTGCATACAGCAGGGGCTCAATAAATGCTGAAGAAGATGCAAGTTAGGAAGTGAGCCACTGTCCTTGCCTAGCATGGTTTTCGTGCATCCAGGTCGAGACTCCTGCGTGCCGTCTGGGGCCCGGCCTTTCCTGGGCCTTGCTGCCCCCTGCCCTCCTGAGGAGCCGCCCCAGGGGCCCCCGTTTGCCGTTGCCTGTCAGACACGCCGGAGGACGGCCCTCTTGCTTGCCCCCACCGCGAGGCGGCCCAGCAGGGCCTCGCCCAACTGTGAGAACGTGGTCGTGGGTCGGGGACACTGTGGCCCAGGGGAGAGTCGGGGCCAGCTGCCCTGGCGGTCACCTCCTGGCGCTGGACCACAGCCTCCTCTGCGCGAGGGCTTCCTGTTGGCAGATGTGTGGGGAAGTCAGCCACCTCGGCGCGGCCGTCATCACTGTGCCTCTGTTTACCATCTGCTCCCGGACCTGCTCGCGGGGCCGAGCCGCCGCCGCCGCTGTGCGTCAGGGCACCTCCGTCCTGGGAACCCGATGAGTTTACAGAAGCAGGACTGACGGACCTCATAAATGGGGAACACGGGGGTGACGGGGCTCCCACGGGCCGGTGGGCGGGAAGGCCGGGCCCCCCAAAGCCCGGCCCAGAGGGCAAGCCCGTGTCGCCAAGGCACGCGCTGCGCTGGGCCAGACGGGCGAGGGCTGTGCACCACGGTGGTGGGGGTCAACATTCAGAGCCAGAGCCCCTCCCGTCCCTGTGGGCCGCAGTCCTGGGCACGGAGAGGCTGCCCCCGGGCCCCGCCGCTCCAGCTCCTGCGGCCTCCGTGTGCACACGGCCCCAGGGGCTCGTGGGAATACAGCCCCGACCCCGCGGGCCTGGGTGGGCCCTGGGTTTGCATGTTCCCACCCGGCTCCCGGGCCGCGCCACCGGGCCCCTGTTCGCGGATGTGCACGAAGATACACGGGACCAAGGAGAAGGCCGCCGGGGCCCACGGCAACTTCCGGTCCTGCTCACAACATCCGCTTTTTGCCTCCGGTTCTGGAACCCGCTCGCGGGGGGAGCTGCCCTTCCTCCCACGGGTTTGCTGTCTGCTGGACCAGCTGCCGAGCAAAAGAGACACAGATGCCACCCTGGGCTTTGCTCCCGGCCCTGCGGGGACAAAGGCGGCAGAGAAGGCAGGGGGACACCACTTCGTCCTCAGCCAGGCACACGCCTGCACGTGCACACACTCACACGTGTGCACGCACCTGCGCGTGCCCTCACACGCACATGCATGCACATGCACGCTCCCACCCGCACCCGGGGGAGGGGGGCATCCCTGCAGCAGCTCCGCCCTCAGCATGAAGTGTGTGCTCGTCCACGGGAACCTGGTAAGTCCCGCTGTGGCTCAGCAGACAGGCAGGAAGCAGCCACCCCCCGGAGCCCCGCTCTCCGTGGGCAGGTGCACACGCTCTGGCACTTTCCGTGGAAAGGAACTGAGGCCAACAGACGGCATTCCTGGGAGGGAGGCGGGCGAGGGCCAATCCGGGGACGTCTGACAGGTCGGGACCGGGACCTGAGGACACAGGCTGGGGTCACGCTGCCCAAGCCGCACGATCCTGGCGCGTTTGGTGATAACGTGCCGCCTTTGGGTTGGGGGCTTCTTCCCCGGTCCTGGCCGCCGAGGCTGTTGACCTCACCTGCGACACCTCACGGGTTTTCTGGCTTGAGACGTGTGGCCCGATATCCTTCCGACAGCCCGGCAGCACGTGACTTGCACTTACCAAGTTACTTCTCCATCTTGACGAAAGCCGTGTGAGGAGAGATGTCAAAACGTATAAATGAGGTAGAATGCAGCTGTCCTCGTGGCAGAAGAAGAAATACAAAGTATTCGGCTCCGCTCCTCAGCCTCCGCGAGATGCCAGTTTTGCCGTTTCTCAATTTCCGGTCTTTTCCCAGCCCAGGCTCTGCCGCCCGTGACCTACAGGTGCCCGTGTGGCCACTGCTCCCGGGAGAGTCCGCCGCTGCCGGGGGGCCGCACCTGCCCGTGTGCCCTCGGGTGCTCCGCACGCCTGTTTGTGTCCTCTCCAAACGCCCACGGTCTCGGTCTTGGGCCGGCGAGGAGGGTGTGCAGGGCACAGCGGAGCCAGCCCTGGGCGGAGCCGGGTGGGGGAATTCGCTCCCGCGGCAGCCCAGCACCCGATACGGAACAATCGTGTGGAAGGGATTGGCCCTAACTTCTGAGCTCCCCCGCCATGTGGGTTGACCAGGCACATTCTCCAAGTGCAGCAAGGTTGGGACACGACGTGTCAGTTTGACGGAAGGACGTGTAGCAGGACACCTTCAGGACAGCTGTTTCCTGGCTCTCCCCTCTCCCCAGGGGTGACAGTGTTCCAGGAAAGTCACTCTGGACTTCAGACAGGGAGCTCAGAAAGGGGACGTCCTGGTTTCTTGCTTGTGCCGCGGGGAGTGTAACCCAGGGCTTAAGGTCAGGACTGTCAGAGCGTTGAGCCACGCGGGACGAGGGGCTTGAGGAAGCCCCTACCCCTTGGGTCACCCCGATGGGCCCAGTCAGCCCTGCGGGGAGGAGTCTGAGCTCCCACCAGCTGGAGGGTTCAAGCCCTCCGGGCGGCCCTGACCCAGGGGGCCCTGACCCACACCTGCCACTCAGCCTGCTGGAGCCAGGTGGGAGAGACTGCTGCCCCAGAGCCCGGGGGACCCTCGTCAGCCTGTCCCCTCCTTCTCTGCAGATGGTCTAACGGGACGAATCCACCAACGTTCCATGCCCACTGAGCTCTGTCCAGGCCCTGGGTCGCTGCTCAGAGGCAGGTGGTGTTCAAGTGCGTTTCTGGGGGCCGAGCTGAGAGCTCAGCCTGCCTGCCGCCCCGCCCGCTGCCCTCGAGAACTGTCTCTGCCCGAAAGGAACCTGGAGGACAGAGGCCAGACAGGACCGCCCACCTGGGGGAGGGGGGGGGATCACCCTCCTGTCCTGGTGAGGGGTGAGGGTGGGCCTGTCCTCCTGTCCCCCTTGGGGGGGCTGTCCTCCTGGGGGGCCATCCTTCTGGGGCAGCCGGCCTGAGACCTGGAGTCAGGCCACTGCTGAGCCGCCCCTGACCGAGCTTCCCAGGCTCTGCCCAGCTGGCCTTGCCCTTTGGGAAGCATGGGGACACCCGGCAGGTCCCCCCTCAGGAGGGGCTCTCAGGAGGGAGGGAGTCCGTCTAGAGTGCTTCTCACTTCTGCAGGAGCGTCTTCCAGGCGATTCTACAAGGAGGGCTTAGCCCTAGGACCTCTGAGCCTCTGGAGGGTCCCAGAGATGAAGAACCAAGGGCTGTAGAGCAACCCCCTCCCAAACCGTGTCCACTCTGCAGGGCTGCCTGCCTGTGACAGTCGGGGACAGTGTCCCATTCACCTTACAAAGCTGTTTTCGCAGACTCTCCCCAGGCTGCACTCCCCACTGCCCCACGGGTCTGGTGGGGCCATTGGTGCTGCCCCCACGACAGACAGCAGGGACCTAAGACTGTTCTCGGCCAGCCCTTGCCTGGTCTGGGCTCCTCTCCCGATACTTGGTGATAATTATTCGAAGCTTAGGGAGGGGAGGGAAAGAACCTCACACCCCACCAGATGGATCCCAGCCAAAGTCAGCAGCGCAAGCAGCAGGCCTCGGGGATAAAACGGACCCTTCTGTGTTCGAAGTGGCTCCAACCCTCTGCTCCCTCGATGGAGAAGTGACAGGGGAGCCTCGGTTCTGAGGCCTGGAGTGTTTGAGGCGGCGGCCTGGGCCCTCAGGTGTGCACACCTCCAGGCGGCACCTGGCCCCGACATCCCCGGGAAGAGCTCAGTGACCCTGCTCTGGCTGCAGGCCCAGCGCCTTTACCGAGAGCCAACTTGCTAGAACAGCATCGATGGCTCTCCTTCTGATGTTTCCGGGGCCTTCCTGCAGCCCCTCGGTGACTCTCTGACCACCTCCTGAAGTTCGGGGCCCCCAGCCTCCCTGTGCCCCGTCCCTGCCTCGTCACCGCCACTGGGTGCCTAATACCTGTTTGCCGAGCGCGTGAAGGACAGCAGTGCAAGGGTGTGCAAGCTCCAGCTTCCGGAGAGGACGAGGGAGCACGGGAGAGGAGGCGGGCCGCTGGGTGGTCCCGGGCTCCTGGAGTCCCTGAAAGTTTCAGAAAGAGCAGAGACAATGACAATAGTACGAGTAACGTTTGAAACTTCACCAGCCTGAACAGCCCGTTGGGACCTTGCGGCACACACGGGGAGATGCGGGCCCTTGTCTTCTCCTTTGCCGGGACGACCTGAAAGTGCAAACCCAGGCCAGAGCCGACAGCAGGTGCCGGCCTCGCCGAGACGCGCGGCAACACTCGGAGGCGCCCCTGGTAATTCACCCAGGATGTCACAACACGCACTAATGAGTGGAAAAGAGAACAGCCCCTCGGCTCTGGCGGCACCCACCTCCTGTGGCAGGGAAAGAAAGACTCTCACCTCGGGCCCACAGGGAGCCCATCTTGCCGGGATTCCAGAATGGAAAGCCAGGGTGGGTGGGGGCACCAGAGAAGCCAGCTGTCCTGGTGGGGCTGTGTCTCCCGTCCCGGGGGGGGGGGGACTGGTGTCCACAGTCACTTGCACCTGCCCCTGCCGTCTGTCCTGTGGATGTTTGTCCTGAGAGGAGACAACGCCTGGCTGAAACATGAACGTCTGTGGACTGAGCGGGCTCGGAGACATGGTTGACGTCCGTATCAGCTGACCCACCGACGACGTCCTTTTTCTGTTCCGGAACCCATCCCAGGAGCTCCCGTGGCCTTGCGAGGAGTACTGGTCAGCGGTTTCCTCGGTTTGGGCTTTTCTCCTGTGTCCTCGTGGCCAGAGTCATCTCTGTCCCCGCTGTAGGACTCCCCACAGTGGGGTGCCCTCCCACAGCCCCTCCCAGGGACAAGGTGGCAGCTGTGTCATTACCATGACGTGGACCTTGATCCCTGGGTTAGGGCAGTGTCCACCAGGTTTCTCATTTTTCAGAGGTGCCCTGGGGGAGGGTCTCCGGGGGCCTGTGAACGTCGCGTGGCTCATCATACTTGCGTTGAGTTTAGCACCAGTGACGAGGTTTACCTGCAGCCCCTCCCACTGCGGGTCTCGCCACATGGCAGGGCCCTGTAGCCACAGCCACCTGCCACGGGAGCCTGTTCGCGGCGGTGGCCTCCGTGGGGTCCCTGCCGCGCGGTCACGGCCCACAGTCCCCTGTGCCTGGACCCTGTGGCGGGGATCTAGGGGCACATTGTCCCAGCACCTCACATGCTAGACGGACACCTGGGAGGGCCTCAGAAATAACACCCGAGGGGATGAGCGCATGGTTTTATTTGCTCCGAACGTGGAAATCTAGCATTGGACCGCCTCTGCCCGAGCTACGCGGATAAGGTTCTTCAACTCTTCTTTTTCAGCCCGTTCTACATTGGAAAGTAGCTTGTGTGAAAAGCCACGCGTATCTATCTCGCGAGATCTCCAGGACATCAGGCCAGGACGTCAGAGCCAAAAGCAGGCTCCGGTGCATTTCTGTGCCGGGTGGAGGGCCGCATGAGCACCCACACCGGCTGCTGGCAAGAGCGGGTGGGTGACCGTGAGGACCGCTCTTTGTGAAGAAGCTAAAGATAAAATGATGCACAAAGTGCACTCACGTTTCCCACCCCTCCCCCCGAGGCAGGCTTTCGGGTGTGGGAAGAGCACCTTATGGAATGTCACAGGGATCTGGAAAGTCAAGGACGTCCCAGAAACCAACAAGGAACCTGTGTGACGATGGTGGTGGCTACTTAGCGGGCAGTCAGGAGGGTCCAGGTCAGACCTCTGACGCGGAGAAGAGGGGGCAACCCACAGCCGGCCATTCTGGAGGAGGGAGAAGGTCTTGGAGGAAGAAGAAGGTCCTGGAGGAGGGAGAAGGTCCTGGTGGGGCATCGTGGGGCAAGGAGAAGGTCCTGGGACGGGGCATCCTAGAGGAGTGAGGAGGTCCTGGAGGAGGGAGAAGGTCCTGGGCGGGGGGGGCATCGTGGAGGAGGGAGAAGGTTCTGGGAGGGGTGTCCTGGATGATTGAGGAGATTCTGAAGGAGGGAGAAGGTCCTGGGGGGGGCATCGTGTGGGAGGGAGAAGGTCCTGGGGGGGCCATCCTGGAGGAGGGAGAAGGTCCTGGTGGAGGGAACTGGCCCTAGTCCCAGAACCACCTGCTGTTGAGAAACAGACTGGGCCCGGGTGCCTTGCTCAGGAGTGATCTTTCTTTGCAAAGAATATTCAAGGAGAAAAGACAATTCGATGACCATGGCACACAGTACACAGAACATAACCATAGGCTTTTTATTCAGTGTTCTTAAAAATATATTATTTGAAGTATATTAAAGAGATGAAATGTTAAGTGCGCTGAACACAACATAAATCATATATGTATGACTTACATATGTATGTGTATATATTTAGCAGTGGTTTTCCATTTCAGCAACAGAAAAAGGTATAAATATGAAACCCACACGCATATGAACTTAAATTTTGTTTGCATATATTACACTATAAATACATATGCTCATGTTGAAGAGGGACAGAATGCCTGGACCCAGCCTGCACGCAGCTCCTCCTTAACTGTCCACATCGGTCTCCTGCTCCGGGTTTGAGGGAGATCCTGACCAGACTGTCTCCGTCCCATCGTCTGCGTGAGTGATGGGTGGGGAGACCAGGGGAGTGGGCTTTGTGTTGCGTCCTATCCTGAAATCTGATCCCGCTCGTAGAGCCCCGGAAAACGCCAGGGACAAGCCTTTTACGGGGCTGGTGGGAGCCGGGGGAGCGGGGCCCTGGTTCAGAGGGAGCAGGAATGCCTTCACCGCCTCTGAAGGACCCCCTCGCTCTCACAGGCACCGATCTTGCTGCCTGAGGAACACAGGTGATGACCCAGCAACGGGAGGCCTGGGGTTCAGTGCCGTCATCTGGGCTGTGGCTCCAGCTCCAAGCCCTGACCTTGGCTCACTGTCCACAGGGCAGGAACAAGAGGCTTCAAACAGATGCGCACAGAGGAAACGTTAGGGGAACAGAAGCAGGCTGGTGGGGACTAGCCAGAGCCTAGCTGATGCGGACAGCCCGACAGGCCAGTCTGTCCCAGACGCTGAGAGCAAATGGGGGTCTATCCAGTGCCTTGGACTCAAAGGTAAAGCCCAGCTCCCCGGTGTCTGCCAACCTGACCCCACCACTCGGCAAGCAGGTGGCTTACTGGGGCTCCGATACCCCGCATATCCCCCCTCTCCTGGAAAGGCCCCGGGACTTTGCATGGCTGACAGCAGAGGGAGAGATGCTAAGACACAGGCCCACCGCTCCGGCGTCGTCCCCTGCAGCCCTTGCGAGCCCTTCGCGGAGGGTGTCCGCCTGTCGTGGCTGCTCTGTGGGAAGGTGGCTCGAGATCTGGGGGGGTGGGGGCCACACAGGCAGGGCTGGGGGGGAATCTGAGTGGCCTGGACCTTCTGTTATTAAGTCAGGCAGAAACCGGGAACCCTACGGTCGTGGCTGCCAACAGTGCCTCTCACTTGGGACATTGATCCGTCCTATTTATAGCGAGACGCGTGTGTGTGTGTGTGTGTGTGTGCACGTGCGCGCGTGCGCACGCAAAGCCCTCTCGGGCAGAAACCACCTGCCAACACAGAATTCTATACGTTCAGCTCAGCTCAACAAATGTTCATTGAATATCTGCTCGGAATCAGCCTCTCTGCTAGGAGCCACGGACACAAAGAGAGGCCAATGTCTGCCTTTAAAGAGATCACCTCCACACAGGAAGGGTGTCTGAGCTCCATGTGCTGACACTACACATGGGCTTGGACACCTGCAGGCCCGCAGGGGGGCACCGAGCCATCGACCGAAAACCAACTTTGACCACTTTGGGCAAAGGGCCATCACCTGGCTCTTGCCGTCGCGGAATTGCCGAACCCTCGGGCCACACAGGTGGAGGCAGGGGGAGTGGCAGCCGCAGCCGATCGCAGGCGCCCCATGCCGCCTCCCCCTGCACGGGGCCTGCTGTCCGGCCTCCCCGCGCCAGGCCCCGCCCGCCGGAGGAGCAGTCTGTCTCCTGCGTCTGTCTGGGCTTCTGCCTGCAGCCCACCCGCCCAGGACCCAGTGGGGAGTCCCCGGGCCAGGGAAGTCGTGGTGGCAGCTCCCAGCGAGGAGCACGGTCTGCTGGAGAATCAATTCTCAGAGGCAGGTGCTGGCCCTGCGAGAAAGGGGTGTTTAGGGCAAGAAAAACTACCCATGGTTACTCCACTAGGCCTGGGGCCAGACGGGGAGGTCAGAACAGCGGTCAGCCTGTCACCCACTCTGGGACCCTCCAGATGCCGGCGGGAGGGGGTCTGCACTCAGGACGCAAGGACGCTGGAGAGCTGGGAGGGTCACCGCATCCAGCCTGGGGCGCGAACAGGCCGGGACGCCGCACGCCGCACACGGGTGCCCTCGTTAGAAGCTTCTGGCTTCGACTTCCAGCCAATTGCTAAATTGAAGGGCCCCGTGGACAATGGTGGGCCCGCCAGCCAGCTGCGTCCACTCTGGTCTCGAAAGACCGCCTCGTGCCAAGTCCCGCCTCCCTCGTCAGAACCTCATCGGTGACGGGAGGGTCTATGTCTCCGCTAAGCGCAGGCGTCCAGCGCTGTACGTCCAGAGCTTTCGGCAATGAAACAGGGCTGCTTCTTACTCATTCGTACATTTAACAAATGGTTATCTGGCGATGGTCGCTGGACACACGGCCGGGCATGAGGAGGACTTGTCCCCAGAAGATGTCGTGTTGGGACCCAGAGGCCACTTACCACACAGCAGGCGAGGCCGGGGAGGGTGGGGTGCAGACGCGGCTGGCCTCAACCTCGTGCTTCTGCGTCAGCGTCCTGGAGTGACCCCGCATCCCGCGTCCCGGCCCCTGGCAGCCAGCCTCCGGCGGGGCAGGCCCACCGCTCGGTGGCTTCTGCAGGGACTGTGTCCTCGTGACTGCGTCCAGGTGAAAAGACACCCCAAGGCGTGCACCCAGCGCCGCAGGGCTTCTTCCGCGGGATTCCGACAAAGTCCCCTCCTTGGCCGTGAGCCCAGTCGGCCAGCAGCGCGGCAGAGGGGGGCTGGGGGGCCAGACGTTCAAGTGGAACTTTGTGATAGAATTGATTTTGAGTCTGGTTTTGAATGTTAGACCTGAGCGCCCGGATGGAAGAGCTCAGCAAAGCCCACAAGAGGGGCGCGCTGTGTGTCGGGGCTGAGCGCCCAAGAGGCACGTCCTCTCTAGCGCGGAGGGGGGGCCGGACGGATGGTCCCTCCCTCCGGGAGCTCCTGGAGTCTGGGGCGCAGAGCCCCCCGGGACCGCTCCCTGTCACTGGGGTGGGGGGTGCACCGGTCCTGAGGGAGGAAGGCCTGGCCCCCCTCATGGCGCCAAAGGTCAGGCCGCCAGCTGCCACCCGTGACCTTTTAAGGGCCGCTCGTCCGGACTCCGTGGCCCCGGAGCTGCCCCACTCGGGCCTAGGAGCTGACCAGTGAACCTGTGAGCTCCGACCATTTTTCTAGGAAGTGACCAAGTCACTCGTGGAAACTTCACCTGGGAGCGGGTGGTGCTGGGGGCCGGGGGGGCCTTCTGGGTGCTGGAACGCGCCCCGTGATCACGGGCAAGGGTGTGTGTGCATCTGTGGTGTGAGCAATCCCGCCTGGGTCCAGTTGCTACAAGAAAATGTAGGACAGCGGTTAGGGATTGACTGGGCTTGTTCTTTACTATTTACGTCCTGGTAAATTTATGAAAGTTAATTTTTAATAACGGCTGTTTAACAACCACCTTGCTCCCATGCTGGCCCAGCAGCCCCGGGCCCCCGCTGCTCGAAGGCGCCTGCACGCGCCCCAGACAGATATTAATAAGCAAAGGTTCTCCATCAACATAGCCCCGTTGCCCGTTCTGTGAGCGGCTGGCCTCTTCGCAGCCTCTTCCGAACCTGCCTTCTTCCGAGAGAAGCGAACACGTGATGCAGGGGGCAGACTGTAGAGACCGGGAGCTGGGACCGCTGAGGAGCCGCCTGGGGATCTTGGGACGTGCAGACCTGCAGTCTGTGGTCCGGGGCAGGGTCTGGGTTCTGGCACGTCCACCAGGCTCAGGGTGCAGGTGACCGGCTCAGAGCCTGCGAGCCGCAGCAGCCCTTTGTTCTGGACGCGCACCGGAGGCCCCAGAGGCCCATAGCGGCCCCCGCTCTCTTCCCAGCTAGTCAGACAGGCTCCCCCGCCCGCCCCGCCCCTTTCTCATCCACCCTCACTGGTGTGCCCGCACGGCCTCCCCCTGCCTATCTCATCACTCTGCCCACACGGCCTCCCCCAGCCCATCTCATCCACGTGCCTTCACGGCCTCCCCCTGCCCATCTCATCACTGTGCCTACATGGCCTCCCCCCTGCTCATCTCATCCACGTGTCTGCACGGCCTCCCCCCTGCCCATCTCACCCCAGTGCCCACACGGCCTGCCCCCTGCTCATCTCATCCATGTGCCTTCACGGCCTCCCCCCTGCCCATCTCACCCAAGTGCCTGCAGGGCCTCCCCCCTGCCCATCTCACCCAAGTGCCTGCACGGCCTCCCCCCTGCCCATCTCATCACTGTGCCCACACGGCCTCCCCCCTGTCCATCTCATCACTGTGCCTGCAGGGCCTCCCCCCTGCCCATCTCACCCCAGTGCCCACACGGCCTCCCCCCTGCTCATCTCATCCATGTGCCTTCACGGCCTCCCCCCTGCCCATCTCACCCAAGTGCCTGCAGGGCCTCCCCCCTGCCCATCTCACCCAAGTGCCTGTACGGCCTCCCCCCTGCCCATCTCATCCACGTGCCTGCACGGCCTCCCCCCTGCCCAGTGCAGACTCCCAGCGGTTTCCAGTGCACTCACCTGCACCCACACTAAACAAACCACAAGAATGATGGGGACCCTGTATAAACAGGACATTTAGCTGCGTATCACACAGTGAACCACACAGACCCTGGTGCACCTGCTCACAGACACTGTTGTTGTCTCAGGGGTCTGTCGTCAACACTGTGACCTCGGCAAGCACAGAAATGCCACTGTGCTGCTGGGCACAGCTTGGGGACAGCAGTAAGTAGGCCTGAGTCCTGATGGCCTTCTGGAATCGGCTCTCACAACACCACTGCCAGGCAAGTGGGTGGCCTGAGGGTTATCAAATTGGCCAACAGCTCTGCTTTCAGAACACGACACAACACAACGCTGTGAACTAGAACTGCTTCGGGTCACCCGGCGGCTCAGTCGGTTAGGTGTCCGACTCTCGATCTCGGCTCGGGTCGTGATCTCATGGTCCGTCGGTTCAAGCCCGACGCCAGGCTCTGTACAGACAGTGCGGAGCCTGCTTGGGATTCTGTCTCCCTCTCTCTCAGAATAAATAAAGAGAAAAGGAAAGGAAAGGAAAGGAAAAAGAAGAGAAAACTAGAACTGCTTCAAGCTCCTTTTGCAAAGGAAACAAACTTCTCTGGCCCAGCTCCACGGCACTGATGACAGGCCCTGGGGTCTGGAGCTCAAATGTCACCTCCCGGGGGAAGCTTCTCTTCGGTGAGCTGCCCCGGTGGGCGGCCCTGGGGCCCACAGGCTCTCTGCCTGACTGAACACTTCGCTTTCTGGGCCACACAGCTCGTGACGCCCTGCCCTGTGGCCGAGGTGAGAGGTGCTTGGTCAGCAGGGAGGAACCCGGTACCCGCATCCTTCCGTCTCCTGGGGGCAGAGCCGCACCCAGTACCCGCGATCCCCGGTTCCCATATTTTAGCTAAAGGGTGAGCGGAGGTCTCATCCCTGAGAGCGAGGGACCGTCCGATCTCCCGGTGCACGGAGGGCCAGCCCCCCGCCCCCACCATCGAGCTCTGTGCCTCGTCGTGCGGTGTGGACCCTGGCACACGTGTTGTCACGGAGACCGTGGCTCTGCAAGGGTCAAATTGTGCGGTGGTTGTATTTGCAAGGAGTGCAGGGCGCCAGCTCACCCCGAGGAAACTGCCCTTCTGGCCCTGTTTCGTGACGGCGTTTTTCTTCCGAGACCTGGCATTTTTTGCTCTTGAACGGCTGTGCATTTCCTTCTAAAATCCACATTTTCAGTTTTAGAACTTGGCCGGAGCTCAATTTGAGAAAAAAGAAAGCTTTTTTTTAAGAGAAAAGAAAAATTTTAAGCTAGCCGGATTTGGCGTTTTTTGTTTTGGGTTTTGTTTTCCAACAGGAACCGTTTCTCTCACGGCTCTGCTGTCTTAAGAGTTCCCGCGAGCGGGGTCCGGGGGGGCCCCGGGGGGCCTCCCATCGCCGCGCTGTGCCCTGCCGGAGGAGCTGTGGGGCATCGTTTTATTTTTGGTCCTGGTAATCTCTGGCTCGTAGGTGTTGAGGGAAGGGGAATTTTCCAGTCGTTCCATACAGGAACCTAGGTGAGCAGGAAACCGTCCAAACACGGGCCTCTGCCTTTCCGGCCTCTGAGACACCGTGACCGTTCCCTAAACAGCGTTTCCAGAACTGCGTGTTGACCCAGGAATTAGCCCGTTCCCTGTGTGCCGCGGGTCGCCCCCCCCCCACCCCGGTGCCACGGACCCCAAAGGTGGGACAGTCCCTCCTTCAGCGGCTAAACCTGCCCAGCGGATGCCTGGCCCGGGATGGGTCCTGCAGAAACCCCCGTCCGGAGAGGAAACGAGCAGACAGATGAAGTTCTCACGGCCACTCTGAGCAAAACGCTTCCCCAGAGTCTCCCTTTTCAAAACACGGTCATGTCCTGGAGTCACTCTGGGAGCTGGACTTCCAACCCAGCAGGGGGCCCCCGCGGCCCCTTCTCCGGTGCCCGTGCTCACAGCAAGGTCGCGAGGAGCACGCGGCCACCCTGTCCGGAGCTCACAGCTGGGGCGCCCGGCCGGCTCACCCGCAGAGTGTGCGATTCTGGATCTCAGGGTCGGGAGTTCAAGCCCCACGCTGGGCATGGAGACTACTTAAAAAAAAAACAAAAAACAAAAAAGCCTGTCGATACTTACCACTGTCTCACTATCAAACAAGTAAAAGTTTATGCCCAGTGCTCTTGCCAGTGGCCGGGGAAGAGTTTTACTCAAGATCCCTCACCTGGTAATCACGTCCCGCCCTCTGTAGTCAGGGTGAAAGGCACACACCTGGGGGAGGGGGAACGGAAGCGGGGGGGGGGGGGAGAGTCCGCCCATGATGTCACAGGGGACAGGTGGCACACAGGAGGGGGGCCGTAGCCCGTCCCCGGGATCACCGGCCCAGGAGTCCTCAGCGCAGGGGGAGATGCGGGCCCGGCACCCGAGAGGCACCCGGTCCATCCTCTCTGTGAGGGTCCAGAGCGGCCCTAAGACGGTCACCCCAGCACTCCGTCCTGCAAACGTGGCCTCCCGCTGGACACAGCCCTCCGGGCCGCTGGCTCTGTCCCATCGTGCTGTGAAACGACCCTTCTCACTTCTATCCACACACAGAGCCCACCCCTGGGTCTGCCCCTCAGACGTCCACACAGGAAGGGCTGCAAGGTGGCGGCGAGACGGGGAAAGGATGAGGTAAGTGTGCCAGCACCACGACTGGGGACAGCCCCACGAGCCCGTTTCATTAAGTGACATGCCTCCACGCACGCAGGACCGAGGCCAGCTGAGAACCTGGGGGCACCTTCTGCGTAAGGCCGTCCTCACTTCTGACACCCCTGAAGACCACCCTTGGGTGGGATGAGAGTCCACAGAAAGCTGTCACGCTCAGGATTACAGCTCATCCTGGGAAGGACGGACGGCCACCGC